>NC_140581.1:1069891801-1071094301 GCF_964204655.1 Triturus cristatus
CGAACTTCTCCTTCAAGAATCATAGGAGCTCCATTATCTATTGAACAATGTCAGGGCCAATATGGAGCTCTGTTGGACTCCACATGTGACTGGTTAGGGTTTAGAGCAGGCATTTCCCGTTCCTGCTATTTGCAAGTACAGAGATAGGAAAATAATTAGCTCAGACCTGTGCCTGTGTGTTCGCAAGCATCCAGAATCTAGCTGAGCTTTAACTGGTCATTTGTGCCAAGGGCAAGTGAGAGCTGAACAAGGACAAGTAGGCAGGCCTCTACATTGCCCAACATGTAGCGATAATTTTTTATGGTAGCAATTGCGGTATATATATCACAAATCACAAGGTATTAAAGTTTGATATGCTGGGCACTTGTACGGAGTTTCTATCTATATGCACATATTGCACGTGCGGTAGGGGTGATGGCGATTTACTCAATGTACATTCCAGACTTTGCTAGATTGCATGCCATTTTGGTCAGGAAATCTATGTGGTAATCAGTCTTTGAGATTTATGTTACTCTTTAACGCACCTGATGGTACAGAAAAGTGTACGGTTCAGAATTGAGAATGCATGATTTTCTATGGATCACTCTACCGATTGAATTAGATAACGGGTCATGTACGGTACTGGTGGTAATTTAGTCAGAAGGTGGGCACTATACTAGTTCCAGAAGGGAATATCAGGGGTTGTTGAATGTTTCCTTTTACACCTGTCTGGTCAGTCAGTAAGGGTATGACCTTGCTATGAGTTAATCTTTTCATTTGCCCACCCATGAGTCATATTCAACAGTTGCGCTGCAATTTCTTTTGTATCTGAAAACCAATAAGAGTTCCTGTCATAGTGTTTCAGTTTAATGGAATATTCAAATCCCCTATTGGTCAATTATCAAATCTATAAAGGACTACAAATACCTTGCTGTGTGACTATGTAAATCCCTGATTATTTATGCATTCACACATATGAATACGTTTCTCGGGTACAGGTTAAATGCAGATGCAGAGTGCATCTGCAAGATACCTGCACCCAAGTCTGATGTTGTCTTTGCAAGGGTAGTAGTCTGCATACACAGAGTTCTTCAAACTGGTTTGAGTTGATGTTCACTACGCTTGGGGAAAATGACGCGCAAAAAGATGTCCCTGACATCTGTCAGTAAAACCGGTCCTCAAAATTAAAGTAATTCTGTGTTCGAGCCAGCAATAGACAATTTACCACAAAAGTCACTGAAATGTAGTTTTCCGCACAGTAGTCTACACGGTGGTTAGCCAAAATATCGAGTTTTAAATTTCGACCTACAATAATATCGTGTTTTTAATATCGTAGGTACAGAATATCGAAGTCAAGAATATCGATGGACAGAATATCGATCCCAAGGTAAGTAATATCGAAGTAAATAATATCGAAGTAATTAATATCGATGTAAGTAATATCGTAAGTAAAAATTTCGATGTCAATAATATCGATATTTATTTAGTGTAATGTCATTTAATATGTATTTTATTTGTATGTGAAAGATTATTGTAATGTATTTTAATACATTTAAAAATAAATGTTTAGAGATTTATAATTATTTTACATTTAATTTAGCGTTTTAGTATCAGAGCGGGTTGTGGGTTTATAGGGGAATAGGGTGGGAAGTAATTTAATTATAATTAATGAATTAATATGTATTGTTTAATTGGTATTTATGATTAATTAATTGGTAATTAATTAATAATTGGTAATTAATTGATTAATTAATTGTTAATTAATTATTAATTGTACAATTATTTTATTAATTGGTTAATTATATACATTATAATTAGTTTATTATTAATATTTATTTATTGTTAATTAATTAATTGTTAATTAGTAATTAATTGGTGATTTAATTTTATTAAGTGATTAATTGATAATTAAATTAATTATGTGAATTTTAATGTGTAGTGGGTTGTGGGTTTATAGGGGAATAGGGTGGGAAGTAATGTAATTATAATTAATGAATTAATATGTATTGTTTCATTGGTATTTATGATTAATTAATTTGTAATCAATTAATAATTGGTAATTAATGTGATTAATAGATTAATTAATTTTTAATTAATTATTAATTGTAAAATTACTTTATTATTTTGTTAATTATATAAATTATAATTAGTTTATTAATAATATTTCTTTATTGTTATAGTTAATTATTAATTGTTAATTAGTAATTAATTGGTGATTTAATTTTATTAAGTGATTAATTCATAATTAAATTAATTATGTGAATTTTTATGTGTAGTGTGTTGTGTGTTAAAGGGGGAATAGTGTGGGATGTAATTAAAATTTATTTATTTAAATATTTATTTTACATAATTGGTATTTAATAATATTTTTTTTTTCTTAAACATTGTTAACATGCAATTTTTTTATAAGAAATTATTAAATTGGTTATAATGTTAATAGAATCACTATGCTATCTAGTGCTTTCCCAACTGTTTTACTATCTGGAGTGGGAATAGTAATTTTTACCCCTACGCTATCCAGCGCTTTCCCTACTGTTGCACTCTCTGGAGTTGGAATAGTAATTTTTACCCCTACGCTATCCAGCGCTTTCCCTACTGTTGCACTCTTTGGAGTTGGAATAGTAATTTTTACCCCTACGCTATCCAACCTTTTCTCTACTGTTGCACTGTCTGGAGTGGGAATAGTAATTTTTACCCTTACGCTATCCAACACTTTCCCTACTATTGCACTCTCTGGAGTGGGAATAGTAATTTTTACCCCTACGCTATCCAACGTTTTCCCTACTGTTGCACTCTCTGGAGTTGGAATAGTAATTTTTACCCTTACGCTATCCAACACTTTCCCTACTATTGCATTCTCTGGAGTGGGAATAGTAAATTTGACCCTTACGCTATCCAACACTTTCCCTACTATTGCACTCTCTGGAGTTGGAATAGTAATTTTTACCCCTACGCTATCCAATGTTTTCCCTACTGTTGCACTCTTTGGAGTTGGAATAGTTATTTTTACCCCTACGCTATCCAACGTTTTCTATACTGTTGCACTCTCTGGAGTGGGAATAGTAAATGTTACCCTTACGCTATCCAACACTTTCCCTACTATTGCACTCTCTGGAGTGGGAATAGTAAATTTTACGCTTACGCTATCCAACACTTTCCCTACTATTGCACTCTCTGGAGTTGGAATAGTAATTTTTACCCCTATGCTATCCAACGTTTTCCCTACTGTTGCACTCTTTGGAGTTGGAATAGTTATTTGTACCCCTACGCTATCCAACGTTTTCCCTACTGTTGCACTGTCTGGAGTGGGAATAGTAATTTTTACCCTTACGCTATTCAACACTTTCCCTACTATTGCACTCTCTGGAGTGGGAATAGTAATTTTTACCATTACGCTATCCAACATTTTCCCTACTATTGCACTCTCTGGAGTTGGAATAGTAATTTTTACCCCTACGCTATCCAACACTTTCCCTACTGTTGCACTCTTTGGAGTTGGAATAGTAATTTTTACTCCTACGCTATCCAATGTTTTCCCTACTGTTGCACTCTCGGGAGTTGGAATAGATATTTTTACCCCTACGCTATCCAACATTTTCCTTACTGTTGTTTTTGTTGAAGTTGGACTAGTAGTTTTATTGTGTCTGATATTAAATATGTTTTGTAATATTTTAGCTATTGTAATATATAATTAATAATAAAAATTATTCAAATTAAAATTATTGATTATTATTTGCTATATGTAATTATTTAATATTTATTAATGTTATTGTTTTATGTGTATAGATGTATTGGTAATTTAAATAAATATTTAATAATTTATATGTTATAGAAATTATTATTAAAAGTAATTATTAAGTAAGTGTATATATTATATATTATATATATGTTTAATTAAAGTTTCATTTAATTATATATATTTATTATAAATTTTACATATTATACAATATATTTAATTATGTTTCTTTGATTTATAAGTATTATTTGGTTTATTTTACATATATTTTTAAACTAAAAAAAAACCGATATTTTTGAATTACGATATTTTTGACATCGATATTAAATTATCGATATTTTTGTACTTACCATGTTGTAGATAGGATGTCGATATTCTTGACCACGATATTTTTGTTGCGATATTTTTGTAGGTCGAATTTTTGTCTTTCGAAATTATGTCATACAATCAGTTTACACATAGCCATTCAGCATGTATGGATACAGCAACCCAGACCAAAAACACATTTTACAGCCATGAAACATCTTTAGAAAAATATTTCTCACTGATTTATTTGCTTTGCCCTGCTAACATATCATCACTCTGATAGGTACGTTTTCTAAACTTTACAAATGACAGGCCACATTTACTTTTCAAATCCCCTGCCACCCAACTCTTATTTGCAATCTAGAAGGCCTCAGGTAATGAATGAAAGAGGTCAGCCCCTTCAACCATGTCACTTGCGTGCTTAAATGGTTTCCCATTGCTGGGAAGTGCTGTCCACCAATAATAATTCCATGTTTTTAAAGCCAAACGTTAGCTGCTCTGGATGCTGCGCCACACCACTCTCATTCTATCCCATGGCATTTTGCAGATGGTTACATTGTGCAAATTGCCCATGTCCCCCGGATCCTCCTTTATCCAGTCCAATGCCACACACAGTTGCTCAACCATATAATAGTCTCTCTCCAAAAATTAGATTAGGGCTGAAAACCTCTTGCAGAACTGTGAAACAAATGGTGTGTCACTGCTACGTGTCTTGCTCTAGCAACATTCAGTGTGTGACTTTAGAAAGTGAATGGACAAACTGCCAAGCTGGTATCATGCAAGTGATCCAGCTGAAGCGGTGTAATTTTTATTACCAATGATCAGTTTACTATATCCCTGAAAACAAGGTTTGGGCCTACATAAACATTAGGTCCTCTGGTAGATCTTTTAGGAGAGCAGATAGGGACTGGGCAATATGAAACAGATACTATTTCCCTCATGAGAACCTATGATGAACAAAAAGCCTAACATATACAGTTTTGTCATCAATACATATTGTCCTAATATACATTAATAATGACAATCTCAGAATTTACATATCAATATATCTTTATCTAATATTATAAATATCTGAATGGTCAATTACAAATGTACATTAGTTCTTTCAAACTGCATTCTACATTAATACAGGTAATTCACAACAAAGAAACAATGCATAAACAAAATACATCAGATCAATAACAAATGAGAGGAGAGAGAGAGAGAGAGAGAGAGAGAGAAAGAGAATAAAAATCATTGCAATACAAATATGCAATTCTGATTTCAGACAAACCCAGATCAGTATTTACTAATGCACAGTGTGCAAAAGTCAGAAAATAGCTAACCCTTCGGCTGAATAGGTATAGCTAAAGCAACATCACCAGCCAATGAAGTGCAAAGTTCCAAGAACAGTCTCAAGAAATTGCAAGAATAGCCAGCCAGAGTAGCATAGAGAATACAACAGCAAGGGCCTCTCTTCTCATAGAAAAAGCAACTAAATTCTTTCTTACAGGACTAGTTATACCCCAAATGTTAAATATCCACCCCCCCTAATGTTACATTTCACAAATTCTTCACACTTTTATTGGCTTTCATGAGGTGATCATCATCCCATCCAGTTCATCCAGGTTCCTTTAAACAGTCCATTCTTAATACGAATCGTCATGCTTCCGCGGAAGCGGGAAAATGAATCTTGCAACTTTATCCCGTCTTCCTGCACACTCCACACCAGCTTGCAACATTTTACGACCAATTTATTCATAGAAGGATAAATATTTAGCACATAGAGGAAATTCCTGCGGCTTACTTTGTGCGGGACTAAACAAACAAAACAGCATTTCAGAACTAGTGAAGGACAGAATACATTTACTTGCAGCCTACATTTTAAGAAAGAAAATCACTCCAGCAAAGTTTTTGAGGCCTTTATAGGAAAACCATAAACTGCACACCAACAGTTTTCCTAAGGAATAAAGAGCACTCCATTATAAAAGAAATATAAAGAAAATACATAAGAAATTTGTTTATGGCAAATGATTCATTATTCTGATTACATTTATAACCATAATTTAATTAGGCATATTAATAATGACTATGTCTCTCTCATGTTATAAAGAAAGAAAGTTTTTCACGAAACATTTTCCATAAGCTTTCTTGTTAATATTAATTTATAATTCTACATGGAAACTTTCACAATGCAACATTTCTTTCAAATCACTCTCGTAATGTTTTAGTCCATTTAAAAAAACTTTATATTATTCATGCTTTCTGTATGTCTCATGCTACATTTATTACTTAACATGTTGTGCTTTATCTTGCACATTTTCATGTAATCTTCTGAAACGTCACCCATGTTAATAGTTTTCACACCATTAGTCATTTGTTTTCGTTAATAACAAAAATATGAGCACATTTGATCAAGCAGGATTATTTCCCAAAAAATCATGCTTCATCACAAGCCTTTTGTATGGAAGTGTCTACCTCACCCATGACTTTCATGCAGTCAGCCTCCCATGTGTAATATGTGGAAAAATAGAAATGCTTGAGAAAATGACATGCGCTGAGTAAAAAATTACACAATTTCACCACCCCATTCAAGAGTGACTATGCACGCTGATAGAGTGTGAGCTTGCCTCCTGAGCAGGGTGAAAAATAAGTATCTGGGCACACAGGCCTCTACCCCAGCCCCACAGATATTGGCCTAGAACTGGTACTATATGAAATCCAATCCTCTTGTTATAATACAAGCAAACACTAGAGCAGACGGTCGGGGTCGGATGTTTTTATTTTTTTGCTCAGGGCTGCCAGGGAAAATCTTGTGGTCCTGAACAGAAAAATATTGCTAATAACCCCCAACCCTGGCAGAAAACTCATAGTGTGTCAGAGTCATTAGTCATTTATTTTCAAAAACATACTCCAACTTTGTGAGTTTGTTCTTGAAACACAACAAAGTTTGGTGAGTGACTGCTTGAAACATGGCAACCAACCGCCAATTATTCAGTGCCCTCACAGGAGCCATTGCTGCGCCATCGCCATTGAACCGACAGAGACTGCAGAGGGCCTCAGTGATCTCTAAATATGATGTAACTTAACATTCTGCACCACCCCCTGACAGACAAAGGACCTGATTATGACCCTGGAAGCCCAGAAACCGTTGTCACTTTTGGCATACCTGGAGGTCCGACTGCCGGATTACAATGTGGGCGGTGAGACCGTCTCAGACCACTACCACTGCCAAGATCCGAGCTCCTGCGGCAGTGGAGACAGCAGCAGTCAATGTTGGCCGTGCCAGCATGGGCACAACTGCCTTTCCGCAGACCTTTAATGGTGGAGACACAACCATGTAAAGGCAGGTAAAGGGCCACAAAAAGGGCCCTAGGGTGAATAACCTCTTGTGGACTGTGGCTGTGCCCATCTTGTGCCCTCCTATGGCTGCACTGTGGTATGTGGACTGTGTGCCATGCATGACATGGTGCCTCGAAACAGTGTGCCCAACATGCAGGAGGCACAGAAGTGCAGCTGGCATTGGCTTCAGGCTCTCTCCTAAAGCCAAAGCATGCCCCCATCGTGGCTGTGCTGCCGACACACCGCCGGCCCCACTGTGATGTCGTCATGTGGCAGTCGGGATTGCTGGCTTGGTAGTGTGTTCTCGACCACCACCGTGGTGGCAGGTGTGGCCGGCACCGATCGGAGGTAGGGGGCGGGGCAGGTGGAGGGAGAGGACACGTGAAGTAGGGGTAGGAATCAGGGGGGCGCGAGGGAAGCGGCTATGACGAAATTAAATTAAAAATTAAAAACTTACCTTTTCGCTGCTTCCTCGCCCGTCTCTCCTCCCTCACTTGGACACAGAAAGCACACCCAGACTCCCGGTCAGCTAATCACAACACTGCCTTAGCAGCATTGTGATTGGTCTGAGCGCCATTTTTCGGCACTCAGACACTGACTGGAGGCCTGGGCATGTTCTCCACGTAGACTGTAATGCAGCCTGCATGGAGAATATAAGAAGTGCGCAAGACTGTTTTGGGCGGCCCAAAGGGGCCATCCAAGCCTTCATTTCAGACTTTAGGAGGGTGGTACCACTCCTCCCCTGCCCCGCCCCCTCACGCAAAGCTGTGGGTGGAAATAGGAGAAAATAAAATGATAATGATGTGAGTTATCATTTTATTTTCTCTGTCTTTCACTGCAAAAAAGCAGTGGGGTGATGCTACTCCGCCTTAGCAGAGGAGCCGCTACTGCGCGGTGGGCTAGTGGTACTCCCGCCAAACTCGTAATCAGGCCCAAAGTAAGTATCACCAGACTCTAAATCAGTCCTATATTTACCAATGAACTCCAACCTGGTCTTACTAACCTCTGCTTCCTCCTTTAGATTTATTAAAATAGGGTCGGGTAATCAAACAAATCTGGAAAACGTAATCCCTTCAAAAACAAGAAAGAATCCCAAACTTTTAGCTCTTGGAATATTAAATTTTTGTCTTTAAAAATATAAAAATCTTTCACTGGAATCAAAGAGAAGTGCAGGTATTTGTGACTCATGCAGTTAACAATCATAGGAAATAGCTGTGGCCACATCCCAGATTGAATTTTGTTAATCTTTCAGCGAGTAGCAAATGGGCTTCAGTGTGACTCCCTGTCCCTGGAGACGGTGGGAAATTGTAAGCTGTTTTCGCACAGCTGTTGCCAAGGGAAACACAAGAACGCACCTTGTAGCAGATTAGAGATCAATCTTAGCAAAACCCTTAATTATACACCGAGTCAATAGGGTTGGTCAATAATTGGGCAGACATAACTGAGTAGCTGAAGAATAATGAACGCAGACCATGAATTGTGAAGGCTTGTATTTCTTCAAGAATTATTTGCGAGGGCATAAATTAAAACATTTGCATTTAATAATTGAACCAGCCCCCTGCCTACGCTGAAATGAGCACGTGCTAAAGGCATAATTCAATGTTTTTGTGTTTTATGAAAACCTTTGAGAATATTTTGAGTATGGATGCGGTTTTTGGCAAATGCCCAGCTTTTCGCGCAATGCTAAATAATTATGTCTCCACCATACACTGTGATGTCAAGGAAAACATACAGTATCAAGCACTAGCAAAACCAATATGTCTGGCCTTTTAAAAAAAAATTAAAGCATATCGATGGTAATTGTGCATTTGCAATTGTGCAAATTAGTTGGGTCGGTGAATGTGGGAATGAGTCTAAGAGTGAATGGGTGGCTGAATTAGATGTCAGAGCCACTAAGTGCATGGAAGAGTGAATGGATGCATGAACAAGTGAGTGCTTGGATGGATGAATGAGTGAGTGAGTGTGGGCTGAGATGGATGAATGGGTAAGATGATGGGTAGCTAAGGCTAAAGGCTGTTCTCTCATTCCAACACTGCAGCTCATTCACTAACTCAGTAGTGCCTCAGCCATTCATCCATAACTACCAGGTAGATCCTCGGTGCTTTCATTCTCTTTTCCATTGGTGGAAAAAATGGAGGGTATGCATGAAGGAGATAGAGCAACCATATGTCGCCAAGCCGCAAACCAGGCACCACTTTTCACTGGATTTTCAGAAAATAATACCATGCTCGCTTCCTGGACATGTGTGGCTCCTAATGGCATTTTGCCTCATTCCCAGGTCTACCAGTAATGGTAAATCTGGGAATGTGTCAAAATCCATGTGTTTTTTATGGGAACACCCATGCAGCACCCATGGACTGCATCCATGGGGCAGAGCAACACAGCACAGCGATTTGCGCTGCAATGCGTTACTCTGGATTTATCAAGCAACTCAGGGCCATGCAAGGAGGCCTTGTGTGGCTTGATAAATAGCATCTTAGGGGTTGCGTCACTTTTGCACCACGTTGCATGGTGCAAAAGTGAAGCAATTCCTTGATAAATATGGCCCCTAATATACATAAAAATACCACACACAAAAGGAGTATAGACGCTGCAAAAAACCCACAAATGCATACCCGAAGCAAAATTTCACAAATTATGTGAAAACAGGACATGAAGACTTAGAGCATCTCACATCCTGATACACTGTTCTAATTCATTTTATACAGTTTGTTGGCTGATTCTATCGTTCTCATACTCCTAGTGCCATCAGCTCCCTTACTTACCATGAAACACAGGTAGAAAACGTCACAACATTTAAGATGGAACATCCTAATTAAAACCATGTACGAGTAGCCATGAGCAGTGAGCATTAAACTCAATGTGCCATTAAACTAGCCTTTGTGTTCATGGTGACCCGGATAAATGAACACACTGCTTACAACTACAATTTCAGGTTAAATTCAAAACTAGGTAATAAATGTCACCAGCACGATATAAACATGCACATATAATGTAATAAATGTATCAAGATTAAGTGACAAAATAGAATAACACAAAATTAAAATAAGCCAATAACCTTTAAATGTCTTAACTGCATAAATATAGCTCCCCCAAAAAAATAATATATATTAATACCCGAAAAACATCCATTGCCAGGTTCTTTCATAGATCACACTTTAAGAATGAGGGCCAGATTACGATATCGGTCGGAAAGGCTCCAAACGGCATTCAGATTTTCTTAAACAGTGTCGGAACCTAAGTTTCCGACCGAGGGCCTCATTACGATATTGGTTGGAAAGCATTCTGACCAACTCGGTCTCATAATGGTTTCCAACTAAATCGGATCAGGGAGTTTGACCGACCGATTATGAAGTTTCCAAACACCGTTAGGCCGGAGCCTGTGTTACGACCGACTACACAGGCGCCTATTGAAGAAAGGGGTGAGTGGGGAAAATCGTGAACCCTGTGGTGGGCACCCCTTGGTGCCTGCCACACTGTGCATGGTATTGAAGAGGCGTCCCCTGAATACCCACACAGGCCCCATTCGGAAGACTCCAGGTGAAGGGAGGCCCGCTACCAGCCTCCAAAGTTGGATTCTGACAGCCGATCCGTGTCAGAACAACAGATTCGGAAAGGCTGTCCGAATCCAACATCGTAATATATTGGTCGGAAACTCAGTCCATAGACCTGTATGAGTCAGCTCCGAACAACTCGGTTACTCCGAATGCTGTTCGGAACCGATTCGGAAAATCCGAACGGTTTCCAACTATCGTAATCAGTCGGTCGGAAGGCTTTCCTATTCGTTTGGAAAGACGAGTTCTGAATGGGATTCAGACTAACCGAATGCCATTTGGAGCCTTTCCGCCCGACATCGTAATCTGCCCCCGAGTCAGAAACATTTCCGATCTATCGATTATGATGGAAAGGTAACCGTTCAGTCATTCCGACTCAGTTTCGACTGGCATTCAGAAACTCCGAGTCGGTTGGAGACAATTTGTACAGCTCAATGGACAGAGTTTCCGACCGACCAATTACGATGTCAGATTCTGACAGCCTTTCCGACTCGGTCTGTCTGACATGAAAAGGCTGTCGGGAACTGACTTTGACGGGCCCCTAGCAGGCTACCCTTAATCCAGAGGTGTCCGTTTGAAGGCCTTGGGGGTACCCAAGGGACCCCCCTGTAGAACTATGCACAGTGTGACAGGCACCATGGGGTGCCCACCACAGGGTGCAAGGTTTTCTGAAATCACCCCTTTTTTCAATGGGAGCCCATGTTGTTGGTCAGAACACAGGCTCCCATTGAAGTCAATGGAAGATTTTCCAAACGATATTCGGAAGCATCAAAATCGGTTGGAACCACTGTCCGCCAGTCGGTCGGAACCATTTCCGACATGGAGTCGGTCGGAAAGCTTTCTGACCAACATTGTAATCAGGGCCTAATTGTCTAATAAAGTCCATTGAACAGAAAACTGCCAAAAAGCCTTTAAAATACATCAAGATTCACTGGGCAGTTTGAACACCATGTACTTCCCATGCACCAAATGCATACATAACTGGAATTTATTGTGGTCACAGAAACGTGTCATGGAGGCAACATGGCTGATGGCTGGTATAGGGATTGAAAAATGAGTGGCTTTCACACAGGAACAGTTGGAAAGGCTGCGGATATAGGGGCTGACACAGAAAGTGCAGAGAAGCTCTTGACTGGCCCTGAATGCCACCTCAGTTTGTGAAGGACAGGAGCAGAGAGATATCCGATTATATGTGGGGGGGCTCTGACAGGATGCAATCTTGTAGAAAGGGGGTGAGGGAAAGGGGTTTCAGAATGAAGAGCCATAAGGACAAAAAGCAACATCAAGAGATGGGGCATGGTGAGCTAGAAAAAGGGTCTGCTGTAAAAATATTGTCTGGAAAAAAAAGTAGACTTCAAACAATTTGTGTCAAAAATGCAGCCTACTGAAAAAATAGAATAAATGTGGCTTCAAAATGATCAAACGTTGCGCCTTATGGGGTAAAAGTGAGTCCACTGGGAGTAGGGGTAAAGGGCCATTGTCCTGTTAAATTAGAGAAGAGCATTAATAGTGAGGTGAGAAAGGGGGCAAAAGACTATTAGGGGTTTTTTAGGAGGCAGGGAAGGGTAGCCGCTGCAAATATGCTTTTTCTGCTTGTATACACCAGGTTTTTTCACATTTTTTAGACCCGATGCACTGTTAAATAGTAATAAAGTGCACCGTACCTGTGCTTCCACTCTAAAACAAGTGATGTACATTGGAACTCAGTACTTGGCTTATTTATCTCCCCTGTAAGCTCACTGTAAATGGTGACTTAAGTGCACCCATGGCATGGAAAGTTAAATGTCATATGTGGACTGCATTGTGTATTTACACAACCCACATATGTGACAAGAACATAGGGGTAGGCTGCAGTTAGAATGCAGTGCAGTGAAGCATGGCAGGGAAAAACGCCTTTTCCATGTAGGAAAAGCCTATTTCTATATAATCTTAAATCACCAGTCAAGTGTGCTTTGTTAGCTCTGAAGGGTGGGTACTAAGAAAACAAATAAGATACATTACATATAGAGGAGGTTAGTGTACTCTCTTAGTGAAATAAAACCTAAAAGCTATTTCACTATGTAAGCCTGGCTAGACTTTTCCTTTTTTAAGGCAAAGGTGTATTACAATATTTAAATTCCTTATATTTACTTAATTATTTCCTGCTTAGTTATCAAAATATGATTTAATGGCTGTTGGAAAGTGGATTATGTCTAGGGATAAGTATGGACTTACTGCTAGTAATAAGGCCACAATCACAATAAAAAGTCCAGTCAAGGTTTCAATAAATTATTCCCTTGCTCATAGTAGCTGGCAACAAGCAGGCAGGCTTGACTTAGGAGACAAGTGTGTAAAGGATTTAAAAACATCAATACATTATATAAGTAAGACACAACACACAATAAAACTCCAACACCAGTCTATGAAAATAGGAAACATTTGTATCTTTAAAATGACACCAAACTGACAAACATCCAATGTAGGAAACCAGAGACATGAATTTTTAAAGAATAAACACTTTCTAGTGTTTAAAAATCAAAAGAGCCAACTTGGGGCATCTGGTCGTCCTTGGCCAGGGCAAAGTCACAGTTTGAGGCTGACCACAATGGATACACTAAGCGGGAAGCTTTAGTCAAATGTTTACCTTCACACTTAGTTGTTTTTCTGAAGCTTTTTCTCTCACCCTTGAGCGAGGCTCCTCATCAGGCCAGGTTTGGAGGAGTCGATGCTGACTTGGCTCAGCACAAGACCTTGGTGAAATCCTGTAGGTCTTGAGCTCTGGAACTTTCAGCAGGACAAACGTGAAATCCAGTCTGGGTTGCAGTCAGACATAGGTGGCTTGACTCTCGTCGACAGGTTGGTCACCTTATTGAGCTTTTGACAAAAATCCTCCAATCTTCTCTAAACTTCTGGTTTGTGATGTTGGTTTCCTACAGCCATTCCATGTTGGCCTTTCCACCATGGATAGGCTGCCGGGAAGCAGCATTGGGGACCCCCAGGAGGGCCTCCTTACCCCTTGGCTGCACTATGGTGCCCCCTCAACATCCCTTCACCATGTGGCAGGCACCTCATGGTGTCTGCCACACGGTGCAAGGATATTTACAAACGTCCATGTTTCAATGGGAGCTTGTGCTGTGGGCATTTTCAGCCTGCCGCACAAGCTCCCATTGAAAAATGGAAGTTTCCAACCGCACTATATATGGTTGCATCCATCCTAATTGGGATTGCGGAACCACCGACCCATGTTAAGGCGGTTCCTTTCTTTCCCTAAACAGTGTGGGGTGGACATTGTAATAAGGGCCTTTATGTTATGCCTGCTTTTACACCTCCCCAGTGAAAGTTCCCTGCACTGTCTGATGATCCAGACACTTGAAAGTGGAAAACTTGCCAGGTTCGTTGGGTGTGACAATGGAGTGGGTTGTTTTTGCCTGCAAGCCAGCAGTGACAAGCAGAGTGGCCAACTTTGAACAGAAAGACTATCCTTTGACAATGATGGTCGTAACCCAGGAAACATGACAGTACTTTCATTATGATTGTAATATTGCACATTTTTACTTACATTTAAAAGGCACGCTGACAATATATTTTAAAAGTTTTGAAAGCCATCATGGACTTGCAGCAATGCTGAAGAATTGATGTGACCTGATTTCATGCGCACTGGTGGCCAGCGCGTCACTGGTCTTGGCATCAGACAGAGAAGAGGCAGAAAGAGGGCTACATTGTAATGCTAATTAGACTAATTCTCTGAATTGTAGGGCAAGACAGCCATATTATTTAGGCAGCAATTTTACACACTCTTCAGTAAAATGTATAAACTTTTGTAGATGATTTCAGTTCTTTTATAGCACACTGAACAATTGTTACATGCAGAAGAACAAATTAATATGGTAAGATCAGAGCTCCACAATTCGTCAGCTGCAGGTTGGCCCTATTAAATCTTAGAGAAGCAACTCTGTCACATGTTGGTACTTATTTTTCCCAATGCAGATGGATCCTGTGGAAGCAGCAAAATGCTGTCACTTACACAGCCTGGCACATTAGCCCCCAAACGGCTTCCATGTGGGCCAGTCCTAAATCTGAATGGCACTAACAATACCACCAGTGACTGAAAGAGGATGATCCAATCCCCTCTTTACATATGTTGAATTACATTCTAATTAGAATTGTGGATTTGATTGAATGAGTGAAATAGGCAGACCCAAAGGACATCTAATAAAAAAATTTGTTTTAGTTATTACTTTTCTTGATTATATGAGGTTGGCAGACAGCAAAAGCTGCGTCTATGCCATACCCCAGAAGACATTAAATGTGAATAGATCACACAATGCTTTATCTCATATGCATTGATGTTTCATAAAATGACTTCATTAGTCAAGTGAAAGGCCAAGCAACAATTATCTTGATGCACAGTATCCATGCAGAGTCCTGGGTGGCACCAGAATGTAACGACACAGGAAATGTCACAAGAGGGGAAAAAATGTGGAGAAGTGGCATGCCAAAAAATGCATGAGAGCATAATAGTGAACACATAGACTGGGGTGCGAGACGGTAATTGGTACTGTAATATTTATATGGAGCTTCAAACCCATATGTCCCTATGTGGGGAGCCAAAGTACATTTTCGGATGGTTAGCACGCAGAGTGCTGTATTTGGGTGATTCTGTGTGAGAAGCATATTGGTGCTGTGTATGAGGGACTAGAAAGGGGATCTTATCTTGGGGCGTAGCGCCAAGAGCATGATGGGGGAAGGGTTAGGCACGCATTATTAAAAAACAAAGGATTTCCACTCCCAATAAAAGAAGACAAACCAGTAAATTTGTGTATTCTCTGAATGAAAATATCTAGGGTCAGTCTGCATTCAAACAATTCCAGACAAAGTTATTCAGAAAGAAGGAGTTCAAAGGCATTCGTCTAAGACCACACAATATTGCAATAGGATGCTGGGATAAGAGTTGAGGCTAGTGGTGCCGAAAAGGGAGCCGCTGCATGCCTATTTGAAAGTGGCTGCCGATATACAGTCCAGGGGGGGCAGTCAATCCCAAGAAGGACAAATGAGCATGAGACCGAAGTCGGTTTCGGTGTCTCTCCATATGGCTGAGGCAGGTGAAGACCTTTTCGGCACCAGTAGCCATTGATTGCCACACATTGTGTGTTAATTTCATGTGTAAATTACATACAGTGACTTGCAACAGGTATTCCTTCCAATTTCTTCATGAGGTACCGGCTTGACTATATCGCCCTGGCATTCTTCTCAGGCTTTAAGCAAGGTGAGAGAGGGGCTCAATGTTCACAAAAAGGAAATAGAGCACCAAATGACTGTAAAGTGAAAAATGTTTTCCTTTTTGGGTAAATATTTGTTAACTCATTTAGACCTTCTATTCAATCAAACTCCCGAAATCGGGTTTCCACAACTCGCTCCCTATGATGGAACACTTGAATACAAAAGGCGTCAATTTATATCAAAACAAGCTGTTTATTTGCATCACAAAATTTTTTTTATCATCAGAATATAGTCAATATAAAATATGCATTTCATTTTTGTAAAAAACGACGAAACTTAAAAACAATTGTGTAATTGGTACTAAACAAAAAGGAGATTAAAAGACAATATATTTTGTCATAACACAGTTAATTCAGAACCCTCATGGGCAACATTGACTAAGGATTCACTTCCTTATTTGGCACAAGTTTGTATGCCCCTTCCGAATTTAACACATATATATTGCGTCGACGCGTTTCGGAGGCTATTCGCTGTTTGTGGCCTCCTTCTTCAGGACTATAAATATTCGTATATCCTTATCCAGGAATGGTTGCCTGTGCGGAAACGCACTAGGATTGCTTATTTGTTTTGCTGAACTCTTGAGGGAGTTTTTTTCAATTTCCCTCAATTCCCCAGGCTTTTTGGGTTGTTCGTGGGGGTAGACACAAAAAATCCTATCTTACACTCTTCAAGCAACTCCGTGTTGTTCGGTTGGTTCCTTTAAGTTAAAAGGTTGTTGGCTTTCCGGGATTCTTTTACTGCTCCGGGTAAGAATTGCTCGTAGTTAAATTAGTCCAACGGCCAGCGTTCCCGGGCAGCTACTTCCGCGTCTGTACGATCGCGGGCAACATCAATGACCTGTTGCCCGCGATCGTACAGACGCGGAAGTAGCTGCCCGGGAACGCTGGCCGTTGGACTAATTTAGCTACGAGCAATTCTTACCCGGAGCAGTAAAAGAATCCCGGAAAGCCAACAACCTTTTAACTTAAAGGAACCAACCGAACAACACGGAGTTGCTTGAAGAGTGTAAGATAGGATTTTTTGTGTCTACCCCCACGAACAACCCAAAAAGCCTGGGGAATTGAGAGAAATTGAAAAAAACTCCCTCAAGAGTTCAGCAAAACAAATAAGCAATCCTAGTGCGTTTCCGCACAGGCAACCATTCCTGGATAAGGATATACGAATATTTATAGTCCTGAAGAAGGAGGCCACAAACAGCGAATAGCCTCCGAAACGCGTCGACGCAATATATATGTGTTAAATTCGGAAGGGGCATACAAACTTGTGCCAAATAAGGAAGTGAATCCTTAGTCAATGTTGCCCATGAGGGTTCTGAATTAACTGTGTTATGACAAAATATATTGTCTTTTAATCTCCTTTTTGTTTAGTACCAATTACACAATTGTTTTTAAGTTTCGTCGTTTTTTACAAAAATGAAATGCATATTTTATATTGACTATATTCTGATGATAAAAAAAATTTTGTGATGCAAATAAACAGTTTGTTTTGATATAAATTGACGCCTTTTGTATTCAAGTGTTCCATCATAGGGAGCGAGTTGTGGAAACCCGATTTCGGGAGTTTGATTGAATAGAAGGTCTAAATGAGTTAACAAATATTTACCCAAAAAGGAAAACATTTTTCACTTTACATTCTTCTCAGGCAACAATTGTTATGTTCTGATGATGATCCCATTATTTTGTTAAGGGATCGAAACGTCGTTGACTTCCAGCACCTTAACACAATCCTATATTTTTGCTGTTAATATGTGCTATGGTGCTACCATTTATATTCTTTGGCCTAATAACTAAATTGTTTCTTGGCCATTACATGCAAATGCCTGAGTTTGGTAACTCTAATTTTCTGTTGCAGACTGTCCCACCTGTATGTCTCCTTTTTTTCTCTTTTTATGTATTTTTCAAAATTATATCCATTAAGATATATAATCATAGATGTCATTGTATCTCTATGTAAATTACAGGCATAATTTCTTGTTGTGAGGGGCCACTGATCCTTTGTAAAATACAACATAGGTAAGCAAGTCGCAGTTCCACCATATTCCTCCATCAGAATGTGTGTGTGTATTAAATCAAACAAACCATTGGTCTTGTGTTAACACTGTGAGATTCATAGTCAGAAAATGAACAGCATGCTCTGGGCAACCTACAAATCAGCTTAACGCCCAGACACCTCACTACAATAAAAAGAAAATCGCAAAGGCTTACCACAGCCAGCACATTCATCTGAGAAGGGGTCAATCAAAAAAAATCAATATCAAATTACTCTGAGAAATCCAATATAGGATCGTTTAGCTCTTCAAAACTGATGAAAAACACAGTGACTTGTCCTCAGCTTTCACCAAAGGTTATATTGTGGCTGTCCAGTGTGTAGCATGACAACGAGGTCATGTTGCTTACTTCCTCGACAAAATCAAAAAATCAAAAAAATCTGAAACGTTGCAGCTTTCCACCACTACAAGAAGCAGCAACGACTGTAAGAATCAGCTCCCAAATTCTGGAAACAGCTAAAGATTAGTAATGTGAAAATGTTTAGACAGCCTGGCATTTACTAACACTTGAGGGCCAAGACAACCATCCATAGAAAAAGAATATACACTGGGACAACGCGCTAAAGTTTAACATTGCTGAGATAAAATGGGTCTGACGTGATCACGCACCTTGAAAATTCACATCAGCTTCAAATTTTCCTACAAGGAACAAAAAAAAGTGCAAGGCGTTATTGAAATCCTACAAAGATGTGCATATTTAAATTATAACTGATTTGTGATTTTATGGAATTTTGTACCAGGCAGAGAGCAATAGAGTTTTTATTGAATTTAAAGAAAGTGTTGGTGCTGGAGACGCAACAGTATCATGGTTGGGTGCCCTGCATTCATGTGGTTATTATTATCTGACACGCAAGACCGCCGTCTCTCTTTGCTTGAGCTGTGAGAAGTAGCCTTCGAATAACTACTAAGTAATTTCTTTACTTTAAAAACATTGCAGCTGTTGTTAGGCCATACTGTTAAGTTGCCTGTTGATTTGGTGGCTCAGTGAGTCAATGCTTGATGCTAGCTTTTGAAATTCAGGTGTTCAAATCTTGGTGACATAAAATTAGCATTCTGTACTTTTAAAGGTGACAAATTGAGTAATTATAACACCGTCTATGTTAAGTGCTTAGAAATGGCTATAGAGCAGTATTAAGAACTACATTTAAACATGTTTTTATTACCAACTATATGCCTGAAAGAAAGACACCTATACAGCCACATTACTTTCTGTAAGTTCACAAAAATCTCTAGCAGAAGCATTTCCAGCACCAATGAAAATCACAAATTTCCATTTTTACATTCTCATTCCATAGAAACATGGCCATTTTAGGTCATTTGTTGCAAATTGTTCCCTCTTGTGGGCATTTAAAGTATCACCATAAGGCAGTTCCTGGGTACAGCAACTGTACTCTTTTCTCAAACATTTAGATCAAGAGTAACTTATTTTGCTCCTAACCAGGAAACATAAATTTAAGTACAAGAATATTATTGCCCCAAAATATACCTTTGATTCATGGCAACTAGAAGGAAAGTATTTCATGAGGCAAATGTGCTTTCTTCAACCCCAATTTTGATATATTTCAATTTTACAGACCTTCGATTTATACCGCACCGGTAAGAGATGGCCAAACCTTGATGACATATACTGGAATGGAGAAAACATGGATTTTTTTTTATATTCTTCTGGTGTTGACCACAGCAGCTCTTCAGTTTCAAAACGTTCTAAAACTGCAGCCTGTATTGATAAAATGCATTCAACTTATGGGCATATGTACAAGCCCCTATCACCACGGGCACGTCATTTTTTGAGATTTTCCCGTGGTGATAGGTGCCTTGCCTTATATACAAGGCAGCGTTAAGCCACTTAACGTGGCTTAACGCTGCCTCGTACATAAGGCACCCTTACACGCTATGTTTAGCATGAAAGGGGCGTGCAGTGAGTGTTGAGGTGGGCGTTACACCGCAACAATCATTGTATTTGACTCTGCCCCCTATGTACAAGGGTGTCGTACATAGGAGGCAGCGACAAAATTAAGATCAGGAAAACCCTGGTCTTCAGTTGGCGAAACAAGGAGAAATGCATTATTTCTCCTTGTTTTTGCTTTTTCCATGTGTGCTGCCTTGTGCAGCACACATGGAAAAAGCAAAATGCCATGATTTGGTTATGTACAGGAAGGTGTCCCTTCCTGTACATAAACAAACCTTTTTTAAAAATTCCATTTTGTAACTTTTGTGTGTGTTGCATGAAGCAGCACACATGAAAGTTACAAAATGGCATTTTAGGATATTTATGTGCAGGAAGGGACACCCAGGGCTTTAAGTGGGATGAAAAAACTGGGGCTCTCTCAAAGGGGTGTGGCCAAGGTAATTAAGGGCGTGGCTTAAAAACACGTCAGCTAAAAACCTGTGCTTAGCATAGTGTGCCACCCAGCTTGTATTTTGTTGCTTTTGTCGTTGCATCCAGATATATGATACAACAAGTAACATCATACGTAGAACAAGTCAGGACTGTTTGCTTTGTCAATGATTGTTCGTTGTCTAAGATAAATAAGCAGCAACTATGGCTTGTTTATATATTGAAAAGGTTTCCACTTAAAGCCCTGGTGACACCACGGCAATGTTGCTGCACCTGAGTTTCAAAAAGAGAAGGGAAATCCAGAGAGAAAATGACTCTCTTTAAAGGATTTCCCTTCCTCTATTACGCTCACCTGGCGTGACGTAATGCCGTAACTTCTCTACTAGTGAGAAGTGAGCAGTGTGAGCACGCGCACATCGACGTGCCTGCTGTCACTGCAGTCCGGAAAAAAACTGACTGCCTGTGCCAGGGCACAAAACAGAGCCTGATAGAGACCGGTTTCGAGGCCCCCTTTAAAAAACTGCTGGTGCTCAGCACCGGTGAGACCCGGACACCTTATGACACCTTCCTACACATAACCAATCTTCCCCTGCACACAGACACCCTTGCACTCTGGTGCAAGGGTGCCTGCGTTGGTGCTAAGTTGTTAAACTTCGCGCCATCGCAGGGGGAAACGCAAGGCTGCACCACATTCCTGTAAATATGGTGCAGCCTTGCTTTTGCAAAGTGGCGGAGCGTGACGTTAAGCCGACACGCTCCCCCACTTCTGTTGTACATATCCCCCTCAATGTCCTCACGTAGAGGCAGGCGCAGCTGTAAAATCTGACACAAATCATTTTTCCGCCACCCACGCCTATTTTTTTGCATTCTGTACATCATGCAGAAAAAGCTCTGCGAGTGCGCAACACAATAAACGCTATTTGCACCATGGAGTTCCACGACTATTTTAGTGTGCAGCTTTGGACGAAGCCTTAAGCTTTCAAAGTGGCAACATTTTCGTTTTCATTTGATGGACTGGTTTCTGTCACTGAAATCAAAGAGGGACAATGCAAGCTGTGGTTGTTCGAGGCCGCACTGCACGCAAAAAGCAGAGTTCCCACAATTGCCAGTCTCAGTCTCAGTAGCGTCTTCCAGTTGATGAATGGATTGTGTTTAAATGAACTAACCCTCACGAGAGATTCCCTGCGCGAGGTGCAACGGAGATGACGAATTTCTGCCATACGGCAAATGTATTTAACTCAATATAATAGACTTTACAGCCATTATTTCTCATTTATGCGTGATTTGCTCTCGTTAGTTGATAAAAGACTATCAGTCATAGCAATTCTTGCCTTTCATTGGCCCTCATCTCTTCTCGTCCCTCCTCGTTTGTCTTTCCCTCCCTAGACTTGATTCTCTGACAGTAAGCCTTCACTATGTATTTTAACATCTTTAAGTTCCTGATTTCATTTGGACTTCACTTGTAAAACCCCAAAATGAACGAACAATAGTAATAAATGATTTGGCCCTGGAGTTGAGCGTGTGAAACTGGAAATAATAAGTTTATTCACCTAGACAGCAGGCACTTTAAAAAAATGAAAAATATAGGTGTGGCGCGCAGGCTCCATGCTGTTTTTAGGCTTTATTCTGTTCAGTGAAACCCTTGCTAGGCATGTAAAGAGCAACTTACTTTTTGCAAAAAATAGATCTTTCTGCTCTTTTACCGAAGGCATATTTTGGACTGGATTCTCCTTCTTTGTAGTTCATGCCAATACCAATTTTCAGCTTTAAACGTTAGGGAAGCAAACTGGGTTGACTTGATATCAGAGCAACGTAGCCAAAAGATGTAACATTTTACCCACCAATAAAATGGCTGCCACCGGTGATAGGTATAGGGCAAGCCTAGCACAGTGCAGTGTGGCATGTCAGTCACCCTGTCAGACCTGTCTGCATTTACTCCATCAAAACCATCTGCATTGGCGGCCATAAAAATGAAATAAAATTTGAAATTAAGAACAAATGTAAGTATTCCGTACAATCTTAATCGAGCAGTATGCGTTTTTCTTAATAGAACAGAAACAGAACCCCTTTTTAATTGTAATGCACAATAGGACAATATGATTCTTATTGGTGCAAAGAAAAAACATTAGCAGATTTGAATTTCAGTAAGTGAAAGACATAGTTTAAACGTAGAAGGGTGGCTTAAAAAAATAAAGAAGGGAAAGAAAGATGTAATGAAAAAAAGCACTGAAAAGTAAAGTATTATCCTACTAGCTATGGCTCTGAAGTGCGCTTCTTCTTAGGAGGATGAGCACATACGATCATGAAAAATGCCATCACTCACAGGCAAGAGCGCCAATGGCTCGATTGGGCTGCACATTGCGCCATTCTGTATGCTGTGATGGGTGCGAGTAAAATGTGAATGGCAGTTGAAAACAACGGTGGATGAAGAGGGCTGACCCAAAGCCCTTCCATGTGTGTGCATTCGCATGTCTTTTTTATTTCTGATTTTTTTAAATTACATGAGCTGGTGAGACAGCTGAAGTGATCTTTAAGACATACCATGATAGCACAATGACATTTTCCATGGCGGCTTTTTCATCACCTCATATGTTTACACTGACATGAAAAGTTATCTGAAGCAGTCCTCTCACTTGACTGGCATTCCAATCTACATTCAAAGAAGGTATAAGAAGTAACTGCAAATTTTCCTTTTTGGGGTCTCAGCTGCAGTCAAATTTAACTGTATGTTGGAGACCTATTGATTCCAAAACATAACTTACACCTAGAGTGGGGTTTCAGTCATTCCTTTGCTCATGATTGATGTCTTTATTGTCTGTCTCAGTGTGTGCTCCAGGTTCCATGGCTTTCCTTCCTATTCTCGTGTTTATACGGCCCAGGAGCATTTTGGTCTCCTAAGATTTTCATTAGTGTTCATGTATCTTTCCACTGCTGTCAAACATTGTACTGAAGGTAATGGACTATTTTTTTCTCTCTCTTACTCCCTTCTCTCCTTCCTTCCCCATCGCCCTACGTTTTCAACAGCACTCCTTTTCCCACTCTCAACCAGGGTACACTGACTCCCCTTTTCAGGATCCTTATATTTTCAGCACCACCTACCGAGCTACCATCTAGCAGCTGTCATAACATGTTTTTAACCATTCCATAACGGGCGCCCATGCGCACATATACACAGTGGGCATCGTTGAATGTCATTTCTGACAGCTTAGGAAATTCAATTCAATGATGGCCTCTGTAGAAGCAAACCTATCCATTGTGCCATCTATGAATGAGAGATCTTAAATTGTAACAAATGGCGTTCACAAATTACCACAATTGATATACACACATCCAGGGCAGCTATCTTTGAAAGAAGATTTTTAAAATAGAAATAAATTGCATCCAGTTATGGCCGCTGTGGATACATCTGCAGTGGCCATATTTAAACATGTTTGTAATATTTTAAGATTGATAATCACTCAAGGGTAACTGTTCCTAAAGAAAAGGAGAAGCTGGCCAATGCGGTCGCTAGAAGAAGTAATGAGTGAATCTTAGCTCACAAAAAAGGTTGGAAACGAAACACTATGGAGGTGGGGGAATTTCTCCTTTTGGTAAAAGTGCCCTCACACACCCATGCGGGTGTCATGCTTCGTCATCGGGCATTGCTCCTCGTGGGGGTGGCGCTGCAGCCCCCCAAAGGCCCCGCAAGAGGGCTCTTTGTCAGAGTTCTTTTTGGAGCAATGCCGCAGTTGTGAGTGCGGGTGTGTGGGTGGGGTTTGGTGAGTGAATTAAAATTACCACGTCGGTACCCTAAAAACCTTTATTCAAGGGTCCGAGTGGTAAGGTTAAAATGGATGACAAGGACGGCCTCTAAAAAAATTATATCTGAGGGGTGAGTATTTTCCTTCTGTTCTCTTGTCAGTGAGTGTAAGTGATAGTGATAGTGAAAATATTAGGTTGACATGTTTCGCGCCTTTAATGGGTCTCTAGTGGATCCCGTGGCGCTTCATCAGGACCATGCTGAAAGTGAAAAAAGGATTAAAAATAGGAATCTGAGACAACGACACTCAGTATTCCTATTGTACCTATATTCAGGTTAATTGGCGTCAGTGCGCCTAAAGGAACATCCACTAGGCGTTCCTAGATCCAACCCAATCAGTAGTAAGAGTTGGCCTCCTCGGCGTAGTAGCGTGGAGTGAGGAGGACTGCTCAGCCTCTCCCAGAGTGCAGCCTAATACCTGCCCTTCCGCTGCTCGGATGCCAACATGAAGCGCCATGGGATAGGGACCCATGTAAGGTGCAAAACATGTTGACCTAATATTTAACTGCGGCGTTACTCCAAAAAGAACACCGACAAAGAGACCTCTATGGGGCCCACAGGGGACTACAGCGCAACCCCCACAAGGAGCAACGCCCGATGATGAAGCATGACACCCGCATGGGTATGTAAGGTCACTTTTACCAAATAGAGAAATTCCCCACCTCCACAGTGTTCCGTTTCCAACCTTTTTTGTGAGCTTAGTTTCCCTCACTACTTCTAGTAACCGCATCGGCCAGCTTCACCTTTTCTTTAGGAACAGTTACCCTTGAGTGATTATCACATTAGTCTTGGGAGCGTGGGTACTGGACCTGTTTTTCCTCTAGCTCCCAGTCCCCCTCTTTGTAATTAATATTTAAGATTCCCATTCAAAGATGGCTACCGCAATGTGTTCACCTTCACAGCCAGCAGCGTAATAATAGACCTTGCAGCACCTGCGGTGCATGGGGCCTGAGCTCCAGGAGGCCCTCTCGGGCACTGCTCCCTGGCGGGATTGAGAGTTCCTGACTGGGTCCAAAGCATGGGAGGCCCCCTCAATGCACTTTGCAGGGGGGGCTCAAGTTTTGTTAAACCACTGTTCATAGCAGTAATCTCAGATTAACAAACATTAGCAAAGCCACTAGTTTCCACTGCTGCGACCTATTGGCTTTGCCAAAGATGTCTATATGCACTTGTGAGGTCCAACTATAGACAGTTTTAGCTGTCAGCCCAAGCTCGCCTCAAACCAAAAACACAAATATAAGAGTATAAAAATAGGGACGTTAGAATGTTAAAAGCTTCTTTATGGTAAATGGCCATTTGATCACCCAATAATTGTAGGAGGTCGTTAGGTGGGAAGGACCTCTTTGTAGGTCTCGCTAGAAGCAGCTTTGGATGTCTAACAGAGCTCCTGTGATTTCCCAAAAAGGAATATACTGAGCTGGGATGAGGGTCTGTGCCCTACACCCCTACAGAAGCAACAACATTTTCAGAAACAGCAGTATCCATAGCTGCCAAGAAATCAAAGAAAGTGACCATTGCTGAAACCACACAAGTGACAAAAACAGAGCTCACTAAAGTGACCACTGCTGTCACAATAGCAGGGACAATGGTAGCAATGACCACAGCTTCCATCAAAACAGGGGCCAAAGGAGTTGTCACAGCTGCAGCCTCAGAAAGAACAATAGCAACACCAGTAGCTTTTGCCACAGCCACCTCGTCTGTACATTTGGGCATGGATATCTTTTCGAATGCGTTAGCTAATTAAAGCCAGTCCTATTTTCTTTGCCAATGCTTGTTATAAAACAAGACCAAATGTTGTCCATATGGAGAGAAAGAATGCTGTTTGTCCAAGCTTACAGTTTTATGAAAATTTAGATTTTATTAACAGCACAGAGAATCAATTTATGTGTTGATTTATTTTACTTCTCTTACTCAATCTACAAAGAATCAGTCATTGCCATGATGTCTTTGCTATAAGCATGTGTAAAATCAGCCTCTGGAATCTCTGGTGTGGGCACACTGGAAACACACACGTAAATGAAGTGACCTATGACACAGGATGAAGAAGAGCAGGTGGATGGTGAGCATGTGGCATGATGGAATAATAACTGTAGGTGGAGCAAGCAAAAAAGGCCAACAGTTACATCAATAAAGATGTTTGCAGGAGTGTTTCCTTCACAATGTGCATAAGATGGTGCAGGCACATCTGGAGGGGATGCCACAGTTTAGTCTGTATTATGAGACTGTTCGTATTTCTATAGAAGATAAGAAAAGCAATAAGTCAGATGTTCCACTGAAGCGAAAAGACATTGCACAAGTATAAGAAGAGAAGGAAGATAGTTTGTCTGAATGTGGCCATGCAAGAATCCTTGGAAATGTGACTAATGTGGTACACCCCTTATGACTAGGACCTACCAATGTGTGGTTACTGCCAGCAAGAGCCTTTGACCATCACAAATGGACTTTGCTTACCGACCGGTATTTACCATTTGGCAGCAAGCATGCCTGCTGGCCGGTAGTATCAGCAACTCACTCATGTTATAAGGTCCTACATTCTTTGGGGCAGATTTACTAACACTTTATTCTGGGTTTGCATAACAGAAGTGATAATTGTATTGAAAAATTGCCCGTTAGTAGCTCCAAAGTAACACATAGTAGTGCTGTGTTCTACTTTGCATCAAGTGGGCATTCCCATGCAACAACCCATGGATTTTAATGCAGAGCCCTATCGAATAAACAAGGTTGACACAAATTTGCACCACAACTTAATGCTCCTTGGGGCAGACGTAAAGTTTGATAAAATAATATTTTCTCAAAATTCATCAAACTTTGCTGCACTGTACAACACACAAAGTGGCAGTGTTTGTCTATGTGTAAGCATAGTATTTTATACCGGAACAGTGCTCTTCCATTAGAAAACGTATGTTTGACATCACACACACACCATTTGTGTGAGCATGTTAACGCAAGGCAGCCGAAGGAGAGTCAGCGCAGTGGGAGGGAGAAACAGCACCATACTGAGTAGATATGGTGTTGTTCTGCTCTCTCCCTTTTCACGCAATGCATAGCAGCAGCTTTTGTTGCTGTGCTGCATTCCATGAAAACGTCGCAAATCTGACCCTTTGTTTACATTGTTTTGCTTCACTTCAGTAAAATTATTAATGGGAGAGTGAAGGGTAAAACATAAACAAGAGATCTTTGTCAACCTTCTACCTGTGAATCAATTAGTTTGATCGTACTGGACGATTAAGTCAAGAACACTAAACTTTTATTGCATCTTGCACCTCTACCTGACCAATGAACCCCCACACAGGTTAACCATCTCACTTAAACTCAAGTCTCAACATCAAAAAGCAGCAATGAAGCAGTGTCTCCTTGGTGTGTTTATGCCTGATAGAGCTGCTCAACCTTGAAGAACGTGCAAGCACTGGACGAGTCTTCGTTAGGTACCATAGTATAGGGAATTACAATTGTCGATTTTGGTCAGTCGATACTGAAAATTGCACTATCAATTTTTGTGTGATTCTTTTCAGGGAGAAATGGACTAATATTGAAGAGAATGCTTTAAGAATTAGTGTTTTTTCCCAGGGTCTCATTGCAATTGGCTAATGTTGAAACAATATTTCTTACAACATGATATTCTTGCAATAGAGTGGAGTAGAGTTTTGTTAATTATGGTAGAGTAGCATAGAGTGTTGCAGAGTGGAGTGGCTCAGAGTGGACTAGAGTGTCGTAGAGTGGATGGATTTAAAGTGTCATAGATTGGAGTAGAGTGTTGTAGAGTGCAGTAGAGTGGAGTGGCATAGAAAGGAGTTGTATGGAGTGTTGTAGAGTGTTGTGTTTTAGAGTGTTGTGGCATAGGGTGCTGTGGCATAAAGTGTTGTGGCGTAGAGTGTTATGGTGAAGAGTGTCATGGAATAGAGTGTCATGGTGTCATTAAGTGCAGTGTCGTTGAGTAGAGTGTCACAGAGTCGCAAGGAGCAGATTAGGGTGCTGTAGAGTGGAGTGGCATAGAGTGAAGCAGAGTGTCATAGAGTGTCACCGAGTGAAGTATCGTAGAGCAGAGTGTCATAGAGTGCAGTGTCATAGAGTCGAGTGTCGTAGAGTGAAGTATCGCAGAGTGGTGTAGGATGGAGTGGCATAGAGTGGAGTACAGTGTTGTAGAGTAGAGTGTTGTGGAGGGGAGTAGAGTGTGATAGACTGTGGAAGAGTGGAGTGGCATAGAGTGTCGTAGAGTGGAGGGGCACAGAATGGTGTAGAGTGGAGTACTGTATCATAGAGTGCAGTAAACTGGCATGCAATGCAGAGAGGGAGTTGCGTATAGTGACAATATTGTTGAATTGCTCAGAGTGTTGCATTGTGTCATAGAGTGGAGTAGAGTGTCATGTCATAGAGTGGAATGGAATGGTATAGAGTGTTACGGCCTAGTGTCATGGCGTAGATTGGAGTGACATGCACTGGAGTGGCTTATAGTGGAGTGGCTTGTCATAGAGTAGACTGGAGCGGCATAGTGTGGAATGGCGCATCATGGAGAGGAGTGTATTAGAGTGGAGTGGCATCTCATAGAGTAGAGTGGCATGTTATAGAGTGGAGTAGAGTTGGGTGTTCTAGAGTGTTTTTTGTCAATAATCTTTTTTTTTTACTTTCATTAGGTAGCGCAGCATTTTCAATATACTTTCACAAGAGTATCGGGATACTCTGTAAACTTTTAAAAAATATATATGAATCAATAAATCTATTTTCGTCATCCCGAGCAGAGTTTGCTAAACTGCCTAATTTCTTCATCAACATTAAAACAAGAGTAATACGCTATATTTCACAATAGTACACAAACCAAAGTCAAAGTGTGGTGTAAACAGTAAGGTTGCCTTTTCATTTTGCAAGGGATTCCATCAACCAATCATATTGTGTTTCATCATCGGTATGTACCGCAGTATACCGCAAAAGTACTGCTGTATACCACTGACCAATATATCATTTAGATTTTGTCCTTTATTATTTAAAAACTACTGAACCAATTTAGATCTACTAACAAAAATTAATCTTTCCACGTCATAATTTATATTCCTGGCAAATTTCATGAACATCCGTTCAGCTATTTTGCCATTACGTCTGTTTAAACATTCTTTGGGAACTGCCCTGGTGAAAAAATGTGTTTTTGCATTTACACACCCTTAACTAATCACCAAGAAACTTTGTATCATCAAACAATGTAGAAAGAAGAATAGCTCTGCAATCTTGTGAAAAATTGTCAACCAGTGGCAAAGTTATCACCAATCAAAAATCCAAGGAATTCCTATCTCCTCTATGTATACTTAAAACATATAAATATGCATATTATACTTTAAAATATTAAATAAACCTTATATTACATTTAAGAGTAAAATGTATGGTTACAATAGACTACTTTCAAAATGATATTTATTAAAAACACAATATTTCTGTGTGTTTTTGATCAATATTCTTGTAAACTGTAATTTTGACACAATATGTTTGTAATTTACATTATGAGTATAGGATCACAATATTTTTTACAATGATATTTTTGACATGATATTTCTGTGTTCCAATATTTTTGGCCAAGAGATTCTGTCAGTAATCCTTGCAATTGAGACAGAGATTGTTTGGTATCTTGTATGGGTAGTTTGGGAATATGTAAAGGACCCTAGCTAGTAGGATCATATTATATAAAGTAATCCTACCTGTTAGAAAGTGGGTTTCTGGTTGGCAGAGGTATGCACTCTGTCCAAGCAGGAACCACAATCCTAGTCACGGTAAGTGTAGTACACGCTAAAAGTTTATCTGTGCTCACCCTCTGGCAGCTTGACACAGGCTAAAGTAAAAGGGCAATGTGTAAAGTATTTGTGCACACACAGTAACTGTTGGAAAACGAGGCAGTGTCTGTGAGGCCTGCACAAATAACATGACTACATTTGTCCTTCACTGGGAACCAAACACCCCATTGTGGTGCTTGACTCTCAGAGGGTAGCATTGCAGAGCAATCTAAGGCTTACTCAAGGGAGGTGGTGTGGGCTAGTAATCGCCATTTACCAATACGCAGAAATTACACTCAATAATTGATTGTCCAGTATGTACCTTGCTTTATAAAAGGAAGAGTGCGTATATTAAACACACACACTACTCAATACTATGCAACAATTTACAAATATACATAAGCTGTTGGAATTACTTTGTGACATTGCATAACATTTCCACCCCTCCCGCATGGGGTGTGGGGTCTAGTACCACCACTCCCATGTATGCACATCATCTTGCCCCCTAATGCAGTGGGTTGAACATAACCTGGAGTGAGGGCCTTGCCCACAGGCACCATCCCAGTGGCGACCCACCTCATTATCTCAACAGGCATTTAAAATGGGCACACCTGCCCTGGTGACACATAACCCTGACTGAGCATCTCATACTGACCATACAGTATACACCTCTACATCTTAGGGGCTAACAGTCTGGGTTGTTCTTCACCTAACGAAGAAGCAAGAATACATGTTTAAGCATCACTTAAAATGACAGTATTTATCATAGCTGATAACCATTAGAATACATTGCAATAAAAGCCCTTACAAGGCATCACAGTTATGATCATAGGATTAAACATTAAACATATACTTCTCATGCAATTGCACCTCCTCACCTCCAGGGCATGCCTTTATCCATACATCCCCAGCTCAGCCCTTCCACCCTGGTGTAGTCTCTAAACACTCCCCCAGCTGAAAAACAAAAAGTTCCAGCCAGAGGTTGCTCTAAGAAGATGGCTGAGCCTGTTAGGGGTTATTTCCATCAAGCCCCCCAGAGACTTAGGGAGGGACTTCACATATTCATGCTGGGGGAGTCTGCGTTGCTCCTGCAGCTCCCCTGCACCCTTGAAGGCATTTAGCGGTGACCCCGTCCTTCTGGGGCCACCACAGGCCGCACACAGGCATGATTCCATGCAGGCCTGTTCAGCCCTGTCCAGGCTCTGCAAAGCATTATGGGGCGCTCTTCCCCCACCTCTCGCATTTTGCATGAGCGTTTCTCCCGCTGCTCCGAGGAGAGCCGAGCTGCTTTTGATGGTAGCCCTGTGCCGCATTTGCCCCTTGTTGGGGGTCCGGTCCCACCTGGACCCCGTGCATTGCTCAGGTAAGTTGTTGCAGCTCTCCCCTTTTCGGGGCCCGATTCCACCTGGCAGGATCGCTGGAGGGCAGCCCGGGGAGCACACCCCCGGCTGCCCCAGCTGGCTAACTGTCTGGCCAGCACCCTTGGATGCTGCCGCGGGAGCCAGCACCTCTGTTGTGGTCTGCCCACTCCTGTGGGCAGACACAGAGACTCCTGCCGGTTCCGGCCGGACCACTCCACCTGCCTTCCTCCTGCCACGGTGGAGTGTGGCGGCACTCCCCCTCCTGCGCGGGGTACACCTGGGTCCAAAGTTGGGGATCCCTGGGATGTCTTTATGGGGAGCGCGATGGCGCTACCCGGCTTCTCTTCTTGGTGTCAGGGCCAAGAGTTGGGATTCAGGGCCCCAGAGACATCTTCGCAGAGATCCCTCCATTGTTGCCAGGGGCCAGGGTGGGCTCCTGGCACCCCTTTTGGGCCTCTTCACAGGGAGCACGACAGCACTCCCCGACTTTGCTTCTTGTGGGGGCAGCCCCCAGGACCTGATCCACCCTGAGGGCACATCTTGGACCGGCGGCGGAGCCCCACGTGCTTTGTCGTCGGTCCTCTCTGAAGTCAAAGCTCGCCTACCTTCTGGGGGACATATCTTGTCCCCCATGTGGCCGATTTGTACCATTTTGGCCTCTTCTTGCTCCTGGTGGTGCGCCCCAGCCACTGGGAGCACTTTCCTTCACCCTCCTGGTCTCAAGGAGGGTGAACTCAACAGGGAGATGTCTTCACTGGCTCCCTGCACCAGTCTTTCACCTGACTCTCCTCCTGGGCCTCTCTTCTCCTTGTGCAGAGGCCCAGGCTTCTGCTCACTGGTCCTGGACTCCCCTTTTGGAGCAATTCAGGGTCCTGGGGAAGTCAGGGGGTTCTTCCTTCCAACTGCCCATGGCACCAGGCTCCAGCACCAGTCATCCTCTGTAGACCACACCCTCTTCTTGTGCAAGACCTTTTAAAAGAATTTGGAGGGGACTGGCAGGAAGGCTCTGCTGCCCTATCGGGCAGCGACATATCACCTCTCTGCCCCTGCTCCCGCCTCCCTGCCCAGGCCTCTTGGATCGTTCAAAATGGCGTCTCATGCCACATGGTCTCTGAAAATCCCCCTTCCCCCCTTGCTGACTTGTCTCCAGAGCAGCTTGGTGCCTGACACCAGGTGACAGCTGCTGATGGATCATCTGCAGCTCCACCCACCATCTCTCCCTTTTGGAGAGGAGGCCTTCGCCCTTGGAATGCTTGCTGTGAAGGGCTAGGCCTCTGGTGCCTCAATTTGGGGAGGAAGTTCATTAATCCAGCCTGGCAGGGTCAGACACAGCCAGGCTCTGGTTATGAGTTGAATCAGAGGAATATGACATTTCTGGATGATCCATAAACACTACAAATATGGTTTTGGGCTCAGCAGAATATTTATTTTCACACAAGTTACAGTGTACTTTGGTGTGTGTCTGGAATTTGTGGGCCCTAGGGAAGTGAAGCCCTATGTGATCCCTATCTTCCTAGGAGAATAATGGAGTGGTCCTTCAGTGAAAACAGTAAAGCACCCTGACTTTACCCTTACATGTTTATTCCCATAGTATAAAGCCTATTCCATGTCACCATCCAGCTCTGCATAATTCCTGCCTCACCATTCTATCTGTACCTGCTCCTGGGCTGTGCACGGCAGGTATCTCCCCCGTGCAGCCCCTACACGTGTGCACACGCATGTACACATGTGTCTGGATGTAACCAGCCCGGTGCCCCTTACTCCGGCTGCAGCGCAGTGGCCTACTCTCACCAGGGGGACACCAGCAAAATCTGCACGCAGTCTCTTTCATCATGAGTTCACTGGGGGTAGTTCCAACTTATGAGGCTCTCCCACAGTAAAAGCTCAACAATTAGGTGTTCAAAAAGTGAAAAATCCAGGCGGCTCGGATGGTCAGAACCACCCTCTAACAGTAACATAGTAAAAACACCACTAAAGTCCAAAGAAAAGAGGAAAGCGTTAACAAACCCACATACACAAGTCAAGTTTTGAATTTTGCAAGGGTACATAAAAGCACAGTGCTTAAAAATCAATAGCTCCACCTGGGCATATCTGGTCACACTTGACTGGGGCAAATACACAAGTTCAGTCTGACTGCATTGGAGCACAGGTCGGATACAGGATTCATGCAGACCCGCTGCCAGTACCTTGGATGCTTCGATGCTCTGGGACGATGCTTTGAACAAAGGAGAGGATGCGTTGCTGTAGAAGGCGATGCATAATTTCCAAAGTCGGGCAACGTCGTTGATGCATCGTTGTCATGAGCGCTGTGCCTTGGAATGATGCATCGATGTCGAACTGCTAAGCTGTAGGCATTGCATTTGCGCAAAGCCATGCAGGACCCGGAGTGCGCTGGAGTCAGAAATGGTGCTTCGCAGGCGTCGGTGATGCGGTGTCCGAGACTAGTGCAGCAGCCGTGATGCGGAGGCGCTGTGTCGACAAAGTCGGGTTGCGTTGTAAGTCAAGGTCGTTGCACCATGCAGTCGGCGAGTGGTTTCCTTGCCTTTGGTGCAGGCAGCGGTGATGTGTCGATCTCGCAGAGAATTGCACCGGTTCCGATCGACACACCAATGTCGATGCATTGGTTTCTTGGGTTGCAGTGTCAAAGACTCACCTCCAAGGGTCCAGAACTGGATGTGGCACCACTTGGCAGAGCAGGACTCACAGCAGAGGAGCCAAGGTGCTGATAGCAAGATGCAGGTGAAGTCTTTGATATCCCTGAAACTTCAGAAACAAGAGGCAAGCCCAGCAAAACTGTGGAGAACCTTTAGAGATGAAGGATGTAGAAAGTCAAGTCCAGTGCTCTCACTCCCAGACAAGAAGCAGCAGCCAGCAGGCCAACACTGCAAAACAAGCAGCAAATTGGCAGTCCCTCCTGGCAGCACATTAGCTTCTTCCTGGTAGAATGTCCTCAGTTTCAGAAGTGTTCTGAGTATATAGTGTCACAGGTCCAGTATTTAGGTGCAAATGTCAGCTCCTCCTTCTCACTCTAGCTCAGGAAGACCCATCAGCCTGGTGATGGGACATAAGGATGTGAGTGGCACACCTCAGCTCCCTTTGTGTGTGACTGTCTAGAGGGAATAACCAAAGGCCAGCTGTCACCCAACCAAGAGGTGTACTCCAGAGACAGGCAGAAACCATAGAATGGTTACAGTAAGAATATGTCAACTCTCTAAAACTGGCATTTTCTGACCTGCAAGTTAAAAACCAACTTCGCTAACAGATGTATTTTAAATTGCGAGTCCAGACTTACTCTTCCTATCTTTTCCCCCAGAGACAGATCCAATGCTTACCTATGGGAGAGATTGGCCTTGCAGTAGTGAAATACACATTTAAGAGTATTTCAAAAGCAGGACGTGTACAACTTAAAAGTACATATCCTGCCTTTTAGGTAAACTGCACCCTGCCCACGGGCTGTCCGGGGCTTACTTTAGGGCTGACCTATGTGCCATAAAAAATACAGTATGGGCTTGACAAGTAGGTGAACTTGTCAGGTCGAAATAACAGTTTAGGTGACACAAACCAGTGCTGCAAGCCTACTAGTAGCATTTGATTTACAGGCCCTGGGCACATGTAGTAAATCAAACATGCCCAATCCTGGAAAAACCAAATGTTATTACATTTTAGAGCACACACCCTTTAGCACTGGTCAGCAGTGAAAAAGTGCACAGAGTCCTAAAGCCAGCAAAAACAAGGTTTAGCACACAGTCAAACCAGGAGGTTAGAACGCAAAACATCAGGAGCACCATGCCAAAAGATACCAGGTCTAACACTACCCATTATTTTAGTGGTGTATGTGTTCTAATTCTGTGCATCTCTTTGTATTCCTTCTCATAAAAACTTCAGGTTTAACTCCCAGCATCTCACGGAGCTTAGAGTAATGTGCATAAGTGGTTTTTCAAATCTCTATTTTACTACTCCATTCATATACCAGAGTTGATTTGTCCCAATTTACTTGTAGTCCGGAGGCTTCGTGCTAGAGGTCCGAAATGTATATTAACTGTCTCAAGGTCAATTTAGGGAAATGCAGAAAAAGAAGCTGTCCGTCTGCGTATAGCAAGATACAATCTTTAATGTTCCCTTCCCATTGACTCCCTATACCAATCCATCAGTCCTAACCCATGTCTTCAAAGGCTAAATGGCAAGACATATAGTAGGAGGAGACAGTGCATCCCTGCCTGGTATCTCTTGTGATGTTGAACAGGGGAGAGAGAACCCAGTTGAGTCTTACTGTGGCCTTTGAATTATAAAATAGGTTGACATATGAAATAATGTGTGTCCTACAATTCACTACTCAGAGCATGTGGTACACAAAACTCTAGTTTGGACATCAATGCACAGGAGCTGGAGAATTAATGAATATGAGATCAATCTGAATTCTCCTAGTGTGATATCTGGTACCCCTCTCCGGCATAAATCACTTTTGATCATAGTGAATTCATGAATTAATCACCCTCACTAAATGGTATGCTAATACCCTGGCCAAGATCTTAGCCCCTACGTTACTTAATGATATTGAGTGGTAATATTAGCATGGATCAAGTGGCTTCCAGGGTTTGGGAAAATGGATATCATGGCTAATTTGAGATCAACATGTAAAAACTGTGTCATTCTGCCTCTTCAAAACTTTTTTAGATGATGGGGTAAAACATGAAAAGTAACAAATTTAAAGAATTCTATAGGAAAACAATTGTGGCCAGGAAGTTGACCAGCCAGCACATTGGATATTGTGCTAAGAAGTTAGTCCTCTGACAGTGGAAGTCTAGGTTTGATTTTGTCCTCCATCAACAGTCCAGAAGTAGATCTTGTAATGATGGTGATGCCATTTCCCATTTGGGAATAAAATGTGGCTTATAAAGTGCTCCTGAATTGAAGCGGTTTCCTTTTAATTTTCTTGAAGCACTTGATGGAAGTGCTTCACTTTCCTTTCTCTCATCTTTGGCCTTGCTTCTTGTTTAATTTTAGTGAAAAAGTATTGAAATATGACCTCAGCAGATGTGTTTGCGCACGCATGGTCTTCATCTTTAAAAACAATGTTTTTAAGTTTCAAGAAAATAAGTGGTGGCCATCTTTGAATGGATTTGTTAAGCTTTTATAAAATCCATTTTTTTCCTAGAAGGCTGCCATGCATTACACAAACACACAAAAGGTGATTGGAAGACTGCTCACAATTAGTCTAACCACTGGCAATTGTTCGATGTAGCATTCTAACCCATCATAATTGGTTCTGCTACTCACTGTGTCACTTGAACCAAGCTATACCTGGCTGATGATCCCAAATAAGGGCAAAACCGGTCCTGGGTTGCTGGTGTTCCGGTTCACAGAGGAAGTAGTCTGGCAGTTCAGGCACGATTGTTCCCATAAGAGAAGGGTCAAGACTGATTTGCCTATGGTTTGGCCCAAACAGAGGGGACATTGTAGCCGTTAAACGATGGATTGGGATGCAACCCGAGTGATTGCCAGTGACTGAGATTAATTTAAGTATCCCATCCAGCACCTTCTTTTTGGTGCCCTATACATCACAAAGTAGCCATCTAGGGATACAAACTAATATTGACAACACCAATAGATTTCAGGAGTGAGAGTTATTGACTTTGCCAATACTTGTTTCCCAAATGTAACTAAATCCCTAAAAGAAGTCTTTGTATCACTTTGTAGATGTGCATGAGCAGTAATGACAGTAGCCATAGTTCCCAGCTTTACCTTCTAGGTTTAGCATGAGTAGCAAATTAGAATGGAAATTGGAATCCACCCAAGATTTCTATATTATGAAAGTCTCAACATCCTGTCTTAGTGCAAGAGCTACGTCATTTTATCAAAGCAGTTGAGATGTTCAAACACGACTTTAAGACACTTAAGAGTCATTGGGCTATGTTGCCCTAAAACTAGCCACTGCCTTTGTGCAACTTTGGGGTCACTTATCCATTGCTTTGAAAAGAGGCCATTCCCAGTGACTCCGGACTTCCTGTGTCAATAATATACATCAAGCTATCTACACTGTGACCCTCATTACATATTAAGCTAAAGTCTACATGGGAGAGCAGATCTGTTTCTCCTCCTCCTAGTGGCCCATTTGGTATTTCCACGTTTGTCCTATAAAAGGATTGCTCAAAGTCTTTGGTACATACTGACTGGTCTTTGTGTCTCTGCACAGGAGCAAACATTTAACACACATGGCTCTGTTCTTGCTTTGGCTCGCACGTGCTCATATCACTGTAAATAGCTACCATTAACATCCACTCATCTTAATAAAATGTAAACAATTAACAAACAGGCAATTCAAAAAGGCACTTTTGGCTGTATACGTATGTTTATGACTGAAAATGCCTGCATTTTTCACCTCCAAGATATTCACAAAAGTAATGCAGTTCTCCTCCACAACTGCAGAGAATTGGTAGTAAATCCCATGCAAGGGGTGGAAAGAGGGCGAAACATGGAGTAGTTATCCACGCATGTTTGTGAACAGACAAAAACGTGTATAATCGTGGGCATTGGCAAACTTCCTCATCCTAGAAAAAAATCAGAGAGTTATTCCAGCAAAGGGTCTGAGTAACCATAGTTCTAGAATAAGAAGAAGGGCGGTTTGCCTTAATACTTGGAAATATGTTTTGGAAGGGATTGCAGCATGGGAAGAATATTTCCCCCCCGCTCCTGAAGGAAAAAATAAATCAAGTAAATAAATGTGCATTTACACATCGGGCAACATTTCTGCAGTGTTTTAGTCTTTGCTATGTAGATTTATGCATTGGGTGGATCCGAGCCTGGGGAATATATCACGACACTTCCAGTACCACGCCTAGAAACCTATGCTTGGCGTGGCTTTCCAGGAGCACAACTGGGGATGTCTGTGAATAACAAAACATGCTAAATCTGCACCCATGGTCATCTTTACTATGGTCATTGTTATGTTATGTTATGTATTTATGCTTATAGAGCGCTCGATTACCCTATGGTGTCCTGGCGCTAAGTACTGATTACCTGAGGAGCGTAAGGCCTAAAAGTGAGAAAAGAACCATGGGGCATATCATTTTTTATCGTTGAGATAGCGTGCTATTAGCAACGCTTATCTCAATAGCGATAAAAATCCTCACGCTAAGTGGCTAACGTGAGATTATCGCTGGAAACCCAGCGATAATCTCACGTTACCTTGTTGATATGGGCAGACAAACTTAGCCATTATATCCTCCTTCCATAGGATATCATGGCTAAGTCAGAAAAATACCAGATGTAAACAAGCAGCGTTAACCGCGGTTAGCGCTGCTTTTTTTGTCTCTAACAGGGTTAGCGATATTCTTGATAATAGGAGAAATGTCGCTTAGCGACATTTCTCCTATTATTTAACTCTGGAACGCCCCCTTTGCATCTCATTAGAGATGCAAGGGGAAGCGTAGAGTAAAAGGGTGCTAACATGCAAATTTGCATGTTAGCACCCTGTTGTTGATAGGGTGCTAGTTTTATCTCTGCTTTTTTAGCTTTTAAAGCCAAAAAAGCAGAGATAAAGCCCTTGTTGATATGCCCCCATGTCTTCAAACCTTTCCGAAAAGAGATAAGATCTGGAGCATTTCTCAATTGGAAAGGCAGTTCATTCCAAGCCTTAGAGGCACAATGAACAAAACTTCTGCCTCCCCAGTTTGTTTTCTTCAAAGGGGGAGTTATTACTGCTTCTTTAATATTTGTCATTATTTATGTTAAATATCGATTTTTAAGTCTGTACCTAGATTGAAATGTATTTAGCTAAAAAATACCCAACATCTAGTTAAAAATAGGGCGGCAGGCACGAGTGTCTGTGACCACTGCACATCTAGTGAGTTCAGGGCCTTTACTCCTCCACGCCACAAACCTTTGTCTGGCATTTGCAAATGGCCCTTAAATGAGACACCTCACACAGCATACTATTATATTTCATTTCTCTCCCAGAGAATGGCTGGTGCATCGCTCTCTTTCTCTCTGAATATTAAAGCACCGCTGGGCAAGTTCATTTGAGATTCCTCAGAAATCATTTGAATAGGGCAGCCTTGTTTAATTCTTCCTGACAGCGATGCAAATCAGCCCTCCAACTCGAGTGCGCGTGTTTCTTTCTGGTGCGTTGCTGCCCTACATTTTTTGACAGTTGTATTCATAAAGCTTGGAAACTGCATTTGTGGCGTATATTTAACTCTTCGGCTGAATCTCCTGCGTTGTAAATAAACACAGCCCCTTGTTCTTATTCTTACAGTTAACCGCACCAACAATCACACCAGGCTGTCTCTACACTGACTGAGATATTGTTCAATTTCTAAATCCACAACACACAAACAGGGACATCTTAAGGACTTTGGGGGCCCCCCGGACCAAAAGTTTTTTTGGGGTCCTCTGTTCGGATTAGAATTAGATTTATGATCCAGTTTCAGCTCTTTCATGCCCTCTTTGGCCAGGTCACTGACAGTGCACAGGCAGACTGGTCCAAATTCATCTAACATTCAGGGTCTGTGTAATATTACTGCAAATGTCCTCTGTGACACCATCCCATTTCTCATATGTGATATCCTGTTTGCATCTAAACGAAACTTTTTAAAATGTTGCATGAAAGATAAATACAACATTTTTTCAAAATGTATGTAATGGACTCTCACACATTAACCACATGAAAAATAAAGTAAAGAAAAATGCTATTTGCAACAATCTGTTAAGGAATTATTCAAGGTCATCAGGGCAAGATACTCTGCAGAGCAGAGCTGGCTGTATCAGGGGGCCCCCTGAAAGGCTGGGGCCCTGGGCCAGAGTCCACTATGCCCATGCCTAAAAAGGTATCTGCAAATAAAGGCATAATATTAATGGAAATCTTGAGGGCGCTCATGTTTTTGTGAAATCAACACTTTGATGTGAAACTACAGAACTATTGTCCCCTTTTCATATGACATTGATGTCCTTGTTTTCTTAAATATATCCATTGTGATCACAGTACTCCTTGGTTCACTGGGTCTGCATGCATAATATAGAAGCATAATCTTGTCCAAATTGTCTTTCATATTCATATCTACAACTAATTTAGTTGTGGCTTCAGATTTAGATGTCCCTGATCACTTCATAACCAGAGGGACACTGGGAGCAGGGAGACTCTTCCATGGAGCTGTAGGTGTGTGGCATGCATGCTTGTCTGAGGTGTGCGAGTACAGTGGCTCACCCCCTGCCACACTCCACCATTTAAGTAGCATAACACAACATGATGGAACCCCCAGCGGAATGCGATGAGTGGCCCCTGAGTCTCCCATATCTCACAGATATTTATTGAACGTGGGCTAAATGGGGGACCATTGAATGTTTGGGGGCCCCAGAGGAGGGATGGGGTCCCCTGCTCCACTGGGGCTGCAATGGGTTGCGTTACACTACTGCACCACATGATATAATTATCATATGGTGTAGTGTGGCATGACGATAGCCATTGACCAATAATGATGCATCTATTGGCTTTGCCAATGTACTGTACAAATATGTAGGCAAGCTGCAGGAGGTATGGCGGTGACTGTCACTGTGGTGCTAGCCTGGATCAAACAGCAATATAATTTACTTCGTTTTGGTTCTCCTTACAACCTCTTATTTGTCCTCGGCGCTAACCTCAGATTTGGTAACTGATTTCATTTCAGCAACCTCACATATTTTTTTAGCCCAGTCCATTATCTTGTTATTTTTTCAGTTGATATCAGGGCCTCTGAGAAGAACCTCTGATACATGGAGGTCTGTATTACCCTTCAAACTGAGCATTTTATTTTTGTTTATGTCTTACCAATAAAAGGTTTTAGTACTGTGTTGGCCGCAGACTTATTTTACATATCATAAACTTAGAGTGAGCTTTGGGTTTTGCCACTTGCTAATGATTCAGTGGTGTTCTTGACTTTCTCACTTCCCTACTCTGGATTGAATGATTTCCCTTGCTATTCTTGTGTTTGTCCCACTTAAGGAGCATTTCGGTCTCACAATGTTTTGAATGGATGAGATGTATCCTTCCACAGTTGCAGTGAATTAGTGTCTATTTTCTGTCCCTCTCTTCTTTTTCGTCCTTCCTCCCTCCTTTCACATCTGCTTTGTTTAAACATTATAACAATTTGCTCCTGCAGCACCCGCTCATACCCCAAAACCGTGCCCTCTATCTGCCATCCACCATTGTATCATCAGGCGGCCATCTTTTAATGAGTTTTACATCATTCCAATATAGCCACCTATGCATGCACATGTGTCCACATGTGCTCATGCACTCCGGCCATCCTGAAATGCTTTTTCTTTTGGTTTATGAAAACCATTCCAATATGGCTGTCTGGCATCCACATATGGCAGGCATCTTATAATGTTTGTTTAAAAAACAAGAGTGTAAAAAGATGGCTTACTGATGTTAGGTTTCTTTGAACCGGAGATGGTGAGCGCCCCTGGATGCTTATTCTCCCTGGACTGGTTTGGGGCTCTGGAGCTGGGCTTGGGGCATTCTTTACTTTGTGCAGTTCTGGGGTCCACTACACTGATGGACAGGTGTGTGCCCCTGTTTTTTCTGGGTGAGGGCTGTTCTTGGGCTCGCTGCAGGAGTCCTTGCTAGACTGGGGACTTTTGGCATGTATGCCCTGCCTCGCTATCTATTGGTTGCATGTATTCCTGCCTCTCTACTGGGCTTTTTGGGGGACATATGGTACTGGTTTCAATGCTTTTCCTGCTCTTCACTTGCTTTCCACTCAGATTGGGACTGAAGTATGCCATCTCAGTGTGGGGGCACTGGAGCCTACTTCACTAGTGGACAAGTGTGTACTCCCCAGTTTTGTTGCTGGGGTATGGGTTGGTCATGTGCTTCTACCCATTTTCCCATCTGAACTTGGGGCTAATGAGGCGTGTGCCCTGTATTCTTTTTCGATGTCAGCTTCTATGTCACTGTCTCCTTGATCGCCTTAATGGGGGATTGTGTAGTGCTGGTTCTGAACTTCATTCAGTCTTTTCCTGTACCTCTGATGGCTTAATGTTATGATTGTATTTACATTCCGTTGGTCGTGGCTTGTGCTTGGTCTTACCCTTGTATACTTGCTGGATTTGGGCCTTATGATATTTATACCCTGATCCCAGTCTTCCTGCGTGAGATGTCTTACCCCCCTCCATTTTTCTTGTTGATAGGAGTTTGTCATTAGGCTGTCCCTGTTCCTTCCAGGCATAGTTTTGCCTACTCTGTTTGCAGTGCTGGTTTGTCTTTTGCTTGAGAAATCGGGTTCGGACATCCTCTACAAATGCTTTGTCTCCACTACCTCCCTGCAGGGCTTGGCTTTTGTGGGTCATTCTCTAATTATCTTGGTGTTCACGCTTAGGGTTGAGTATGGCTCCTACATTCACTGCTGTGGAGTTAGTTTTGCCTTCTTGCTTTGGCTTTGGTCCACCACAGTTTGGGATTAAGGTTTGGCCATTGTCTCTCCTACTCCTACCAATCCCTTTGTGGTTCCTGTGACAGGGTTTGCATTTGTACTCCAGGTTGGCATCTGTGTTTTCTTTTGCTTGGGTTCCTGTGCACCTTAGTGTCCTATGGGTAGGCTCTGCTTGCTCCTTCATGGATTAAAGCTTGTGTATGCTGGCCATGAATTATTTAGTAAAATGTTCTGCTCTTCTGCCTCGGTTTTATGTGACATTCTTAGTGCTGGGGTTGTCCCCTGTTAAGGTTTAGTCCCTCACTCCCTGGTGTGCTGGCTGACCTTGTGTTGTCCTAGGACGTATATTCCCTTTCTGATACTGTCTAGATCTAAGCTGTGAGGTTTGTACATAGTCTCTCTGCTGGCCTACAGATTGGTGTTCTCCTTTTGGGGTTGATAGTCTTTGATTTTTGGATGCTTGTTCTACTTGTATGTTATGTTCTTATCTGCTGAGCTTGGTATTTTCTCTTTTGGCCTTTTGGGTAGCCTGGTTGGTTCTCACTACCTGCTGGCATCCTTTCTTTTACTATTTGTGTTTGACTCTAGGTACATGAGATGATATGGGCTGATTTGTTTTGGCCTATTGCCTCTGTCTTTCTCCTTGAGGGTGTTTTGAAACAGGGTTGTGGCTCTGGTTGCCCCTAGAATGGTACGTGCAGCCTTTGTGGGCTGTCCCCTGAGGTATCCTGGTCTCTTCCAGATCTGCAGTACTGACTTGGTCTTTTCTTAAAGGGGAAAAGGGTGGCTTCCTCTGCTGAATATATACCATTACATCGCATGTGTTTACAACACGGTTGTTACAACGACCGCGTTGCTACATCGCAGTACCATTACATCGCAAGTCGTTACAACGACTGGTTCTAGATGGCGCACTGGACTTAGGAATAGTATAATTTACTATTCCAACTCCAGTGTGTGCAACAGTAGGGAAGGTGTTGAAATAGTAAATTATACTATTCCTTAGTTTAGAGCGCCATCTAGAGCAAGTCATTGTAACGACTTGCGTTGTAATGGTACTGCAAGGTAACAACGCAGTTGTTGTAACTACCACATTGTAAAGGTAACGCGAAGTAATGACCGGGTTGTTAAGGTTGTTTGCCCCTCTGTTGCTCCACTGTGCCCATTCTGATGGTTCATGTTTTGGCCATCTAGTGGCTGCATTGTCTGGCTGCCTGTTGGACCTTCAAGCTTAGATCACGAGAAGCACTGGAAGTGTCTCTGGCCAACAGTAGCATTTATTTTATCCATAACATAGTGGGATAAAGAAATCAACAAACTATCAATTAAAATATTTTAGTTTTCCATGTCAGACAGTTTGAAGTTCTCAAAATAGTGATCCCATAAGCCGAGGGTAGAACAAATGAAGTATATATACAACGGGTGACCGTGAAGGTTTTTGCTGGTAGTCAGAAGAATTATTTACTTCTCTACTACAAGCAATGAGCATAAATGTAGACGCTGTCCATGGCCTGCTCGTTAAAGTGTCAATGTTGTTTCCACCTTCTTGTGCAATTTTTGAGGGCATCATCAGGGCAGTCAATTTACAGCACAGCACTGATGCAGTATTATCAGTGTCAGAGCATCACCATGAAATACAGCTGAAATTGAGGTTTTTATGGGCTGTTTTAGGGTAACAAAAGGAGTCAATCAGTAGTGGCTGATTTTCTTGTAGCAAGAGATAGTGTAACCACCACTGTCCACTCTGGTCCTACAGCTGGTCAACTTGGGTCCACTGTTCCCGCACAGGACCCGACCACATATAATTTTGCAGAGCAGAATTCCACATGGAAATATCACTACAGACAGGTCAGGCTTTAGTATTCAATGGGTAAATTATATGATTTTGGAGTTGAGTTTGAGCTGTACTCTGATAACACTAGGGTATTAAAACATGTTCTTGTTGAGAGCCAAGGTGAGTTGTCTGCTGTAGGGTTAGTCAACGGTTTCAGTTCAAGATTGTAAACATTGGCAAGTATTTTCCATGAAGGTTTACGGGATGGCAATGTCTTCCCTAAGCAATCTGGATAACTTATTCAGACAATTACATCTATTATTTTCCCACTTCCCTAATTGCCTTGAGCAGTACCAACAAAACTAGAAATCCAACTTGATGACAAAGATCTCAACAAATCTGTAATTGTCCATTGTCCTCATCGGCACATCAGTTATCTTGGGTAACTCGTCTGATAGTAGTCATGAATCCAGCATTAATTCTAGCCCATTTGCAGAAAGCTTTGCAGATTATAGCAAGTGGTGCCACAGCAACATGCATTTGGGAGAAAAAACTGCTGGAAAGTGACCTTTGGGCATTGTCCAATCATGAAAGTGAAACTGTCCTTGAAAGGTTTTTTGGTTTGGAGATTGAGAACTTGGCTTTGGAAAGTGTAGCCAGGACAGAACGATAAGCCATTGAAGGTATTATAAATATAGGTGAATGACATGAATGACAGATTAGAGGATGCATTAAGCTGAATGAGAGTGTATGCTTAAGGCTGAACTATGTGCTTGGGAGGTTAGCTTGAGCAGTGCATGCATTGGCAAGAAGTAACTGACCCAGTGGTCTGTAAGACTAAATCCTGATGTCTCACCAACTACAGGCCCATCACTCACCTACTCTTCATCTGCAGTCTGCATGCAACTCCAAAATCACATCAATGCTAACCATCTCCTACACAATTACCAATCTGGCTTCACATCATGATGCAGCATGGGTAACGCCCTCTTGACCACAGATGAAGGAGACCCCTGCCTCCTGGTATTGCTGGACATCTCAACTGCCTTTGACACAGTCGACCACCATTCCCTTATCCACACCCTGAAGTCTCGAATAGAAATCAAAAGCAATGTCCTACACTTCTTCTCCTCCTACCTTTCCAACCGACACCAGTTCGTTCAGAAGAAAACTTCCAGGTTCCAAAGGATCTCTATCACCTGTGGAGTCCCTCAAAGTAACATACTGTCCCATGCCATCTTCAACCCCTACAGGGAGCCCCCTGGGGCTCTACTGACACATAACAGAATAAGAATTCACCATTGTGCTGATGGTACAAAATTCTTCTTCAAAGTCTTCTCAAATACTGCCTCCACCTGATCTAGACCTCAATGTCCAGTGCCTACCTGAAGATCAACACCACCAAGATAGATTTATTGGTATTTGCCAAGAACAACAACTAAGAAATAGCACAAACCTGGCTCAATCAGATGACCCTTGATGGTTTAAAAACTCAACTTTCACAGAATGCCATGTCCCTTGGATTAACCTGAATACCAACCTCACATTCAAGGAACACAGTGCCAAAAAAAAGACTTGATAGCAAAGGAAGTGAAACTGTTTCTTCCGGGCAGTTACTTCAGAACTGCTGTTAAAGTCCTCGTACTCTTGCATCTGTGTGATGGGGATGCCCTTCTACATGCTCCCAGGTTCCACAATTGCTCTCCTTAAGGGCACAGAATGTCTAATTCAGGGACTCGAGAATTATGATCACATCATCCCCATCCTGCTGAAACTTCATTTGTTCTTCATGCCAGCCTTACAAAGCCATCATTAGGGCCTCCCCACCCTTATGCATCGTGCAGACAAGTTTACCATCCCTGGTGGCTCTCGGCACACCAGCAGCTGGGACACCATCAGACTGGAGACTAACAATTGTAAAAAAAGAAGAATCAAGGCACCCAGGATTTGGAACAACATTCCTATATCTATCAGGACTACCCCAACACTGATCCAATTCAGGAAAGAGTTAAAGACGCATCTCTTCACCCACTTCCGGGCAGGAGACTGGAGGGGGTGGAGCATCTTCATTATATAACTCTCATGTCACAATCTTTGTGCAGCGGACGCGCGCAGCGGGCACTCCAAAGGCGCGCCAAAGGCAAGCTTGTCTGCGCCCGTCCGTGTCTGACCGGGGCCAGGGGCCATAACCCCTGCCTGTTCCCAGACTTATTTCAGATCCTATAGCCCACACTCCCTCCACAACCTAAGAGGAACGACTTTTGACAACTGCCGGCACTCCTGGAATGTCGCAGATGAGCATATCAACTGTCCACACTGTGTGTTTAATTTTCGGCTGGCCATTAAGGCAGAGCCCCCCTGTAAATCATTCCATTCTAAAGATGTTCCTGCTGAACTGCAGGTCGTTCCCTACGCATGCCACTGAGATCGCCTTGTTATTGGAAGAACTTTAACCTGATGTTCTCTTCCTGACAGAAACCTGGCTTAATAATGAGTCAGAGCCAGCCCTCACTCAAACTGTCCCTCACGGCTACCTCAAACAATGAGAGGACCGTAAGAAAGGCAGAGGGGGGCCTAGCGATTGTTTTTAAAGACCATTTTAACTGTCGCATTTCCCCAGACCAGGTACCAGACTGCAAGAGTCTCTCTTTCTCCATTGATTTCTCCCCCACTATCACCTTCTCTGGGCTACTAATATACCACCCACCTGGGGCCCTAAGTCAATTCCTCAATACCATCCCGCTAACCATAGCTACTATAGCTTGCTCACCGTCTAACTTTACAGTATTAGGGGATCTTAACATTCACCTAGGCAACACCTCTGATCACACTACAAATGAGCTGATTATGAGCCTATCCGCACTTCAGCTAAAGCAGAAACTATTTGAACCTACCCTCACTAAAGGCCCCTTACTTGATCCCGTTTTCAGCAACTGCACCGAACTTACAACAGGAGCACCGTCCCCGCTCCCCTGGTCTGATCACTTCCTGATTTCCCTGTCCTGGGAAATCCCTGACCCTGCCTTCCCTTCCAACTCAACTTCCCGCCGGCAACGTAATTGGTCCAAGCTTCCCAGAGAACAATGGATTTCAGCCCTCGAAGCTACCAGACCTGACAGGGACCCTAACCCTATCTCAGCCATTGAGAAATTCAATTATTGTATCCAGAGCTCCCTAGATGACGTGCTGCCCATGAGGCACACCCACAAAAAATATAGAGCAAAGACGTCCCCATGGTACTCCCCAAAGTTACGGGAACTCAAACAATACTGCAAAAGGTTAGAGAGGAAATGAAGACAGAACTATACAGTCTCCAGCAAATCCGAATACAGGGAGGCAATAAAAATCTATAAAGGCGAAATCAAAGCCACTCAAGCTGCCTCTATGAGGAAAAAATTAATGCAGCTTCTAATTCTCCTAAAGAAATCTTTCGGATTGCCAAAACACTTTTGAAACTGCCCCAGAAACAACCAATCCTGGACGATGCTCAGTCCCGCTGTAACAACCTGGCGGAGTTCTTCCACCAGAAAATACAAAAAATATACTCTACCTTTCCTCCAATCCAGTCTGAACTAACTCCGGCCCCCACCACCAGCTTAGGATATGGACCGCAAGCTACATTGGAGCTCCTCCCTCCCCTGGACCTCGTAACTTTAGACCCCATCATGCACCGGGTGAAATCGGGCTCCCCCTCAGACCCTGAGCCCCCCGTACCCTGTTACCAGTCATAGCAAACATCTTTCCAACAGTTCTCGACCTGCTGAACGCCTCCATTTCCTCTGGAGTGGTCACCCTGGCATGGAAATGTGCTATGGTAAAAGCTCTCTTAAAAAAGCCCAATCTAGACCAAGATAACCCGAGCAACTAACGCCCTATCTCCCTCCTTCCTTGGCTGAGTTAATTTTAGAAAAACACGACAACTCAGTGCTGGTAGAGTGTCTAGAAACCAACAATCTACTTGATATTTCACAGACCGGCTTCCGTCCCCAACATGGGACCGAAACTGCCCTCCTTGCAGTAATGGAGGAGGCTAGGAGGATCTTGTATCAAGGGGGTTCTGCAGCAATCATCCTTCTTGATCTCAGTGCCGCATTTGACACTGTAAACCACGACACGCTGATTCTTAGACTTGGGAACCTGGGAGTGTCAGGCAGTGCCATCACCTGGATACAATCCTTTCTAGTTAAACGATCTTTCCAGGTCTTTGAAGGCGATGTTGTCTCCAAACATATGCCCCTCAGCTGTGGTGTGCCTCAGGGCTCCTCCTGAGCCCCACACTGTTTAATATCTACATGAGTCCCCTGGCAGAGATTGTCCATCCATTTGGCATAAAAATCATTACATACGCTGATGACACTCAGATTGTGGTGACATTAAACCACTCCGAGAAGTCACCAAGCAACCTAGGAAGTTGCCTAGAGGAGGTAGCCAAATGGATGCAACTCTCTTGCCTAAAGCTCAATGGGGACAAACCGAGCTTATGCTTCTCAGAAACTCCCCCTCTTTTGATTCAGAGCTACTTTGGCCGAAATGCCTTGGCCCTGCTCCAGTCCCTAAAGACCAGATCAAAAGCCTTGGCATCTGGCTGGACCGCTCCCTTAGTTTTAACTACCAAGCAGCCACCTGCTACGGCCTGCTGAGCATGTTACGTAAAATACTTCCCCCTTCTCCCATTTCAGGCAAAAAAAATCATGGTCCAAGGTCTTATTCTATCCCGCCTGGACTATGGGAACGCCCTGTATCTAAGGACCCCTCAATCCACCACTCGCAAGCTCCAGATCATCCAAAACTGCACAGCTCGCACGCTCCTCCAGACCCCTCATCAACAATCAGCAATCCCCACACTGAGGAGCCTTCACTGGCTGCCGGTCAGGGAAAGAATACAATTCAAAGCTGTGTGCATTGCACACAAGGCCTTCTGGAAGAATTGCCCTGCAGTCAGCCAATCCATCATCACTCCCTACCAACCTAGTGGACACCTCCGCTCAGCATCCTCCACCCTCGCCCTATTCCCTAGAATAGAGGGAGCGACATGCAGCAGACGCTCCTTCTCCTATAACTCCACCAAGCTATGGAATGCTCTTCCCCCATGCATGCGGACGGAGCCCAATCTCCTACCCTTCCGCAAACTTTTAAAAACTTTGCTTTTTAACAACTCCTTCTAATCCGCGGAGTTCCTCTCTTCTGTCCGCGTTCATCTGCAGCACTGGGATGCCTCAGGGTGGCTATCGCGCTATATAAATGTTTTTTTCATTTCATTTCATTTCTTTAAAGAGCACTACATCATAATGCAGAAGCCCTAGCCTTCTGTTTCCAGAGCCCAGCTACATTGATGGTATGCTTGCTTTTGACCCTCTAAAGTCCTCTGCCGTTTGGCTATGTTCATACTTTACAATTACCACATGCATACATATCTACAGACGTTATGCTGAGAAACTCAGAAAATTGATTTTCACTAGCGGTGGAGCCTGCATGTAAGCCAGAGAGCTAACTGGGACTGTATCAATTGTGACACTAGATAGGAGAGTCTGGTAGCTGTAGCTAGACTGATGTTAGGTTACAAATGGTACAGTTAGAAAGGCATCATGTTATGGTTGTTCAGAAAAGCACGAAAAGGTAGTAATGTATGACTGATCGCACTTCAGAAAGCAATATATAATCAGATTGGGTAATTCTAATATTTTTCTAAGTTTCCTATTTTTCCATTAACAAGAGAACAATTTGTTGTGGTGCCACTCGGGATAGAAATGTACCCTACTACCTTAGGTACAAAAAACACAGATCCTGCAAGCAGTCACTATGTAGAGCAATATAACATACAGATATCCCAGCACTCCAAAGTAATATCCTATTCCAACTTGTATACACTCATTATAACCAAACTGTATTTCATTTTGTCAACGTATCACTGGCAACACACAAAGATGGATTTGTACAAAGCATATTATTTTTAATGTAAGGAATGCATCTTATAAGAAACACAGTTTTTCAAAATAAGACCATAAAGACACATTGTCTCTAAACAAACATAATAATGATGGGACTGTTGATAAGCGATGTCCATGGCTTTATGGTCTTGATCCACATGCGCAACAGCCGACACGTGTTCCGTCACTCCAGGTGACTTTCTCAAGGCTGTAAGAACAATAATGAAATCTCATATATACTGTTCTCGTTAATATATAAAACATGTCCCCATTTATCGGGTATCAGTTCCACCATGGGCCTTTTAAAGTCTTTAGGTGCAGAAAGTGTTCGTGTCAAGAACAAAAAGTAAGTGCTCCAAATTCAAAGAAAGAGAATTTTATATTCCCCATAAGGTGCCAAATTGTGCTATCCCTATCGAATGAAAAGAGTGATCACAAAGAAGAAACAAAGACCCACTATCTCACCGTGCAACAAGTTCAGAGTGACTATAGATACTCACTAGTCTCTAGTGCAAAAAATTTAGAATACCTGACCCTTTAAAACAATATTCCTTTCTTTGATTGTATTGTTCCTATTTCTGCGAGAAAATTTATTTTACACAATCCCAATCCGACCGATAGTCTGTGAAAAGATAATCACAGCACCCAAAAATTGTCTATAAGGAAAGTTGTATATCCATATTCTTAGTATAAACCATTTTCCATAGGATATGCTGAGTAAACTCACTTCCTAATTTTTCAACGATGTCCATATGCCCATGTATTGGGATATCAGAAATTCACCTAAGATGGTGGTCACAAAATTGTGTCCCATATGACTCTATTGGACAAAAAAGGAAGGAGTACAGTTTGAACCACCCATCCGAAATATATACATATCATAACAGTCCTTTCACAAAGTCTTATCATACCTGTTTATATGCCCATTTTATTTCTTTTCTGTATCTGGCATACGTATATAAAGCCCAGAGGACAGAATCCTAGATGTGTTAATGCTTTTTGTGAACTCTTCGTTCCGTGCGTCAAATCATAAAGGTATATGTAACCCTGTAAGATTTAAAAAGGTAGTGGTCAAAAAGGTTATAAACATTCGTACCTATTATGGCAATATCTACTAACCTCCCCCACTTTGAGATCCACTTACTTCAGGATAACTCGTATCAAACAGCCATTTTTTAAAGAATTTCTTGCAGGCTATGATAGGCCCCTAAAAAATTTGAAAAGTGATATATTGTGAGTAATAGTGAGCGACTGGTCCCCTACAGGTTGAGAGAAGACAAGTAAAAATGGTATAAAGACCAAACAACAGGTTACTCATTGTATGCCTTTGTTATTTCATAATTGCTTTAGTCTTTTAGCGAGACATTCTTAAATGGCCGCTCCATATCTGAAAACTCCCGGTCAGCCAAAAAGCAAAAAGAGATACATATCGTTTGTTCAAACAAAATTTACGAAGAATTGATTGTCAGGAACTCAGTGGGGGACATGTCTCACCGATCACCTCTTATATATCTGTATCGTATCATGCCCGTTTCTTTACTTCCTAAGAATTGATGAAAATGCCACCCAATTTCAAGGGCCACCATCGAGCAATCAGAGGTACTAGTAAATGTACATTAGTAACACAATAGATATCTAAACATTTCGCCTGTCTGAACTGAAATGCCGAAAACCGACAATTAAACCAGAACGGATAAAAGCAAATCGATATCCGTAGTTCATCTGAGTCAAGTACAATAAAAAATAGCGTTAAAAACAATTAACCGATCATAAGTGTGATAATGTTAGTCATATTATTTTTGATAAAAATATATACTTTCCTGCGATGTTAAGGTAACTCACCGCATATTCAGAATGAAAACCCAATAACGTAGACTTCACGGTGATCGTCTTATGCAAGGAGATACGGAGTTTGGTGTCCTCTATATACGCGGTATATTTCAAAGAGAACTGGAAGTAAATTCAAAAGGAGACTGTTAGTCCCCTTGACTATTTCTCTGCTCCCATATATGACTTCTGTTGTATGCGGCAGCCATATTTGAAGAGGAAACGCTTTCAAACAAAATACGGTTGGAATAGCAGATATTTAACACATATTTCATTCTAGATATTGACTCAAGGATGTTAGTTTAAAGTTATACCTATTTCGAATAGTAAATACAAGTATAAACGAAACAAATTACGGTTATTGGTACCGAAAATTCCTTCATGTTTCACGACCAATGCAAAAAATACGATTAGTTAAAGACACCTAATACCTAAAGATCTGTGTTTTTAAGAGGCGAATTAAGCCAAGAGAGAAATCCCTCCACCCTTATATTTATCAAAAAGAGAGAAGGATAGATGTGTAAAACGTAGGATAAAGAGGAAAATCATATTGACAAATATAAGCTAGTCCAATGTTTTTCCTTGTTCCACAGTTATTTTGAACTAACTTTGTATACAAATAGGTACCATTGGTCAGATGTTAATAACAGCATACATTACGAATACAGCCCATTTTTGACTTTTTTTTGGACAATATACAGACAAACTCTTCTACATCCTTGTATTTGCTTGACAATACTTCTCATGTTTTGTAATAATACAGGAAAATGGACAAAATTTCATTCCGTTAGAAATACATGCAGTTCTTTATCAAAATTGAGCCCCATCTCCACGGCCCGTAATTTAATGATCCATTGTGTCTGTTCTTCTCAACATCAGTGTTCTGTCTCCCCCCCTCGGGCCAATCAGTGTCTGAGCAATACCATGAAATTTGATTCTTCTGATATCATCCAAAGTATGACTTTGGTTGAAGTGTACCGCAAAGGGATAACTGCAATTGTTATTGCATACTGCCCTGATGTGTTCCTGTATCCTCTCTCTTAGAGGTCGTATGGTGCTCCCTACATAAATGAGTCCGCAACAACAAACAATACAATAAACCACATAGTTTGTATTGCAGTTCATAAATTGTTTGATACGATGTTTAACTGTCGTGTTGTATTGAAAGTCCAAGATCTTATTTGCTGCCAACTGACAAATGTTACAATTAGTACATTTGAAAAAGCCCAATGGTTTGGACGGTAACCAAGTAGCCACTTGTTTTTTAGGAGGTAGATAGCTGGGACACAAAAGTTCTCTCAGAGTTGTTCCCCTTCTGTGTGACACGATGGTTTTGTTAGCAATATATTTCTCTACTGATTTGTCTAGCTTTAAGATGTGCCAATGTTTCTGAAAAATATTATACATTTGGTGACTATGTGTATTATAATCCGTCACCAATGCAATTTTTTGTACCTTGTTCTTTTGTCTATCTCTCTTTCCTGATTTTAGTAGACATGATCTTGCTTTTTTTCTGTATTTTGGCACAATCCAAGGTGGCTTGTGAATATCCTCTGCTTTGGAATCTTAGCTCCAATTTTTGTAATTCCATGAGGAAGACAAAATCTTTGCTACAATTCCTTTTGGGTCTCGTCATTTCCCCCAAAGGAATGGCATTTATTTAGGATTTTGGATGAGCACTACTTGCATGCAGCACTGAGTTGCAGGCTGTAGGTTTTCTAAATAGTCTTGATACAATCTTATTTTCTTTTATGTATAAGACAACATCCAAAAATTCTATTTCTAATTTGATGATCTTGTGAGTAAATTTTAGATTGTATACGTTGTTGTTTAGATGTTCCAACAATTCTCGGAGACATTGGTCACTACCCGACCAGATGATAAAAATGTCGTCGATGTAGCGACCTCAATATACTATATGTTATGTAAGCTTGATGTTTGACATTTTCCACAAATGCTGCTGTTAAAAAAAAAACATATACAGGTTAGCATAGGATGGAGAAAATTTTGATCCCATGGCTACTCCTATATCTTGTCTATACCAAGTACCCTGGTGTAGAAAAACATTGTTCTCTAGAATCAAGCGGGTTAGATCTAGTAGCATCTGAGTGTGTCCATAAAATGTGGCATCTCTACATGAAAAGCATTCTGCTAGAGCCTGTAGACCCTTTTCCAAAGGTATGCAGGTATATAGTGAACAGACATCCATAGTAACAAATGAAAGATCACTAGTCCATTCCACATCTTCCAATTTGCTCAGAAGATCCCCCGTGTCCCCTATGTAAGAGGGAAGATTATATACTAGGGGTTGCAAAAACAGATCTATGTATTCCGAGATGTGTTCCGTAGGTGAGCCAATCCTGGACACTATTGGACGTCCCTGTGGGAAAACACCTGGTTTATGTATTTTGGGTAAAATGTATAGGCAAGGTGATCTAGGTGTGGGATTGTGAAGATACCTAAATTCAGTCTCCGTAATTTGGCCTTGTTCTCTCCACCCTATAAGTGTGTATCAGTGATGTAATTTCCTTTAATGGGTTATGTTTTAGTCTAATGTAAGACTGATCTCCAATTAGTTGTCTCTCAATTTCTTTTATATAGTCAGCATCTCTCATAATGACTATATTACCTCCCTTGTCTGCTTCCTTAAAAATCACATCTGGTTGAGCAACTAGATTTTTTAGGGCTTCGTTTTCCTCCTTAGAAAGGTTATAATGTATGTGGCCAGGATTGAGAATGTATCTATCCTCTAGTTTGTATATATCTGATGTTACTGCTTTGTAAAAAGTGTCCACTAAATTGTCAGATTGTAGCGTTGGAGTAAACACAGATTTACGTTTAAGGCCACTATTTAAACTGCTATCTGGCATAATGTCCAGATCTGTGAGAATATCTGTCATTGAGGGAGGTACATTGGAGCAATCATCTAGAGATAACAGCAGATGAATATCCTGTATTTCTTTTATTGTCTTATTACAGGGTATAGAAACAGGATTTCTTGAATTTAAAGGCACAGATTGGTTTTCAAAAAACGTTTTCAATTTTAATTGCCGAACAAATTTGAATAAATCTACATGTATACCCGTAAAGTCTGGTAACTTTGTGGGACAAAAGCTTAACCCCTTACTGAGTACATTAATGTCAAATAGAAACATTTTCCATGACAGAGGTAATCTGTACCATTTGTCCCAGCTCACAAGCCGGACTCAGTTCTTTGGATTCCGTGATATTGACCGGGTGGTGGCCCCTGTCCTTACGTTTGTGTTTTGATCGCCCCCTCCTGGTTTTCTTGTATTTTGTTGGCCATAGTTGGTTCGATTGCCCTTTCGGAATCGTGCCATATCCTCTAAAAAAGCGGAGGAATTGGCTTTAGAGGACGGGCCTGCAACTGGTGATTCTGAATCCTCCTCATTCATAATTTCACTATGTATGCTGGACACATCCGACTCACTGGTTGATGGTATGACTGTTGGTGTACTTTTAGTCTTAGTGGGCATTGTCTGTTTCATCTGAGTATCATCATACTTTTTGGCAAAAGTGACGAATTTTTGTAATCGTTTTCATCTCTCTGTAGTTTCCTCATTTATTTTCTTCTCCTTGATATTGAGTTGATGTGCACTCAATATATCTCTCAGAATCTTATAAATCTTTGTTGTTGCTTCCTCTAAGTTTAAACTTTTGATTTCTGACTCCAATTTTTCTATTTCTCGTAATAGGATTTCCCTCTTCCTATCTGCGTGTCTTATTAGTATGTCCATCATATTGTAAGAGGATGAGAAGATGAACTCCTCCCATTCCTTGAGTAAATCAAGAACTTTTCACTGGCTCTACAGAGCAGGTTCCTAAAAAAAGAGTCAAACTATTGAACAAGAATGTCTTAAACAAAAATTAATTAAATTAGAACGAGCGCGTAAAGGAGGCGTCACGTTGGTGGGATTCTACAATCCTTAAAAGATATATAGACATCAAACAGGTCCCGCGTGGTCTGCGGATTATAATTTTCCCCACATTCGAAGATCTAAACCCAGATTTACTCAAGGATGTAGAAGGGTTTGTCTTTATATTGTCCAAAAAAAAGTCAAAAATGGGCTGTATTTATAATGTATGCTGTGATTAACATCTGACCAATGGAACGTATTTGTATACAAAGTTAGTTCAAATTAACTGTTGAACAAGGAAAAACATTGGACTAGCTTATATTTGTCAATATGATTTTCCTCTTTGTCTTACTTTTTACACATCTATCCTTCTCTCTTTTTGATAAATATAAGGGTGGAGGGATTGCTCTCTTGGCTTAATTCGCCTCTTAAAAACACAGATCTTTAGGTATTAGGTGTCTTTAACAAATCGTATTTTTTGCATTGGTCCTGAAAAATGAAGGACATATTATATACAACAGGAATTTTCAGTACCAATAACCGTAATTTGTTTCGTTTATACTTGTATTTACTATTCGAAATAGGTATAACTTTAAACTAACATCCTTGAGTCAATATCTAGAATAAAATATGTGTTAAATATCTGCTATTCCAACCGTATTTTGTTTGAAAGCGTTTTCTCTTCAAATGTGGCCGCCGCATACAACAGAAGTCGTATATGGGAGCAGAGAAATAGTCAAGGGGACTAACAGTCTCCTTTTGAATTTACTTCTGGTTCTCTTTGAAATATACCGCGTATATAGAGGACACCAAACGCCGTATCTCCTTGCATAAGACGATCACCGTGAAGTCTACGCCATTGGGTTTTCATTCTGAATATGCGGTGAGTTACCTTAACATCGCAGGAATGTATATATTTTTATCAAAAATAATATGACTGACATTATCACACTTATGATCGGTTAATTGTTTTTAACGCTATTTTTTATTGTACTTGACTCAGATGAACTACGGATATCGATTTTCTTTTATCCGTTCTGGTTTAATTGTCGGGTTTCGGCATTTCAGTTCAGACAGGCGAAATGTTTAGATATCTATTGTGTTAATAATGTACATTTACTAGTACCTCTGATTTCTCGACGGTGGCCCTTGTAATTGGATGGCATTTTCATCAATTCTTAGGAAATAAAGAAACAGGTATGATACGATACAGATATATAAGAGGTGATCGGTGGGACATGGCCCACACTGACTTCCTGACAATCAATTCTTCATAAATTTTGTTTGAACGAACGATATGTACCTCTTTTTGCTTTTTGGCTGCCCGGGAGTTTTCAGATATGGAGCGGCCATTTAAGGATGACTCGCTAAAAGACTAAAGCAATCATGAAATACCACAGGCATACAATGAGAAACCTGTTGTTTGGTCTTTATACCATTTTTACTTGTCTTCTCTCAACCTGTAGGGGACCAGTCGCTCACTATTACTCACAATATATCACTTTTCAAATGTTTTAGGGGCCTATCATAGTCTGCAAGAAATTCTTTAAAAAAAGGCTGTTTGATATGAGTTATGCCGAAGTAAGTTGATCTCAAAGTGGGGGAGGTTAGTAGATATTGCCATAATAGGTACGAATGTTTATAACCTTTTTAAATCTTACAGGGTTACATATACCTTTATGATTTGACGCACGGAATGAAGAGTTCACAAAAAGCATTAACACATCTAGGATTCTGTCCTCTGGGCTTTATATATGTATGCCAGATACAGAAAAGAAATAAAATGGGCATATAAACAGGTATGATAAGACTTTGTGAAAGGACTGTTATGATATGTATATATTTCGGATGGGTGGTTCAAACTGTACTCCTTCCTTTTTTGTCCAATAGAGTCATATGGGACACAATTTTGTGACCACCATCTTAGGTGAATTTCTGATATCCCAATACATGGGCATATGGACATCGTTGAAAAATTAGGAAGTGAGTTTACTCAGCATATCATCCTATGGAAAATGTTTAATACTAAGAATATGGATATACAACTTTCCTTATAGACAATTTTTGGGTGCTGTGATTATCTTTTCACAGACTATCGGTCGGATTGGGATCGTGTAAGATACATTTTCTCGCAGGAATAGGAACAATACAATCACAGAACGGAATATTGTTTTAAAAGGTCAGGTATTCTAAATTTTATGCACTAGAGACTAGTGAGTATCTATAGTCACTCTGAACTTGTTGCACGGTGAGATAGTGGGTCTTTGTTTCTTTTTTGTGATCACTCTTTTCATTCGATAGGAATAGCACAATTTGGCACCTTATGGGGAATATAAATTTCTCTTTCTTTGAATTTGGAGCACTTTCTTCTTGTTCTTGACACAAACACTTTCTGCACCTAAAGACTTTAAAATTCCCATGGTGGAACTGATACCCGATAAATGGGGACATGTTTTATATATTAACAAGAACAGTATATATGAGATTTTATTATTGTTCTTACAGCCTTGAGAAGTCACCTGGAGTGACGAAACACGTGTCGGCTGTTGCGCATGTGGATCAAAACCATAAAGCCACGGACATCGCTTATAAACAGTCCCATCATTATTATGTTTGTTTAGAGACAATGTGTCTTTATGGTCTTATTTTGAAAAACTTTGATTCTTATAAGATGCATTCCTTACATTAAAAAGAATATGCTTTGTACAAATCCATCTTTGTGTGTTGCCAGTGATACATTGACAAAATGAAATACAGTTTGCTTATAATGGTTGTATACAAGTTGGAATAGGATATTACTTTGGAGTGCTGGGATATCTGTATGTTATGTTATGGTTGTTAGTATTGGAGCATTTGCTTACCTTCAGTGTACTCGACTGCTAGGGGTAGCCCCAATGGCATCTGTAAATTAGTCTTTAAATCAATTCCTAATTTCTGAAGTAAAAAATAAATAATGAAGTGCAGCAGCCCAAACTTTGTCTTAGGAGCTAAAGGCAAGAGTTGATAAACCAAGGCTGCCTTGTGTTAATTCCATCTCATGCCTCTTTCTTTCACCACCCTAAACTTCCTGCTTCTTTTTTCTCCCTCTGGAAGGTTCTTTTTCATCCCTGCCTTCTACCTACATGGCTGTTCTCTAATCTTTTTGTTCAACTTTCTTGCTTGGATTTTGCCTTTCTCTCTCTTGCTTGGACACAAAGTCAAATGTCAACAAGCAATGGCAAAGTCAACAGGACGCACCTTTAAAGGATTGATTCATTGACTTTTTCAATGCTTTATGCCAATTGCATGCAAACACTTGAATCAAAACAGATGTGCACACAGGACTGGAAACATTGCTGTCAGCTTTCTGCTAAAGAAACCCATTTCAAGATGACCACCACTGTGCACACGTGTTTTGACACATTGTGACATGGCGTTCATTTTTAATTTACTGTTCTAGATGATGGGCTGTATGTTAGAACGGCAAATTAACATTTTTAAAAAGTGAAAAGGTGCTCGCAAAGTTCAAATGACAGAAGCTAGTGGCCCAGCAACTCTTTACGGCTGTCAGACCACCGTAAAAAAATCATTCTATCATGACCAAGAGACTGACTCAAAGTATATGATATTTATTGGAAATACTTCCTCACCAACAGATAGCTAAATTTGACTACAGCTAAGTTCTAAAACTGGCAAACCTAATAGATCTTGCCAATGAGAGTTATTAGCTTTATCAGTGTTTTCTAGCCACGTGGAACAGCTGTGTGGATGCTGTGCAGCACAGCTGAAAGTAAATAAAAATGTTACAACACATTTTATTGCTGGAGGGAGGGAGGGTGCGGTGTAAGGCAACACTGAGGGTGAAAAGGAGACAACACAGAGAGCAGATAAGGAGATAAAAGCACTATGACATGGCTGAGGTTAGCATGCAACACGGATTAGGGAGGAAGGACGGACGGATGGGACGGGCAGCATAGCGTGCGGAAGGAAGGGGCAGAAGCACCATGATGCAGCCAGCGATGTCCACATCATAGCAAATTTGTTTGTTATGGCGGATAGGGGGCCAACACAGAAATTGGAAGGGAGGGCAAGTCAACATGAACAATAAAAGGAAGGGTGGTAGCAGGCAGCATGGACAATGGGAGGGAGGATGAAAATAGGGCAATATGACCAACATTACAAAGGAACACGGGCAACGGGAGGGAGGTTGAGGGTAAGTCAACACTGGTACAGTGAGGGACCGCAGGAGCAGGGCAACACAGACAACAAAGGGAGGGTGAGAGAAAGGCAACACAGACAACCAGAGGGAGGGTGGGAGCAGGGCAACACAGACAGAAGGAGGAAGGAGGTTAGCAGGGCAACACAGACAATGGAAGGGAGGGCGAGGTCACATCAACACAGACAACAGGTGGAGGGTGGGGGCAAGCAAACATGGACAATGGGAGGGATGGTGAAAGTAGGACAACATGGACAACGTTGCTTGGCAACACGGACAAAGGGAGGAAGGTTGGGAGGAGGGAAAAACGGACATCAGAAAGGAAGGGTGGAAGCAGGGCATCACAGACAATGGGAGGGATTGTGGGGGCCAGCCAACATGGATAGCGAGAGACAGGGTGGGAGCAGTGCAACAGGAACAAAAAAGGGAGGGTGGATGCAAGACAACATGAACATCAAAGGGAGGGTGAGAGGAAGGCAACACAGACAATGAAAGGGGTGGGTGCAAGGCAGCATGGACAACGGACAACACAGCTGGGTGGGGACAAGCCAACACACATAGAGAAGGAGCACAGAGGGGGGAGAAGTACACAAGGGAGCCAGCTGAAAAAGAAGCATTCTGGTAGAGGGGGTAAATAGAAAGAAAAAAGAGGCAACCAGAAAATAAGCCGTGGAAGCACACAAGTTATGCGTCCATGGTCCAGGGGAGTTACAAACACACAAAAAGGTAGGAAGCCTACAGATGCTGACCAAGAGAAGCAAGTAAATGAGAGTGACAATGAAGCCAACCAATGGTAAGCAATGGGTGAACTCTGAGCCCACTCATTGAAAACAAGAGGTCTCGAAGAGGCAGCACATGCACTGTCTAGGGGTGATCCAAATAAGTCCTGGTCCCTAAAAAAACAACTGCACATGCCGACACACTGCAAATTAGTCACTTCTTTATATCTTACATGGTTTGGCTAATATTACTGCCACCAACCTTGAGAGATCCTCGAAATTTCCATTCAAATTCTACATAAAAATACTGCAGATATATTTATATAAATACACCATTCTCTTTTCTAGTACAGGTTGTCTATACATATTCATTTGTTGAAAGGTATAACTATTGATTCATGTGCTGAGGCACTGGCCTATTGCACTACTGCTGGTACCTGTTTATTTCGGACCCTTGTCTGCTTGGCAGGGGGCTGCACATTGAACATGGTTGCATCAGGGGAAAGTTGAAAAAAACCTCTCCCATGACGCAAGAGCAGTGTAGTAGCAAGCATGCCACCTGTGCCATCCAGGAAAGGAAAATGGGTTTCTTTTCCCCTTGCTGGGTAGTGTAATAGAGCCACAGATAGGTACCATGGACTCCTCACCCTGCGGTCCTGATGCGGCTGCACCTGCTGCGTTATTGATAACTGCACACATGAGCCAGGGTTTAGAGGGATGCTGAAGCATTCCAGTGTGACATGCCCATTGTACTGTACGCACTGGCACATTTGATGAGGTCCTGTTGTGAAACCAATACTTTTTGTCATCTTTCCACTTCTTTATTATTACACGGTGCAAACCATTTCCTCAGAAAGATACCATAATATGCAAATTAGATACACCTTTTAAATTTCGCTTTTTTAATGTTTTCTATCTTGTAGACAGCAGCTACTGTGCGGTTAGGTCCTGATTTACTGAAGCTTTCCACCACTTTAGACCGATCGAGTTGTAATGAGCAGCGTTTAAGGTGCAAAGTTTGTCTTTTAAAAGCAAATGAATAAGCACAGATGTTTCTTAGAACGTGCAATTTATTCATTCATTTGTTGCTTTAGTTATTTGTATTTATCAATGAATCCACTAGTAATAATATAGTTGATGCACCCTTCTGGTATCGCGCAATTAAAAACATAATAACTTTCGCAATTAAAAAAACAAACTGAATTCAGCCTTAAAACCAGTCGCAGCCAACAGTAATCGCGGCGAGGGGGGAGGGCAGGAAGGGGGTCGCACGGGGAGGAGGTCGCGTGGGCGGGTTGGTTTAATTTTAATTATAAAAAAGAAAACTTATCTTAGCTGGCCCAATCCGGTCCGCGTCATCTCTGCTTTTCTGCTCCTCGCAGGAAGCAGGCAGCTTACCTCCCCTCCCCTAAAATAAATTAATTAATTGTAAAAAAATTATATATATACTTTCATATTTCTTTATTTGATAATCTTTTTTTTAAACTAAAGAGCAAGCTTCAGATACAAGCAAATCCCAATATACACATACAGTTTATGTCCAAGTTCCATTTTGTTTCCAGACATTGCTTCACGCAACGCGCAGGTACATATGACGCATTTCAGCGCACGGCCATATTGAATTTGTCTCTTAGCTCTAAAAATATAGCCTATACCACACCTCTCACGGACCCCAAAACAGGCTTCTATACAGTGTCCAGGTCCCCCATGTTTTCTCCCTCTTGCGAGTGCACCCGCGACTTTGATAGACCACCTGCTCCACATTATGACACCAGTCCATATCACACAACCATGCTGCTACTGTCGGGGGCTCCGTCACCCCCATGCACATGCTATGTTCCTCTTGGCGGCCCCCCCTGCTAAAGCTAGCCACAACTTGGCCCACTGTGGCCATGTGATCTCTCCCGTGACACCGAGGATGTGCCATCTGGCCTCCATTGGGACCTTTTTGCCCACTACAGCTTCCATTATGCTAGTTAGACCCTCCGGTACTACTCAATCCTGGGACAGGACCACAATATATGGAAGAACGATCCCTGCTCACCACATCCCCTGGCACATAACTCGGAACCACCACCATTGATACGGACGTGCACAATTCTTGAGGCATATGACCTGTAGAGGATGCAGCGTTGAACAAGCCTAAAGCACGCTCTGATGGCTATTCCTCTGGGGCTCTGAAGGGCCTCCGCCCAATCATCATCCTCCAAAATTCCCACATCCGATTCCCAGCCCTCCCTCAGTGAACCCAAACAATCCGGGGAGTTGTTTACCAATTTTTGGTAAGTGAGTGACACCGCTTTCTCAATCATGGGGTCTAAGAGGAGTCTATCCTCCAGAGGGGAATATTCTGGAATTGTGGTCTCTTCTTTCAAATGGCAATGGAGTGCTGAACGCAGCTGTCGTTATCTAAGAAATTTGCCTCCACCCATTTGAAAGCCCTCCCGCAGGGTATCGAATGTCACCATTTTGCCACCTTCCAGACAGCCCAGAGCACGTCGATGCCAATCAGGCCCCACTTCAGGAAACCTGTGTAACTGTTGCACTCTTTCAGGAAGTCTCCCTCCCACAGTGGAGTCTGTTCAGTGAGTTTCAACGCCCACCCCGTAATTTTTGTTGCTTTATGCCAAATGTCAATGACCGTCTTTGTGTGTGGTGGCAAATGTACGGAGCCCCTACCCCTGCAGTACAGTTCACCCAGATGGCTATGGTCACCCAGAGCCAGTCTGTCCACTCTATAGGCTGGTTCCTCAAGTGGAGAAAAAACCCATCCATTGACATTGATGAGGTGAGCGGCCCAGTAGTATTTCCTGATATCCGGGACTGCCAACCCCCTTCATACACCCCATTCTGTAACTTCTTGAACGCAATCCTGGGACTGCCCCTCTCCCCCATAGCAACATGCTTAGCTCGGACTCAATCGCACGAAAGCACGTTTCTTGGATGCGGTAGGGAGTGTTCTGGACAGTGTAGAGTAAATGCGGGAGGGCCATCATCTTAAAGAGGACTGCCCTGCCCATAAGGGAAATTGGGAGCCCCCTCAAGTGCTCCATATCCTCTCGTAATCTAGTAAGTTGCACATGTAGATTCAGCTCTGTGAACTCCTCCACCGACTTGGTTACCCAGATACCCAAGTACTTAAACTTATCTTGCAGTACCATCTCCAAGCATGCCGAAGTCAGGACTGGAGGGTCCCCAGCCAGTGAAAAAACCAAGGACTTGTCACAGTTGATGCGATACCCAGAGTAGGAACCAAAAGATTGTATATTATGATTGTACCTATGACATGTTTGCCAGGGCCTGTGTGCGTAAAGGAGGATATCGTCCGCATACAAGAATATGCGCTCTTCCCAGCCCCCCCATGTCTATACCCCTTACTACTGGTTCGTTTCTGATCCATGCCGCTAGTAGTTCCAGCTCTAGAGACGACCCTGTTAACCCTAACCCGTGCCATCGGAGCAGTGTATAGCAACCAGATCCACTTCTGTAACTGCAAGCCAATGCCCACCTTCTCCAACACCGCAAAAAGGTAGGACCATTCGATGCTGTCGAACGCAATCCTTATGTCCAGTGAGAGGAGAGCGGCTGGGACATCTGGCTGCATTTGAGTCATACGCATGACTCCATTTAAGAGTCTCAGATTGAACCTAGTGCTGCTATGAGGCATAAAGCCAGATTGATCTGGTTGGATCAGGGATTGAATTACAGGGCCCAAACTGTTTGCGATAATCTTGGCTAGACCCTAGGCATCAAAGTTCAAAAGGGAGATAGGTCTGTAGGAGATGCAGAGGTAATGCGGTTTGCCTGAGGAGAACCACAATAGTCGCCATTCTCGTGTCCTCCGGAGTCGGCCCACATCATATACTAGAATTTTAATGTTTAAATATATATATATATATATATACATTATAAATTCATATTTTTCAAAAATAATGGGCAGATTTACGAGCCCCTTGCGTCACGTTTGCATTACTTTTCCCATGTTAAAAATGACACAAAAGTGGCTCAAGGGCCTTGTAAATAAGCCCCAATATATTTACCTTTGTCAATTCACAAATAAATGCAGCCTTCATTTTTTTCCAATATGTAAATTACATTAAAACCATTTTATTCATACCTTTCAGGAACTTTTAATACATAATAAATAAATATAAACATTTAATTTTACATGGTTTACTTTAAAAGAAAGATGTTTACAAATATATTTACATTTAAAATTACTTATATTTATTATAAATGAATTTCATATTTTCAATAGTGTAGTACCATTTTAAAAATACTTTTAGGCGGGGCCAAGATGGCGAAGAGCTGAGCCGTGTTTTGTCTTCGCTCCTCCACCTGCCGACTTTCAGCACTGGCCATCGGCCTTAATCAGCACTAGGAACAGCTGTTGTGCTCCCTAACTCACCCAGGAACAACAGACGACCTACCGGGTGATTCCCAGGTTCCCGCAATAGTGTTTGCAGCTGCCGGCCTGGGCCCGCCCTAGGCCTCAGGAGTGGTGTCGACAGCGGCAGGCGTGTCTCAAGAGACGAGACCGCGGCCCTGAGCTCCGGCTGGAGGAGCACTCAGCCTCGCCCTGGATGTCTGTGGAGGCGGCAACGCTTCCTCTGCCCCAGTTTGTGGCCCCTGGGAGCAGATACGGAAGCCCTTCAGCGAGCCTTAGAGACTTAAGTGATCCCCATGACAGCGGTGGTGCTGCAGGTGTGCGAGGCAGCGCCTCGGGAGGCCTTCGCAGCTCTGACGCTACGGGAAGAATCCTCGGAGCCTGGATGGTGAGTCCTGACAATCTCCCCGCACCTTGTCGCGCCTCACCCCCATGGAACCTGATACGCAGAATAACACCGGGAGCCTTCCTGATCCCTGAGTTTCTGGCCCTTGCCCTCAACTGATGTCCATGACCTAGCCAGCCCCGGGTGCCGGCCGACCCTCAACTCACTGCGGCGAGGGAAAGCGGATTGATCGCGCAGTGGGCGCCATTTTGGACGACACCTCACCCCACTTGCACGACTGCAATGCAAGGAATTCCCCATGCAGAGGTGGAACCGTTGCATCGTAGCGTGGCCGATCGGGAGGCATTTCGGCATCCGGCCCTGTAGCCCTTGTCAGCGGTCTACCCAGGTGAGCTGCGCTGCCTCCTTGCAGATCCCGGGTTGGACTGGGTCTCGAGGCCAACAATCACACAGTTCTGTGACCCCGGCTGCCACGGGTCCGGCGCCACTGTGGGACGCTGCTGAGGCCGGCCCCCGTAGCCACTACAGGTGGGTCCTTTCCGTAGTGAGCTCTCCAGGAGGTACCAGCCAGCCTGATTGCGGCGATGCAGGTCTGGGGATCGTCCTGCAAGATCGCTGATTGCCTGATATAGTTTGGACGCTGTCTGCCTCCTCACACGATCTAGGCCCCGTTTCCACAACGGGACAGCGCCTCTACCTCTTTCCCACTCCTGTCTCCAACACGTTGAACTTCCTCTCGGCCATAACAGCGCAGGCACTTGGACGGCCCTCAGGATCCCTCTCTGGATGCCCCAGGGCATCCCTAGCACAATTTGGCGAAGGCCCTTGCCTGTCCTCACGGTCCGTGCATCGAGGGGACAGGTCTGTTCTACCGGCCCGCTGGACACGACATTGAAAGGGCCCTGTTCCACCCCTCCCATGAAGGTCACAGCTGGAGTGGCAGAGACTCTGACCATGACATCGGCCAGGAATAGGAAGGATAAGTCTGCTACCAGAGAAAAGAACTCGCTGAAGGACCTGTTCGCCAAAGCACAAAGTGGGGGGCATGGTGACCTGGATCGACTGAGCCCAACATCGCATATGGCGGCCTCGACGGAGGCACCTGTGTCGCGGGCCTTTTTGGAATCTCTGTTTGCCACACTGCATGAGGACATCCAGACTGTGAAGAGCGATCTCAGAGCAGACCTTAAAGATGTCCGCAATGACGTGGATGACACAGGAGAAAGAGTGGTGACCCTAGAAGACAAGAGTGATTCCCAAGACACTGAGATGGCGGCACTACAACAGGATGTACTACGCAATCACGAACAACAGGTGGATGTGCAGTCTCACTTGGAGGACCGAGAGAACCACTCCCAGTGCCATAACATCAGGATCCGAGGAATAGGCACTAATGAGGAAGCAGGGAACATTTTTGCCTACATGTGAGAATTATTCAACCACATCCTGGGTAACCCCTTGGACACACCACTGAAGTTGGACCGCGCCCACAGGGTGGGTCCACCTAGAGCAGCGACAGCACCACTTGCTGACATACTGGTTTGTGTCCAGGACTTCCATACTAAGGAAGAGATCTTGCACAAAGCCCGTTCCCTCCAACAAATCACCTTTCGCAACCAGACGCCCACTCTTTATCAGGAGCTTGCAGCAATCACTCTCCAGAAACGCAGAACCTTCTGGCTCATCACAGAAGTCCTCCGTCAACGCAACATCCCCTACTCCTGGGGACATCCGTTCCGCCTAGTGTTCCGACACAATGGTAAACTGTGCCAACTCCGCTCTTTGTCTGAAGCTAGCTAGCTCCTTGGAATCACTCTCCCAGAGGAAACGGACTTTGGGAGTCGCTCAGACCAAGGGTCCAATGATGTCAGACCGCAGTGGAGACAGCAGAGGCGACGGTGTCATGCCCGTCGACCGGATCCTACAGTGATCAAGATGGAGCAACAAGCTGTTCTCGAGGCCTTGCTGGGGGCCTTGGCCAAAGCGTCTAATGAATGACCAAGCCTGGTTATTTTGATGTATCCTTTCTTTGCCATGCTTGGGGTGGAGGGGGGAGGAAGAAGAGCTGACAATAGCCATGCGATCGCCCGATAGACTTCCTCTCTGTTCATCCCTGGATGACGGACAATGTTTGAACACTGAACATTTTCCGGTGCCTGTTGCGCCTTATGGGATTTTTTTTTCTTTATTTTTCCTTTTTTAAAGTTGGGGTTTCCTTTCAACCTATGCACTCTTCACCCTCTTTCCCCTCTTTTCAGCACCGGGATTCCTCTGGCTGAAACGGCGCTCCCGCCTTTTAGTTGTAAGCCCGCTACTGTGTATAACTTTTCCCCAGCCAGCCCAGGACCCTGGCAATGCAGGGACTCTTGCGTGGTACCCTTACCCTTCCCAGGTCTGAATGCCGCCTTCCTCCATTAGGATCCTCACTCTCAATGTGAGGGGCCTTAATAATCCAATCAAGTGGAGGACACTCCTCTCTTATCTTGAAAGCATGGGGGCGGATATTTGTCTCCTCCAGGAAACCCTCCTTCCCAACCCAATTTCACTTCTCTAGACCCACAAAGAAAGCTGGGGTGGCCATATTAGTTTAGAAGAGTTTGGCACAAAAAGGTGCTGAAATACAGAGTAGGCTCCTCACATACCAATTCACCGCAGGGGGACGCACTTTCACGGTAGGGTCTATTTACACACCCAATGACAGCCAGGAACGTTTTCTGGATGAGGCACTGTTAGGAGCAATGGCCACTCAGAACCACCCCATATTGCTTGGGGGTGACCTCAATTTGGTATTCGATAATAACATGGACCACTCTGCGCAGCGCACTAGTCAGATCGGTGCCCTTTCCACGGCCGGACACACCAAATTACATGACCTAGGCCTTACAGACTTGTGGCGACACCTCCACCCTGGCACAAGAGTTTTCATTTTACTCCAACGCACATAAAACCTACGCTAGATTAGATTATTTTTTGGGCACCAAAGCTATCCTAGACATCACGCTCTCAGCTGACATACTGGTGGCCACCCGTTCCGACTATTTCGCCATGGTGATCACCCTAGCCTTCCCGCAGGTGCAGCCCTCGACCAGACACTGGCGATTCAGAGATACTCTCCTACACCGCCCGGACACGGTCACACAACTACAGCGAGCGCTTGACGATTATCTGTTACACAACGATAACTTGGATACAGTCCAAATGCACCAACGTACCGGGGCTCCGCGGGCTTGGAGACAATTAACAGTAGCTAGGATGCAATTGGCTGCCCTGGATCGTGACAGGGCAGAATACGCTGCGATGCGCTTGCGACATTCCTTCTACGTGGATAAGTGTGGGCAGCTACTTGCGCACAAACAGAGTGAAGTTCGTCAAAGAGAAGGGGTCCGGGAGATCAGGGACTGCTCAAGAACACATTGTACAGATGACACGACCATAGCTGACACATTCCGTGAGTTTTACGCGCAGCTCTATGATGAACAGCCCTTAGAGGCAGTGGACATCGATCTGTACTTAGCTCAAGATTGCCTTCCCAGCTTAACGCCTGACCAGGCGGCCCACATAGAGAGAGAGAGATCAGGGTGGAAGAGGTCATAGCTGTTATAGCCCGCTTGAAACTGGGTATATCGCCAGGCCCTGACGGTTACACCGCAGCCTTGTATAAGCAATTCTGTGCAACACTGGCCCCCCTACTCACCCAACTCTTTTACTCCTTTGCAGAGCCTGGAGCGATCCCTGCGCCTATGCTAGAGGCGGCAGTGGCTGTTATCCCAAAGCCTGGGAAAGATAAAACATCCTGCAGATCCTACCGACCTATTTTGCTTCTAAATATTGACCTGAAGCTATATACCGGGATCCTGGCCGCCCAACTGAGACCTTACATGCAGGGGCTGGTAGACCCTGACCAGGCAGGATTCATACCGCAGCGGCAAACGAGTGATAACACCAAACGAGTCATGCACCTGATTGAAAAGGCTTCCCGCATCTCCGGAGAATACATGCTTTTAACAGTAGATGCTGAGAAAGCCTTCGACCGCATCCACTGCCCATATCTCGAACAGGCACTGATACGCGCTGGTATCCGAGACAAGATGCGGACGCACATTTTTAATTGTTATCGCTCTCCTACCGCTACTGTCCACGTAAATGGCCACACATATGCGCCATTAGCTATCCGTAGAGGCACTAGACAGGGTTGCCCTCTGTCACCCCTGCTTTTTGCACTCTACATGGAGCCTTTGGCTCAGAGGGTCTGGGACCACCCCCAGATTACCAGTATCCGTTTCGGAGGGGACACGCATACAATAAGCCTCTATGCAGATGACGTGCTGGCCACTCTCATGAATCCTACGACTGCCCTGGGGAGCTTCTTAGAGGAGCTAGAGGCTTTTGGGAGAGCCTCCTGTTTTAAGATCAACTTGGCATAATCCATGGCACTAAACCTGTCTCTGCCGCTGACAGTCCTGGGGGACCTTCAGGCCCGACACCCCCTGCACTGGTCCGATGAGGCGGTTCCCTATCTGGGCATACAGTTGCGACTGACTCTGCAGGCTATGAGACAAGTTAATTACTCCCTCATGCAGGCACACGTCAGTGTTGCGTTGCTGATATGGAAACACTATCCAATATCATGGTTGGGACGAGTCGCAGCTGTTAAAATGACAATTCTCCCCAAGATCCTGTTTCTCTTCCAGACCCTAACCCTTCCACCCCCTACAGGATGGCTACAAAAGGTCCAATCTGACCTCTCTTCCTTCATCTGGCAGGGACATAAACCGAGAATGACCGGTTGGTGAGCTTCCTTCCACCTCACGAGGGAGGCCTTGGAGTCCCAGACCTCGCGCTTTATAATAACGCCACGCAACTCCGGTACTTGGTCGAATGGAGCAGAGCGGAATCTGAGAAGCATTGGCTCTTTCAAGACTGGGCTGTTGCTGGCACGTCTCTTTTGAAGATCCCCTTCCTGCCAAAACCCCATCGCCCACCCAACTTGTATGCTTCTCAGGTGACGCGCTCTATCCTTAAGGTCTGGGACCGGACTAACATACGGCATGGCCTCACCACATTCCCCTCTCCGCTCACCTCCCTCTTTGACAACCCAGATTTCAAACCCGGCGTAGGTCTGCGGGCCTTTCCCGCTGTGGAGAGAAGCGGATTGTCGAGCCCTAGGCCAACTATTCCATAAGGGCCGGATCGTTCCTTTCTCACAACTCCGTGCCGACCATGGTCTCCCTGAATGGGAACGCATGTGCTACCTTCAGGTTCGACACTGGGTCATGCACCCTGATATCCAGGCGTAGGCGTCGCGGCTCCTTACCCAATATGAGAGATGACTCATCACGCATCTCTCGGACAAGTAATTGACCTCGGACCTATACAAATTGCTCCTATCCAGATATACTCACACTTATCATGCCGGACGAGCACGATGGGAGAGAGACCTGGGGCGTGACCATAGCTCCCAGGAGTGGGAAGGTGCATGGTACAGGGCACAGCACACAGCAACACATGTAAGCCTGACCGAAACCCTCACTAAACTCGCATACCACTGGAACTACACCCCAGAGAGGCTGCACCAGGCTGACCCCACGCATAGTCCCGACTGTTGGTGAGGCTGTGGACTGAGGGGCTTGATGGTTCACCTCCTATGGGACTGCACACACATTCAGACTTACTGGTCACATGTACTTGACGAGATTCATAAATATTTGGACACGGAACTCCCCAGGTTCCCCCACATACATACTGTTGGGAGTGACCGGGTTCCCACACACACAGGGTGGTACCAGCATCTGTGGCATGTGTTGGGCATGGAAAATATCTCTCTCACCTTGGCAGGCAAGGGTTCCTCCTTTAGTGACCTTTGGCAACCCTTTTTAGCCCTGCTAGCTCCAGAATTTAGGGAACTGCACTGCCCCAAATATCTACGCCTCCAACACCTCACTACTCCAGACACCCATACACCAGTCATCTCAACCTTATCTAGAACACGCCGTTCCATGCTGTGCTATTCAGAGACAATGATCCCCGCGAGTGTGAAGGGTTCTTTCTTTTTCTTTTTCTGTATTTTCATCTTTTAGTTTCCTCTCTTTTTTCCTATTTGGGCGGGTGGTGGGAACGTATTTTTACAATGGAGCTCTCGTACATTAACGCATTTAACATTGGACCTGCCAAGCCCTGCGTGGCCCGCTTGTATTGCTCTTTTTCTTTGTGTTGCTCCATAATAAAAAGATTTAATCCTAAAAATACTTTTACATTAAACATATATATATATATACATAAAATTATTTAACATTAACATTTAACAGACACATATATATATATATATATATTTTGAAACTTCAATATACTTCCCTGCAATTTACCATAGGAACGTCTCCGTGCCAGTTCCAAAGGTCTCTAACAAGTGTTTGGAACATCAAATACAGTCATAAAGTCACAATTAGGGTTAACTTTACAGTTGCATGTGACAATTTTACTGATTCCACCGTCTATTTGAAGCTGTAGGGATGTGTAAGACTACACTTATGGAGACTTGAGGGGCTCTGTTAAAGGGTGGTAGTGAGGGAATCCATGGCAGAGGTGGTCACTGGGGGGCACTATCAGTGCTAAAGCCGGTCCAGGCCTTGAGGCCAGTCCGCCTCACCCATTGGTACCTCCGTTGGCTTTGTTTCAGCAGTAGTAGCTCCAACTCACCAGGGATCGGCAATGCAGGATTTGCAAGCACATAAAACTGAGTTCTCAAACTTCATAGTCTCTCTGCTTCATTCACAAGCACTTTTAACATATGCTGCCTGCTTTGGGACCAGTGGAATTATTCAGGAAAGAAGGACAAAATTATGCAGCAGTGTTGACTAAATTATGCAGCAAAAAAAAGGCTGCAGCGTAATGCAGTATAATTTCTGATATTTTATTATTTTGACATTTGCACACATGCTAACATTCTCTGGAAAGAGTTTGCCTTGTTAGTACCAGTGTAACATACAAATGCAGCAGTGAGAAAGGTGATGAGTCAATCTTTGCAAAGGGACATCCACAACTTTTGATCCCTTTGAGCTACAAACAATTTATTAGTTAAAACTGTCAGAATATGCAGTAGCTCTTGTATTATGTGGCAAATATGGCACAGCCATAATAATATAGAAAACATTTGCCAACAACTTGCCATTCATGTTTGAATTGTTCTTGTGGAAAAAGGGGAAAGAAGTGCTGATGACAGAAACTCCATGGCTCGGAGACAATTGGCTTGTGCTTCCTCTTTTAAGCGTATTTGGAACATTCTCTGATTGGAAACATATCCCACTTTGTAAATTTATTATTTTGTCAATAACCCCTATTAAACCTTAAATAATCATGTGTATCCATTGGTTGAATTAAATAACATAATAAGCTGTAACTGGGCTGCGAAATACCAAACAAATACTAGAAATTGTGATGTTTTGCGCATTCTGGCCACACATCTGGCTCAGCTAACTAATCCAATCCTTGGGTTATTCCCGCCCTCTGATTCTCCTCCCACTGTTCCCCTACTTTTTTTTCCCCACTTCGACCACTGCTTTAGTGGGATGGAATTTCCTGGTGAACTGCATCAATCTGTATCTTCGCTGCTGATCTTTCTGTCCTGTGCCTCTAAAACATACTTATTGTAAGGCAGTTACTCTGGGTGACTGTTGAACAGTCAACCAATTCCAGATCTCGTATTCAAATTTCATCTGCTCATCTAGCCTTCCAAAACCCGAATCCTCCACGGCTTTCCCTAGCCACCATCTTTAAACGTCACTGTAGTGATGGCACAGGTGAATAACATACTCTAGACTTTTGGTTACACCCAGACTGTTCGTTCTTCCATAGCCCCTATTTGTCTGCACTCTGGCTGTTAGTAGAGTGTTGCTCCCTGCTCGTGTGAATAGGTGACACTCCTCTTGTGAGATCATAGTCCACCTGTAGGGAACTGTGCAGCCATCATAGTAGAAAAGTTTCTTACAGTGAATTATTTGCACCTTGTCCACAGCTTCTATATCATGTGTAGAAGAAACATTCCATATAGTTATTTCGCTGCTATTTAACAGCCATGTTCGACGGTGTAGTATGCCTGCATGAGGGTGATATATTTCAGAGGCACTCAAGGTGTCATCGGTTAACAATGCTCCTGCCAGGAGGATCTCTTTCTGGTGTCTCTCTCTCTGTTAAATTGCTTTAGGTGCTTGTCTTTTAATTGCATCTATTATCAGTGAAACACAGAGCCAGTCGTGAGTTCAGGTAAAGGCCATAATAGTCATTAAGGTGGCAAAGGTGCCTGGAATAGTTGTTTACAGAAAAAAGAGGTGGGACCAAGGGGAATCCCCCCTCCTTACAAAATGTATCTTTCTGCTGTGAAGATTGGCACATCTGGTACAGTGAAAACAGCTGGTCAGGTTGCAATGCAGATGCTCTTTAAACAGTGCTGTCAATCTATGCAGCCAAACACATATGTGGTCAATTTCCACAAAATTGTCGATGTAACTACAGTCCCTTGGTTCTTGTAATGAGTCAAAGTTAAAATGATGAAGCGGTCGTAATTAGTGCCATTGTTTTACCAATACTAGTTTATACTCAGATTGCATATGTAGGTAAGTAGTAGGCCTGGAAGAAATATAAATTACTCTGCCGTAATTTGCTTAATTTTGGGAATTTCACGTTATGCTTGTTACATAAAATTCCTACAATTACACCATTCCACCACTTTGAATAATCATGGGCCATTAGTAATACAAATTTACCACAAATGTGCAATTTGCAGTAAACATTTGCGATGAGTGCAAGGGAATACAGAACGAGAGCAGTTGTTTTTAGGGTGCTTTTGTTTAAATGTGTCCTTCAGTCAAAAATTGTTGCAAGGACACATTTTGCACAAAAATATAGCACTAAATGGTTGATTTGCTTTACACATAATCATGCATAATTTCATGTAAATTTGCTACAATTTTGCGTAACTATGTGAAAGCAAATTATATGAATTTTGCAGACATAGACTGCTGATGAGAGAGGCAATCTCACTGTGATGGTTGCAGCTGGAAGCCTCCTGTCTCATCAAGATGTTTGAGATGACCTACATGCCTTTGGGGGTGACTTCCCTCCAACAAGGCTGTCTCTTATAGGAGTTCATCCATGCTGTACAACAGTAACAACCCAACACATGAAATCAACAAGCGGACAATCAAGTCCATGCAGTGAAAGATTAGAGGTCGACACGCCTCAGATTCTTGCTGTTAAAAACTGGGCAAACAATAATGCATTGTTCACTGGAGAGCAGGTTGTGTGTAAAGTACTTTGTACTTTGTATTTTGGTAAAGTTGAAGCAGTAGTTTCTGCGTGAGGGCGTCGGGACTCTGCCCCCCTTACTATCGCCCCCCAAGGTTAGCCATTAGAAAAGTGAAAACAAACTATTATCAGTAAAAACAAAAAAAAAGTATCTATACCTTTCGCATAACTGATGACTCAGGGGTATTATGTCACGTGACACTGGCTGTGACGATGTGGAATCCATTTTCTCTTGGCGGACCCTGAGTGTACAGTATTTGCCGGGCTGACAAGCTCACAGCCCTGAGGCCTGCAAGATCATCAGGTCGGCAAAGATATATCCTCGGGGACCAGTTTCCACCCCCTAATGATGTGAGGGTAAAGTTAGCCCTGGGCGCTTCGGGCAGAAGCCCTGTAGCGCCAGTAGCTTCACGTCAGTCAAGGAGTGGAGAGGATGGTCACCCCACCCTTTCCCAACTCGTCACAGGAGGGTTGGGTTCACCCTGTGACAAGTTGGTAAAGGGTGTGATAGAGGCTACAGGCAGAGGGGAGCTAAGAAATTGAGCCTGCGCAGTTTGTCATCAGGACTTTTGAAGACACACTGCGCAGACTCGAGGTTGCTGCTTCCTAAGCTGCTGTTGCAGGACCGTGTGGATGTCCGCTATCATTCATTTGCAGCTTCAGAATTTCACTGGCTGGCTTTGACCAAACCTTGTCAAGGCGCACCACTCTTTCAATGGCCTACCTCACCCCTGTCACAATGCATCTTTTTCTCTCCATTCAAAGCCCATCTCAGGGTCTCCTAAAGTCCCAGACTCCATGCTAATGAGAGCTGGAGTAGGAAGTCCGGCTCTGCCTCTGATAAATCCTGAGTTTTGTCTTCTTACCATAAACAAACTGACAGGGCACTCCGAGTCCGCCCACTTATTTGCAGCAGCATACCGGCATGGTTGTCCCTTTTCTCCAGGTCTGGCTCCACTGGAGCTGGAGAAAAGTGATTGGACAACCAGAGGGCTCCATTGTCTGCAATTAGGTGAGATAGTCCTTCAGTCTGTTCTGTGTTGGAGATTATTGGTAAAACTCGCTGTTTTTGATAAGTCCGGGCTTGGCCGGACCTTAATAAGCTGTAATTGTCTTCTGCTGTGTGAGGCTGGTACATGGAGCCTGACTTTGGGTTCTCAGGCTAACAAGCAGCTCCAGAGGACTCCGAGGGCATGGCGCATGCGATGGGGAAGTCTGGAACAACTGGGTACTGCTGATAGCGACTGACATGCATGGGCAGAGCTGCGTAGAGGGCCGTGCCTTTAAAGCAGTCTGTGCTGCAGGTCAAGATTGAGGTACATTTTCAGGAGAGCCCGAGGAGCCAGTGCTAGAAAAGAATCGAGGGGCATATTATCAAGAAACAGCGTTAAAATTATCGCCGCTTTAACGGCAGAAAACTGCCGCTAAAACTGCGATAATGGGCTTGATAATATGCCCTCAAGAATTCCCATAGAAGCCCATGTTCTGGTGTCAACATGGGCTTCTATTGGAATTCTCTGCGGCATTTTATCAAGCCCATTATCGCTGCTTTAGCGGCAGTTTCCTGCCGCTAAAGCGGCGATCATTTTAACGCCGTGCTTGATAATACGCCCCCTAGTCTTGCAGTTTAGTGTGGTCCCAGTGCTGCAATTAGCAGGGAGTGCTGCAGATTTGGAGTGAGGTACATTTGCGGAGCAATGTGCTGGGGTCAGTGCTAGGATAGCAGTGGGTGCTGCAGGTTAGGGCGGAGGAACATTGACAGAGCAGAGTGATAGGTCAGTGATGGCTGGGAATGATGTACATTCGCAGGTTAGGACTGAGGTGAGTCGAAAAAACACCTTGAGGGGTCAGTGCCAGAATAGCATTAGGTGCTGCAGGTTGGCTGTGAGATACATTGACAGGGCAGCAAGTGCTGTAGGACATATACAAGTTCAAAATTTGGACGGTGCACCAGAATGAAGTCCGATAGTCCCAGATGTACTCCAAAATATATTCTTTATTTTCGATTTTAAAATTTGGACATCAGCCAACGCGTTTTGTTCCAAATGGAACTTCGTCAGGGCTGAAAATGTATACAAATAAAAAACAAACACTAAGTGCGAAGTACATAAAACAACACATACACAAATATAAACAATGTACATACAAATATAATCACATATACAACATATATCAAAGTCATAGAAAGCTTCATTCGACAATATGTCATAAAAGCACAGTACAATACACAATAAAAGGCCAATAATATAAAAATTGCTAGGCAATAAATTTTCTTACGTTAAAAAGACCATAAAACAATATAAAAACAACAGGAATAAAAATCATAAGCTCATTATCCGGCTATAATACAAAGTGCAAATGGTAACAGAGCAATATGTACAGATTGGAAGGGTAGCAAATAGAGCAAAGTGCAAATGGGAGCAAAAGCAATTTCGCAATCATATCTAAGTTGCATACATAAGTTTAGCAGGGCGCCACCACCTTCATTCGTATTATCCATGCCCAGCCACGATACTTGGCTATAGCTAGAAGAAGAGGAAGCCAAGTTTCAGTGCATATCAGTCTAAGAGCAACCTCGGCTTTTCTAGTACCCAAAAGTCGGCAAATAGGGACCAGCCAAATACGCCTAGGAATGGCGTAAGCAGGACACACAAATAATAAATGGGACAGACACTCCCTAGATGCATGGCAAAGGGGGCACGATGTATCAACTGAATTGCCCCAGTTTGCAGTAAAAGACTTGACGGGTAGTGAGCCAGCTCTTTATTGGAACAGAAGCTTTCTATCATGAGGCTTGGTGATTGTATCCCAATAAGCTTCTAGCCTTTTACTTGGTTTTGCCATGAGGAATTGACCTGTTAGTGTCGATGGGTCACTATTCCTGAAGGTGCTGGCTTCTACCCAACCCCAGTACCTTTCCTTTAAGTGCATTTTCAAAGGAAACTGTATTTTTCCTGGGTTCTCCCAAAGATCGACCATGCCAATATTTTCAAGCATCAACCTCAAGTTCGATAGCCATTTGATTTTTCTAAATTGGTCAACTCTATTTAAATCTTTGAAGCCCTCAACATATGAGGACAATTCTGGAGTTGTCCAGATTCTTCGCCAATACATTAGAGGACGCAGTCTGGCACTATCGGCCAAAGCCTTCATTCCTAGATCGCTTAATAAAGGCAATATGGGAGTGCTTTGTGGGAGACTAGTCAGTTTTCGCAGGAAACAGTTTTCTGCAATGGACAATTTGGATAAGTTTCTATCGCCCCATAGCTCTGCTCCATAAAGAACGGCACTAGTAATTTTCATATTATAAATCCTCAAAGCTGGGGTAACTGGTTTCGTAAAAGATGCCTTAAACTCAGATAATAATGTTCCAGCTAGTTGTCTATGTTTTAGTGTGGCCATGTCCATTTGTTTGCCCCATTTCATGTCCCTCTGGATGACAACCCCAAGATAAGTATATTCTTTTACCTGTTCCAGCGGTCGTTTATTTAGCAGCATTGTTCCGCCGAACGATCTATGGGCATTAAATGTCATATATTTTGTTTTAGAGACATTTATTTCAAGTCCCCGGAAAATGCAAAATTCCTCAAAAAGAGACAGGGTGCGCTGCAAGCCGCTCTGTGTTTTTGCTAGTAATAGCGTGTCATCGGCGAACATAAGAATTGGTATTCTTACGCCTGCCAATTTTGGAGCGTCCGTTGGGGTATCTTCCAAGAACTTTACTACCCCGTTTATAAAAATGGAAAACAGGGTTGGGGCCATCACACAACCCTGTCTCACTCCTCTTTCCACACCAAATGAAGGGGTAACCTCTCCCTGACCACCCCATCTGATTTTTGCATATGTATCCTGGTGAAGTCTAGCGATGAGTGATAATAATGCATGGAGCATCCCTAAGTCCTGTAAAACTCTCCAAAGTTTATTATGAGAAACAAGGTCAAAAGCTGATTTTAAATCTACAAAGGCTGCATACAGGCTACCTTTTTCCAATACCACCGTCTCCAGTATAATAATGTGAAACAAAAGGTTTGGTCGATGGTACTAGTGCATGCCCGAAAACCAGCCGGGAAGGGAGATAAGATATCATTAGTACTGATCCAATCCTGGATTTTATTCAAGACCAGCCGACCCATGATCTTCTGTGATGAATCAATTAAACTAATAGGTCTATAATTCCCGGGTAATGATTTATCGCCCTTTTTGTATATGGGGATTATCTCAGCTCCCTTCCATGACTCTGGTGTTGGTAAGCCTTTGGCTATTTCATTCATTAAAATCAGAAAACAACGTGTCCAAATACTTTTGTTGGCGAGAAATAAATCGGCTGGAATCCCATCAGGGCCTGGCGCTTTGCCACCCATCAGGGAACCCAGTGCAATATTAATATCATCCTCGTTAAAGGCCAGTTCATCGTAATAGATGTGGAGGAGCTCGGGTATCTCCGTGTCATCGGGGCCACCTGCATATTGGGTTTGGAAGTGTAATACCCACTGATCTTGGCTTACATAGTTTACCAGTTCTGTTGGGCAGCTCTCCCTACCCCGTTTTATCACATCCCAAAATACTTTTTGATTATTATTTTCGCAAGCCCTTTTTAGGTCCTCCCACCTATTGTCATCCCAGCATTTTTTTGCTCGGACCAAGGCTTTCTTATATTTCGACCTGGCAAGCCTGATCTTAGGGATATCACCTTCCCTGATGGCGAGTCCCAATAGGCTACGAGCCTCCCTACAATCTCTGTTGAACCACTTGCTTCCCTTCGTATGTTGAAAACCCTTATTTCTAAATGCTTTAAAAAAGTAAGAACGAAGATGAGTAAAAAGACTAGCATGTAGTCCAATGAGCTTCTCCGGGAGTGCCAAGTGGGATGAGAGTTCTTCCAGATCTGAAGCTGCCTTACCTACATCTAATGAGATCTTGGTTAGAATTTCTGGTTTAACTGCTAGGTTTGCCCATTTTAGGCGCCTCATGTCGTTTGTGGGGGCTAAATCTAGGGTTAACAACTCCCTGTGGAACTGAGTATCTCCTTTTTCAACCTCAACCTCAAAATCTGCCGACAATGGGTTGTGGTCCCTCTCAGCACGTTGAACAACCTTCATATCCTTAAGTGCATTCCAAAACTTAGAGTTAATTAATATATAGTCTATGCGACTCTGGAAAAAAACATTATTAAAGGTTGGTACACCGGCTCCATCAGACTGAGTTCTGCCATTTAGTGCCCTTAACCCTTTTTCTATACAGAGGGAGTTCATTTGCACCACCACATCCGTCCATCTTCTTACCGGATCTATATCTAGTTCTGGAATTCTCCATATGATATCTTCAGGATTATGTAAATCAGAACTACCATTTAGGAGGGGTTCCAAGGTCATATTAAAATCACCTCCTATTATTAAGTTCATGCCTGAGGAATGTTGGCCAAGCAGGATATCAAGGGCTACAATGACCTCTGATTTCTTACCCTTTGTCCCCCTTGCATAAACATTATATATATCAAGCTTTTCAGCCATTCCCCATGACAGTCTGATCGCCAATATATCCTTATTGTTGGGTTCAAGAACCTGGATCTTAAAACCAATCTCTTGGCGTATCCAAACTACTAAGCCTCCTGAGGGCCTCCCCTTCCCACCGTTTATTGCCGGGACACAATAATTCAAGAAGCCTGGGCAATGTACTGCATCCAACGCCCAGGTCTCCTGAAATAAACAAACATCATGCTGATCAATGAATGAGTGCCACTGTGGCGAAATGATCTTAGAACTTAGACCAGCTATGTTCCATGACACCACCGATAGTTTAGATAACGAATTTTTAGATAGATATAAGGGTCTCCCCTCAGTCAGTGGATTAACTTGAGAATTTAAGGGCTCAAATGCTTTTAATGTTGTCAGTATGGGGGGAAGAGAAGGGATATTAATAGATGGAGAGACATGATAATTAATTGCCTTAGCATCACCTCTAGAGAGTGGCACGTCAGTGGAGAGGGGCGTCTGCATGCGAACATTCTCAGTGACAGAAACAGAAAAGGTACTGTCAGCGGGGACCCTAACAGGATGGGTAGAGAACTGTGACTCATTTGTTTGTCAATCGTTAAGATCCAAATTTGAGGAACCATCTGAGACACCCTCAACAGACCCATCAGAACACTTATGGTCAAATATAAATGGGGCCCGTCTAAATTGAATTGAGGAATGATCAGGGGAAGATGTACGAAACTCCAAGGCCAACAAGTTCTCAACCAAGGCATGATCCCTTAGTGTTAGCTCTATGGAGTCCCAGGAACTAGCCCTGGAAGAAAGTCTACGAGCTCTTGTGATATCGTCCCTGATAACAGACCGACACCCCCTAACGTGGCGAATCCAATGGATTGCTTTATTTGTAAGGGAATCAACACTTTCTCTGTTAATCCCAGTATTATATTTGGGGACATTAACCATATACATTTTTGGTTCCTGAGCCAGATAAGTCCCACGTGGTATAAAACCACGTTGGTTATATTTGTTTGGGTTAGTCCCTGTAACTGGGTTAGGAGGATATCGTTTCAACTGTAAGGGCTGTGATTTTAAGACAGTAGCATAAGAGGAACCGCTCATTTCTACCATAGATCTATTCTCTTCCCCCGCAATCTGTCAGTGCTCGCTAGTAAATGTACTTCGTGCACTCTTTAATGATGGAACTGGACGAGTTTCCTGTTTAGAAGGTGGCATAGCTTGCTCGTACTGCGAGGCACTACATGTAGGATTTTCTATGGTGCAAGGGGGCCTTTGCGACAGAAGATCAACCTTCGCAGTCAATTCAGCTAGCTGTGTGCGTACAAATTCTACCTCCGATTTTAATTCACTAAGGAGGAAAAGAAGTCCCCGGCAATCATTGGCATTACGTGGAAGAGGTGCAAATGAAGGACTACTTAAAAGTAACATAGAATTATTCAGGCTAACATCCCCCGATTCTTGTTCCGGTAGTTCTGCAAGAGGAGCAAATCTATTAGTGCAAGCCACCAAGCTATCTTCAATCTCAATCCTGTTCCCACCTAAAGCTTGGTCCTTGACAACAGGGCTGTCGTTTAGTAGTACTGTAGAGTCCCTCCTATGCGTTTTGTGAAACATTGCCGGAATTAATATCCGATGTCCTGAGATAGGGTTAGGGAGATGTAGCTTTTCTGTGCTTGGATCAGGGTTTGCAGTTTGTGTACATGTATCATTACTTAGAATATCCTCGCAGTCATTGATCAATAAATCAATTGTATCTAGGGTACGATTATTAGCGGTTACCTTCTGTTTTAAAGATTTCTTAACCCTTTTTCCCTTGGATTCTCTAATGTTAGTCCCCCCCCCTGCGCCACTATTCCCTTCCATCATTTTTCTTTTCCCCATTATCCAAACAATGAAAAAGGAAGGATGCAACGAGGGAAAGAAATGAAACTTTTTCAAGGCAGAGGAGCAAAAAGTAATACTCTGTCCCTCTGTACAATTGACAATGCAATACACAGTATGTAGATGGAACAATATATCAGGAACAGAGACACCAATGTGTTTTAGGGGCAAGGTTACGACTCACCCAGCCTGTAAATTCTTAATATCGAACAGCAGTGAAATGGGGAAAGTACAGACCAACAGACCAGGCCCAGCCCGGCCTCTTTTGGGCGATGACGGGCAAGGACGGGCCCGCCCTTGGCCCGGGCTTCACCCGGGCGCTGCCCGCGCGCGTCCCGCGCTGCGGAGCACCTGTGTCTGTTTTCAAGACCCCCGGCGCTGCCTGATGACAACTGAGGCAAGCGCCAGGAGTGGGATGCTGGGAAATGTAGTTTCTTTCCAGCCGTTCCCCTCACGGCAATCTGTGGGCAGTTAATGCTGTTTTGGCCGTTCCCCTCACGGCAGAGATAAGGTAGGTGGATTGCAGGCAAGGGTCACCAGAAGATTTGCTAGCGCGTCCCGCGCTGCGGAGCACCTGTGTCTGTTTTCAAGAACCCCAGCGCTGCCTGATGACAACTGAGGCAAGAGCCAGGAGTGGGGTGCTGGGAAATGTAGTTTCTTTCCAGCCGTTCCCCTCACGGCAATCTGTGGGCAGTTAACACTGTTTTGGCCGTTCCCCTCACGGCGGAGATAAGGTAGGTGGATTGCAGGCAAGGGTCACCAGAAGATTTGCTAGCGCGTCCCCAACATATATATATATACATATATATTAATTACATTAGGAGAACGGCTTACTAAAATAGCAAGAAAAAGGACACAGAAGGCCTAATTAGGAAACATTTTTTTATATATAAATGATCAATAACAGTATCATTATTGAGAAATGTTATATATAACAATAAAAAGAAAAACAAAAAAAGCAAGATCAAAACAGCAGTCCATCTTCCCAAACAAAAATTGAAAAATAATAAATAAAGACAGTTACGAAATAGAGAAAACAGAAAAAGCACCAATAGGAAGAATTATATAAAAAAAAAAATAATAAAGAAGTAGTCAAATTCATAAAGAAAGGAAGAATAAGCAATGGGAGTAAATAATCACTTCATTTCGTTCAAGGGGTATGTGCTCAACATAACATACATTAAAAAAAAACCTAATAATTTCACCAAAGATTTCTATATGTGGTATCACTTAAACGATATCCAACAATCCGTGGGTTCCTCAAGAATTGTCATTTGATATTTGTCTCGGATTTCTTTAAAGGACTTGGTTCTAGATGTAAAAAAAATTCACAAAAAGTCTAATAGACAAGCAACAGGCACACTCTCTGTGGGTAACATAATTATCCAACCTTACGGCTCAATAGGGAAACCCAAATTATAACCATTATGCCAAAATTTCACCGAACCTAGTGTAAGTCACACATTAGTGTGAAACTTACCACAAGACGTATGCCAGTTACAACACCCCACTAACTTACAAGAGCCACCTTTAATGCCAGTAATTTTAGTTCTATTCAAAAGATCAAATTTCGTTTCAAGGGTGGGCAAAAAAGAATAAAATAAAATAAAATAAAATGAAGCCATCATCTTACCTTCATATATCTCAACAAAGTCTCAACAGGATACAATAGGTCCTAGGAAGAAAGAGTGCATGTTTGTGTAAGCCCCCCATTGTTTCTAGAATAGCGACATTAATTTATTTGATTTTTTGTACATAAGATCACCAGATCTCACAAAGGTGAAAAGTAATGAAAGCCTCCTCTCAGGCATGCGGGATAATTAGCAATTCAACAGACCAAGATAGTGTACAATAGTCCCCATTAATGTACAGTCCAAAGCCATAAAAAAATGAAGATAAAAACAAATCCTCGCATCGGGCTATATATCAAAAATTGCACATTCTAGTAGGTCGAACATACTGACAATCACCCCAAACATAGTTCGCATCAATGGACACGCAAACGTTCGCCTCAATGAATACCCATAGTCGAAAACACAGAGTCCCAATAAACAAGTCGTATATTGGGAGCTATGTGCCACGGTGAGGTTATTACAGACCCTCACCCATCCTAAGCAGTCACCTCCATTGCCAAATCACCATCAACACCCACGTTCATTATAGTCAAAGACTTCGAAAAGCCACACGAAGGCATTCCATCAAGAACTCATATTTGGCACTAAATGCAACGCGCGATCCCATTATCAGATCATGTGTTAGGGGCTATAAAAACAGAAAAAGGAAAGACAAACTTCACAACCTCTCGCTCCTCACGACTCCTTACCTCGTCAATGTTGACGTTCGCACCGTATGTCCCGTAATCCGACTATCGGTGAAACCCGCCATATTGCAACAACCTGCTTAAATAACAGCATCTAACCATATGATGCGCCTCACGTGACCGTCACCTTCATCACACTGGCTTACTGGCGTACATGGGCGCCATATTGGACTAGTAAGTCCTCGATAAGACCACAACAGAATCATGTTAATAGTTATATTATAGAAGCAGAGAAAAGTCATCAAACTAAGTAATAACGGTTAATTCCCACAAGTAGTATATTCTTCTTCTTAAATCTTTATTTCGACTTCGTAAAGTCATAAAAGACAACAGAACATTTACATTCCAATATACAAAATAAAATAACAGCCAGAATAGGAAAGAAGGATTACAACGACTGCAGGAAATATAGAACAGAAGATGAACTTAATATAAAACAGTTAATATTTCATATCGTGATAAAAGTTCTTCTGATGTTCCAGGCGGCAGCTAAAAACTTACTGACAGCAAATACTGTAGGAGGGGATAGGTCAGATTTTAACAGACGATAAGCTTCCAAGTGATTCCTAAAACCCCAATTTCTGCAGATAGGAATAATCCATTTTTTCCTGGGTTTCGTATAAGATAAACAGAAAAAAATTAAATGAATATCATTCTCCAGCTCGTTTGTACAAGCTGGACAGTTTTTGGGAGTAGATGGGTGCCAGCTACTAGTAAGGGCTCTGGTAGGTAATGCATTATATCTCCATTGTAAAAATAATTTCCTTAAAGCGATGGGGTTTATGTCATCCAAAACTGTCTCCAGCTTATAGTAGTCCTTCACTGCTAGGAAGGTGGTAGACATAGGCCCCAAAGTAGATGTTGTTAGTAAGAGAGTCAAATTACGGTCATAGTACTGGGCAACCAAATTTTTCCGAGATATGGTACTGCATGCCTCTTGAGGATTTGTCCACAGAGGCCGTAGTCCCATCGCCGTTCGCTCCTCCTTTATGTACTTGAGCCATGGAATTTTACGTAGAGCTGTATGTTGGTATAACTCCATGAATTCACGGCGATAACTCGAGAGTTCGGGTGTTGTCCAAAGTCGCCTCCAGAAGGTTAGGGTCTTCACACCTAGTTCTTCCTTAATTGATCTTAGTCCCATGTCAAGCCTAAGAGGGAGAAGTGGTGTGCTCGATGGAAGAGCGGCCAAATTCCGCAGGAATTTGTTTTCCGTTACAAGAAGGTCAGGGGCACAGTTATTCCCCCACAGTTCGCCACCATATAATACTGCCCCCCGTGCCTGCATTTTATAGATTTCTAGCGGTGGACCAATGGGGTGTATCATGGATTATTTCCATAATTTTAAAATGCCCCCCCACCTTTTGAGTCAGCTTTAGGTTTGATTTTGTTTGATGATGGGACCATGACATATTTTCATTCAGGGTCAAACCCAGGTATTCAAATGTATGGACTCTTTCTAGACTAATGCCATGAATAACAGGATTAGAACGGGTTGACCTAGGGGGATTAAAGATCATAAATTTTGTTTTATCCGTGTTGATCTCTAACCCCCGGTCAACACAGAAAGAGACAAAACCATCCAGAACACGCTGGGCACCCATACGGGTCTTGGCAAGTAGCAAGGTGTCATCAGCAAACATAATAGCTGAGACACCTATGCCAGCGAGTCGTGGGGCGTCTCTGTCTGGTACATCATTCAGGTGGGAGATAAGACCATTTACGTAGAGGCAAAACAGGGTTGGTGCCAAGACACAACCCTGCCTTACCCCCCTTCCAACGGGGAAGCTAGCTGATAAGCCACCTTCTCTCCCACACCTAACCTTTGCGAAATTATTAGTGTGAAGACCCACTATAATCTGCAATAAAGGTGCTGGGAGGCCCAAGTCCTGCAACACAGTCCAGAGTTTCATGCGTGGGACCAGATCAAAAGCCGCACGCAAATCAACAAAGATGGTGTAGAGGGAACCCCCCTCCACCCTTACGGTCTTCCAAAAAAGCATGCATAGTCTGAAGATCTGGTCAGTTGTTGAAACGCTCTTTCTGAATCCAGCCTGGTAAGGGCTCAGGATCTCAAACTCTTCCATCCAATCCAAGAGTTGGTTTAGAATCAGCCTTGAAAAGAGTTTCTGGGCCACATCGATCAGGCTGATGGGCCTGTAATTACCAGGGAGCAGGGGGGACCCCTTTTTGTAAATCGGGACGACTTCAGCACCCAACCAAGTAGGGGGAATTGGCATACCCCCGAGGATTGCATTAAATAATATAGTGAGATATGGTGCCCAGACTCTTGGTTCGTGTTTATACAAGTCGCCCGGGACACCATCCAGGCCTGGAGCTTTGCCCGCCGGAAGCGTCAATATAGCGAGTTGAACCTCGCTCAGGGTGAAGTTAATATGAGCAGGAACGTACCGAATAGATAAAGGTGAAGAATAAACTCCCCTATATAAAGAACTGAAATGTTCCTCCCAAACTTCAGGGGCAATATTTGAAGTGACTGCAGGGACGGGTTCGGTTGAGCCAGTAGAGACAACCAGCCAAAATCTCCGTGAGTCTCTGCACTGGAGGGCAGATGTTAATTTAACCCAATTTTCTGATGCCCACTCAAGTTTAGCATGATATATTAGGGACTTATAGTTGCATCTCTTCTGTTGAATCTCCTCCCTATTATCTTTCTTTTTTATTGCATCCAGCAACTCGCTTTTAGCTGATCTACACGCCCTGTTATACCATTTGGACCGACTATAGGTCCTTAGTGCAACAAGCAGGTGGGTTAAATATATCAGCTAAAGTAGAAAATAATTCTTTATTGACCTCCGCCAATTTCCCACAGTAGTCGGGGGAGGAGGGATGCTCCATAAGCTTTGTTACATCATTCAATAGTATATTACTTTCATCGTTTATCAATTCTATAAATCGATGACACCCAAAATTGTAATATTTTTGATATGACCGAGTGACCCCACTATTAAAACCATTCAAGCTACATAGGTCATAAGTGGCCATTCAAATTCGCGGGCAACATTTCCAAACAGGATTTCTCAAAACAGAAATCTGGACCTACTTTGCAGCCGATCATTAAAATGAATCGTATAGCAACCACGTGATAAACCTCACGTGATCGCCACCTTCATTACGTCTGTTTACAGCCGTACATAAGTGCCATATTGGACTAGTGAGTCTTCAATAGGATTACAACCAGATGATTATAGGCAAACATCTGTTTAAAATTGCAGTTCCTTGATATCAATATTCGTTGCTCATCTAGCGACCAGCTGTAGGACATATACAAGACTCCCTCAGAGCTGTGGACTGATGGCAGATGTCCAATCTGGAAATTACAAGAACTTCCACAGTTACTTTGAAGTCTTCATCGGGGGAGAGATTTTAAAGGCGGTCTCTGAGATACTATTGGGCACGTTTTGGCAATGGTTTGGCATGAAGCTGCATGTGGTCTTCGGTCATTTGTGCGGAGTTGTCAGTTAGTGCTGGACACCTTGAGGTGCATTGACAGTATTATTATATTGGAACAGAAACCGGCCCTGGCAAACTGCTCAGCCGACCCCCCCTGGAGTGAGGGGGACTGCAGCCGAGCAGTTTGCGAGGGCTGGTTTCAGCCGATTTTGTTACAGGGGGCTGATATTGCCAACCCCCCATAACAAAAATGGCCCCCCAGGAGCCCAAAACCAGCCCCCACCCTAGCGGCCTACCGGGGAAACGCCTGGTGCCCGCTATGACCAGTCTGGCCCTGCCCTCACTGAGTGTCTGGTTCGGATCTGATGCTGGCAGAGCATCACAGAGCGGAGCCCAGCATGCCAGTCTCTGCCTTTCCCTCCTTAAAGCAGTTTTTAAAAGAAAAGAGCGAAGCTCCTGGTAAATGAAAAAGTGTCAAAGGGGGAGGAAAATGACTTAGACAAAGTATAACGCGTGCTTTTTTGCATGAAACATGCACTGAAATGACAAGTGTGTAAAGGTGAGTCTACAATCTGCAGCTGGGCGTCTCTTTTCAGATGTGTTCTATTGTGGGTCAGTGACCGAGCTGTTTGGTGTGCTCACGCATTTAACGCCTCCAGTGGGGTACTCAGATTCTACTGAAATACTCGTGTTTTTTAAGCCAGGGCAGCACAGTGAGATTAATGTATACAGAGACATTGCTTCCATCCTTACACTTAAACATTTGATATGGAAATGCCAGGCACATTTTTTATGCATGTAATTGACTTTATTCTCTTGTATGGTTTTGCTTGCTCCTAAACATAGCATTGTACTTTGGTAAGCCAGGAAGTAAAAATGCTGGTGGAGAAGCTGGTGATGTGGTGGGGGCAGCTGAGTGAGGGGTCGACTGGTTTTTGACATACACGTGTCCATGAGTCACTGCATATGTGCATTAAATCTGGGGCAGTTAATAAGTGCGCTGACCACAAGGGCCAGTTATCGACTGTGAACATTTATGCACCTACTGTCTGGGCCGTGTAATGAGTCCTCAAAAGTTGCCTTGAAGAGTAATTGGGTTCCACTTTTAGAAGTAGCAGGGAACAGAATGGGACTTGAGCTGAAAGAAACGTAACAGATTTGTCCATTAATGGCGACTAACCTCCCCAAAACGTTTTGTGCCTCCCCCTTATGTGAATCCCTCCACCCTGAACACCCCCAGAGCAAGTCCAGCCCCACCAATCACAAACCTCATCAACCAACCCTGTAAAGTATTGGAATTGTTCCACTGCTGCATGACAATTCCCAATAAAAACAGATTTAGAAAAAACAATGATCCATTGTTTTTTTCTGCAAATGCTTGTGTCTCTTTATAGAATATGAGAGTCGCAATTTCAAGTATAATAGCTATAACTTATTCTTTAATCATTGAATCAGTGTTTGGTTTGTACCTCTTAATACAGTGCTCAGAATTAAAATCGAAAAAGTCAATAGTTATTTTGTGTTGTGCAAGTGTAAATCATTATAATTCCTGCAGGTATGTCTATTACAATCATCTCCATTTAGCTTTGCAGTGGCATTCTGATCTTATGCATTGCACCACCTTGGCATATTAATTGTATTTTGTTCAAAACAAGGTATCAATGCGTGGGCCGTTCGGGTAAGTTATTTTAATCGAGTTAAAGGTAGGAACTAACTTGTCTTGATTTGGTCGCTTTACTCGCCCATAAGACTATAGGGATTGATGGTCATTCTCCTTGCAGAGCAATAACCACAGAAATTAGGTAGTAAACAAAGCAAGCATCTGTTCAAAGGGACATTTTTATGCTTTTCATTCTAGGTACAATCAAGCACGTTTACGCCTAGATTAACTAGAAGTTGTTTTAAAAAAAATGCTTTGCTACTTTAAGGAAATGTAGTAATTACACAAATCCGTTTGTGTAATTTAGTTAAGTTTATTGCAAATGGACATCCTCAGCATTGCAGCTCCTTACACAACGCTGCCTCTACAGTAATGCAGCATGCTCAGAATACTGAGAATTAAACAATCTATATTCTGTTTGGACATTCCAATCACATACGAATCTCTTGGTAATAGTATAATTAACTCTACATATCTTTTCCCTCATGAAAATAATAAAAGGAAATTAAACAATAAACAACTTAACTATTTAACAACACTGCAAGTTCACAAAGAAATACATTTAGAAAGATGACATTACCAAAAGTGGTTTAGAAGGATGGCATTACCAAAAGTGGTTTAGAAGGATGGCATTATCAAAAGTGACATTTATCCCAGCTGCCTGGTCACTTTGCAAACATTTCCAACACTCCATACAGTACCATTTTCTAACACAACTACATTACGCCTCACTTCAACGACCTTCAATGGAGTGGAACATTTGCTATCTCCCTTTAACACCATACCACATTTTTTTATAACAACCCAATCACCAACTACAATGTTGGATTCTTTCACACCTTTCCTAGTGTTGTAATATTCTTCTGCACACTTCTGCTTTACTGCGACACCATCTTTAATAGCTTGATGGTCTACCCACAAGCTATCTTTGGCAACCAACCAACCAGGATTCTCTTTTCTCCCTGGTTCTCTACCCTTCAGAGAAACAAAAGGGGAAACACCAGTAACACCATGAGGAGTAGTTCTGTGCGCCCATACTAACTTCTTCAACTCCTCCTTCCAAGATAATCCATTGGCTAACGACAATTGTATATTGTCCATGAATAAACGGTTGATTCTTTCAACCATTCCGTTGGCTGTGGTCTAAATAAAGCTACTCTTTCATGAACAATTCCCTAATTTTCCCTAAATTTCTTCATTTGTCTTGAAATGAACTGTACCCCATTGTCTGATACAATTGTTTTCGGCACCCCCTCTTCCAAAAAAACTTCTAAGAATTCCATCACAGCCTTGGAGTTAATACACAAACCACTTGGTATGGTAATCAGCAAGTACAATGATAAACCTATTTTCACTTCCCAGCTTATTTATAGGACCAAGAAAATCCATTGCTAACCTTTCCCAAGGCCTAACAGGTATCTCGACACACTTAAGTGATGGTTCTCTTTACGTTTTCACTTTATCACTGTTTGCACATGCATAGCAGTGCTTAACAACGTCCTCCACCATACTATCCAATTTCGGCTACCAATATGTTTGTCTTATCCTCCTCTTGGTCATATTCCTTCCAGGATGCCCCTCATGTGCTAGTTCCACAATTTGATTCCAAAGTCCCACAGGAGGTACAATACGATTTTTCCTCGTCACCTTGTTGTCTAGGATGCTCAACTCTTCTCTAACATTCCAATATTCCTTTATCAGCTCATCACAACTCACACCAGATTGCCAACCATCCCTAATATACTCTTTTACTCTTCTTAATATCAAATCTTTATCTATGGCAGTATTCCATACTTCTTTCTTTAAAGCCACACATTCATGGATCCTGAACTCATCGTTCACATCAGCATCTGGACTTATCACTTCAACTATTTGACTTTTGGTAGGTAATCGAGATAGGCAATCTTCTACTAAATTTTTTAATCCCTTTAAGTATTCCATCTCAAAATTGTACTCTAAAACAGATAAAATCCACCTCGAAATCCTAGGAGTAACTCCACCTTCTAACCCTCTGCCACCCTTGAACAAATGCACTAGTGGCTTATTGTCAGTTCTAACTTTGAAAGACAAACTCATAGAAAATGCTTGAAATGTTTAATTCCCCAGCAACATGCAAGGGCTTCTCTTTCTATTACAGAATAAGATCTCTCAGCACCTTGCAATCTCCTGGAAGCAAATCCATTTATTCTTTCCTGTCCATCAACAATTTGAGCCGACACTGCTCCTAGTCCTACACCACTAGCATCTGTGGTCAAGTAGGTTTTCCCAGTTACTTCAAAATGGCCAAGGAAAGGAGCTCCAATGATACTTTTTTTGATTTTCTTGAATGCATCCTCACATGCACTATTCCACACAAACACTACATCCTTTTTCATCAATAACCTCAGAGGCTCCACTATTTCAGTGAAGTTCTTTACGAACTTTGAACAATATTCGGCTAATCCAAGGACTTCAAAGACTTTCTGAAATAAAATGCAAGAGTTCCCCTTTCACTACAGCAATGTCAGTTAAATTTGCTCAGACATCCAGTCTTAAAGTCTTGTAAAATCCGTTCAGGATCGCAATGTTAAACAAATTAAAAACGATCTTACCAGCATGTAGATCGGTCGTTTTGACACCATTTCATTTAGTCCAGGGGTGAGGATGTTCATATTCTGCACCCTCGCAGACACAACTCATCGCCAAGAAATGTAGTAATCACACAACTGCGTTTGTGTAAATTAGTTACCTTTATTTCAAATGGACATCCTCAGCAATGCAGCTCCTTACACAACGCTGCCTCTACAGTAATGCAGCATGCTCAGAATACTGAGAATTAAACACTCTATATTCTGTCTGGACATTCCAGCTCACATACTTATCTCTTGGTAACAGGATAATTAACTCTACAGATATCAATGTAAGATCTTGCCCTAGATAACGTCTTGGTGCTGCGTTTTCTAAGGAAGTAGGCATTTTAAATCATTATGTGAGTTCTTTTGATCATGAAGTATGCCAATCAACTGTACATCGCCTGTAACAGATTTTTATAAACATGATTACTTCAACATACTAACATATTAAGCTAAAGATGTTCTAAAGTGTGTCCCTGTTGTGCTTTTTTGCCTTGAGTGGCAAGCAAATGTGAAAATGTCCATGATGGGTTATATTACGGGTATCCTTTCCTTCTCGTTCATTAGTGACTGTTGGGATAGCTCAGGTGGTAGTCAATAAAACAAAATCAGAATTCCTTCTATTTTGGGGGTAGGATTCTCACTTTAAAAAATATTGTGTGAAGATTTAAAAATTGTAAACAGTGTTTCATTAAATTACCATTTAATTTCAGTATATTACGCCTATTTTAGGATTAAAAGATTGTGTCACTAAGGTCTCTTCTTTTCCTTTGGAGGGGCTGGTGACCGGTACCTTGGCTACGCACAGACTGGGGCGGTGGTGGACGACCGCCACGGTGTGCCGCCTGGATTTTGAACCAACCCTGGGTGCTTAGACTCGCAGCAGCCTGCTGCTGCTGCTCCGACCGGCCACTGAGGGAGTGGCAGGTCTCTTGTTACCTTCCTGTTGGAAGGCCGACACACAGGGCAAGTGACCTGCCACCCCCCAGCATGTGCAAGAACAAAGGTAGGCACAGGCGGGAGACAACCCTGATTCCAGGGTTTAGGGCAAACTGATTTTTTCCATAGGACAGTGAACCTCACTCTGAGGAGAGCCTCGGGCCTTGCAACTAACTCAAGAGCTCGCCTTAGGGGCAAGACATTTTTAGGACAATCAGCTGCAGCAACCAATGGCAGCAGCCTGGTGAGTGGTGTGAACTGAAATACATCCAACGACTGCCGGCGTGCACATCCACTTGAGACCACCTCCTGGTTAGAGCATTCACGTTAATCGCCCCTTGTTGTAGTTGGATGACTCCAACCCCTCGCCAAGGATTGACTCACCCTCTGGATGGATGGCTCTGTATAAACAACAAGCCACTAAGCCTTCTAGCATGATAGATGCTTTCTTCGCAGCTAAATAGGACAGGTCTTCTTTGACCGAGCCCCTCACTTCTTGCGATACACAGGAGAGGAACATATCATTAAAGGCCCGCTCCAGCACTAAAGGCCCGGTATAGCCGGCATACTTAAAAGACCATGCAAATACATGAATAGCAGCATGATATTGAATGTACTACCTGGTATTCTCCTAAAGTGCAAATGCTTAGCTACAGGTCGACAATCATGCCAACAATTGAAGCATGCATTAATCGTTCTATACTCTCATAAACTTCGAGTACTTGACAGCAATCCCCAACTAGCAGAACAATTAAAGCACACATACATCATTTTCTAAACACATATCTAAGACAAGTCCAATTAAATAATTCATTAAGGTGCTTAAAGGGACACTCTGATAAAGCAAGCTAAATCAACCTAAGTGCAAGAGCTTTTTAGCGGATTGACCGTGCAGAGAATGAGAATTTAGCGGCACTGATATAGATCTTTTCATCAGTGTCCGATCTCATTTATCTAAATGCATGGTCTATTCTCCACACGCCTAACAGAAGGCATATGGGGGCACATGCATCATTCTAAATACTGGTCGCAAAGGGGCAGATTTGCAGAACCTGCCCCTATTTTTGCATTTGGGATGCATCAACCCAAATGCAAAATCGCAATTTAAGTAATCCCTAAATGCAATGCATGATGAAAAGAAATTTGAGATTTTGAAATAGGAATCGCAAATTACCGCCAATTCAAAGTTGATGGTAATTTGCGAAAACTTTGTAAAATGCACAGAAGTGCATGTTACAAAGTTCCATGTTGCACACACACATGCCCTTGGGGCATGTGTATGCACAACATATGGTCACATGCTAATTTCAGGGGTGCATCAGGGTATCCTTTTGGCACCCTTTCACCCTTGAAATTGCATGTGCAATTTGTGAGTACCTATTTGGTACTCTCAAATTGCGAATGCAATTCCCATTCATTCCTATGGGCCAACTGGGACACAATATTAGGATCACAGGAGACCATGGGTCATTTTAGGGCTTGTTTATTGTTAGCAAGAGCAATGTCCCCTTGCTTCCTTGAGGCTTGTAATTCAGTTTTACAAACGCAGGACCATTTCATTGTCAAATAAAGGGCGTTATGTCACTATCAAGTAAAGAAATGATCCTCATGTCCTCCATATAAGACCATATATCCAGGGAGAGAAGGATATAATCATTCCTACTTGAATGATTATATTGCTTAAATGTATGTCCACCACCCATATCCAAAGGGGACCTCCCATTGCGAGCTCTTAAGACTAAAGTCAACGTAAGGTCCAAGAGTTGAGTTGTGATGGCAGAGAACCTCTTCAGCTGCCCTAAGTCTAATTGTGGTATACCCCTTGCCTTATCGTCTTCCTCAGAGATGCCAAAATCTGAGTTGCCAACAGTTCATTTGTGACATTTAAATCACCAGCTATTATGACCCCCAAGCAAAATACTGGTAAGACATTAGGTTGGTGAGTCTGCAAGATTTACTGTTATGACCACCTGTTCTATGCTTACATTAAAGATATCAATAGTTCCCCCATCAGGAGCTACAAGCTGCAGAGCAAGGATATCTGGTGAGTTCAAGGAACCCTATTCATACTGCAATTGGTTGTGACCCATATTACAAGCCCACCAGCAGGTTGCCCCTTTTCCATGGAAGAAGCCTCACAATAAAAAATTGTAAACCCTGATCTGTGAACAGGATCAACACACTACGTTTTCTAGAAAATGCATAAGTCAACAAAGCATCCCCAGTCAGGGTCAGAAAGTTTAACTTTTAGGCCAGAAATGTTCCAAGAAATAATGTTTGACTCATCAGGGGGGATCGTAGGAGGACTCGAGGCCTCTTTTGAGAATTGTTGGCAGTGAATTTCCTCCTTGAGTCATTTCCTGTTTGTGGTTTCCAAGGCCATAGTTGACTTAATTTCCAGCTGAGTAGAGATAGCTCTTTGACTTGCAAATGTCCCAATCTCTGGGGGTTTATGTTTTAACTTGATGATAGAAGGGGTCGTGCGAGCAGAATGAACTTCCCACGCTTGTTGATCCTCAGTCATGGACTTAGTTGGTAGTAAAATTTCTATATAGTCAAAGTCGGCACCTGGGACATGATGACGGGAAGCCTAATGTCGGGGTGAACCTCTGAAATGCAGTTACGAACTCTGAGCAGCCAATGGATCACTTTATTGGTCAGCGAGTCTGTTCCTTCCGTAACCCCTCCTGGGAGTTTAGGCGCATTGTACATTTAGATCTTCCTCCTGCTAGCCTTTCTTTGTGGCCTGAATAGGTGAAGAGCATGGGTTCAGACAGTATCTGTCTAGGAGCTAAATTTGAAACAGAGAGTAACTGGGAAATAGCTGCATGTAGGGCCAATTGCACTGATCATGCAGGTGGGCTTCAAGCCTTCCTTGCTGCTGTGTGTGGGCCCATCAAACGGCCAAGAGTTTCGCAAATGGGGCCATGGGGCAAAAGTCCATAATTCATCTCAAGTTATCCTGATGTAGAATCTATGGATTTGGTGCCTGTGAAACAGAAGTATTACAAACAATGCTTGCTAGAAGGCAATAGTCTTTAGCGGAATCCATTTTACCCCTAGACCCTTGATTAACAAGTACTTCTCATCTTAGAGGTTGGGTGGAGCAGTTGATGCAAGAAAGGAAACTAACTTGTGTTGTAAAAAACTTCACCTGTTCCCTAATCTTCTTAACTACTGTTTTTAAGGGATCATTAGCAATTGCAGCATCGCAATTGTTTAGTGCCCCCTGAGGTCGAACATTACTTTTTGGGGAAGTGTCTAGGCGAGATCAGGGCATGGCCGGACTGGCCGTAGCGGGCACAGGGCAAGCCCCCGGCGGGGGCCGGTTTTGGAGTCCTGGGGGCCGCTTTTGTTACAGGGCCATTTTTGCAAAATCGGCCCTGTAACAAAATCGGCCGAAAACCGGCTCTGGCAAAGAACTCGGCGGCACCCCCTAACACCCCCCCCCCCCCGGCGGGGTGGTGTCCGGCCAAGCACACTTTGCCAGGGCCGGTTATGGTTCCCAGTCCGGTCCCGGGTGGTCAGCACTGCAAAGCAGTTTTCACAGCAAATTTGGAAATTACAAGAGTCACGTAAAGGGGCAGGTTTGTAAGCTACCTCCTTTTGTCATATTGCCTTAGAAACATACCCTTTTTTGAGATTTTGGTGGAAAAATAGAATGGAGTTGATTTCATTTGTCAGCTGATCTTCTTTTCTTTCGTTTATTTCTCAAATACTTTTGACAAAGGTTTTCAATTTTTCCCCAAATCAGGAGGTGTCACAGTGGGGTTGCATATAGACTCCAACTCTTCAATCTAATCGTCAAGCTCTTTCAGTGTTTCAACATCAGGAGATTTTTTAGATGACTTTTTAGAGGAATAATTGTTACCTTGAGTATAAGTTTTCTTCTTACTGTTAAACCAAGGAGGATGGCCCAGCCTCGGTCAGACACGGACAGATGAAGATGGGCCTGCCCTTCACTTGGGCGCGGCCCCTGCGGCACCTCCATTGCGGGATAGATACAGGTGCTTCAAGTGTGCCCACAATGCCTCCAGGTGCGGGCACTGACAGCGCCTCCAGGCGCGGTGTATCTTGGGGCTAGGAGTACAACACTCTCAGGGAAAAACAGCAGTGCTTGAAAGATCCAATGCTGCGGGATAGATGCAGGCTCTTTAAGCACGTCCTCAATTACCCCAGGTGCGGGCGATTATGGCACCTCCAGGCGAGATGGGTCTTGGACCCAGAAGTCCCCCACCACCCATGGAAAGACAACAGAGCTTGAAAAATTAATCAATATTCCTTCATAAATATGAAGTCTCTGAGCTACAATTTCTCAATAGTTTAACAATAATGGAAAATATTTTTAACAGAGGCTTAGGCTAGGGTAAATAAATAAAGTTTCTATGTAAATTTTATGAAAACTTAAAAAATTATGGAAATTATTTCTTAGGAATGGTTCAGATTGGGTTATGTAGGATATCCAGATTTGTGGTTACATAAAGCCAAATTTTTTATAATTGGAAATAGGGGATGCAGAGAGAGAATGTGTTACAGGATTTTCCCTAATGCAGTGTAAGACAAATAGACAGGTGATGAGGTCAAGTTGCCTATGTACAGGGGCAGATAATATACCCTTGTGTTACCAATGGATCGCAGCGTTAAGAAAGGACATTCAAGAAAGCACATGGATCCTGAGGCCAGTTGGCAAGTCTCCAACTCAAGTCCTTATCAAACACAAAGAGATAAGAAACTATGTGGAAATTGAGGTTGTTTGAGACTGCTTGATGACTGGCCAAAATAGTCAGTTATTATAGCATTATAGCCTGTTGCAGAGGGCTATACTGGTTGTTAAATGCCGGTATAGCTTGAGGCAGAAGGACTATAAGGCTATTAGAATACTCCACCCCATAAGATAGAATGCTCAAAATTAAAAAGAGAGAAAGCATAGGCATGTTGTACCAGCCATCATAATTTAATCTTTATTTCGGTTAAGAACCAAAAAGATACACACATATTCATCATTGACAATGGAATCCACGGTACAATTATACAGGTAAATAAAAATATTTCATACACCAGGTTCTAATAGACAAGTGGCTCATGGTGAAATTTATAAGCACGAAAAAGTCACTGGAATATATAATTTGCTATGTGTGTACTCAATTAAAACCAAGTAAAAGAAGAGAAACAGGAATAAAGTGCGAGTGCAATAATATCTAACGATCACCACAACGATCTCTGAGGCTTTCAATAGAACCCTTTATGGATTTAAAAAGATAAAAAAGTTAAGATAAAAACTAAAAAGAAGATTAAAAACAGGATCCTGTGAATTAAGACACCCTCAAGTGTTAGGATATTTACTGCAGCTAGACCCTAGCACAAGGGAGAGTAGACAGGAGCCTTCGCCTAATGGCCCAGAACCGGCCAAGAAACTTTGCAACAGCACATACAAAGGATGGTTTTGTATCTGATCTTAACAACCGTAGGGCGTCAAGATGGCTATGAGTCCCCAACTGTCTGCATAGTGGGACCAACCAATTCCTTCTTGGTCTGTCATAAGCTGGACATGCAAAAAAACACATGGCCCACAGTTTCATTTGGGTATGGGCAGGAAGTGCATCCCTTGGTCTGACTGATGCTGGTTATCCATTGGTTGGTAAAAGCATTGATAGGTAGACAACCAAACCTAAACTGCGTATACAGTTTCCTGTCGCCAGGCACTTTGATGATATTGAAATATTTCTCGAGGTGTTTAGAGGATTTTATGTCTAGGAAAACATCAGTTAAACAGCCATGACGAATCCTCAAATAAGTGGTCTGCTCTACCCATAGCCAATATTGGCGCTTTAGCATGTCCTTAGAATACAGTGGTGGAGAGCAAGTAGACTCATTTGGGAGGCCAATTGCTGCCCGAATCGCGTTGCCATCATAAGCCCTTAGCTACTGCATTGTCTTTAATGGAGCTGTCAACATTACAATCTTCTAATAATTAATCTCCAAAACTCTCTAAAACGTAATCATACCTGTTGGAAATCTGAGATTTCTGCGTAGGTATCCAATATTTTTTGCCTTTTGTAAGACCCTATATTTTTGCTCATGTTATAACTCTGAGCACGTTAACCCTGCTCACCAGTGGTTAAGTGCTTCTGTTCTCCTTTTTATAGCAGGGTAAATTGACATATTCCTAATTGGTGTATTTAACTTTGCTGTAAGTCCCACATATGTAGTACAAATGTTACAACGGACATGGAAATTTAATGTCACCAGTAGACTGTAGCTCCCATTGTGCCATCAACTACAGTACCAGTGTAAAAAATGGCTTCAGACTTACAATTGTAGCCAGACTGTGGAAGTTTAAACACTGCAGTTTGACCCGTCAAAATAAACTCCATTGATAGGTCAAAACCTCCTTTATAAGTATTAATAAGTCACCCATTTGTAGGACTTTTGGCACACAAGCCAGGGTGCTTGGAATGTAAAAGTAGGACATGTTGAAATGAAATGTTTACATGTTCTTACAGTGGCTTACACCCCAAAACTACTTTCGCAGTGGCAGGCCTACCTGCCCTATGTAGAAAACCAGAGTACAAATGAAAATCCTAATAGTGCATCTCAGGAAAGGGGCTAGGTAGAAACATCATTAAACAGCTATGTTCATAATTGTTAAGTTTACTTTAATGGTCGAATTGGATTTTTAATAAATATTAAGGGGGGAAAACTTTTGGAAAGTTACCTTTTCCATGCCTGATGTTCTTAGATGCTAATTCTCAATTTGTTCTCCAACTTCTCCCATTCAGAAATTAGCATTTGACTAGGAGTGAATGAGGTGTAAAATTTCTTCCAGGAACTACACGACACGATAGGTCACTGTGATTGACTGGTCAGCCTTATTGGGAACAGATTACTCCTCTGAACTCAATAGAAAAGTTAGGGTGGGGTAAGGATGTGAGCATTTTATTTGACATTACAATATCAAATTGTGCTTGAATGTCAAATGCTGATTGACAGGTCTGCTGGGTTCACATAGATCACTGGGAACATATTTGAAAGAAAGGAAAACAGGACACCAAGAAAATATGTTTGTGTCCATTGTCTGGTTGCTGGAAAACACTACTTTTGTTCTACTAAATTCCTGTCTCTGGATTTATTGTGGGTACAGTGGCTGCCTTAAACTGGATTTTAGTGTTAGATGTGCGAGGACACTAGGATTGAAAACTATGTGAAACACATGAAAGAAGGATAATGCACACCCATTTTTTCACATTTTTAAACACACTTTGAACAAATACTCGAAGGCTGAAATTTATGGTGTGCAAACCTCAGTGTGTGCTCTGCCTGTGCATGTGAAAATGATTCCAACACAACTGTGACCCTCTTGGTTCAACAGTTCAGGGTGCATAGCCTCTAAAGGGGCCCCATAGGCCCTTATTATCCAAAATCCAATCCAATTTATTTTTCAACATTTCTTTTAACTATTCTTTAAACATTCTTGTCCCATTTTATTTCAGTTTGAACAGGCTGAACTCGAAGACATTTACATTTCAAAGATTTTATTAACAACATACTGTTTCAAACAGCGGTAATCTACATCAGGTAATTCCTTGATGCTGTACTTTTGTTATGACATTAGATCTTTCATCCTTGTAAATAATAAACCCAATGCATTTCGAGAATTACTCTCTTCTTCAAGGGTAACTGCTGTAACATGGAAGTTTTAAAACAACCATTTTAGTAGTCACTCTCAAACAGTATCTCTCCCCTCTAATTACCAGCTCTCTGTAAAAATTCAGTGCATCAAAACTTACCTCAACCCAACCTCCCATAATAAATAAAATAATAATCATTTCTGTGCGACACTCAAATTAATTAAAGCTCCGGACAGTAAGATTACCATAATACAATCCCCACACACCCACCCATCCCTCAGAGCCCGGGTTTAATGTGACCAAAGACTTTTGCCATATTGAAAATGACCACAAGTGGAATGGTTGTCCCCGGGGACATTTATCCCATTTGTCAGAGAGTGTCTACAAGTCATTTCCACTCACTAGCTTGTGCCAGGCGTAAATATGGCATCTCCTGGCACCCACTTCAGAACACTGATGGCATGAGAAGGAATAGAATAGGTCGAGACCTGCTTTCTGTGACCGGTGAAGAGCACTGAAGGATGGTCCTGCCCTCTCTTGTACCTAGGACAAAGAAGGGGACTCCAAGGGTCATAAGGCTTATCTCTTCTTCACGCTACAGGGATAACACAAGCTACAAGAGGCCCAGCTGACCAAAGGCAACTCGACTGGACCCTGTTGTTGCTCTCTCCTGACAGTCTGTGAGTGTCTAAGTGTCTCCCCTGAGGTACTGCAGGACTTTAGAAGTGTACTGCTGTGGTGGTTAGGGACTTCAAGTCAAAAGATAAAATCTTGACTTGGTTAGTGAATCAGGCTTGTGCACCATTGTGGTCAGTCTCAAATTGGGCCTTTGTCCAGGTCTACCGTGACCATTGACTATCATTGGTACTTTATCCTTCTTGGCACTATTCCTACTTAAAATGTTTAAAATGTCATATCTCACTTGTTTGATTGAAGGCTTCCTGTAGCAAAACTGTGGCACTCCTGATACGGATGGGCTCAAGCGGGGGATAACCCTCAGTCCCCGTGGAACCCTCCACTCTCCCCTCCCCTCCCCCCGCTGCTATGTAGTGCATGCTGGCACTGTCCCTTTCCCCACTTGACTGGAGGCTTATTTCTTTGGTCTTGTTTGTCGTTCTGCATTATTAGGCCAGTTGACCTTTTGGTTCCCACGTCTGGGTGCCGCCAGGCCGACCCCGCCGTCCTCCCTCCATCACTCCCTTACTGCTATAGAGGACTCACTTCAGGGAGGGAGGCACCTTTTAGCAAGCTCTGCCCTCATGTTCGCACATCAGAAAGCACAGACAAACAGATTTTTTTCAGTGCGTCTGCATGTCATCGCCAAAGTGTCCTCTAACACTTTCCCCTGATGTTCCTCCCCTACCATCGACTCGTACTGCAGCTCCTTGATCAGTCTGTCACTTTCTTCACCCATGTCTTGACTACAGTGCACTGTAATGTGAATGTATGTACCAAACTTGCCTCGAACTGACACCGATCTCATGCAACTTTATTGTAAGTTGCTCTATTGTTTTTTGAAAACCTAATAAACAGACCTTGAGTAAATACAACAACTCATGTTTCTGATTTCCATTATTGGATTTTTGGCACTTTAGTGTCATTTTGTTTAATACATTTTACTCAGTTTTCTAATTCAGTTTGGAGTTTATATTGTTTTGCATTTTGACTTTACTACTGTTTTGAAAGTGCATTCTTTCTTTACACATTGCCCTAAGTTAAGCCTGTCTGCTCTTGGCCCTAGCTTCCAAGTGGTCGCATTCAGGTTAATTTAGTTATTTTAGAGGCTCAAGCTAGCAAGGGTTGTGGTTATTCTTTAAGTTAGGCAGTCCTTCAACCCAATTAATTATCCAATTTCTTACAATACCCCTTTCTTCCCGCAAAAGCTAGCCAGTCAAGGGTGCATCTAGATTATAAATATATTGTGATAAAATCACAAGAATACCACTATTAACAAGTTTTAACCTGGTTATTTCACCTAATAAAAGCAGGTGATAATTAAACCACCAATGAGAATAGCAAGTGGAAAATGGTACCAAAACTCTCTGTTACCCGCATGTTATTGCTAATTTTGTATGTCTCTATCAAAGATCAACTTATTATCCCCTGGTAATACCACATTTCCAGCTGTAATAATGCTCACTCATAGCTGAATACACAGAGGTCAAATTAAGATAGGACTGCAGTAGTTCTTCAGCTGAAGCTAGAAGGTGCTGGACACTCAGGAAATCAGATGATTTTTGTCGGCACGGGTGTGTTCCTGTTATGAAACTGCATCTATAAATGTTTTCTATTCTGGGTCTTGTAGTTTCGCGTCAACACATCAGAATAAATATCTAGGGCCTCATTTATGAGAAGTGACGCATCGCTGCGTGAAAGCAGCGATGCGTCACTTCTCAGTGCGCCCTCCATGCGACACCAATGATGCGTCATATTTATAGTATGATGCATCATGCCGCAAGTAAGGACAGATACGTCAGTATAACTGACATATCAAAAAGTGACTCATTACTGGAGTTGTGTCGGAAGCTTGACGCAACTCCAGCAATGTTCCTTTCACATGGGGCAAGCCCCCCTTACGCCTGCCATGAGGCAGGCGTACGGTTTTGACGCATTGGCGTCCTAGAAGTGGCGCAGCGAAATCTCATAGATTTCGCTGCGCCACTCCTACGACCCTCTTTCTTGCGGGGGTACGCCCACCCTGCATACATTATACCTGGCGCAGGTATAATGTAGCGCAGGGGTTTACGAAGTGACGCATCTACCTAGATGCGTCACTTCGTAAATATGGTGCAACATGGCGAATGTTTTATGCCACTGGTGCGTCACAAAAAGTGACGCACCGGCGGCGCAAAAGTGACGCAGGGGCTCATAAATGAGCCCCTTAGTTTCAAGAAAGCACAGGATGAAAAACTCAATACCTGCTTGATGAGAAGCCATGGCACCACCATACTAATAGTCAAATATGGGACCCTGAAATGTAATCGCCTTTTCATAACCATTCAATCAGCACTGGTCCTGTAATAAGAGGGCCATATTGGAAGTTGTGGTTATACGAGGGTGGATTCACAGCATAATGAATTGGGATAATCAACTCATTTGCCAGGCGAGTTCGTTTCCACATGTTCGCATGGTACATATGGGGGAACAGTTTGGCCATTTTGCTATAGGTGATTTGTGGCAGGTGTGGTGTCCTAGTCTACCGAAGAACTGAGGGGCATATTTACAAGGGCATTGTGCCACAGGAACATCACTTTTAATGATGTTCCTATGGCATAATGCCATGCTCCATATTAACAAAGTGGTGTTAAGCCACTTTTTGTGGCTTAGCGCCACTTTGTAAACATGGTGCCCTTACAATGCAGACATGGGGCATGCAATGGGTGTTGTTGTGGGCGTTCCACTGCAACACCCATTGCTTTTTGACGCTGCCCCAGATGTACAAAGATGTATAAATCTGAGGCAGCGCCAAAAACTGAGGCCATGAAAAAGCAGATGTTAGAATGGCTCTACAAGGAGAAATTCTTTTATTCCTCCTCGTTTTTGCTTGTTAAAAGAACAAAAACGGAATGAATGATTGTTTGTGTGCAGGAAGGTGTCCCTTCCTGCACATAAACAATCATTTAATAATGGCGATTTGCTACTTTAATATGTGCAGCATTCTGCTGCACACATAGAAGTAACAAATCACCATTATTCATTGTTTATGTGTAGGAAGGGACACCTTCCTGTACATAAAGAATCATTCCCTGCAACAAAGACACCGTTGCGCAATGGTGCAAGAGTGCCTGCTTTGGCACTAGGCAGCTAATTTTAGCAGCAGCGCTAGAGAAAACACAAGGGTGCGCCGTATTGTTGTCAATAAGGTGCATCCCTGCTTTCTGGAAATGTCGGAGTGCAGCACTGACAAATTTGGTGCAGCACCGGGCTCCGGCATTTCCTTCTACCTATGCCCCTAATAACGGCATTATGAGCTTACAGCTGCGCCAGCTGTCTAATGCAGGATGCGAGGGCTGTTGGCATTCTCTGTTATGCAAAAGCACATTGAAGATGGATTATGTGGAAAATTGTTGTACATGACGAGCAATGTTTCTGAAATGCATTGTGGGGTGCATGGTTCCTCTGTAGCATTTGCAAAAGCCCTCAAAGCACCGAGTGAATTGATGCAGGCAAGTCGGTGTAACGACTTGCGTTGTTAAAATCACGATGTAACCATACCGCGTTGTAATGGTTGCGTGGTAAAGGATGTTTCCCATTGATGCATTGCTGGATTTATGTATCTTTAGTGCAGCAAATACCTGGGCCCATGTCTGTGAAAGAACTACTGAACCACAATTCTGGCTGACATTTATGAATCTCCAAGGGGGTCCATTTTCCTGTCTTGCATTGTATGTCACCACATCGCTAATATATTATCAAGCCAATGACCCCTAATTACTTGTACAGATAAATGATCTGGTATCACTGTTGACCAGCTAGAATCTCACAAACCTGCCTGGAGTGACGAAAGCCTGACATGACATCATTCCTACACAAAGAAGATGCCATTTTTTGGACTGCGGGGAAAGCCCTGTGGAGTACAGACTGCCAAGAAACACGAAAAATCGGGAAGAGAAGTGAGGCCATGAATGAAAAGGAAATGTTGACCTAATGCAGAGTGACAAGGTCTGAATTACATCTATCCTCCACAATAGCTCCAGCAATGTCTGACCCTTAAGGCCTTGTATTCCCATAAATTGTCACAAGTTGCAGATGTAGATTTGGACTATGAGAAAAAATAGACACTGGCACCAAATTAGCGAATTAGCGAATCAGATAGCTGAAAAAGTCACACACATTTGCGAATCAGGGAAGATTTGAACTTGCAACCACAAGCTATGTAAGTGTTTTGCAAGATATGCTAGACTGCGTACATCTATGCCTGCTGCAAGCAGTGTTTGTGGTGATACCAGAGAGATCACCAGACCCTAGAAACAGACCTACAAACTGCCAAAAAAACAGCCCATAGACCCGGCAGCCAGCCTTGGGGCACTATCAGAGAACCCTGGAGGCCAGTCCGACTGGACAGTTTGTTCAGATTATTGTAACCAACAAAAGCAGCCGGCGCTCCCGGCTCTATATAGAGGACCCTGAAGGGTGCCTCACCAACTAATTGTTCTAGAAACTGTACCATTGTTATTTGCCTGCTTCTATTAAAGGGAAGCTCCTGTAATGCAACTCCGTCGTTTTCCCTTTCTCATTAAAGCGCAGGCTTTTAAAACGACATTAGGATAAAACCACTTATGGATGCAGAAAAGCTTTGAAACCCTTTTTGCTAATGACTCACGCCGCCCCCACTGATGGGAAACGAACGGCGCTCATTGTAGTGGATCCAGGGAGCGAGCTCCCAGGCCGCATGCTTGAGTGAAGCGGTGTTTATGAATATTTCACAAAATGGCTGCCTCGCGTCGCCGTTTTAGGGTGCTGTAGTTGCAAACTATATCATATGCAAAAGGAGACGATGTTGGATGGGCGCAAACAAGCTGGGGATGTACGACCTCTTGGAGATTGAAAGAGGGTCATCCCATGGCGGTCAGTCACATGGGAGAGGTCATGTAGATGCAGGGGGGAGCATGAGGAATACTGTGATACTTTGTTCTCCCAAACTCAGACCTACAGACAATGCCTTCTACCACCACAGAAGCAAAGACATGGGGGTTGTTCTTTCCAGCAAGGGAGGAGGCAGAGGTTTCTGTGCATGCCTTTATTTGCGCAAGAGTGAAAATGCATGCGGATGTATTTCTGTTTAGCATTAAGTTCCACCCCAACTGTTATTGTCCCTCACCTACCTTATAGACGCGAGTCACTGGCAAAGGGGTAGAGGTCAATAGCTGGCATTATTGACTGAGTCCCAGGTTAGCAATGCTATTAGATTTGCTAGAAGGGTAAACCACATTCCTTACTAATCCCCTTCTCCCACTCATCTTCGTGCTGTTAATAGTCGGCTCAATTCCTAGAGCTTCATGTTAGCTGTATTTTATGATTTATTCCAAAGCAGTCCAATACCACCCGTTAAGGCCTGTATTCCATTGGATGTAATTCGCTGGCCCCCTCTCAGCGCTCGGGAGAACCTGCGAATGTGTCTCTGCTGAAGCAGCAGTGCACGGCTGGCAGTTTGTGGACGGACAGAGACTTAGGGGCAGATTTATGACGTCTGGCGCGTCTCTGCTAATCAGCAGAGATGCGCCAGAAGAGTTGCGACGCATCTGCCCACCCGTGCGCCACCATTGATGCGCCGCATTTATAATGCGGTGCACCGTGGCACTCGGATGGGCAGATGCGTGACGCATCTCCTGTCGGAAAGGCGGCGCATTGCTGGAGTTGCGTCGCAGGCGCGACGCAGCTCCAGCAAGCCTCGGGGGTGCCCTATCTCTTACATGCTGTGTCAATCCTTACGCCTGCTTCAAGCAGGCGCAGGGTTTTGACGCAGCATGGCCTTAAAAGTGACTGAGTGAAATCTTTTAGATTTCACTCAGCCACTTTTAGGAGGCGTTCCTGCGCCGGAACGCCCCCCCCCCCTGCTCCAGAACGCCTACATATGGCGCAGGGCTTTACAACATGACGCATCTGCCAGATGCGTCACGTTGTAAATACCCCGCAGCATGGCGCAGGATTTGCGCCGCCGCTGCGTCACAAAAGTGACGCAACGGCGGCGTAAATGAGGCACAAGGGGCTCATAAATCTGCCCCTTAGAGGTCAGGAGTAACCTATTGCGGCTGCGCAGCTGACTTGGGCCATCTTGAAATACACTGGAGTGGCAGGGGTGCACAACAGCAGCACATTCCACTGTAAATTAGGAAGGGGGAGACATTGCCCCTGTAAGCACCCTCACCATTATGCTTTTCGCTACCCTCTCATCATGATATTTTTTTGGAGGGGACATGCTTTTGAGGAAATACATCTCTATATTAGGCTATACATTTTGGCCTAGGCACTCACTATTTGTGCATATGTACGGCCCATAATTTCATCTGCATGACTTGTGCAACTTTTGATTAAATTGGCCCCTTGCTCCTTGTTTTGGAGAGCCGATAGAATCATTAAAAAAAGCTTAAATCGGATTTAAACAAATTAAACGGATACATGTACCATGGAAGGAGTGTTTCTTTATAAAATTATCCATAATAAATATATCATGGGGGATAAGGTAGAATTAAGACTTAAGGTCCAATAGATTGGACTCTTTAATTTGCTAGATTCAGACAATTTTCTGTCATGACTCAAAGGAAGCCTTGTTCTAAATATTGCCTTAGCTAAGTGTTAGAAATGGGGGTCTCTAGTTGGCAATGGTTTCACCCTTGTCCAAGTAGGGACCCTTCCTTCTGGTCAGGATAAGGGAATTACACTCCTAAAATAACCCCTGCTCACCCCCTTGGTAGCATGGCACGATCAGTCAGGCTTATCTCAGATGCAGTATGTAAAGCATTTGCACATAACCAACAGTAATATAATGAAAGAACTAGAAAAGGAGACCACACCAGTTTCGAAAAAAATCCAATATTGTTATATATCCAAAACAAGACCCAAACAATAAGAATCCAACATACAGTACTTAAAAATATATACTTTGCAAGATATTCTTAAAATTGCAGAAATATCTCAAAAACACAGTTCTTCCAAGTCGGTAGCTCATTCCTGGGCTACTGTTATACTGAAAACAACAGAATCCAACAGTTCCATCTGACTGCATCAGTCGGGGGTGTCAGCAGACTCGTAAACAGTACCTTTTGCGTTGCGGCCGATACGTTGGTGCGAGCCGGTCGTGGCAACCATCGCGGTTGCGATCTGAAGGGGTTCAGTGTGCTGCACCCTCAAGGTGCGGTGCAGGCAGTGGCTCTGTGACGGTTATCCAGCGATGTCGTGAGACCAGGGCTGCAGTGCGGAGTTAAGGAAATGCTCAATGCGGTGCTGACAGATCACGATGCAGGCTACAGAGCCGGTTGCGGGAAGCTGGCGTCAGTCGGTCCAGACTCCTGTGTGGGACAAGGCGGTGCATCGTGAGTCATATGAGCAGTGCCCCAGCCACAATGCAGTCATGGGTGTCGAAATCAGCAGGCAGCGACGGCACAGTTGAGATGAGGTCGGCAAAGTAAAGCAAGGTGGTGAGGAGTGCGGGGCCCACAGGTCACAGTGCAAGCCGCGGCTCAGTGGCGGCAGCATCGGTCATCGTCATCGGTGAGACCAGGGTTGTGTTGTGAGATGCGGCGATGCCCTCTGCGGTGCCTTCAAGACACAGAGCCAGAGATGGAGTCAGTGACTGAGTCGGTTGCTTTTCCCTTCTCTGTGGCAACTAAAACAATAGTTCCAGAAGCGGTACCCAGAGTTTGGTGAAGTCTTTGCAGTCCCTGAGACTTCAGAACAGGAGGCAAGTTCTGCTTTAAGCCCTTGGAGATACTCAGCACAAGTAAAGAAAGTTCAGTCCAGTCCTTTCACTGTCCAGGGCAGAAGCAGCAACTGCAGGCCAACCCAACAAAGCAACAACACAGCAAAGGGGCAGTGCTCCTCCTGGCAGCTCTTCCAGCTCTTCTTCTTGGCAGGTTCATTGATTCCAGCGATTTCTCTCTGAAGTCTTTTCTATCCCTGAGACTTCCAACAGGAGGCAAGCTCTATTTCAAGCCCTTGAAGAAAACTCTAACAGCAGGATGATGAAAGTACACTCCAGTTTTTTCTCTGCCCAAGACAGAAGCAGCAAGCAGAAGGCCAACAGAGCAGAGCATGCAGCAAAGTGGCAGTTCCTCCAGGCAGCTTTTCCAGCCCATCTTCCTGGCAGGTTCCTTAGTTCAGAGGTAATCTAAAGTGCTGGGGTCTGGGCCCCCACTATTTATACTCAGTTTCTCTTTGTTCTTTGGGCAGAGAGTGTCTGTGTTCAGCCCAAACCACTCTCTGGTCCAGCTTCCCGGCAGGAGGTGGAGACAGCATTGTCCAAGGCAGACAGAGCCTATTCAGGTACAAGGGAAATCTCCTCCCACCACTCTAAATGCAGACCAGGCACATTCAGCTGCATAAGGAAAACTCCTCTCACTACTCTGAATGCAGCCCAGGTCTATTCAGCCCAGCACTGTCTCCTTCAAGAAAGGTAGGGCACACGTCAAACCTCCCCCCCCCACCCCATTGGCTGTCTGAAAGAACGCACACCCCCAGCCCCTGTCACTCCAGGCCCAGACAGTCAATCCACAAACCAGCAGAGGCACACAGGATGGCTAAGCAAGAAAATACCCACTTTCTAAAAGTGGTATTTTCAAACACACAATATAAAAATTATCTTTACTAAAAGATGCATTTTTATATTCTGAGTTCAGGCATACTAAACTCCTTCTTTTTATCTTGTCCCAATGGGGACTCCGATTCTATCCTGTCGGACAGATAGTCTTTCCATAGTGAAAAATGAAATACACTGTAATTCATTACCAGGACATGTCACACACACCAGTACATGTCCTACCTTTAACATACACTGCACCCTGCCCACAGGGGAATCTCGGGCCTACCTTAGGGGTGACTTACATGTAAGAAAAGGGAAGATTAGTGCCTGGCAAGTGGGTGTATTTGCCAAGTCAACATGGCAGTTACAAACTGTGCACAGACACTGCAGTGGCAGGTCTGAAATACCTTGACAGGGCTACGTCTGTGGGTGGCACAATCAGTGCTGCAGGCCCACTAGTAGCATTTGATTTACAGGCACTGGCACTCTCAGTGCCCTTTACTTGGAACTTACCAGTAAATCAAATATGCCAATCATGAAAACACCAATCCATAATACAATTTACACAGAGAGCATATGCACTTTAGCACTGAATAGCAGTGGTAAATTGCCCAGAGTCCTAAAATCAACAAAAAAGGGTTAAAAAATAGGAGGCCAAAAAGTCTTCGGGTAAACCCGCTGAAAAAGACAAGTCTAACAGTAAGGTTTTGCAAAGAGCACTGAGCCTTGGTTTTTCACCTAAAGGTAAAAGTTACATTATATTATGCTACAAATATGTGGAAATTCTCCCCTGTTTACCACTCATGCCATTCTGTCGGATCTGCTCTATCAGAGAACAAAATGACAAGCTACTTCTCATGAGCACTGCTCTGCTCTTTTGTATTCACAGATCAGTAATCCGTAACGGCGGAGGAGCCTCGCCCCACTGAGTCAGTCAGCAAAAAATGAAATGATAATAAAATAATATTATCAAGGAGTCTGGGGGGTGGAGCCAGGCCAGGCCATGGCAGGGAGGAGGAGTGGTAGGTGTACTGTAAAGGCCACTCAGACCAATCCTGGCACTGCTCTCATACTATTGAGAGCAGCTCCCAGGTTTGGGTAGGGAGCCTGTGCTGGTGTCCCAGGAACTACTGGGACGCAATCAGGAGAGAGGAAGTGCACCGAGGCAGCCAGCAGAGTCAGAGGCAGGATAGGTACTTTTTAAAAATTATTATTATTATTTCCCTAATCCCCACCACCCCCCACTTGAGTTTTGTGTTGGCCACCACGGTCCACACCCCTCTGCATTTTAAAAGCTGCCAATGGCTTACCCAGTGACAACCGCCATTGTGGTGATTGCAACTCTGTTGTGGAGGAACTTCCAAAAAGGTTTATTACAGTAGAACACAACTGCGCTAGCACGAGTGGAAAAAGCTGGAAAAAGGCCTTCGTCAAACCCCTACCCAGGAAACCCACGGCAGATGCTGCCGACCTACAGAACTATCGACCGATCTCGCTCCTTCGAGGCTGCTCTAAAATCATGGAAACTTTGATTAACCGCCAACTATCAGATCATCTTGAGCGGTTTGATCTCCTGGATCCCTCCCAGTCGGGTTTTCGTGCGGGCTACAGTACGGAGTCCGCGCTGGTTGAGGTAACTGACACCATCAGAATGCTGCTTGACGAAGGAACGCCTGTGGTAATAATCCTTCTGGATCTGTCAGCAGCCTTTGACACCATCTCTCACAAAATCCTGCTGGAGAGACTACGAGAGATTGGTGTCACGGGAAGGGCATTGGAGTGGCTGCAGAGTTTCCTATCGGATAGATCGCAATGTGTTCATTTAGACTCCTTTGTCTCTCAGACCTCGGCGGTTGACAAGGGGGTTCCTCAGGGCTCTATTTTAAGGCCCACCCTGTTCAATATCTACGTGTCGTCCCTGGCCACCTGTGGGTTCCAAACCATCTCCTATGCTGATGACACTCAGGTGGTAATTCCCATAGAGAAGGACCCCATGGTGACCAGAGTCAGATTTAAAAGCTGTATGATGAAAATCTCCGCATGGATGAAAAACAACTACCTGCAGCTTAACTCCAACAAATCAGAAATCTTATTGTTTGGCAAAGCAGTAGAGATTTGGACAGATGAGTGGTGGCCAGAGGAATTAGGAACAGCTCCCCACCCCAAAAACAGGGTAAAAAACCTAGGTATCTTAATGGATAACAATCTATCCATGGAAGAACAGATCAATACCCTTTCGGGTAAATGTTTTGGACTTATGCGCATGTTGAGGAAGGTCTTCCCGTGGATTCCCATCTCTGCTAGAAGGGCCCTGATCCAGGCACTTCTAGTAAGCAGACTGGATTATGGGAATGCTCTCTTGGTGGGGGCAAGGGAGAACCTACTTTCCAGGCTACAAGTCGTGCCAAACACGGCCGCTCGCTTAGCCTTAAACAAATCCCCGCGGACGGCATCCATGCCACTTCTAAAAGAGCTCCATTGGCTGCCTATCAGAAAAAGGGCACTCTTCAAACTTCTGTGCCTAGTATTCAAGGCACTCCATGGACAGGGACCTAAATACCTCTTGAAAAAGCTGGAATAGTACATCCCATTGCGACTTTTAAGGTGTAGCAGCCAAAAGCTTCTCATAGTGCCTAAAATCAAAAACGCAAAGATGGGGGGCCATGCCTTTTCCAATCTGGCGCCGAAACATTGGAATGCATTGCCTCTAGAACTGCACTCCTGCCCCTTGTTAACTATTTTTAAGAAGCATTTAAAAACCTGGCTATTCAACGGACACATTTCGCTGTAGAAGCCCGCCGCCCAGGCGCCTAGAGATCCCCTTGGGGATAATTTGTGCGCCATATAAATAAAAATAATAATAATAATAAAGTGCAGAGGAGCTACGTTTGTTGCCATTGTGGCCCCTGCACCTCGACTCAACCTCTGGCAGCTTATATGCAATTGCTCTTAATTTTATTGAGGTGGCCTGAAGGTGGCTTGTAGAATGCTAAAACTGCACCTCAAGGCCAACATTGAGGTACTTTGACACTGCAAGGATTGATGCCGAGGGACAATTTGCATTATTTGCCTTAAAACATGATATGCATATTAATGCAGGAAAACATAGTGTGTACTCCAAGTATCAAAACCAAAGCAACTCTAGATTTGCCCTAACATATTAATTAAAACTTAGGGCCTTATTTAGAGTTTGGAGGATCGCATAATCTGTCAACACTGGCAGGTATCCCATCCGCATTATTACAAGTGCAGAGGCTATCATGCACTTGAAATTCAGTGGATGGGAAATTAACATTTTGGTGACACAGTATCCCAACTACTAAGCGCTAAATAAGGCCCTCAGCTTCCACCAAAGTAAATAATCTGTAAGAAAATGGGTACAATGATTGCATCTCCCTGACAGCAAATAACCTTTTATTATGATGCCTTATTATGTAAATGCTGAAGGTGCTACACTGTGCAAAATGCAGGAAAGATAACCTGTGGCTGACACACAGTAGTGCCTGATCACACATTAAAATGAAGGAACCATAAAAGGCCAGATACCATGTACTCCAGCGCCAACACAGATCGTATGGCTCTTTCTTCACTTTTCGGGATGAGTTTACGTCATACCACCCCATTCTGTATTTGCTAAAGGCTAGTCTCAGATGGACCCAGCCCAGGGGATTACTTACCGTTCCAAAGTGTAACCATCTGTATGCGCGGATGGTAGACCAGGTACCACAAGTGGCTATTTTACCCATGGTCAGGAAAATTTAACAGAGAACAAAATATGGTTTAAGAGTTCACAAGTTTGAAGTATGCTCACATTCAATAGGTTCGAGCTTGGCACCACTCAGACAGACCAGGCGTGTGATCTGACTGCCTACTTTGCCAAGCCTGATATATCAATAGGTGGCGTGAGTGACAGCCCGCATCAGCTACATCAAGAACTCATCCAGACTAGCCACACATGAGAGACCCAACATAAGGTGCAAGTGTATATATCGCTCCAAAATGCTAAATGCTGTGGTACCATAAGTGCCACTCCGGAGTCAAAAAAGTTCCATGGACGGTCATGCTGAACAATTTAGCGCCTTGAGTGTCTGAGAACAAATCTTCAGCTGTGTGGGTAAGGATTAAGGACTAGAAAACTTCAGCAACTCACATTTGTGAGGCTTGTGAAACCACGACCAGTAGGGCTTCCATACATTCCTTTTTGGAACATTCGTCAGAGGAAACCCATGCACAGCAGGATAACAGCAACGTTTGGGACAGGACCTTCAATCATGTGCTAAGAATGTTCATATGTGGTGGAGCCAGATGTTGAGGTCACTGAAATTAATGTAGAGAAAGCCTGCTTTTTCGGAAAATTGCCACATTGGTTCGGAACTGAGACAAAAAAAGTTTCTACCCTAGTTACAACTTGAACTTTATGACACTAGCTGAGTATAGACTAAAATGGTGTATTGTGTGGGACTAATTCGGGTCTAATACTGAAACCCTTTAACATGATCGACGTTGCCTAGAAGATTTAATGTCAGCTTAAAATTGGTAGAGTGTTAATTTTGACTTGTGTCACAAATGGTTAGTGATGGAATAGATTAAAGGAAAGTGATTAGTGGTGCAATGGTTGAAGGTATAAGCCATCACCCTCTTCAGGCTATAATCTTGTTTTTGGGGTGTTTAGACAGAATATCGGAAACCAAAATATTGTGGGACAAAATATAGTTTCAAGAATATCGGGGACAAAAATATTGTGAAAGTACGTTTCTATAGGTAAGCAAAGTTTTACTGTATGTGCCTTCACAATATATATATATATATATTCAAGGTATCTAGATGAGGAGATAAGAATAGTAAATCTATACCTACCTGTTTGCACTTTTCTTCTCAATGTTTTGGTCCTTGATATTTTTGACACGATATTCTGTCCACACGATATTTCTATTTCTGACATTCTGTCAGTGAACCGTCTTTTGGGGATTATATGATGTTTAGTGGTTGTGCTTTAACCCCTTCAGCACGGCGCGGATTTCCGCGCCACGCTGAAGGTTCCGTGCGCGGGCGGGGCCATGACGGAACGGTTCCGTCATAAGCACAGCCCAACCGACGTGCATGACGGAACCGTTCCGTCATGCGCGTCGAACGGGTTAAATTACTTTTTAATGTCAACAAGTATAATCGTAGGACTCAAACTTCGATGGCACGAATTAAAGAAATTGTTCACAACAAGGGCTGTGACTTTCACCTCCTTCTCATTCATACAAGTTTTACAAAATAAACATAATTCTGGTCACAGATACGCAGTTTAGCCGAGCTTTCATGGTGAAAGTTTTTGTTCAAATGGTTTAAAAGCACCAGTATATTAATCCCTGTGTTACAAGACACACACTTAAAATGTACTATCATGTTGCTGAGACCAAGTGAATTTTATCTGTTATGTTGCGTCACACACAAATTCCAAGCCAAGGATACACTGATGAGGAATTCCTAACATTGCTCTGAGTAAATCGGTCAAGATTAATAAACGTGGGTTGAAAAACAATGTCTTCAAAGCAACTAATCTTTTCAAAGAATGTAACTCTAACCAATGTAAACATTTTACATTGGTTGCTACTGTGCATTAGGAGGTCACAGTGATCCTACAGGAATGCGTAAACAAACCAACTCATCACAATCATTTATGACTGACAAGCAGCATTGATGCTTCTGGCTTTTTATGTGTCAAACCGTGGACCTCAGCATTGTGTTGTCCACACTGAAATAATGTGTACAGTATCATTGAAGTCTGGATCTGCTTGTGTTCCCACAGTTTTGTTTGATTTCATCTAGACACCATGGGGCAGATTTACTAACTTTTCACACGACACGGCAAAGCAACCAAGGGTGCTGTGCTGCAAGAAGGGGGTGGGCAGAACAAAGCTGCACCTAGTAAGCTCTGGCACTGTTGCTCCCAAAACCCCAGCACAGTCCCTTGCACCATAATGCAAGAGTGCATGCAATCTGTCAGGCATAATTTTTGGCACAGGAAGGGGACCCTTCTAGTTCCAATTCAAACAAGCATTGGCATAGACACTAGGTCTCGCTTTTGGGACCTTATAAGTATTTAGGTATGCAGCACAATATCCCTGGTGCAACAACATCAACTGTTGCATGGCTAAACACTTATAAGGTCCCAAAAGCGAGACCTATTGGCTATGCCAATGCTTGTTTTTTATAGTTGTATGAGGGAAATTTCAGCTTAGTGATCCATGAATGCTCAGCAATTCAATGGTGATAAAACTAAAATTGTGTGCAATCCTTAAGAGAGCTTCCTTCTGGTGTTTAGCCAATATTGGGAACTTTTGGGCGAATGAAGATCTGCCACTAATAAGTAAAGTAAATAAGGTGTCATCCTCTTGCTTCTCCATATTGAGTGATACAAAAAACTCTACCACTTCTTCCGGCTCAGACACGAGCTCTGGTAGTACAGTTCACCATTTTAAGTAAGCTAGACTATTGTTTCGCACTTTTTTTAGGTTCTCCAGATTATATTTTGAAGCAGCATTATAGAATTCAAACTGCAGCTGCCAGATTAGCATTACAATGTCCAAGTCACTCCTTTGCATCGGAGGCCTTAAGACACTGCATTGGTTCCTCTTTCAACAAGCAGGAAGTGGGATAAGGGAGGGGGTGGCAAATGGTGTGCACTTTCGCGGCCGCTTTGATGTTCTCAGTGGCCGCGCGGCTCACTGAGAACATCAAAGGGGCCGCAAAATGATCACGCAGGCTGCCAAACGGTGCGCGCGCCCGGCACACATGCACTGTAGTTGGCGGCCTGAAAGCACTAGTTTGCACTTTCAAATCCCCCGTTTACGAAAGCTCTCGCGAGAGCAGCGCTACAGCGCTGGCTCAGGCGAGACCTAAAAAAGCTTTTAACCTTTTCCCATTTGGTATTGGTGTTGAACAGTGCACTCACGTAACGTTGGAGATTTTAAAAACTTGCTCCACAGTTATTCCTGCCTCAAGATAGCACACTTTTTGGCACAAATCCCTGCTTACCAATGTTAGTAGATAGGAATTTGCGTTAAAACCGGCACAAAGCGTCACAAAATCTTGGCCCAGGTTCTAATTTTGTCCTATGTGATTGGGCTCTGTTGACTCTAAGGCTGATTCCAAAAGCCCCAGAGACATGTACCCTATGAATAAAAATGGAAAAGGTCTGCCTTTCAGAGTAGCCAAAGAACTGATATGCTGTGTTTTGGCAGACGAGACTACAGCACTGAACTATAATGAATACTCACAATTAAAACATTGTAAGTTAAAGGTATACAGGTAAGTGGTATGTTTCCTAATGTATCAGTTATTGTATGGAGTAGCAAAACAAGCTTTCTCCATATAAAGTGTCACATAATAGGGCTTCTATCGACGACTGTAGGAGTTTGTTCAAACTGCATACAGCAAGTTCTTTAACAGCAGGTGGATTCTAAAAGTCTCACTGGAGATCCTGCAGAATCTGAGGGGGTTATACTTCTGTGGCTTTCAAAACCTGGTCCCCTTTGGTGTAGGAGGATTACTCTCTTTGTGTAGTGATTATCAGAGCAGCTGACAACCCATTCCTTCCACAGCCCGAATGTCTTACAACCACAGTCTGAGTGCAAGAGATGAGGTAAGGTAAAGAAGGAAACAGGGAGAGGGCAATTGCAGGGAAGTTCATACCAAGGAATCCTGTGTGTTTCTGAATGCTGCCCAGTGCTTTATTTGAGCTTGTAGTTTCCAGTGCTCAGCACCAGCTCTTAACTGTCAGCACCGCCTCTAGTGAATGTCCACCACATGGTGGGGCTGTCTGTCTAATTTTGAGATGAATACAACAGTGTTTAATAAATCAATATACATCCAAAATGAAAAATTCCTGCCGGTAAGAAGTAATAACCTAAACGGAGAAGGTTATGAATCTTGAGCATAGATTCACTCAAATTCACCCCAAAATGTAATCCCTTGTAAAATTAGGGTGTCTGCTGATTAAATGAAAGTGATGTCATCTCCACATATTCCTTGGGCAGGTACAATAGGTTCATAAGGAAGAAGCAAACCTACAGTGGCTGACATCACATAGCTGGGGTCTCCGAAATTTAGAGTAGCAAGAGCTACGTCTGATCTATGAAAACCATCTTGAGCTTCTGCCTTATATATGGATTAGATAACAGCACAAAAAGGGCACAAGACATAAACACTGCCCCTAGAGCACCCAGTTCAGCTGTTGTCGGTATTCACCATTATTTGTAGAAGAGCTGTGTTAGGAAAAAAAACATTTGTGTGGTGCCCAGGGACCAGTAACGTCTCTTTACACATCTTTATGAAACTTATGAGATTCAAGTCTCTCACAGGAGTTTGTGGTTGCTTGATCATCAAGGGCGTAACACAGGCCCCCGCGGTGCGGGGGGCCCCCAAGCTGCAGGGGGCGCCCTCAGCACTGTACTCAGGCCTGAGAGCTCTGGATTCAATCCAGAGCGGGGCCCCTCTGTGTACCTTGCAGGGGGACCCCTTCAACTTTCATTACGCCATTTTTGATAATGCAATACATGGGATTACACTACTTTCATTATGAGAGATAAACCTGAATGACTTTAATTATCTGGTTAATCACCTTAAAGTCCACTAGTTGACGCCCATAAACTGGCCCTGTCGTAGTGCTCAAGGTTAAGAATAGATATGTGCAAACTTCATAGTGCTCTACCAGCAAACATATCACTGCAGACTCCCCAGGAAGGGTAGTTATACCACTGAGACAAACATGAAACACAAAGCAATCAACGAAGGGATTGCTTTATGAGGTTAAGTATCTCCAAAGAACAAAATAAAGAAGATTAAGGAAGTAAAAGAAAGAATGGAAAAGAGAAAACAGCGAGAAAGAAGAAAAGAAATATGAATATAGGAAGAAGATGAGAAAGAAAGGAAAGAAAGAAAAAACAGAACCAAGGAGAGAAGAATGGGGTTGGACAGGAAACAAAAAAGGGAGAAAATAACAGCAGGAGCATAAAGTAGAGGGATGAAAGAGAACAAGAAAACATGGCAGATGAAGAAGGAATCAAGCTAGGAAAGGGAAGAATGAGAGGATGGAAGGAGAAAGAACAGAAGATGATAAAAAAAGGAGCAATGGAATGAAAGACAGGTAAAAGGGAATGTAGGAAACAATGAATGGAAAGCATGATAAGGGAGGGGGAAAAAGAAAGAAGACATGGGCAGAAAGGAGGGAAAAGAAAGAATGAACTAAGAAGAGATGAGAACGGAAGTAAAGGAAAGAGGTAATTAACGTGATATGGAGACAAATAGAGAAGAGGAAGACAGAAAAAAAGAAAGAAGACAGAAACAAAAAGAAAAGAAAAAGAGCAAGTGTAAGTATAAGAGGAAGTGAGAAAGAAATAGAATGTGAGTATTCAAAATAGAAAGAGAAAAATGGAAGAAAAAGAAAAAAGACAGAAAGAGAAAAATGAGACAAAAAGAAAGAAAGAAAATGTAGGACTGTGAAAAATAAAGAAAATGAAGAAGTGAAAAACTTAAAGAGAACATAAAGGACGGGGAACAGAAAGAGAAAGGATAAGAGGAGAGAAAAAAAAGACATACAATGAGAAAGAAAAAAGATTTAAATGTAATGGAGCTCTCTTCTAAATATATTAATGTTATTAACACTAAGGAAATACACTTCTTGTCAGGGCTAGCAAGCACTATATAAATACAATTACAGTTACAATTACAATTCTCATGGATAGGATAGTTTTTTTCAGAGTAAAGATTTCCATACAATGTGTTGTGATGTGAAGCATATATCTAATGCTTTCATAAGGCTTATTATCGAGCAACTGCCCTGCACCGCCACCTGTCAGGGCCTTCCAAGTGTATGTTCCAAACTAGCCTGACAAGCACGGAAGCTACTCCAAGACAGTCTGCCAGCTGCAGGTACCGTGCTTTACCTTTGTTTTACTATTTCTATTTGCCTGATGTGCTACTCCCAGCTCTTCCTAGAAAAATAAACCATTTGTATTCAAGCTGCAAGATGACATCTGATCTCACCTGGTCTCACTTCCATGAGTAAAATATTCATACCTAACCATCCCCAACTCTAATTTTAGAAATACTCTAGCTTTAAGGTATGCTGACCATATAAATTAAGTTTCTTAAATGCACAGCCAATAGATCTCTGGGGGTGCCCCTCTTTTTCCCCACTCCATACCTGCGTCCAGCTGCAATAGTGCCCAATATATCACCTTAAAGTCCATATGAGCCCTATATGGACTCCTCTGCCCCCCTCCACCACCCTTACTCACTATGTGAGGGGCATATTTTTCACTATTGTAAATACTAGGACACAGTCAGTGGGGTCAGAGGGTCAGGGGACGTGTACTGCTACGGAAAGTGAAGGGAATAGACCAGGCCTCTTGGAGGAAGTGGGCTGGCCGGAAGTTCTGCAGAGGAGCTCATGCTCCCGCAGGCCTGCTTGGGCTCTAGGACATCCTGTACCACACAGCGGCTTGCCCTCCTCTAGGATGCTCAACCTGAACACAGCATGTCTTCATAAACACCCTGTCCTTCACTGACTGTGGGGTTTAAAATATTGCCTTAGCAAGACTGTAAATGCTGCAACCATCTTTCTGCTAACCATGTCTTCACATTTTGCTTGGCTCTTGTGGTGAGAAATTTCTCATTAGCTTGCCCAGTGGTCAGAGTTTACATTTCTGTATCTGTTTGAATGTCTTCTGTATACTATCTCTTGACTTCAGAATGCCTGTGCATGTCTACTTTCTTTGTTTTAGTCCCATCGCATGATTTCCATTGCAACCCTGTACAGGGAAACCTATATTTGTATGTCTTGGCGCTGCCTGTGCAGCTTAAGCTTATTTGGGTTGCTGGGGATCTCCTTGTTGCCCATTTCTGTGACTCACAGATACCTTTTCCTTTTGGTAATAAACATTTTTAGAATTCAAATTGATGAATGTGCAGATTTTCTTTACTATACTCATGCTCCTCAAAAACCTGCCCTGCTCTCAACCTCTCACAGATACCTCTCCTTGTGTGATACCTTGTCTTGTACATTGACCATGCTCTCATCCTCACAGACACACTGCCTCTCCCACAGGCCCCACTTTCATCCACCATGTCCTGCCCATTAACCCTACTCCCATCCTCTCACACATCTTGACCTGCACACAGCTCCTGCTCTTAAACTCTCTAACACCCTTTCCTGCACACAGACCATGCTGTGACACACCTCTTTCTGCACACAGCTCCTGCTCGTATCTTCACACAGACACACTGCCCTGCTCTGAGCCACAGCTCTGCATACTCCTTCTGCTCTCATACACTCAGAGGAACATTGGCCTGCACATACTCACACCTTTTCTGATGGATACATCTACCAGCAGATTTGTCACCTTTTAAATATTCCATCAGCCAGTCTAGGTCAGGAAACGATTCTCCAATAGCTCTTGCGTGCGGGTCGGGGGCACCGGATTCAAGCACGTGGCTCCGTGTGACATCACTGGAAACATACAGCACCCCCGTTGGCGGGTTCATGTCAGTTCTCTTTTTTTGGTGCCATCAACGCATTCCGGACTGCCTCTTTCCAGGAAAAATGTAATCGTTATTCAACGATTTCTCTTCTTTAATCATATTTACGTGCAGTTTTTGTCAAAATGTCTCAACTGAAATGATCTGATTGCAAACCATGCAGTGATAGTGTGGGTCAAATGTCTATCATAGACCCTCATGAAGTCTTCCGCTGGTGCCTGGGTTCAGACCATGATGTCGACAAGTGTGGATCCTGTCAGAAGATGCACCCCAAGGCACTTAAGGAAAGAGGGCCAAGATGTTTATAGTCAGAGATCAAGATGAAAATTGAGGTCATAGTAAGACACGCCTTAGGTCAAGATTACCATTGTCTCCATCTTCTAAATCACATTGGAGAAAACACAAGAAGAAGGGAAGACATGGATGCTAGTGACAATCTTTGAAAAGCATGTTGCCATCTCCTAGACCTGTGACATCACCTCATCCAGAATCAGATGTCAAGTAACCGCCTCATGAGTAAGATACATTGGCGCCGACTATGACCAACCTATCGCCTGAAGCTACGTTGGGTCCAATGCCAACTGCAGATCCAGTTCCACCTGCGGCGCTATCCCCAAGGCCCCAGTGAGGAGCTCAATAGCCCACTTCCTGGCTTTAGGGATGGATACATCAGCCTTTCTGAATGCTGTGTTCAGCATTTTTATTAGGGCCATGATCCCTACTAGTGTACCTGTTGGCCCTATAGATCCTCTGTCCTATAACATAGGAGTAATACTGACACTGTTTTAGTTGAAGCCATTTCACTCCTTTCAACCCAATGCCGCAGGTCTCTTCGGTGAATCCATTCCTGGAACAAGCATCTGCAGGATCAGTGCCTATAAGGATGTTACCACCTCTCTCAGCACTCAGCCACACACTTTCAGAGCCAGCATCCAAAATCTCTCCAGCTTCGCAATACAGGCAATCAGCGCTGCAGAACACTCCAACAGCTCCACATCCATCGATGCCAGCAGACACACATCCTATGTCCCCTCCACTCCAACCTTTCTCTCTCACTCCATCAAAGCCTCATTTGGAGAGCTTTTCCATGATGCCTCATAGATCAAGAAAGGAGGGAAAGAAAATTTAGAGGAAGAATAATTTTGCACGGGCGAGATTGATCCTCACGATAAATTATATGAAGATGACAATGATGAAGATAATGAATAGTCAAATCTAAATCCACATTTTGAGGATCGGAACGATGGAAGTGGCATTGACACATCTCCAGAATGGGAGCTTCGATTGCTGCAGCGTGGAATACAAAATCCCTCCCTCCGTAACAGACCAAAGATCTCACAAACTCACTCAATCAATACATTCGCTGGTGGGGCCCATAACACCAACATTCACTCATCATCGGTCTGTCTTTCTCGGGAGATGATTGTTCCAAACGCTGACATGAAAGTAAATACCTCTTGACCCACCTTTGGTATTCCTCTCATAGGTTGGCGATGAATCTGCTAGTTGCTGGTTAGGTTAATTTCTAATTCTCTATTCACTTTGAATTAATACATTTTCTATGAATAACCAACCCAACTCATTTGTTAATCAAATCAATCTTTATCTAATTAATGCAAGTTAAATCATTTGTTATTCAAGCCGTCAATCATCATATTTACCTATTCTAGCTAAGTGTCGTCCTCTAAGTCAAAATTTGGGCATCAGTTCAGTTCGTCAAAGATTCAGGGAAACTTCTGTCCCGCAGCGTCACCGTCCTCTCCGTCAGCATAACGTCAGGAAACAAAGAGTTCTCGATCGCGTCCGTGTTTTAACCTTACTATTCTACCATAATTTATAGTGATTTCACTGTCAGAAAGTAACAAATATTGGTTTTTCGGCTTTCCTGATTGGCTGATCAGGGGTAGTCCTACAGAGTTCTCATGAAGTATTAGTCCATGGTGTCATCACACTTGCTGGTTCCGGTTTTTAAAGACAGTCTATTGTTCCCAGAAAACTGGCTGGCTTCCCAGGACGACCTTGGTGGGTACAGTCTGGCTAGGGTCAAGACGAGGCCACTGTTGCTGGCGTTAGCGCAGGCGCACTTCACCCAAAACCTCGTGGAGCGTCGTTAGTCACGTCAGGTACAGGAGGCAGCCATCTTGTGGCAGGCCCAAATGGTCAACTTAAGCAAAAGAAACACAAAACGTAATTAATACATAGAAATGGCTAATAAAATGTTATTCCCTCGCTAACACCCATATGTGTGTGTATTTATCTAGCAGAAAGCAACAGTCAAAGCGGATTATACTCACTTAATAAATCACAAATACATCACAAAAGCAGCATATATCATTCAATATTCTAATTGTCTATTATTAGTATGCGTACATAATTTAGTTTACGTATTAATTAGCCATGCAGATGCAATCCCACCTGTATTTCAGTTATTAATAAGGTTAATTAGTACTTTCACTTCAAACAATTAATACGGTTATAATTAATTAATTAATCTAATTAATATAAACATGCAAATTGGGGAGGGTATACAAAATTTTGCATTACCCGCTCCAGCAATATCTCCTTCAGACATTCCTCCTGTGGAAGTCAGGTCCTACCATACTGTGCTAAGGAAAGTTGCGGATATGTTTGACTTGAATCTACTAACAATGTAAGTGAAGCCTAACATCCAGACAGAGGCGCTTCATTTCTTCTACCATTCAATGAGGCCCTCACCGAGTCTATTTTGGCAATTTGGTAAAAACCAACCACCTCTACCGCGGTTTCTAGATCAGTCTCTAGAATGTATAAGCGGGCAACCAGAGGTCCTACCTTTCTTTCAGCCACCCCCCATCTCCTGAAAGTTTATTAGTTTAAGCCTCATACTCATCGAAGAGGACCCCAGGATCACTCCCATCTACCCCTGTGGATAGAGAATAAAAGAAGATGGAACCCTTTGCAAAGAAAATCTTCTCAGCAAATAGCATGGCATTAAAAATTCTCAATGGCAATTGCTTGCTGGAAGAAATGTTCATGCTTTGCTAGATTCTGCCGAGGTGTTTACTCCCAATGCTGCAAAAGATCTTAGAGAACACTTTTCTGAATTCATTACATATGGACAAGCTACAGCCCAGTAAGTCATCCAGTCAGGTCTGGACACAGCCAATTCAGTGGCCAGGGCTTTGGGCACATCGGTATCCCTTCTTCGTCATTAGTGGCTCAGGAAGTCTTGATTCTCCCAGGATATCCAATCCCATTTAATGTACAATCCCTTTGTTGGTGCCCGCCTTTTTGGAAAATAGGCTGACTCTGCTCTTGAAAGATTCAAGGACTGCAAAGTAACAGTCAGATCCTTAAGTCTTTAAACTCAAATCAAAGACTACAGGCAGTACAGGAAATGTTTAGGTTCCTACCGTGGATATTTCTTCAAAGTAGACAGCAAAACAACCTGTAACAACAGCAGCAGCAACATTCCAATCCACTCCTACAGGGAGGACAGAGGGAGAGGCTGAGGAAGAAGGCAAGCCCTACCTACTTCTCCATCCTCCTCTTACCCAGCCACAACAGGGAAGCAGCCCCAGTTCCGTTCTACCAGTTCAAGGATGGGAGACCGCTTTTCTACAAACATGCAAGTCCATCACTTCAGATCCTTGGGTCTTACAAATTGTAGAAAGGGGATATGCCCTACCACTTCAAAGAACCACCCCTCCCTTACCTCCCTGCTTGGAATCTCTCCCGCAAAACCATTTGCGAATCCTTCAACAAGAATCCAATCCCTCCTACTCCAGGGTGCAGTGGAATTGGTTCCAGTGCAGGAAAAGGGGATAGGGATGCCACTCCAGGTATTTTCTGATTCCCAAAAAGAACGCCAGTCTACATCCAATCCTGTACCTCAGGAGTTTAAACTGTCGCCTCAAAAAGAAAAAAAGAAAAATGCTGCCCTAGTTCAAATTCTGCTTAAACTGAACACAGAAGACTGGATGGTGTTTGTCGATCTTCAGGATGACTATTTCACATTCCTATCCTGCAGTTGCACAGGAAGTATCTCCACTACACTGTGGGATCCAACCACTATCAGTTCTCCGTCCTTATATTTGGCCTTACTTCTGCACCGTGGGTCTTCGCAAAGGTGATGGAGGTGGTAACAGCTTACCTCAGGAGTAAGGAAATTTCCATATTCACTTACCTGGACGACTGGCTACTCGAGGCCAGAACTCAGGAATTGATGTTGTACCACTTACAAAAGACAACTCAACTGTTGTATGACTTCGGGTTTTCCATCGACAAGCCCAAGTCTGGATAGACTCCGCGAGGAATACAGCCTGTTCGCGATGCAGGAAGGTTGGTGCCACCTTTAAGCCCTTAGCCTAAGAATGTCCTTTAGTTCAGTCCTACTGGGCACTGGTGGTACCTCACATAGAGGCGGAGACGGGGATTAGTGTCCCATTGACTCTGCTTGCCTGTTTATTGGGAGGGGTGGTGTGCCCTAGAGGTCGTAGGATCCCTCATAGTTTGGCTCACCTGCCCCTACTCCTGGTGAAGAAAAAACGTTTCACCCTCCTCCATCAGTGGCCACAGTGATCATGGATGCCTCCACCTTCGGCTTGGAATACTCATCTAGAAGAACTGGAGATCAGAGGCCTCTGGTCTCCAGAATAACAGATGTTACACATCAATCCGTTGGAATTGAAGGCGGCACACCATGCTCTTAAGGCCTACCTCCCTTCACTTCCCGATCTGTCCGTCCAGGTCTTATTGGACAACATGACTGTTTTGTAGTACATCAACAAACAGGGGGTAGGCGGGTCGGCTCTTCTTTGCAGAAAAGCTATACAACTCCGATCCTGAGCTCAGAACCATCAGATTTGCGTGGTAGCAAATCACCTGGCCAGAGTACTCAACGTGTGAGCGGATAGTCTGAGCTGACATCATCTGGCAGACAACAAATTGTGCCTTTGCCCAGAGGTGGTCCAGGACATCTTCCAGCTGTGGGGTTTTTCTCATGTGGATGTATTTGCCACTCATGGGAATGCTCACTGCCCGAAACTCTGTGCCCTCCTGTATCAAATAAGGAGAGATTTTGGGGACATATTTCTCCTCAAGTGGAATGCGTTTCACCCATATCCTTATTTTCTAGAGTATTGAGGAGGATTTGTCCAGACTGGTCCCAATTAGTCCTAATCGCACTGGACTGGCTTCGGGGGGTGTGGTATGCAGATGTTGTTCACCTCTCCCTGTGCCCTCTGCTTTGTCTCCCTCACAGGGTAGTCCTCCTGTCTCAGTCACAGGGGAGAGTTCTACATCCCACCCTCCAGAACCTACACCTACTTGCCTGGAGATTGAGTGGTGCAACCTAAATTTATTCTCTTTACCATTTGAAGTGGTGAACATAATTGTCTCCTCTAGACACCTTCCCACCAAGACTGCTTATTCTAGCAGATGTTCCGCATTTGTCAAATGCTGTGCTAACAAATCGCTAGATCCCCTCAAGGCTCATTTACTTGACATCCTCTGTTTTTTACTCTAGCCCAGTAGGGCGGTTCAGTTGCAACAGTTAAAGGTTATTTGTCAGCCTCAACTGTCTCAGCTTAAATCCACCATTGTTTTGAGATTCCTAAAGGGTCCTATAAATAGATACCCTTCTACTCCCTTTATCATGCCACAATAGAACCTTGATTTGGTCTTCGCTTACTTAATGTGTTCTCCATTTGAGCCATTTCAGCCCCGGGGCATGCACATTTCAGCCCCGGGGCATGCACATAACCCGCAGCCCCGGGGACCGCTCACAGCCCCCCCGCAGCCCCGGGGACCGCTGCCCCCGGGGCTTCTTAATAATGGGTGGGGGGCTCTCAGGCCCCCCCAGGGACCGCCACCCCCGGGGCAATTTTAAAATAGGTGGGGGGCTCTCAGGCCCCCCCCAGCCCGTGGGACCGCCACCCCCGGGGCAACTTTAACATGTGGTAGGGGGGCCGCGTGGCCCCCCTTCAGGAGCCTGGTACAGGCCCTGGGGACAGCCACCCCCCAGGGCCGGCTCCTGCAGTGTCCCGGGGTGCCCACCCCCAGGACACTGCTGTTTGCAATGGCAGGGCTGGAGCCTCGCGGCTCCCACCCTGCCATTGCAAACTGCTTTGCTTCATTGAAGCGAGAGCAGGGAAACCTGCTCTCGCTTCAATGAAGCAAAGCTGATTGCTTTTCCACATGGGGAGCAGCATGTTAGCTGCTCCTCATGTGGAAAAGCAATTCCGGCTACCGCAGGAAGCTGGGACCCCCCCATGGTCCCCTACGAGGTGGCCAGGCCCCGGGGGATGGGGTCCCCGGGGCCATAAGTGGCCCGGGAGGGGGGCCACGCGGCCCCCCCTCCCATTTATTTAAAAAAAAAAAATTTAAATCAATGGCCGGCCTCGGGGATGGGGTCCCCGGGGTCTTAAAGTGGCCAGAGGAGGGGGGCTACGCAGCCCCCCTCCATAAAAAGCTAAAGATGTCATCAGTGATGTCACTGACCATGTCATGAATGATGTAATATGTGACATCATCAGCAGGGAATTGCGGGCGAGTGAGATGTAGTTAGTACAACTAACTCTATCGGAGGAATTTCAATGGTTTTGTACGAGCGGAATGTCCAGCTAACTATAACACCCCTAAAACCTATGGTTTTTTCAGTGAATTTCTAAGGTTTGTTTAAATGCTAACTCCTAACTATATCAGGTCTGAAACCTATGTTTTTTTCAGTGAATATATATATATATATATATATATCAAGTCCAACCCCATTCCAACTCAGAAACGGGCCGACACATGCTCAGTGACAACTGGAAGATTTATTGCCAAAATTCAAAGCGCGAAGCAGGAACCAAGTTCAGTGTTGTGAAACGCTCGGCATACGCGTTTCAGTCTTTCGACCTTCCTCAGTGCCAGTTCCAACCAACAGTGAAAATACACCTGGGGGCCTGTTTGAATATATAGGAGTTCTCTTCTGATTGGAGTGTGTTAGTTGACCAATCCCCACGGCCTCTGGCTGCGCTGCTCGTCATGATCCGTGCCGGGATTTCATGTGCCCCCGCTGCGAGTTAAAATACAGTGATTTCTATACTCGTACGTCAGGTGGAGTCCCAGTCCTGCTGGCCACGGAATGCACAATCACCCCAGCCTCAATCACGGGAGACAACGATGGCAATAGAGCTATTGTTGGCACCTTAATGCAGCATAATGCCGCATCCTCTCTCCCCATCCATTGGTAATGTCTAGGTGAGTATCCTTTCCAAGTGGGAGGGCGACGCGCTGTACTTTAATACACAGGCCAAGAGTAGCAAGCAATGCGCGTAGCTCCAAACCGAGAGGGCGTGTCGGTAACCGGTGCTTGCCTTACCGGTAACACATCAAGTCCAACCCCATTCCAACTCAGAAACGGGCCGACACATGCTCAGTGACAACTGGAAGATTTATTGCCAAAATTCAAAGCGCAAAGCAGGAACCAAGTTCAGTGTTGTGAAACGCTCGGCATACGCGTTTCAGTCTTTCGACCTTCCTCAGTGCCAGTTCCAACCAACAGTGAAAATACACCTGGGGGCCTGTTTGAATATATAGGAGTTCTCTTCTGATTGGAGTGTGTTAGTTGACCAATCCCCACGGCCTCTGGCTGCGCTGCTCGTCATGATCCGTGCCGGGATTTCATGTGCCCCCGCTGCGAGTTAAAATACAGTGATTTCTATACTCGTACGTCAAGTGGCGTCCCAGTCCTGCTGGCCACGGAATGCACAATCACCCCAGCCTCAATCACGGGAGACAACGATGGCAATAGAGCTATTGTTGGCACCTTAATGCAGCATAATGCCGCATCCTCTCTCCCCATCCATTGGTAATGTCCAGGTGAGTATCCTTTCCAAGTGGGGGGGCGACGCGCTGTACTTTAATACACAGGCCAAGAGTAGCAAGCAATGCGCGTAGCTCCAAACCGAGAGGGCGTGTCGGTAACCGGTGCTTGCCTTACCGGTAACACATCAAGTCCAACCCCATTCCAACTCAGAAACGGGCCGACACATGCTCAGTGACAACTGGAAGATTTATTGCCAAAATTCAAAGCGCAAAGCAGGAACCAAGTTCAGTGTTGTGAAACGCTCGGCATACGCGTTTCAGTCTTTCGACCTTCCTCAGTGCCAGTTCCAACCAACAGTGAAAATACACCTGGGGGCCTGTTTGAATATATAGGAGTTCTCTTCTGATTGGAGTGTGTTAGTTGACCAATCCCCACGGCCTCTGGCAGCGCTGCTCGTCATGATCCGTGCCGGGATTTCATGTGCCCCCGCTGCGAGTTAAAATACAGTGATTTCTATACTCGTACGTCAGGTGGCGTCCCAGTCCTGCTGGCCACGGAATGCACAATCACCCCAGCCTCAATCACGGGAGACAACGATGGCAATAGAGCTATTGTTGGCACCTTAATGCAGCATAATGCCGCATCCTCTCTCCCCATCCATTGGTAATGTCCAGGTGAGTATCCTTTCCAAGTGGGGGGGCGACGCGCTGTACTTTAATACACAGGCCAAGAGTATCAAGCAATGCGCGTAGCTCCAAACCGAGAGGGCGTGTCGGTAACCGGTGCTTGCCTTACCGGTAACACATCAAGTCCAACCCCATTCCAACTCAGAAACGGGCCGACACATGCTCAGTGACAACTGGAAGATTTATTGCCAAAATTCAAAGCGCAAAGCAGGAACCAAGTTCAGTGTTGTGAAACGCTCGGCATACGCGTTTCAGTCTTTCGACCTTCCTCAGTGCCAGTTCCAACCAACAGTGAAAATACACCTGGGGGCCTGTTTGAATATATAGGAGTTCTCTTCTGATTGGAGTGTGTTAGTTGACCAATCCCCACGGCGTCTGGCTGCGCTGCTCGTCATGATCCGTGCCGGGATTTCATGTGCCCCCGCTGCGAGTTAAAATACAGTGATTTCTATACTCGTACGTCAGGTGGAGTCCCAGTCCTGCTGGCCACGGAATGCACAATCACCCCAGCCTCAATCACGGGAGACAACGATGGCAATAGAGCTATTGTTGGCACCTTAATGCAGCATAATGCCGCATCCTCTCTCCCCATCCATTGGTAATGTCTAGGTGAGTATCCTTTCCAAGTGGGGGGGCGACGCGCTGTACTTTAATACACAGGCCAAGAGTAGCAAGCAATGCGCGTAGCTCCAAACCGAGAGGGCGTGTCGGTAACCGGTGCTTGCCTTACCGGTAACACATCAAGTCCAACCCCATTCCAACTCAGAAACGGGCCGACACATGCTCAGTGACAACTGGAAGATTTATTGCCAAAATTCAAAGCGCAAAGCAGGAACCAAGTTCAGTGTTGTGAAACGCTCGGCATACGCGTTTCAGTCTTTCGACCTTCCTCAGTGCCAGTTCCAACCAACAGTGAAAATACACCTGGGGGCCTGTTTGAATATATAGGAGTTCTCTTCTGATTGGAGTGTGTTAGTTGACCAATCCCCACGGCGTCTGGCTGCGCTGCTCGTCATGATCCGTGCCGGGATTTCATGTGCCCCCGCTGCGAGTTAAAATACAGTGATTTCTATACTCGTACGTCAGGTGGAGTCCCAGTCCTGCTGGCCACGGAATGCACAATCACCCCAGCCTCAATCACGGGAGACAACGATGGCAATAGAGCTATTGTTGGCACCTTAATGCAGCATAATGCCGCATCCTCTCTCCCCATCCATTGGTAATGTCTAGGTGAGTATCCTTTCCAAGTGGGGGGGCGACGCGCTGTACTTTAATACACAGGCCAAGAGTAGCAAGCAATGCGCGTAGCTCCAAACCGAGAGGGCGTGTCGGTAACCGGTGCTTGCCTTACCGGTAACACATCAAGTCCAACCCCATTCCAACTCAGAAACGGGCCGACACATGCTCAGTGACAACTGGAAGATTTATTGCCAAAATTCAAAGCGCAAAGCAGGAACCAAGTTCAGTGTTGTGAAACGCTCGGCATACGCGTTTCAGTCTTTCGACCTTCCTCAGTGCCAGTTCCAACCAACAGTGAAAATACACCTGGGGGCCTGTTTGAATATATAGGAGTACGTCAGGTGGTGTCCCAGTCCTGCTGGCCACGGAATGCACAATCACCCCAGCCTCAATCACGGGAGACAACGATGGCAATAGAGCTATTGTTGGCACCTTAATGCAGCATAATGCCGCATCCTCTCTCCCCATCCATTGGTAATGTCCAGGTGAGTATCCTTTCCAAGTGGGGGGGCGACGCGCTGTACTTTAATACACAGGCCAAGAGTAGCAAGCAATGCGCGTAGCTCCAAACCGAGAGGGCGTGTCGGTAACCGGTGCTTGCCTTACCGGTAACACATCAAGTCCAACCCCATTCCAACTCAGAAACGGGCCGACACATGCTCAGTGACAACTGGAAGATTTATTGCCAAAATTCAAAGCGCAAAGCAGGAACCAAGTTCAGTGTTGTGAAACGCTCGGCATACGCGTTTCAGTCTTTCGACCTTCCTCAGTGCCAGTTCCAACCAACAGTGAAAATACACCTGGGGGCCTGTTTGAATATATAGCAGTTCTCTTCTGATTGGAGTGTGTTAGTTGACCAATCCCCACGGCCTCTGGCTGCGCTGCTCGTCATGATCCGTGCCGGGATTTCATGTGCCCCCGCTGCGAGTTAAAATACAGTGATATCTATACTCGTACGTCAGGTGGCGTCCCAGTCCTGCTGGCCACGGAATGCACAATCACCCCAGCCTCAATCACGGGAGATAACGATGGCAATAGAGCTATTGTTGGTACCTTAATGCAGCATAATGCCGCATCCTCTCTCCCCATCCATTGGTAATGTCCAGGTGAGTATCCTTTCCAAGTGGGGGGGCGACGCGCTGTACTTTAATACACAGGCCAAGAGTAGCAAGCAATGCGCGTAGCTCCAAACCGAGAGGGCGTGTCGGTAACCGGTGCTTGCCTTACCGGTAACACATCAAGTCCAACCCCATTCCAACTCAGAAATGGGCCGACACATGCTCAGTGACAACTGGAAGATTTATTGCCAAAATTCAAAGCGCAAAGCAGGAACCAAGTTCAGTGTTGTGAAACGCTCGGCATACGCGTTTCAGTCTTTCGACCTTCCTCAGTGCCAGTTCCAACCAACAGTGAAAATACACCTGGGGGCCTGTTTGAATATATAGGAGTTCTCTTCTGATTGGAGTGTGTTAGTTGACCAATCCCCACGGCCTCTGGCTGCGCTGCTCGTCATGATCCGTGCCGGGATTTCATGTGCCCCCGCTGCGAGTTAAAATACAGTGATTTCTATACTCGTACGTCAAGTGGCGTCCCAGTCCTGCTGGCCACGGAATGCACAATCACCCCAGCCTCAATCACGGGAGACAACGATGGCAATAGAGCTATTGTTGGCACCTTAATGCAGCATAATGCCGCATCCTCTCTCCCCATCCATTGGTAATGTCCAGGTGAGTATCCTTTCCAAGTGGGGGGGCGACGCGCTGTACTTTAATACACAGGCCAAGAGTAGCAAGCAATGCGCGTAGCTCCAAACCGAGAGGGCGTGTCGGTAACCGATGCTTGCCTTACCGGTAACACATCAAGTCCAACCCCATTCCAACTCAGAAACGGGCCGACACATGCTCAGTGACAACTGGAAGATTTTTCCCAAAATTCAAAGCGCAAAGCAGGAACCAAGTTCAGTGTTGTGAAACGCTCGGCATACGCGTTTCAGTCTTTCGACCTTCCTCAGTGCCAGTTCCAACCAACAGTGAAAATACACCTGGGGGCCTGTTTGAATATATAGGAGTTCTCTTCTGATTGGAGTGTGTTAGTTGACCAATCCCCACGGCCTCTGGCTGCGCTGCTCGTCATGATCCGTGCCCGGATTTCATGTGCCCCCGCTGCGAGTTAAAATACAGTGATTTCTATACTCGTACGTCAGGTGGCGTCCCAGTCCTGCTGGCCACGGAATGCACAATCACCCCAGCCTCAATCACGGGAGACAACGATGGCAATAGAGCTATTGTTGGCACCTTAATGCAGCATAATGCTGCATCCTCTCTCCCCATCCATTGGTAATGTCCAGGTGAGTATCCTTTCCAAGTGGGGGGGCGACGCGCTGTACTTTAATACACAGGCCAAGAGTAGCAAGCAATGCGCGTAGCTCCAAACCGAGAGGGCGTGTCGGTAACCGGTGCTTGCCTTACCGGTAACACATCAAGTCCAACCCCATTCCAACTCAGAAACGGGCCGACACATGCTCAGTGACAACTGGAAGATTTATTGCCAAAATTCAAAGCGCAAAGCAGGAACCAAGTTCAGTGTTGTGAAACGCTCGGCATACGCGTTTCAGTCTTTCGACCTTCCTCAGTGCCAGTTCCAACCAACAGTGAAAATACACCTGGGGGCCTGTTTGAATATATAGGAGTTCTCTTCTGATTGGAGTGTGTTAGTTGACCAATCCCCACGGCCTCTGGCTGCGCTGCTCGTCATGATCCTTGCCGGGATTTCATGTGCCCCCGCTGCGAGTTAAAATACAGTGATTTCTATACTCGTACGTCAGGTGGCGTCCCAGTCCTGCTGGCCACGGAATGCACAATCACCCCAGCCTCAATCACGGGAGACAACGATGGCAATAGAGCTATTGTTGGCACCTTAATGCAGCATAATGCCGCATCCTCTCTCCCCATCCATTGGTAATGTCCAGGTGAGTATGCTTTCCAAGTGGGGGGGCGACGGGCTGTACTTTAATAATATATATATATATATTCACTTAAAACACCATAGGTTTCACACATGTTATAGTTAGCTGGACATTTCACTCGTAAAAAACCATTGAAATTCCCCCGTTATAGTTAGTTCAGATAACTATAACTCGCGCGCCCGCAATCCACTGCTCATGACGTCACATATTACATCGCTCATGACATGGTCAGTGGCATCACTCATGACATCACTGATGACATCATCCTTGTGATAGAGTGGCGGTCGCGCGAGTTATAGTTATCTGAACTAACTATAACGGGGGAATTTCAATGGTTTTTTACGAGTGAAATGTCCAGCTAACTATAACATGTGTGAAACCTATGGTTTGTTAAGTGAATTTGCAAGGTTTTTTAAATGCTAATTCATAACTATAACGTGTGTGAAACCTATGGTTTTTTAAGTGAATTTGCAAGGTTTTTTAAATGCTAATTCATAACTATAACGTGTGTGAAACCTATGTTTTTTTTAAGTGAATTTGTAAGTTTTTTTAAATGCTAAGTTATGTATGTTTTATAATATTTTTTATATATTTATTTTACAATAAGCTACCTATGTATATAGATATAGATTGACTGTATCCTGTAATATGGAATGGCTCGTTTAAAATGTATATTTTTTTTTAAAGGTTTTTGGCCGTGCGCGGGTCAGGAACTCTCTACCCTGCCCCCTTTTCACGTTCTCCATCTTTCTTTTTCACTGTCACACACAAAACACACAAAATGGCGGGCGACACTTCCTGATTTCGACCGATTCGAATGTTGACTGACATGTAACCACCAATCAGAATTACGCTCGCGCACGTTATGGTGCGCGCACCGTGCGCGCAGGGTGCGCGCTTATAGATATTTATGTACTTTTAACTGCAATTTTCTCAGGAAGTACTGAACAGATTGACACCATATATGCAAAAGGCACATGCCTGACCTGAGGACTACCTCTTTGCTAAATTTCAAGTAATTCTGTTCAGCCGTTCGGGCTGTCCCTTCGACTAAAGGTCCTATGGGAAAATGCATGGGGAAAACGTGTTTTGGGACCCCCCTTTTTTCTCAGCCCCCGCTTGACGAATCACCCCTAGACTTTCAGGGTAGGAGCTGAGCGGAGCGCCCCATTAGTTTTGAAAATTTCGCGAGGATTCGTCAACCGGCGCCAAAGTTATTCAAAATAGAATTTTCAGATTTCCTATGGAAACTCGGTCCTAACTATAACTATCTACTGGCGACCGCCAGTAGATAATATATATAGATATAGATATAGATATATTCGAAAAACAGTCTCCGAATGACAGGAGCCACCATTCTTGCAGGGCTGCTTCGGAGGAACGGGCAATGAGCAGCCCATAATTAAACACAACAACAAAGAACGTAACAAAGCCCAACTCAATGGCATTCTGGCATTTTTATTCTACAATAATGGCAGCATGTCCTTACGCATTTCAGCTTGTAAAATAGCCTTGATCAGAGGTGAGCAATTACGTCAATGCATAAATCCTGAAGAGCAGGTGACCATGGTGAAATTCTGGGTCTGCTAGCCCCCTGCATTATATTGGTCGCACGTGCATATTGGCACATGAGGGCCCTCCAGTGGTGCCTCCACAGACAGTGGTTCCAACACAAAGGAGATCTCTTAGGCATGCATCAGGATCTCAAGGGACACAGCAGAGGATCCACAATAGTAGAGTGTGTGTAGCAACCTGGCCTGGCAGTTCGGGCTGGACTGTTCCCATTGGGCGCAGGGTCACGACTGATGAGGATATGGCCGGGTCCCAACTGGAATGGCATGGTAAGCAAAAAAACGATGGATTTAGGCCCAGATCTCTGTACTGGGGTGAATGTATGACATTGTTCTGCATTCTATCCATCGATTGTTCTTTTTGCATAGGTCAGGGAAAAGGCATAGCTAAGGAAATGCCAGAGACACTGCGGAAAGGAGTAGAAACCAGGCGCACTGTGTGTGCAGTGCTGATACAGCTGGCTAAAACCACGGGCAGCAGGCTACTCACCCTTTGTCACATTCTATATAACGTGTCATACTGCTGTCAGTAGGGGCATGAGGAAAAAAGAGAGCCCAAGCTGGAACAGCAGTCCTTGAAGCCCGTGCTTTGCCGGAGTTATGGCAGTTACTTCTGGACATTCAAAGATCTCTCAGACAATCCGGTGGCAGGATGTGTTGGAGTAGAGAGCAAAGGACTGAAAAGTTTCCATAGCCCGAAAACTTTGAAGGAGAACTGCAGTCCCATAGTTCTTCTGCATTCTAAGGAGGGTCTGCCTCTGACAAAGTAAAACAGAGATTGGCCTGTCTTGCAAGCCTGATGCCCTCAGCAGGAGGAACAAAGACTGGAGGTGGCAAATGGCACAGCCCCTCTCATTTCAGTATTACTATGCAGTGCACATGCACAGGGCTCCTTGATATAAGTCTCTTGCTCCAGAATTAGGTGCAGAGCTCCTCATCCATCCTGCCTCTTCAGTGCCAGCCACTCCTATATTGACCCCGCTAGCCACCTCTACCCCTCACCCTTCAAAGCTGCCTGGATGCAATGTTCTGCTGACTCTGCCTGGGCCACAGGCATCAGAACCCTAGGTCAACCCTTTCCAGCAAAGATAAATCAGCTACACCCACCACTCCTTAGGTGATTGCACTGGCTTACGCCTCCAGCACAACAAAGAACTCGCCCAGCGCATGTACTATTAAACCTCGACCCGGTCCAAAAGAGAACAATCTTTTTTCCTCACTAATTACTCAACCGTTAGAGGTCAGCTGCCAAGTGCATTCCTTCTCATCCTCCTGCCCCCAAACCCAGAAATAGTAGGGCAATGCTCCCAAATGTCCATACCATCCACCCCTATTGAAAGCCCGGAATTATTATTTTTATACTGACTGCACGTGTTGGAATTTACCCTATGGTCCGAAATGGATTTTTGCATGCGCAGTCCGAATGACATTGAAGTTTATTGCAAGTGATAAATGTTCTATTGTTGTGTCTCACACCACCCTTCAACTGTAAGCTTTGAAGGCTCTGATTCACTCACCTTCATAGTCAATGCCTAAAGGATAGGGGGCATATTTACTAAGGGCTTGGATTGTCCTTGTGCAACGCAAGTCATTGCAAGGGAACGCAAGTCCTTAAATGGTGTTTACTAAGCCACGCAAACCCTCCTTGAGTGGCTCTGCTTGATTTTGTAAATCCAAACTCATACAAGGAGTGCATATCACTGATATGCAATACCTTGTGGCAGGGAGGCATTCTATGGGTGATGTATGGGCGTTCCCACACATCCACCCATTGTTTTTGACACAGTAACAGATTAACTAAGGTCAGTAAACTTGGGATTGAACCAAAATGCTGTACCTCCCTCACCGAGGCGTAACAAGGAAAAATATCTTTATTCTGCAGTATGCATAGAAAGAGGAAGATGCCACAAAGGATTGTTTTTGTGCAGAAAGGTGTCAGGCAGGTCGCTCCCCACGCCGCACAGCACCACCTGTGTGTCGATGCCACTGAACTCGCTGCTGCTGCTGGTATAAGTTCAAGGCTGCTGCTCTTGCGCTCAGCCCCTTCTGTACTGCTGCTCGTTTATTGTGCCATTTGCCTGCTGTTTTCCCCTGGTAGCCCTGTCGTAATGGTTAATGTCTTATTTTGCTCTTTAGTGTTGTTTTCCGCCTTTTTCTTCATTTTTGTACTTTTGTTGTGCTTCTGTGCCCTTGCCTTCTGTTTTCCCCCACCCGCTCTGCCCGCTCATTTTTCTCACCGCTGCGTCCCCTGCGGCCCCGCCCCCCTGCTCGTGCCCATTTGCCGCCCTGTCTCCCAGCTGCTCCTCCCTCCCACCTCCCCTTAGATGGCGGCCGCTGCACAGCCGAGTGCAGCAGGCACGCCGCTGGCACGCCAAAGAAGCACCTCAGGCAAGCCCATCTGCACCCATCCACGCCTGGACCGCGCCCAGCGCCAGACCCCCTGGCCCCCGCGAATGCCACAACACCCGACACCACTACGATTCCAGCACCCTCCATGCACTCAACACCGGACGACCACACACCTGCTTCCTGGCCGCCCCGAACCGCACACAAGGACCCTTCTCCTGCCGGAACTGCAGCTTCACCAGCATCCGATCCACAAACCCACCCACCGGGAAAGACCGCAACCACCTCAGATGCATTCTTCTCAACACCCGCTCCACCCGCAAACACGCTGTTGAACTCTGGGACCTACGCGACTCAACCTCCCCAGACATCGTCTTCCTGACGGAGTCCTGGCTGATCCCCTCCTCGGCACCCGACATCGCCATAGCCACCCCGGACAGCTACAAGATCACCTGCAGGGACCGCACCCATGGAGTAGGAGGAGGAATCGCCATCGTCCGCAGGAACACTCTCAGAGTCTCGACCAACACCGACGACACCCTCAGCACCGCCGAACACCTGCACTTCCAGATCCACACCGATCCCAACACCACCCTGAGAGGAACCCTCGTATACAGACCCCCCGGATCCCAACCACAGTTCAGCGACTCCATCGCCGACTTCGTCAGTACACATGCCCTCGCCTCCACAGACTACATCCTTCTCGGGGACCTGAACTTCCACCTCGAGAACAACAACGACACCAACTCCACCACCCTGATCGACAACCTTGCCAACCTCAGACTCAGGCAACTTGTCACAACACCCACCCACTCTGCCGGCCACACGCTTGACCCCATCTTCTCCGCAAGCCCCCACATCTCCTTCAACCACACCACCGAACTCCACGGGACCGACCATCGCTCCATCCACTTTATCTTTCGAAAACCCACCACGCACCTTCGCACCCAACAGATCCTCCGACGCTGCTGGAGCAAAGTCACCGAAGACCAGCTAACCACCACCCTCACCCGCAGCCCACCCACCGACCCTACCAACCCCGACACCACCGCACGCAACCTCAGACAATGGATCGACGACTCCTCGCCCCGATCAAGAAACCCTCTAACAGACACACCAGCAAGAGAGCCTGCTGGTTCACGGAGGACCTCCAGGCTTCCAAGCAAACCTGCCGAAAGCTAGAGAAGAAATGGCACCGGGAACAGACACCAGACAGTTATGCAGCCCAAAGAATGCCACCCGCAGACACCATCACCTCATCAGATCCGCCAAAAGGGCCTCCTTCAAAGACCACCTTGACAACCACGAACACAACAGCAAAGAGCTCTTCAACGTCGTGAAGGAACTGTCCAAGCCCAGCTCCAACACCAACGACATCCCTGCTTCGCAAGACCTGTGTGACTCCCTTGCCACCTTCTTCCATCGCAAGATCGCAGACATCCACGACAGCTTCAACGTCGTGACCGCCCCGACAACCACTGAGACCTCCGTCCCCACGGCCACCATCCGCACCGATCCCCTGCTCTCCTGGACCAACATAAACGACGACGACACCATCGAAATCATGAACACCATACTCTTCGGATCTCCATCAGACCTGTGCCCACACCTCATCTTCAAAAAAGCCAGCCCCACCATCACACACCATCTCCGGTAAGCCATCAACATATCCTTCGAGACAGCGACCTATCCGGAGAGCTGGAAGCACGCCGAGATCAACGCCCTACTCAAAAACCCAAGGCTGACCACAAGGACCTCAAGAACTTATGGCCCATCTCCCAGCTCCCGTTCCCCGCGAAGGTCATCGAGAAGACCGTCAACAGACAACTGACCCGCTATCTCGAGGAGAACAGCATCCTGGACCCATCCCAGTCCGGGTTCGGCAGCAACCACAGCACCAAAATGGCCCTCATCGCCGCCACCGATGACATAAGGGCCCTGCTGGACAACGGAGAAACCGTGGTCCTCATCCTCCTGGACCTATCAGCCACCTTCAACACTGTATGATACCACACCCTACGCACACGCCTCCATGACGCTGGGATCCTAGATAAGGCCTTGGACTGGACCACCTCCTGCCTCTCCGGCAGAACCCAGAGCGTCCGCCTCCCTCCTTTCCGCTACGAAGCCACTGAGATCATCTGCGGCATACCCCAGGGCTCATCCCGCAGCCCGACATTGTTCAACATCTACATGGCACCGCTCGCCCACGTCGCCTGACTGCATGACCTCAACATCATCTCTTACGCCGACGACACCCAGCTGATCCTCTCCCTCACCAAGGACCCCCCCTCAGTGCTAAAACCAACCTCCACGAAGGAATGAAAGCCGTCGCCGAGTGGATGAAGAACAGCCTACTGAAGCTAAACTCGGACAAGATGGAAGTCCTCATCCTCGGCTCCACCCCCTCGGCCTGGGACGACTCCTGGTGGCAGACCACACTGGGAACAGCTCCAACACCCACCGACCATGCACGCAACCTGGGGTTCATCCTCGACTCTACCCTCTCCATGACAAAGCAGGTCAATGCCATCTCATCCTCCTGCTTCAACACCCTCCGCATGCTCCGCAAGATCTACAGGTGGATCCCCACTGAAACAAGTAGAACAGTCACCCAGGACCTCGCCAGCAGCAGGTTGGACTACGGAAATGCTCTCTACGCAGGAGCCTCGGCAAAACTCCTGAAACAACTTCAACGCATTCAAAACGCCTCTGCACGCCTGATCCTCAACATCCCTCGCCGCAGCCAGATCACACCCCACCTGAGAGACCTGCACTGGCTCCCCCTCAACAAGAGGATCACCTTCAAGCTCCTCACCCACGCACACAAGGCACTCCACAACACCGGACCAGCATACCTCAATAGACGACTCAGCTTCTACACCCCCAGCCGCCAGCTCCGCTCTGCCGACCTCGCCCTCGCCACTGTCCCCCATGTCTGAAGAGCGACCTCCAGCGGCAGATCGTTCGACCACCTCGCCGCCAAGACCTGGAACACCCTCCCCATCCCTATACAGCAGACCCAGGTCCTGCTAACCTTCAGAAGACTCCTCAAGACCTGGCTATTCGAGCAGTAGCAGCATCCCCCCCGCACCTTTTAGACGCTCACGTGTGATTAGTGCGCTTTACAAATGTTCTGATTGATTGATTGATTGATTCCTGCACATAAACAAACCTGCTAGTAACGCAGGTACCGTTACAGAATGGCGTATGGGTGCTTGCATTGGTGCTAGGCTGCCACAAGAGTGGCACCACTAGCAGCGGGAAGAAATGTGCCATATCTTAATAGATATGACACATTTCTGCTGTCTCCCTTTCACTCAACACCACACAGCATGTTGTCTTGCTGAGTTGTATTGTGTGAAATATTGGTAAGTATACCCCAAGATATTTTGCACCTTAATGAGTTCACAATAGTACCAGCATCCTGTGTCTCCAAGGAGAGTGGCAATACTTGTTACAACAACTGCCTAACAGATCCTGATTCACACAGTTGCTTGAAAGCCGGAATTATACTGATGGCAAACTGTGAGGGACTGAGACCCTAGATACTGGGGAGCAGTGTACACAAAACAACAAGGTTAAGTCATATTTTATAAGATGCATAGTAAAGATGACATGGAAACAGCACTTTAGTGAAGCTTGGTGACATGCTGCTCCAGGAGATTGTAGCAAACACCAGACATGCGTGTACAACAGCTTTGTCTCAGGGAACAGCGCTTTCTGGATCCACATAATATCCAACTCAAGACATTCCAGACATCATCCAAACGGTACATTGCAAACCGTCCTTAACACACGCATTTACAAACTCTCCGGTATACTAGATTTGACTTTTATCAGTCATCTAAACACACACTATAGCCAACAACAACACTACATACCATGTTGAAGATCTCACACTAGACAGAACTGTCTCACCATTATGCGCAAAACACAGCTCCAAAGTCAGACAGCTGGCAAAGCACAGCCAAAACAACGCAGTTCCATGCACATGCACACACCGGTGTTGGATTAAACCCTGTGGAGGCCCCTAGGCAGTCGAAATTTCGGGGGCCCCCTCAAAAATTATCTCCCAATACCCAATGCACCAGATTTTTTTACAAACTGACAGCTGCCAGAAGAGGAGTTTTTAAGAGACAAACTGTTCTGTGAATCTGATGTCTCTGGTTTATGTACTTTACATTGTATTTTGATCGGTTGTCACAGGGGCCCTTAAAAGAGTAGGGCAGGTGCCTACTATGCAGATTTGGTAACCCAGAGCTGGCACACACTGTAGGAAAACACAGCTAAAACCAGCATAAAAGTAATACACTGTTTCGTAAACAACATAGCATCATAAACCACCAACTTGGATGTTGATGCATATATATATATATATGTATATATATATATAACACCACACTATTGTTGAGCAATCAATTTACAGTTAACCCGTTTCTCCACCCCCAAACTGCAAGAAGAAATAGAAATGTTGTGCGGCACCACTTCCCATACACTTGAAACTATGCAAACACTATTACATCACTGTACTTCCACACTATATCACACAAAACATCAACAGAATACGCTTGGAAACCATGGGTCCACAGATTTGGTGGAGGCCCTTCCCACATCTGCAGGAAAGTTCTCCCAGATAGACAATGCGAGGCAATGCCACCGCATTGTTGGTTGGTACTACACAAATGCAAAGTTACACCTTTATCTTCCGATTCTGTGTGCAAGACGTACCTGATGCACATTTGAATAGGGCTTTGGGGGGGTGGCCGACCAGCCCCTCCCGGTGGTTTTTGGGCCGGGGGACAGCCAGAGCCCAGTGGGCTGGTTGGGCTCCCTTGAGCTGTTTTTGGGCTCTTTGGGCTAGGGTCAGGGCCGGACTGGAGAGTCTGGGCACCGGGCAATCCCCCGGTAGGCTGCATGGGGTGGGGACTGTTTTTTTCAGAGGGGGCCGGTTTTCCTGCTGGGGCTGATTCATTGTAATTCACCCGTCCGGTCCACACTGTCAGACCGGGAGTGATCGATGACGTCAGGTGCGACATCGTCACCGCCTGACCACCAGAGAAAGATCTAATCATCCCCTAGGGTGCGGCCACGCGAGACAGTGGGGTGCACTTGAGGAGGGGGTGCAGATCATTGGTCTGACTCAGCGCGACACCCGAGTCTGACCAATGATCTGCACCCCCTCCCAAAGTTCGAACGCCTTCATAATGCAATTGACCTGGCCTTGTCAAAGAGTGAAGGCCAAAGGGTGTCTTCCATCGAATTCATCTTCTGGAAGACTATTAAAAAAAGAAAAAGAAAAGAAAAACAACAACAAAAACCACCATTTTAATTTTGTCTACATGTGCATAATACCTATTTAGTAGTTTATCACGGCGTGATTGCGCGAAGGACTCACAATACTCCAAACTTAAAGGGCCCTTTCAACCTCATCTCATCCACCATGCTTCTGGCAACACGACAGCATGTTGCACCATCAGCCAGGCACACACACGTTTTTCCGAATAATGCACTGGGCATTGATGAACCTACATTGTAGGTTCATCGTGCGAGGCCGCAACAGGAGTAGGAGTGGGATTGATAGAGGTGCTACTACAGCAGGGGGCAAAAACCCTGGCCCGGGGGCTGCTCTTGTTATGTATCCTTGTGTATCCTGATGACATAGCTGCCAAGGTTTCAGATTGCCATGTGCGACATTTTCATAATTTCACTGTAATTATGAGGGACATTTCAGCGGCTATGCGTGACACTTTGTTAGGAGCAAAATCAAGTAATGAAGATGAGGGAAACAAATATCAGAACCCATTTGAGCAATGAGAAACAATAAGATGTTAAAATTGCTGGAAAACACAAGAAATCAGGACAGCAATCACATATTACAGCCAACTAGGATGCTGTATAAGTCTTGACTATACCTGTTACATATTTGTTTTAATATTGCCGCGCGGACCTCTGCTGACAGCGTTTTTAACTTTGCTTTAAAATTACTGACTTTTGTATATTGTGCTAAAAATTGTATTTCACTTAGAACTTACTTCGTGGCTCGATCGCTGCTCCATTCCCTTGCACTTCTCCACCCCTTGGCCTCATCCAATTGGCCGGTAGGAGGAGGAGTTAGAGGCGGGGCTTAGGGTTAAAACGATCACTGCAGCGTGGGAGCGGGCATATTTGTTTTAATGTTGCCGCGCAGACCTCTGCTGACAGCGTTTTTAACTTTGCTTTAAAATTACTGACTTGTGTATATTGTGCTAAAAATTGTATTTCACTTAGAACTTACTTCGTGGCTCGATCGTTGCTCCATTCCCCTGCACCTCTCCACCCCTTGACCTCATCCAATCGGCCGGTAGGAGAAGGAGATAGAAGCGGGGCTTAGCCTTAAAATGATCACTGCAGCACGGGAGCGCAGTGGACGCGCGCAGCGGGTGCGCCGACGGTGCGCCAAAGGCATTCCCTTCGGTGCCTGTCCGCGCCCAGACGGGCCCAGGGGCCACAACTAATCCCAAAACTATTAAATACTCCTCTACAGAACTTAGATTATTAGCTCACCCCTACGTTCCCCTTAAAACTGCCGTCCATAAGAGCATAATGAAAAACAAAATTTTCCAAAAACCGAGCTGTTTGGCTTCCCTCCCCCCCATCCCCCTAGTTCTACTACAGCTACTCATCCCGCCTTCCACATTTCTTGTCTTAACACCCACTCTCTGGTCAAGCACCAGCTTGACATTTTCCTGCTGTTGACATCCGAAAAACCAGATATCCTTCTGATCACCGAAACCTGGCTAACCCAGGACTCTGCCCCAGACATCTTGGCAGCACTCCCCTCTGACTACTACATCTTGCATGCTAACCGGTCCCCAGGAAAGAGTGGCGGTGGGGTAGCTGCTATCATACATAAAAATGTTACGTTTATTACCCTCACTCCCCTTGTTCTCCTGGAAGCTGAGAACATTGTTCTTAAACTCGACACTAATAATGGTTCTTTTGTCTTTGTGCTCATCTACCGCCCTCCTCAGGCAATGCCTACTTTTCCCCTATCACTAAGCGAACAAATGGCACACCTCGTCACTAATTACTCGAATGTTCTACTTATAGGAGACCTGAACTACTGGTTTCAGGATGCCCGGGGTGGACCACACGCCACAGAACTCTCTGAGTTGCTCTCAAACCTGAATCTGGTCCAACATGTTCTAGCCCCTACCCATGAAAAGGGACATATTCTGGACCAAATTTGGTCCTCTAACATCATTCTAACAGTGCCCTTAATCTCACCATGTATCTGGTCAGACCACTATCTACTGAAATTCACGGTCACCATAAACTCCAGGGTCAAAGCCCCCATGGCTGTAGGAGGGGTGATTAGAAAGTGGAGGACACTCAACGAATCAGAATTCATTAAAACTCTGGCCAACTCAGCTCCCACCTTCAACCCCGATGTTAACATCATGGAAAAGAACATATCGAATTGGCTATTGCTGGCCTCCAATACTCATGCTCCCCTCACCAAATTCTCCCGTGCCTACCATTCAGACACCCACAAATGGTTCTCTGCTGAGTTAAAAAAACAAAAACTTAAGCTCCGCCAAAAAGAGAGGAAATGGAGGTCTAGATACTCTAGTGAAGATAAACAGCAGTTTGTACTGGCTCGTAAAGAGTATAAAAAAGCAATACTAGAAACAAAGGCGGCCTATTTCTCAACCAGAATTCTCAACACTCAAATAAGTCAAAAGATTTTTTTTTGATAGTCAATGACCTCTGCAACTCTGAGAGAATACTTCCTAGCCAGTCTCCTACTCAAGAGCTATGCAACTCTCTGAATAATTATTTTCTGGATAAAATCTCCACCATCAAAGCTAGCATTTCTACTAGTGCTCATACAGAACCCCTGGACAGCTGGCTCACTTTCCGATCATCTGCCCCCTGATATTTTCGGAACTAATGACCTGTGTCAAATCTGGGTCCCCAAACAACTGCTGTCCCCCCCGGATTATGAGGCTTGCCCTTGCTAACCTCTCTCATCATGTGCTTCCCTTCTTGAATGAATCTCTAGTGCAAGGCTAGGTTCCTACAGCCTTCAAGAACGCTATTGTGGTCCCTTTGTTGAAAAAGCCAGGGGCTGATCCTTTACATCTTTCGAACTATCGCCCTATCTCTCTCCTGTCTTTCTTGGCTAAAATCTTAGAAACCCATGTTGCAGGCTGCCTTTCTGGCTTTGTCGAACAATCGGACTACCTAGAGCCTCGCCAAGCGGGCTTTCGGCATGCTCACTCTACGGAGTCTGTGATCCTTGCAGCATTGGACACCCTGAGAGCTAACTCAGATAAGAACATCCCTCAGGCCCTGGTGCTCCTGGATCTGTCGGCCGCTTTTGACACGGTCGATCACAAAATTTTGACGGACCGTGTCGCGCAGGCCGGCATACAGGGCCCCTCATTCAATTGGATAAAGTCCTTTCTCAAAGACAGGACACAGGCGGTCCGTCTTGGTCCTTTTACTGCCTCCAAGCTCTCCACCACATGCGGGGTGCCACAGGGCCCGTCCCTGTCTCCACTCCTCTTCAACCTCTATCTAAACCCTCTGATCCACTCACTAAAAGATAGAAAGGTAACAACTTTTAACTATGCTAACGATCTTCAACTTGTCTTTACCTTGGACTCCCCTGACTCGGCTGCTGAATTTCAAGCCACCATGCTTCACATCCAGCGCTGGATGGACCTCAATCACCTCAAACTCAACCCGGGCAAGACGGAACTAGTTCTGCCTGGGAAGAGCAAGACCCTGTGGGGCCACCATTACTGGCCAACTGAAATAGGTGTTCCCCCAAACCCTTCATCCGCTGTGAAGAGTTTGGGGGTTACCATTAACTCTGATCTGTCACCCAAGGGACAAGTTGGAGCAGTGGTCTCTTCCTGTTTCCTCCAACTGCGTAAAATTCGCAAGATCGCCCACCTGCTATCTCACTCAGCACTTATACAAGTTGTGATAGCCTTGGTCCTCTCTCGTCTCGACTTCTCTAATTCCATCTATCTTGGCCTGCCCCTGTTCCTGCTTAAACGTCTCCAACTAGTGCAGAACCAGGCCGCAAGATTAAACTTTAAACAACCTAACTGGCAATCCGCTAGACCTTGGCTATCTAAACTTCACTGGCTTCCAATTGCCCAACGTACAGCTTTTAAGACAGGCTGTCTGATCTTTAAAGCACTGCATGGCAGGAGTCCTAAATTCATCAGCTGCATGATTGCTAAGCATGCCCCACTGCGTAACTTGCGCTCTGTCCATCTCCATTTACTAACTCTCCCCCTCTTCAAGCACAAACGTCAAGGTGGCTGCAGCTTCTCCTACCTCGCCCCTGAATTCTGGAATACTCTACCTCTGGCAATCAGGATGTGCAATAATCTATTGGGTTTTAGAAAGGCGCTCAAAACTTGGCTATTTGAGCAAGCTTAGGCATGAGTCCTTACGCTGTAACATTACTCAAGTATAGCGCCATGAAACCTTTCGGTGACCGTGCGCTCTTATAAGTTCCTGATAACATAACATAACATAACTATACTACTGCATGTTCAACCCTAAAAAAATCAGCACTGCTGAGCGGTGTCTGCCCCAGTGGGTGCACTGCTGCCTGCTGCCCAGCCCCGCAGCACCAGATCTGCCAGTAAGCTGTGAGTGCGGCTGCCACAGAGCTTCTATGCACACAGAGCTTCTATGCATACAGAGATTCTATGTAGACCAAGTGACACCTGCCACGCGGAAAGTTGACCAACACCAGTGCAAGCCTGAACCAGTGTGGTCACTCACTGCAGACTGGCGCTGTCTGCACTCACCAGGGCTGAATGGGGCTCCGGAGCTCTCTTGGTCCTGGGAGGAGGTATCCCAGACCAGTTCTCTAGAAATCCATGTGCTACCTGAGCCTGTGTCCCACAATGGCTCTGGAGGTTGTGCCAAGCGGTTTTGTGGCCTGGCAGTGTATTTTGGCCTAGTTGTGGAATACACTACATTGCCGGATTGCGCAGGCGGGATGCGGCTGCCACAAGGTCAGTTCAAACACTGAGTCTTAGCTGGCGCCGCTGCCGGCCGCAAAGGGTTAGACTGGGGCAAGTGTGTGCTTGCAGCTCGCTGTGGTGCTATGGTTGGCACATTTTAAGTGAAGGAATCACTTGGTTTTGCTTGGTGTGGGGACGGGAGCGGCAATTTTTGCGGGGAACTTCATGGCTGCGGCGACTACTCCAGTGGCAAATGCCGGCACGGCCAAGATTCTGGGCCTGGCTTGGGAAATCAGTAATCAAGAGCAAACCAAAATCCCCACACTTAAACTTCAGGATTTATCTCCGCAGAAAGGACTGGGGGTGTTCACAGACGTTCAAAGTCCACTCTGTAGGAATGTTTGTGATTTATGACTGGGTATCCTGGTGCTCCATAAGGTAATCATTTACTATGCTAAAAAAGTTAATGCAATCTAATATGTAATGAAAAATGTGTTAAAAAATACATTGTTGTGGCCTTTCTGTTTCCAAAATGTTCTTGGGGGGAGGACCCCCCCCCCCCAAACTCCCCATAGTTGTGGTTGCTCATTGAGCTTGCTCACTACACTCCAAATGGGGGCTGGTCTCACTGATACTTTGTTCTCTCTGATTCACTACTCTTGTGTCTATTTTTGGTGTTCTCTGTAAGAATGTCTATGGATACATATGACTTGGTAACCTGGTGCTCTTTAAGGTAATCTACTATTTACTGTGCTTTGAAAGATGATACAATTTAATATGTAATGAAAAATACGCTGTAAAAGGCACCATTTTGTTCTCTTTCTCCAAAATTTTCTTGAGGGAGAACCCTCTCCAATCCCCCTAATAGTGGTCGGCCTCGCTCGCTGCGCTAGCTCGCTACGCGCCGGAAGGGACTGGTCTGGCAAAATTTGCCAGGGCTGCTTTCAGTTCCCAGTCCGGCCCTGGCTAGGGTCAGGCTATTTTTGGGCTGGTTGGGTATATAGCCAGCCATCTTAGGTCACGGACCACCATTTTGGTGGTTTGTGACACGACAGCTGTCTGGGGAGGGTTGGTGGCAGCTTGGTTTTGTCCCACTCCCCCCTCCCTATAGAAATGATTTTGTTTCTTTTTTGGGGGGGTTTGTTTGCAGTCTAACCCTTTTATGTTAGATAGTTTTCTTGGGAGCAGGTGTTTGTATTGGGTTGTCGCTGGAGCAGGTGCTGGTATGGCTCACTATGGTTCTATGGGGGCTTTTTTCCTAGATCATTTGTGGTGTAACGATGTATAGATACAGTTATAAAAGAACATAGGAAGTTTACGTAAATAGGTAGGTGAAGAAAGGTTAGAAAATTGCAAGTTGTGGTTATAATTGTTGCAGGGGGAACATGTTTAGGGGAGGGGGTGGGGGATAAAGTAGGAGGACAATATTTAGTGAGGTATAGTTTTGTATGGCACAGGCCAAGGGAATTTTGGATGTAAGGTGCACCTGTTTCCAATAAAGTGGCCTTTTTCACACCAACAAAGCTAGTCTGTGGTCTGGGCAGCCCCCCTTTTTGGCCCAAGAGTGGTACTTTATTTTCCAGAACAAACTCCCCCCAGGATCTGCTTTTGTTTGGGAATGACGCACTCAAAATCATTTCAGGAAGTGCCAAAGGCATGTTGTTATATATATTGTTCACACTGCACTTTGCGTGTCTACGTTTATGTACTGTACCAGTACCACTGCCTTTGACGACAGGATGCAAGATTGTGCCACCTGCTGCATTAGTCGATAGAATGACTCTCATGTTTTACGGCCAACGTTAGGTCACAGCTGCGCTCATGCGTCATCACGTATAAAAGACTCAGAATAGGCCCTGCTCAACAGTGTCTTGGAAATCCGAAAGGCTATCTAGATTTATTCCTGCAAAAATAGAGCCTATTCGTTGGCGCAAGTGAGACAAAGAATGGAGGAGCTGGAGAGTTTGTTTACATGTGCTTATCTGTGCTAATGACAGAAAGCACACACCCATCCCTGTCCTAGGTTACCTTATCACGCTCCTGGTGAATAAAACACTCCATCTCGCGAACAATACCCTCTTGTTGAATTACAAACATCTGGCACTCGCACGATCTTGCGTTTCATGTTTTCTCCATTTAAATGCAAATCTTCACCTTGACAACAAGAAGCAAGCGACGCGCTGCATAAAAAAATATAATAAAAACACAAATAGGCCAAGCCAACCTTTTTGCATTAGAAAGGCGTTTGGGGGAAATGCTGTTTCGAACCGACGTTAATGGTTCCCTTTCGTGGCTTTATTTCACAACATTATCATAAAATAATAAAACGCTTTGCATTTCTAGCTGTAGCATTCTGGCGATATGTTTATCCGCTTCCCGTCTTAATGTACCCAGGTTTCAGTAAACACGAATAGATCTGAATGTTATTGTTGCTGGGTTATGAAAAATCTGTTTTGGTGGTGTATTAAATTTCAGAATAGAGAGCCAGACAGAAAAATGAAACATTTTCTCCCACTCATATTGCCAGCAAATATGCGCGTCTTCCTGAAGAATCATTCTTATGAGATTAGACGAAGGAATTGATCTGGAATTGGGATATTAGGCTAAAATGAGACTTTTGGTCCTCTAAAATATGGATAAAAAAATTGAGTTGGAAGAAAAATAATCCCTGAAGTTGATAATAAATTTATATGTGATCTCATTAGGTCGGTATTAAAGTGTAGTAAAATAAAAAACTGCATTTTTATTCAACTCCTCTTGTCATCGTGTACTTAAACAGTGCCCAGCTAGCCTGTGAAGTAAGCAGACGAACCGGAAGTGTACTGCACAGCGTACAATATGTAGCGCCTACTCATTCTGTGTGTATGTTAGAGACAAAATATTTGTTCATGCTCTGGGATTTTGGAATGGACAGGAGACGGCCCCTGAATAATATAGCCTTATAGCCCGCCGTAGCGGGCTATACCGGCTATTAAAGGCCCGCTGCAGCGTTAAAGGCCCGAGCCGAAGGCGAGGGACTTTAACAAAAGCAGCTGGACTTTAATAGCCGGTATAGCCCTGCTACGAAGGGCTATAAGGCTATTAGAACATTCTGCCACTAGAGGGCAGAATGTTCTAACAAATTAAACAAAGGCTTCTCGAAGCTCGAGGGGATTTAAATCCCCTCGAGCTTCGAGAGGCTTTTGTTAAAACATTGGAATGTTGCTCTACGGGCCTTTACCAGGCCGTAGAAGCATGGAGCACTCCATTGTCTACAATGGAGTGCTCCACATTCCAATGTTCCAATAATTCTTAATACCCTCTGTACTCTTTTTTCGTTTAGCTTTGCAATTCTACCTCTGCGTTAATATGACAAGGTGGGAAAAACACAGGAATTTAAAAAAAATTCCAAAAGTTTTCATTGGCATTAATCTAAAAATATTGGTGATTCTGGCAAAATACTGACCAGGTGGGAACCCCAGTCGGAAGCATCTATGTGTATTAATCAGATTGTCTAAAATATTATAGTGCTTCAGGCACCAGGTGTGGGCAATATTCACACAGAAATAGAAATGAGCTAAGACACCATGGGCCTGATTTAGAGTTTGGGATGTGTGACATCCGTCAAAAGGCGGGAGACGTCCTGTTCACTAATACTCTAAATAGGGAATGTGGGTCATCCGCCACTTTTCGGCAGATGTCCTGCAGCCATCAAACTCTAGAACAAGTTCATGTGCTTATACTTTACCTACACTTGCTGGAAAGCTAGGGCGGCAGGAGTTTTAACCAATATCTGGAAACATTTGGCTTTGAGCTGGGCATTCGCTTGAATTTGATCTGTCCCATCAATTGAGTTATGCTCTTCCAAATCGGCTTCTTGGTGGTGGTAACTTTAGTTCGCTCGTATTTTGATCTGCAGTTATTTTGTTTTCCATCTTTGTTTGTATACTGTATACTTCAGGCATCAGTTTGGGGCAAGTTATAAGATAGATTAGTTCGAGTTGTTCAAGTTAGTTTCATTTGCAGTGAGACCGAAATTGCTTGGGCTAACACTATAATCCTGATGAAGGCCCTGATAACTTGTTAATGGGACCAAAACATCGACTTATCATCATCGATTGGACCAATACGTTTGAATCACCTTAAGTATTTCATTGCTATGATGTAGTGCAGGGCCCAATGATGTTTTTAATATATGTGTTTGCTGTATCTAGACGACTTGTTATTTGTGTATTTATTATGATTTTATGTGCAGTCTGTCTCCTTGATCTCACTAAATATTAAATAAATGTGTGTATTGTTTGATATTTCCTCCGTGCATTTGTCGATATCCCCTTTTAGCAGTAATGCTGGGATCTAACTGCACCAGATCAGATAGTCATAATCACTTAAGTATAAATTATCACTCATAAAGCAAAACCTTGGTGGTGTCTTGAATTTTTACTATTTACAGTTTGAAAACACAGACGAATAGGAGACTTACAAAATAAGTTGGGGTGGGATAGGGTGCAGCGGGGGTAAGCCGGCAGACGACAGAATAGGTATTATTTTTTTTTTAAATTATACCTATTACGTCATCTATTGGCTTCCCCCTCCAACCCCGCCCGCACCTGCCTCACTGAGCTTACCGGCTGCCACTGAACATAACTGCCAACAATGAACGATTTGCCTACAGAAGAAGATGGCAGTGTCTGTGTTAAGGAACATGGTGCTGGTTTGCACATGCACAAACTGAAGCCATATTATAAAATAATAATTAACCAAGAAAATAAGTAAAATAAGTTTGGGCTGTGAGGTTAAGCTATTGGCTTTGCCAGTGCTTGTTTTCTTTGATATTTTATTCTTTTCTTTCTTTTTTTTTTTTTTTTGTAAAAGTACAAAAAAATCAAAGACATGAAGATACACAGGCAACCATTGTGTAATTTGTTGGATCGAAGTGTAATGGGAAATAGTGAGAATGTGAGGGCTTAGGGTGATGGGAAGGGAGTTGGAATGAGACAAAAGTGTGGCTGTGAATTTACGCAGCAGCGGCTGAACGAGGGCAGCAGTGGCTGGATTATAGCTCAGCGTTAGTAAATGTGAAAATAAATACATTCATTTCCACTCTCGGAACAAAGAAGAATGAGGCACATTTTAATTGGAAACATTTCATGTAATAAGGAGTTGTGAAAATAGTCTGAAAGAGCAGCAAATTAACAATAAAAATGAGAGTAGGGGAACTCGATTTGTGCTCACTTAAGCGTTTGCCCAGAATACATAGACATTCATACTGGCGGGAAGGGAGGACAGTTTAACTTGCATCAGAGGGCACACCGATGGTGTCACAACTAAGTGATGTGGTGATAACATTTCAGGGACGAAGGCGAGGGAAATGAAGTTAATGTATTAGTTTTTACTCACAGATTTATCGATGGGGTTGGTCACAGTGCCTAATTTGTGAAAATATAAGTGTCAGGGTCCTTCCCAGGAGTCCACTGCAACTTGCACCACGCATTGCCCTGCCAGTGCTGCCAGTGTCAGTACCAACACAAATACTACAAGTGGGACAATCCAGGCTATTCCAGGCCTCCAAAGATATAAGAATGGCTTGGGAGGCAGGTATTAGTCATTTTACGGTATAGTGAATTAACAAACAACTGTTGTTGTGCTTGAATCTAAATTAGTCAAACAGCGCCACCATGTGGAAAACTATCCTAAGGCCCTGTGTTGACATTAAAAGTCCTGGTGCCGAGCACGTGAAACCACAGGCTCTAATTAAGCACTGGGTAGACACCTGCTTTGCATCAGTGCAGGCTTTCTCATGTAACACAATAGTTTTGTTGTAAGTCACCAGCCACGTTCCATTTAGCCATCCAAAGGTGGAAAGAATTGAGCAAATTAAGCTTGCGTCTTTTAAAAATTACTATCCATAAATATAGGTTTCAGGTGTGAAAGGCACAAAAGTAGGATTTCTACTTATGAATTCACTGTAGAAAAGTAAAATGGTACTAATTTACCCATGCTCTTCCGGTTTGTGGTCGTAATAACATATATGAATTTGTTGTGTGTGTCGTAGCGCCATAAACATAGGGGGATAGCTTTTTATTATGAGATTCACTATATTTGTTTCTTTTGTGAAAAGCAATGAAACTTAAATGCTGCAGTTAACATAGATATGTATGTGCTACTTACAGCTTTCACGAGGATTGAAGAAAAGTGAAGACAGGCAGCAATTCTGGGCCAGTTTTAAGATGATTTTGATCAGAAAGGGTCTAAGACACAATTAATTTGGTCCATGACTTCTTATGCACGAAGCAGAAGTTGTGCAAGTTTCTGATCCATGACTTCCCAAGGGTTCTATGACTCAATACCAACACCAACAATTTTGTGGTACAAGAATATCGAGTAAATCACTGGAGGGTCACTGTTCCTAATGAAGATTGCCAACCCAGTCAGCGGCTAAAGATATAGGTGAAAAAGTACCTATCTACATGAGTAGCGAAAGGTTGGATACAGAAAAGAAATTCCTCCTATTTGGAGAGTTGTCCTCACACACCCTTACGGGTGTCATGTTTCATCATTGGGCGTTTTGCTCCTCGTGGGGGTGGCTCTGCAGTCCCCCATGGGCCCCGCGAAAGGGCTCTTTGTCGGAGTTCTTTTCAGAGGAACGTCGCAGTGGTGAGTGTGGGTATGTGGGGATTGGTGTAAGTGAGTTAAAAATACCATGCTGGTACCTTCCAAAGAATCTATTCTTGGGTCTGTACGGTATAGTTAAAAACAGGTGAAACAAGAGCAGTAAACCCTGCTGTCAATGAAGAGGGTGTGTTCCTTTTTTGCAATTTCCAAGTGAGAAATAAAGGTGATGGGTGGTGAGTTTAGGTCTAATCAGGTTGACATTTTTCACGCCTAGATGGTCCCTAATGGATCCTATGACGTTTCGTCAGGACCGTGGGTGTTATTTATCATGATTAAATAATAATGATACAGGGATCGGCGACGAAGCAGCAGCGGAAAGGTATCTATACTGCATCACAGGAGGCCAATGTAACCTCTTGAGCTGCTTTCTCCACTGAGGAGGCCGCCCTAAACAATACTTGTTGTTGGATTCACACATTAAGGTGGTCGATAACGCGTGGGTGCAGAGCCGCCCAGACCACCTACCTGAATCAGATGAATTTTACAGGGTGTATTGTATGTCTCTTTCTCAAACCCCTGTCTCATTATGATTTCTTCACGATAAATAAAACCCACGGTCCTGACAAAACGCAATAGGATCCATTAGAATCTGGGACCTGCTGGGCAAACACAGCCTGGACCTCCTCTTCTATTACTCACAGAAACATATCTGACTCCAGAATTGGCGTCTGCCACCCCCGCTGGGTATAAGTTCGTCAGACAAGATTGCCAACACAGGCATGGAGGAGGAGGAATCGCCATCATCTTCAAGGACACCATCAGCTGTAACACCTCCACTGACAGTGAAACCAACTACACAGATCACCTCGCCTTAATGGTGCGAATCATAGCCAACTTTACCCTGTGCAGTACCCTCATTTACAGGCCTCCCAGACCTGCCACCAACTTTACCAGCAACATAATGGACTTCATTACACCACTCATCATCGACTCCAGTGCCGTCATTCTCCTAGGAGACCTTAACTTTCACTTAGAGGACCTCACCACCATAACTCAGCCATCCTACTTGAAAGTTTTGGAAACCTCAGCCTCACCCTGTATGTACCTGGTTCCATCCACTCCACTGGACATATTCTGGATCCTGTTTTCACCTCCTTCAGTGACATCATGATCCACAAACCAAACAAACAAACCAACCATGCCCTTGTCAGCTTCATCAACAGACCGCACCACAGAAGACCAACCACTGTGGGACTGGCCTTGCAATGCTGGAAGAACATATATGAGAAGGATTGAACTTCCATCCTCTCCAAGAACCACTCTGTGAATACCAGCAATCTTATGGAAGATATCAAGAACTTCAATGAATGGATCACTACCTGTGCCGACACCCTGTCACCTATCAAACAAAACCAAACATCAAAAACACTACCCCAAGCAACCTGAAATACGTAACAACTCAGGATGACCAGGCAACACTGCAAACAACTGTAACACAGGTGGAGAATGAGCCAAGAAGCCATAGTCAAGGGCATCTCCAAATCCTCCCTGAGGCGCTACCACCAGCAAATCTGAATTCCATCCAGAAGGCCCTGGCACACCATATCGATTAAAGCTCCAACAGCACCAAAGAATTTTTTTCCATCATTAAAGATTTTACCATATCCTCAACCACAGCCAGCAACATCATCTCAACATGAAAACTGTGCACCGACCTTTTGGACTTTTCAGCATCAAAATCTGACCTGACCCCATCATCCTCGCAGCTAGTCTTGCAATTTCAGCTGAAGAAGACATACTGACCAATGCCATCACCTCAGACAAGGCTACCACAGTCATGAAGTCCATCCACTCCAGGGCCCCATCAGACCCATGCCTCCACCACACCAGGACTCACCCCCATCAGCAAAGCCCTCGCTCACAACCGCAACACCTCTATCAACACAGCCACATTTCTAGAAGCCTGATAGCACACAGCTGGCTATTGACAGAGCTGTCAGTCGACATAGCCAAGCTCCCAAACTTTAGGCCAGTCTCCCCTCTGCCTTTTCCAGCCAAGGTCATGGAAAAAACCATCAACACATGCCTCACCCACCACCTTGTCAGCTACTAGCCCCTTGACACCACGCAGTCAGGATTTAGACCCAACCACAGCATGGAGACAGCTCTCATTTCAGCAACAGTTAACATCAGTATAATCTTTGACAGAGAAGAAACTAAGGCCCTCATCCTAATGGACATCTCGAAAGCTTTTGAGTGTTTGATATGGTCTCCCACTCCATCATCATTAGACCACTGCACAGGACTGACAGTCAGGGACCTGACCTCCAAAGGATCTGCACTTTTATGAGTGGAAGAACTCAGACAGTCAATTCACCATACTCATTGGAGGCCCAACCCAACACAGCAGCCAGACTCTTCCTCCACCTCCCAGGCAGCACACACATTGCACAATACCAGGAGCTCCGCTGTCTCTCAAAGACAGGCTCCTCACCGACACATACACAACACGGCCCCAGCCTACCTAAACAGCTGCATACACCTCCATCAACCATTGAAGCACCTCTTCCCAGCTGGAGTCTTATTAGCACACATCACTCATATTCACAGAAGCTGAACTGGAGGTTGACCCTTCTCTTACTTTGCTCCAAAAGTGAGGAACAACCTCCCACTACATAGCAAAGTCTCCTACTCTCTTCTTAGCTGAAGATGTGGCTCTTTGTGTAAGTTCCCTCCTGACTCCAGGGCCAAGCCACACACACCTGCACATCGCCAGAATTCCCTCATGGGTGATAGCATGCTCTCCAATTACATGTAACATAACATAACATGCACATAACATCTAGCAAAGAAGCACCCACTAGCCAAGTGAAAAAACACCCTTTTTCGGTGAACATTAGCTTCTGAAATGTCGTATAATGTCATGAAACAGGGACATGTTGGTGGCATGCACCAAATAATGTACCGTAAGTATTTTAAATATGGAGACTTCTTAAAAATAAATTGTTGGTAATCTATAATCCTGAAATTACAGTGTGTTTTAAGCACATGAATATCCACTGGGGAGCAATTCCCCCGTACAAAAAATGAGAAGATTGAACCTTTCTAGCTATCATTTTGTGAATTTCCAAATGTCTCTTCACAGGACTGAAGACTGTAAATTATCATTAGTGATTCCATGGGGGGGAAGATGTGCGAATATTGAGGCTCAGAGACACACATTTTAATTCCAGCATCCCATTTCGGTTAAATGGTGAGCTTGTGGGTAAATCATGTTATGTTCCTGTGCCTCATTATACTTTCCAGTGTCTACTATAATATTAATTAAAGACTGTTACTGAGAGCTAAACTGGTCGGAAGGGGCCTTGAACCTGAGATATACACCCGCTAAGGGTAGAATGTTCTACATTAAAAATAGAGAAACAGAAAGGCAAATATTTTGATTTTTTAGCAGAAGGCCTATGCCAGCCATTATCAGCACTGAATAATACCACCCAGAAACTGCAATATTGGGTGCGATTTTACAACACCTTTGTTACAGGGCAACTTGTAATGAAGTTTTCAATATTTTCTAATTATGCTTTATTTTTTCAAGTGTCTCTTATCGTTGTCTGGGATGCTAGCACTAGGAAGCCCACTGGAGTATCAATCGGTGCTGAAACAATTGTAACAGTTCAAGTAAAATTAAAATCAGAACCATTATAGAGAAATACCAGCACCAACATCTAGAAACTGGTGTTTTTCTTTCTACTACATACCCTGCATCATGAAGGGGAAACACAGATTAAAAGGCACAAATAAAAATATATTATTATTAAAAGCCCAATTCCGATGTCGTTCGGAAGGCCTCCGAATTGGATTTGGCCTTCCCGGATCCGATTCGTAGCCCTTGTTTACGACCGAATTGTATACAGGTCCGAATGACCAAGTACGAAGCAAAGATCGTGTATGCGCCGACCGAATCATTTCTGGGAGCCGAACCTGTCCATATGACTCGTTCGTGCCGCGCTATAAAGCCGACTTCCGACCGAGCGAGCACTATGCATGATTCGGACAGCCGCTTCGCCTCGATCTCAGCAAGACGAAACGGCTGTTGGAAGCGTACTTCGGGGGGCTATAGCAGCCCCCCCTTCACCCGGGGCCCTCCGAATCTGTCACGGGGGTGTGCCCATGGGTCCCCCGATCCAGGCATGCACAGTGTGGCTGGCACCATGGGGTGCCCGCCACAGGGTGTACATTTTTCCCCACCAACCCCTTTTTGCTATGGGAGCCTGTGTACGCGTCCATACATAAGCTCCTAATAGAGATCAATAGGAGTCCGAGCGCACCGAGTCCGTAAGCATACAGCTGCATCGTACTCACTCGTTCGGACCCCTGGAACATGTTTCGCTCAGAAAGCCCTCCAGATCTGAGTCATACAGAGGGCTTTCCTAGCGAGATCGGAATCGGGACCTAAGTCTTATGAAAGTGATGTCTTGGTTCAACCGTTAATTCATATGAATTTTCTTTGATCATAAACATGGAGCTTTTTTAATGAGATATTCTGGCTACTTGCTAGGTGTCTGATGCCCATTGGAAGTGGTACAGATGCAATGACCCTATTTTTTCAGAGAGAGGAGAAGAAGTTGCGTGGCGGTATTTTGATGGGTTGTCACCACACCTACAAATCAAAGTGGCCCCTGTTACTCAGTCAGCCACTCTATCTGTGCACCACAGCTTTATACAGTTCAAGTATTCCATCCATCACTTTTTCGGGCTCGGCTAGACAGCACATGCTCCGTCTCTTCTGGACATTTTGTTTACACACAGTGGGCTTACAGCCTACCCATAGCTTAGCATTGGTTAGCTTTTCATCGCTTTCATTTGCTTTGTCCCCGTTCATTATGGCATGCATGCGTCATGTTCTCTTCTTGTGTTTTCAGGCCATCTACCATATCCCCAATGCTGTTGCTTCTTTCTACTTCCATTTCCTCCCCGTCCATGTTGCTTCTTTTCCCTTCCCACCCTCCCCACCATGTTGCTTATTTTCTCTCCCACCCCCATGCCCAGTCTGTTTCTTCTCTACCCACCCTCATTCATATTCAGCTCTTGCTCTGTCAGTCTGCTCCCTCCCTCACGTTGTCATGTTGTCTTCTTCCCTCTCAGCTGTTTTCCGTGTGTTGCCCTACGCTTCCGCTGACCCAATCGCCATAACAAAACAGAGTGCTGTGAAGCGGGAACCGCTGGGCTGCTATACAACATGGCTAAAAGACACTGACATTGACAAAGCCAGTAGCTCCCACTTTGCCAATGCTTGCTAATCTTCTCAATGAGTATCCCTAAGCATGACGGGTGTGACTGTGAGAGGGTCCCGAACATGCAGTGACATAAGAATCAATATGACCATCACTGATGAGGCCCAAACATCACTGGGGTTGAAAGTGTTCCTGTCGGCCTGGTAGTTCAGACTGGACTGTCCATTTTAAGGCTTGGACTGATTTGCATATGGTTGGTCTTTATATGTAGCAGCACTGTGGGCAAGGAACGCGGCCCAGAGATTAATACTAGCATTCCAGCAGTCACTTTTTGTAATTCTCAAATTTCACTGTGGCAGAAGGGAGCTGGAGAAAATGTTACCCAAACCCTTCACTCTGTGCTCCATTTATTTATTATTTTTCAAATTGAGTTAGAGGATGCCACTCCACTTGAATGCTGGCATTAATTTAATGTATCAATTGACAGATGCAGGCTTCAGCAGTTTTTGTTTTTCAGGCAATGTAAAGGTCAAAGGCATCTTTTTCTGACAGAGGTCGAAAGGTTAAGGGTCAGTGTGGATTGGCGACCAGAGGCATCAATCATGAAGATTCTCACGTGGGAGGGTCACAGCAGGTTGAGGGTAGATAGCTGTTGGTAAACATTGATTGACGGGCGTTTTGATAGGTTTAATATCCAGAGTTCATATTGCTGTTAGATGAGACCTTTGCACTCTTCTCTAAACAATAAATGCGCTATCTATCTATATGGCACACCTATGTATTTATTACACACGCGAACGCGCACGGGGAAGCCCAGTGGCAATAAAAATGAAAAAACACTGCTCTGTTTTGATTTTAAATTGTCTAAGATGAAGAGCATTGCTCGTAACAGTAAAGGCAGAGTCATGTAGCATAAAATGGCATCCCCGAGATGTAGCTTAGTCATCTGTACAAATGAAATACGGTTTTAGCGTCGAATGTCTGGGAGTGTAATGCATCAGTCAAGGGCTGTTCAATAACCATTAGCAGCTGAAAGGCTGCCCTTTTCCAATTCGTTCTCCCGCAGCACATCGCTTAATGATATGCAAAATGCCGGTCTGGGAAAAGAAAAACAATCTCATGTATTATGGGGGCAACCCCTCCCTAAGAATGTAATATAACTTTTAGATATTTTAAAGAACATTTGCACCATTATACAACATCAAAACTCGATTTCACGCCCCCAGTAGCAGATTTGAAATTATATTTGAATATCGAAAATTATAATTTTGGCGGCAACCCACACACTTCTCTTTGCCGCATTGCTACAGATGTTTCTAATGCATGGAAATAAAGGGCAGTGGATGCAAATATTTGTGATTCATGTTGTATGACATTTTACATTTGGAACATCGGTAGAACCCAATCATACAATAACCCATCACTAAGGACAACAACATATGAAATTATGCAGATTTGTGCAAGAAAATAACATTAAAGGGAATAAATATTTCCACTCCTGAATAGCTGTTTCTATTAAGTGGAGTTCAAATAACAAAATAAAGCCATGTTAGAACATTGGAATGTTGGGGGTTCTGTTGAAGACAATGGAGTGATCCAGGCTTCTAAGGGGCTCTACCTCGGGCTCTAAGGCTATAGTACAGACCATCTGCTCCGGCATTCCAATGTTTGTATTTCCTGTTCTCTCTTTTTCATTTACAAAATTCTATCCCTGGTAGGTAGAAAGTTCTAATAGCTTTATAACTCTTCCGCCTCAGGCTTTTAAAGTTGCTAATGACCCTTAGCTTCATTATAGGCTCTCTCCTGAGGCGTAGAGGTCTTACTCATTTTCAGGGCCTTTAACAACCTTATTGCCTCAGCAGTGGGCTTTGAAGCTTAAGTGCTATGATATAATCAATGTATCATCAATCTATCATAGACACCTGCAGCAACCAAAATTCTCATCGACATCACCTATTCAGGTACCGTACACTCCAGTAGATATCTGACAGTCAAAACAAGCATTTACAATGCAATGGTCTCGGCATTGGTAAAGTTAGAGCTATTGGCATTGCTCATGACATGATTTTTGTTTATGTTTTTGTTTTTAAAACATTTAAAGAAACGGCATTGTTATTTACAATGTCAATAGCTTAATCACTCTCAAATGCGAGACCTATTGCATTTACACCCACACACAGAGCCACCTACACACACACTGATTAAGCTATTGACATTGTAAATAACAATGCCGTTTTCTTACATGTTTTAAAAACAAAAACATAAACAAAAATGTCAAGAGCAATGCCAATAGCTGTAACTTTAACAATGCCGAGACCGTTGCATTGTAAATGCTTGTTACTGTTGATTTCAGTGAAATTACCATTTTTGTTAGCTCTCTGGGTCGGTAATGGGGGGGGGGCACTTTTCTTTTGGTTCCCTAATGGGGGTGGGGGGGGCTTTTCTTTTGGTTCCCTGGCCTATTTTTTGTCCCAGTCTGAACCTGACAGATGTTTGGATGGAGGAGAAAGTGGAGCTGTTCCAGGGAGGTTCAACCTCACGTGCTTGGTGACCTCAGAGCTGTGGAGGAGAATTTTAATTTTCTGGCTACTCCTTAGACCTAAAACCTATATACATCACACACTAGTTCAGAGACTCTGCTCACTAACACCCAACCGCAGAGAAAATCCAACAAACACCAATCTACACTCACTCAGAAGGGGCAGGGCTGGTCTCAATACATCCTCGTGTAACGAGCCTCAGCAGTAGTTTTTCGAAGTTCTATATTCACTTCTTACTTTGGTGGTGTAAAAATGCAATATAAAGGAGAGAAGTCCTCTCTGGGCGAAAGTAAAGGAGGGAAGTGAGACTTACGCAGAGGTTGGGGTAATGAGAATAAGACCGAAGGAGGACAGGCCCGGGAGAGTGGAATAGAAGGTGAAACATGGGAAATAAAGTAGGAGAGAAAAAAGGGGGCCTTAGAAATTAGGACATACAATAGCGCGAGTGAGAAGATGGGAGCTGCTGTGACAAGGGGATAGAAAAAGAGAGGGTTACAGGCGGACAGAAAGGGAAAGGAGAATGCCTATGGAAGGGAGACAGCGTGGCGCTGCAAACAGCGTGAAGAGGAGAGCGATAGAAGCAAGGGCGGCGTACAGCAGGATAGGGGAGGGTCAGAGGGGATCATGAAAAGGGAGAGAGGCGCTCGAGAGGCAAACACAAGCAGAAGGGGAGGGCTGAGAGGAGGGGCAGAGCGGTCCAGGAGGGGGCGTGTAACCAACCCGGAGCAAGCGAAAATGGCCCTGTCCCTCTGGAGTCAAGCTATGCCAGCGCGCAGGAACAGTCTATACTAACCCATATTTCACAGGCACAAACCGATGTCTCACCCTTTACTCCTGGGGTCTCATTAGTTCTGAAGAGTCGCATTTTAGAAGGACCATTTATTTCAGAAAGAGGCGTGTTAAAAATAATATTTCCAGCATCCAAATATTTTCCTTCAGTGAGTGATTTCTAATTACAGGAAGATTAATGATTTAATCTGAGCTGGAATCAGTAAGGGCCACGCGCCTTGCTCCTGCTCATTCGGGTTCCAGCTCCATTAATCAACGGAAGTTTCAAAGGAGAAACGCAGCGTCCTTTTCGGATTCGGGGGCGTGTTTTGCTGTTGTCTCCTCCCTGAGACTTCTCGCAAAAAACACGCCCCCGATCCGAAAAGGACGGGGCCTAATAGGAATGACTGACTTCTCCAATGGCTGGCCAGCATTCAAGAGGCCAGCCAATGGAGAACAGGGGAGAAGAGGGGCGGGTTCAAGCCCCTCTTCTCCAAGTCATTAAATCTCGGAGCGAGACTGCGCAAGCGCAGCCTTCGCAGCCGAGACCTAAAAACTGCATAATATCTAATGTGGGACGGAAGGGGCAGTGGAGAATAGTTAGGCAGTCATGTTTTAAATGACGCTCACTTTCAATACGCTCATCCTCAAAGTAGTCTTGAGGTAGATTCTTAGGATCTTGGGGAGTCTGTGGCTGTTTGTTAACATCTTTAATGGGTAATACCATTTACCACTGGTGTCCCAGGCCCAATGTACAGCTACTGTGCTTTCATAGGCGAAGCAGATTACTACCCCTGTACATTTGACTCTCCAGTGGAACTAAGCAAGGGCAAAAAGTCAAGGCTAATTCCAGGAAGTGACTGTAGGTTTTGAACCATAAACAATATGAGACAGTGATAAAGTACAATCAAAATCTGTCAAAAAGTAGAACAATATTTTAAGCACTGAAAAAACTATTACAGAAAAAAAGTGCTTGGATATCACCACAAAAATGATGGTTTAAGCTTCTTTGAAAATGTGCCTTCCTTCCTGTGACAATGGCAGGGTGCTGGTCCTACCTCGGCGGAAGTGTGGTGTTCAGCAACCAAAGAGCATGCCAAATGCAGCATCTGGGTCAATCCTCATGACAGACACCTACTCCGGTAAAAGGCGCCAATGCCTGCTCATCTCCGAGAAATATAGCAGGCGGGTAACTGGAGGGTGTGAGGAGGTGGTGCCAATGGCTGAACTCATGGGGTGGCTTGCATCATAGAATAGGAGAGATGCTGAAATGGCGGTCATCATCTGGAAGTGCGACTATAAAGGCTAAGTCTGGAGCGGGAGCAGAAAAGACAGATGTCAAAGGTCAAAGGTGGAGAGGTGTGGTGCAGCGGCCAGAGCAGCTGACTTCGAAGCACAGGGTTCACTGTTCGATCCCCGGCTCAGGCGGCAGCTCAGCTCAGCACTATGTGACTCTTGAGAATTCCCATAGAAGCCCATGTTCTGGTGTCAACATGGGCTTTTATTGGAATTCTCTTTGGCATATTATCAAGCCCATTATCGCCTCTTTAGCGTCAGTTTTCTACCGCTAAAGCGGTGATAATTTTAACGCAGTGCTTGATAATATGCCCCCAAATTTCCACAACGGCACCCAGCGCCTTGAGACCCGTAAGGTGAGTAGTTCTCGCTTTACAAATACGGAAACAGAAAGTACGAAAACAAGACTACTTGCATGATACAGTACGCTGCGAAGGAATAAAAACCTAGCATGTTCAGAAATAAACCTGCAATAAACTTTCCATCTTCTTATACTTGACTACAGTCTTCCTTACTGAAAGGTGTACGCCCTGTCCATCTGGAGGGTCCTCACACCAAACAACATCCTTAACCTTCAATGTGTATCGGAAGAAGGGAACAGACAGTTCAAACCCTCTAATAGTTAGTTCCTAATTTCCAATAATTTAATGTCCAGTTAACAAGGCCTCAGGCTCATGCGGTCAGTGACAGGGGTAGGGACAATGCACACCTGTCAAGTAGAGACAATGCCCACACTTCAAGGGGAGAGCAATCACAAATCCTTCTGGTCTATATTGTCAAATGGACTTTAGGTGTCCGCATATCTAGAAGAGTTGGTAACAGCCAACATTTCAGTTAGCTGCGGCACCCACAGTGCCTGGGCATCCTCTGAGGTCACTGTCTCTGAATGACAAATGGGGAACTGGGATTTAGGGTTAGAGTCTCCAATATCTTCAGAAGTGGAAAGAGAAGTGGATGGGGACAGTCCTGGGATTGGTGGTTCTCCTTAGCCAATGGGACAGATGCCTAAAACTAGATTGAAAGAAAAACAAAGTTGTGACCTCTGAGTCTGGAAAAGGGATGTCATGGGTTCTCACATATTCTGTGAAGGAGTGGTGTAGGCCAGGATAATTCAGGCTCTTCAAATTGTTAATCCTATAGTGCCCCTCACAAGTGCTACACTCTCTTGTGAATCAGATGTTTAAGGTTTGTGTCTGAATCAAACGAAAGTGGAGCGACACGGCGCTCCCATCTTGGACGCACAGCTGAAATCCTTTTGAAAAAAGGTAACTTCACTTCTCCTTTTTCTTTAGAATATTTATTCTCCAATTTATCCAATATTTTAGCAGGTTAAAGTTCGTATTGACAATCATATGTGAGACAGTCCATGTATTTCAAACGTTTCAACTGCTGCAGTAAGCCAATCCAAGCTTTACATCCTGCAACACGACGGATACATTTAAAACATCCTCAATCCAATGCATTTCGGGTATTATTAACCCTTCATCAGGGATACACTGCAAAATTATTAAAAAAGACAACGTTACATCATAACAGTCAATGACATTATTCAATGTGCAGGTTACTGCGCAATACTTTGATTTACATTTATCCATATTTAACGTTTTCCCTCTAAACACAAACCATCAGAAACCGTGCTGAAATGTGTTTCTCCCAACCAGCGGATTAATCCTGTCATATTCTATCTCAACGTAGCGTCACAATAAATACCTTTTCTCCGAGTTTATTCGTGCAAATCTTCCCACCACATTTCCTTCCTTCCTTTCTTGCGTGCGTCAACTTACGCTCTTTTAGCTGTATGACCCTTCACTCCCCTTCCTTATACAGCCAATCATTAGGCTTCCTATTTTTCAACACTACATATCCCAGAAAACCTCTTTCTGATGCTTTGTTAAAAAATGCTTTCATTGGTGGAATTTAGCATAACTCTTTTGTGTATTATCACCGCCCACCCTTAGATGTATCAATAACGTTAAATTTGACGAACGTAACACTACGTTTATAAACCTCCAAAAAGTCAAATGCCTTGATCTACAAGTGGCTGCTAATCATCGATGTCCTTCAATTTTGCCGATTTTAAAAGCGAATGTCCTTATGTCTCGCATGTGATTAAGATGAAACTTTAACTGATCCTTATTGGGTGCAACATGTCGACAGGCAAACTGTAAACAATACAAACACAAATGACGAAATGCACTCCATTTAATCCAATGATTAGGGGGTCGCTTTTTAGGTTTAATATTATTGCGTGCAGCCCAAGGGTTGTGGCTATTGCCCTTCCACCACCGGCATGACGAATCAAGCGAAAGTGGAGCGACACGGCGCTCCCATCTCGGACGCACAGCTGAAATCCTTTTGAAACAAGGTAACTTCACTTCTCCTTTTTCTTTAGAATATTTATTCTCCAATTTATCCAATATTTTAGCAGGTTAAAGTTCGTATTGACAATCATATGTGAGACAGTCCATGTATTTCAAACGTTTCAACTGCTGCAGTAAGCCAATCCAAGCTTTACATCCTGCAACACGACGGATACATTTAAAACATCCTCAATCCAATGCATTTCGGGTATTATTAACCCTTCATCAGGGATACACTGCAAAATTATTAAAAAAGAAAACGTTACATCATAACAGTCAATGACCTTATTCAATGTGCAGGTTACTGCGCAATACTTTGATTTACATTTATCCATATTTAACGTTTTCCCTCTAAACACAAACCATCAGAAACCGTGCTGAAATGTGTTTCACCCAACCAGCGGATTAATCCTGTCATATTCTATCTCAACGTAGCGTCACAATAAATACCTTTTCTCCAAGTTTATTCGTGCAAATCTTCCCGCCACATTTCCTTCCTTCCTTTCTTGCGTGCGTCAACTTACGCTCTTTTAGCTGTATGACCCTTCACTCCCCTTCCTTATACAGCCAATCATTAGGCTTCCTATTTTTCAACACTACATATCCCAGAAAACCTCTTTCTGATGCTTTGTTAAAAAATGCTTTCATTGGTGGAATTTAGCATAACTCTTTTGTGTATTATCACCGCCCTCCCTTAGATGTATCAATAACGTTAAATTTGACGAACGTAACACTACGTTTATAAACCTCCAAAAAAGCCAAATGCCTTGATCTACAAGTGGCTGCTAATCATCGATGTCCTTCAATTTTGCCGATTTTAAAAGCGAATGTCCTTATGTCTCGCATGTGATTAAGATGAAACTTTAACTGATCCTTATTGGGTGCAACATGTCGACTGGTGGAAAGGCAATAGCCACAACCCTTGGGCTGCACGCAATAATATTGAACCTAAAAAGCGACCCCCTAATCATTGGATTAAATGGAGTGCATTTCGTAATTTGTGTTTGTATTGTTTACAGTTTGCCTGTCGACATGTTGCACCCAATAAGGATCAGTTAAAGTTTCATCTTAATCACATGCGAGACATAAGGACATTCGCTTTTAAAATCGGAAAAATTGAAGGACATCGATGATTAGCAGCCACTTGTAGATCAAGGCATTTGACTTTTTGGAGGTTTATAAACGTAGTGTTACGTTCGTCAAATTTAACGTTATTGATACATCTAAGGGAGGGCGGTGATAATACACAAAAGAGTTATGCTAAATTCCACCAATGAAAGCATTTTTTAACAAAGCATCAGAAAGAGGTTTTCTGGGATATGTAGTGTTGAAAAATAGAAAGCCTAATGATTGGCTGTATAAGGAAGGGGAGTGAAGGGTCATACAGCTAAAAGAGCGTAAGTTGACGCACGCAAGAAAGGAAGGAAGGAAATGTGGCGGGAAGATTTGCACGAATAAACTCGGAGAAAAGGTATTTATTGTGACGCTACGTTGAGATAGAATATGACAGGATTAATCCGCTGGTTGGGAGAAACACATTTCAGCACGGTTTCTGATGGTTTGTGTTTAGAGGGAAAACGTTAAATATGGATAAATGTAAATCAAAGTATTGCGCAGTAACCTGCACATTGAATAATGTCATTGACTGTTATGATGTAACGTTGTCTTTTTTAATAATTTTGCAGTGTATCCCTGATGAAGGGTTAATAATACCCGAAATGCATTGGATTGAGGATGTTTTAAATGTATCCGTCGTGTTGCAGGATGTAAAGCTTGGATTGGCTTACTGCAGCAGTTGAAACGTTTGAAATACATGGACTGTCTCACATATGATTGTCAATACGAACTTTAACCTGCTAAAATATTGGATAAATTGGAGAATAAATATTCTAAAGAAAAAGGAGAAGTGAAGTTACCTTTTTTCAAAAGGATTTCAGCTGTGCGTCCAAGATGGGAGCGCCGTGTCGCTCCACTTTCGTTTGATTCGTCATGCCGGTGGTGGAAGGGCAATAGCCACAACCCTTGGGCTGCACACAATAATATTGAACCTAAAAAGCGACCCCCTAATCATTGGATTAAATGGAGTGCATTTCGTCATTTGTGTTTGTAAGGTTTGTGTCTGCTCAGATGGGCTGCAAAGCCCACATTACTCGTGCACACAAGTCTCCTCCTGGCCAAGGGGCAAGTGCATCTCTACACCAACCAATATTGCTTCCTCTTCTTCCAGTACAAGTTTCAGCAGCTGAAACTATTCCAAGGCCCATTCTTAGCCTTGGGGAAATCAGCAGTGGTGGAAGTTCTTCTCCTTATCAGATATTCATTGGTGCAAGAGTAGCAGAGCCTCTCCAAGATCCATTTTGGCACAACGTGCTATGGGAAGAATTTATCTAAAATTGAAGGCAACAATTGAAGGAATTGAAGGGACAGAGTCAAGACTGATTTGCATATGGCTGGGTCTGAATTGGGATGGTGAAGTGAGCTAAAGAACGATGATGGAGTCAACCCAGATCTAATAGTGACTGAACAGTTTCAGCGCTCCGACCATTATCTCCTTGTGTTTGTTTTTTTGCCCTAAGTTGGTAGGGTAAGCCCAGACATGGGTTCCTTGCTCACTTTGCCACTGGACTCAAGCTAGCCTGTCTGATGAGGGGTGTTAATCCGCAACTGGTCCCAGGATACTTCTTTTCATTGCAGGGAAGACCTGGCTTGGCAGTACGGACTGGACTGTTCCCATGAGGAACAGGGCAAAGACTGATTTGCATATGGCTGGGTCTGAACTGGGGTGGCGATGTGAGCTAAAGAACGATGATTGATTCAGTCCAGATCTGTGACTGGGTTGAGTATCTGAAAAGTTTCAGCACTCCTTGGGTTAGTATTGATCGGAAGACCATTCCAATCAAGTTAGGATGCCAGTTCGAAGAATCGTAACACATGTGTTCAAGGTCTTTTATTTCTGGCCCTTTACAAAGATGGGGGAGGGCAGACACCAACTGGTCAAGGGAATGAGAATTTCTAGGGAGACAATGCAGACTCCTTTATATGGGGCTCTATGGTTTTCAGACAGTTCCCAACAGAGTGAAAAGGGTTAAGGAGTCGCAGATGGCCACTCGTTGTAGATTGGGTCCATTCAACATAGACATCTGGAGCAAAGATAAACTATCTCTTTGCAAATCTGAAAGTATATTCGCCCAGGTTTAGTTCATGCTAGGTTATGTCAGTCTCTTCTAACAAGGCTCTGGACTGAGTGCATGCCAGTACAGACAAAAATCAGACAATCCACAGCCAAATTCTAATGGCAGGAAGCTAGGAATTTTCATACCCAATGAAGGAGAGGAGTTGGCCTAACGGTTAGGGCGCTCGACCTCGGACCCGGGGGAACTGGGTTTGAGTCTTGGTAATGACGCTAAACATCCTGTGATTCTGGGCAAATCACTTAATCTCCCGGTCCCTCACAAAAAAAAAGGAATGTGTGTCCTCATGTAACGTAACTGGTGCTATGTAAAGCGCTCTGATACCTGATTGGATTCGGGTCAAGTTTGCGCTATATAAAACTCAGCAAAAAAAAAAAAAAGGAAGCCACCATATTGTTCTATATGCAATCTGTCGTCACATAGAATAACAAGCAAGCTCAAACACACAATGCACAATATATACAAAATGAAAGATCCCAGGTATGGGAGGCGGAACTGGTTTGCACGGAGATGTCCGGCAGATCAATTTCCAAAAGCTACATGTCAGCAGTCTGTTTCTTTCACTAGAATCTCAGACTCGCCAAGTTGGAGTCTTCTCTGAGCCCAACAAGGGTCAGAAGCGATTACCAACTATGAATGAAGGAACACTTAGGGTGCATCAGTCATCAGACGCTGGTGACCTCCTAGCAAAGCAATGAACATCTGATGAGTGACTTCTGATGAGCCACTGGTGGAAAATCTCAAGTTCATCGAGAAAGGGCGCAATAGCATAGCCCTTTGTACAGTTCAACAGACCCAAATTCAGGTATTTGGAATCAACCTTATATTTAGCCCACGTTTTTCCCAAATACCAATTTTCCCCACATCGTGCCCAGTATTTATCAAGGTAATGTGTTGTTTTATGCCCTTATAATTGGTAAACGTTTTATTGAAGTATGTGTTTTCTATAGAGGCCCCACTTTTGACAGATTTTCTCAAAGCAGTCATTTTCTAACTAGGGCTCACATTTGGTGAACCTTTTGTCAAGGTATTCACTTTGTAAATGGGCTTCAAGCTGGCTTGTGTTCTCATTCTGTACATTTTCAGATTTATTCAAACATTTTTTGGCAGGATTACATTTAAAAAAAATTAAAGCTCCCATTTCTTGGTGACAGAATAAAGGCATGACCATCAGCACTGTCCACCAATAAAGGACACTGATAACATATTTTTCTTTAATACAGTTAAATGATATTTGTGTAATACACTGCGTGTTCAAGCAAATCCTCTGATTGGCTTTTAATGGCAATATTCTTTAGAACATTCAGAAAAGTTGTTTTTCATTGTGTACTAACTCTTTTTTCCAGTTTTCAGCCGTTAAAAGTTTTTCAAATCTCCCTTTTGTTCTAACCTTGAATTCTAACATTGAGGCGGGTCTGAGCATATCAAGCCTCGCTCATAGACATCCTGATGCAAAAAACACATTCTCAAGACGAAATTATTATCTGGAAATCAGAAGGGTCTAAATTTTCATCTGTCTGGCAATACCTACAGCAATCACTAGTAATAAACACATGATGATATCGATAAGCTTTCCTTGTGGAAATTGAACAGACTATCAATCATCCTAAATTTGCATTAACTTTCTGGGTCAGAAACCTCCAGCAAGAATAACCAGGTGTTGGATAAGAAGGAGTTGGAGCTAAGCAGGTGCAAGAGAGAGTGGACTCCTTAGGGACTCCAGCGTGCCTGTAAAAGCTGGTACACAAAAGGGGCATGAGGTGATAAAAAGTCCTGCAGTCCCATTCATGGAAAAAGGTGGTGGTGTGGCAGAAGAGGTGCCCTTTCATTATCACGGAAAATCTGTGGGGTAATGGACACATGTGAGAGAAGACTGCGCCAACAGCAGGAAGCTGACCTCATAATCCAGACGGCACAAATACTGTCCTATAGGGTTTATGAGGCCTTTCAGACTGGCCGATGGGCTCCTGGAGCCTGTCAGAACCGCGTCGGATTCCCCAGCCGGTTTAAACTCTGACCGCCATCATTATAATACGGCGGTCGGCTGCCATCATTATAATACGGCAGTTGGACTTTAAACCTATGTCGGTCACAAAGCATCTGAACAGTGGTCGGAGGCTTTCCGACTGGCATTGTAATTAGGCCTGTTGGGCCTCAATGGAGGAGAATAAGAGGGCTGGCGGGGTCACAGCTCCAGGTGAATGTTCATACACTATAAATTCCTCATATATAGTCCTCGATCTGAGTTGGTGGTCCCTCCACTCTTCAGATCAGTCATCTTCCTTATAGCGTTTTGTGTTGTCTTAGACTTCTAATCACTGTCGGGGCTGATTTACAAGCCCCTTGTGCCACCAGTACGTCACAACTTCCCATATTAATAGTGACCCACCGACAGCGCAAGTGGCTTGTAAATAAGCCCCTCTGTTTCTTCCTTTACCTACTTTTTTTCATTATTCAGATGTTGTCTTTGTTCTCCTGTGTGATAGCGTCATGGACTGTTCCCCACCGCCCAAAGCAAATTTCCGCTTTCTCCTTCACCTTTTAACCTCCATATACAAAAGCGTACTTTCATATTCGGACCTTCTAATGACCTTCCTTTCACACATTTCTAATTAGAGCTCAGTCGGGGCCTTCAAGGTCATCACTTATTGTCGTGTTACCAGTGCCAATGCCAGATCTGCCCATTTGCTGGTGACCTTTTTACCATTAGGGTGGGGAAGGAGTTTGTGGCCTATGTTTCTGCCTGTTGCTTCATTAGTGTATTGTACCACGCTTTCCCAACATTTTTTCAACTTTCTGCAGTCCCACAGGTGTAAAATATCTTCATCTTCTTTTTGCTATTCCAGGCACATGGCCTGTTTGCATTGAAAATACGTGTTTATTCATTTGGGTGTGAGGGAGAGTCGGTACAAATATTTAAAGTGTATTAATTTAAATATTGCTTTTCTGGATACTTTGAGAGAATGCCCTGCCATTCTTGTCCAGTTATCATTAGGGGTGGGCGGAATTTGCGAAAGTGACTTTCGCAAATTATCGCGAAAATGTTAAAAATCTCCGCAAACACGCGGAAATATCGCGAAGATGCGGACGTTTTTTTCCCGCCCGTTCGCGGTATTTTCTGCGTGGTCGCGGCTCGCCAACTTACCCATGCGGTTGCTCGCGGGCGCGGCCATCTTGTTTTCACTCTTCTCGCGGTGCATGATCGCGAGAAGAAAGACGTGATCGCGCGACCAATGACATTACTGCGGGCGCAAACTGTCGCGAGACAGCGCAAATGGCTACCAACAATCCAACATCTCGTGGCGAACGCGACCGGATCGGGAAAACTTGTCGGCGAACGCGGGGATTCAGGTAAGGCGATCGTGCGCGCGCGAGAATGTATTATTTCACAGCGCGAGCAAGAAACAAATTATCGCTAAGCTGCGGAATGCGGAAATTTTGACATTTTCGCGCTCTCCGCGGAACGCGAAAATGTCAAATTATCGCAATTTCCGCGAGCGGAACGGAAATTTAGCCCAGGCCTAGTTATCATATGCGATTGGCGTGCCTCTATTAGAATTCCATTTTTCTTTCAAAGTGCCCAGATGGCCTTCAAATTGGTCAACTGGTCCTCCGTATGCCAAGACAATAGCTTTATTCCTTCCATTTATTCTGCACAATGTTTGCAAGCCTTTATGTGTTGACAGTTTGTTCATCCTGGTCTTCACTCCTTTCGGACACTGTTAAAAACTGCCCTGTACAACATAAAGTGACTCTCTGCTCTCTCATAGTCCATGGCTAGGTTTGGGAAGTCTCTGTGCAAAACACCCCCATAACAGTACACTACTCCAATATCCCTCATGTGGTAGAATGAGTATACTCTTTAGTGGAAACTCAAGGGTGTATGATGTTTGCTATAGCGTTCTTTGTGGCTTAGAGGCCCAGGCATATCTAAGTGCTTGGAGTAGACTAAGAGTACAGGCCCAGGCATATCTAAGTGCTTGGAGTAGACTAAGAGTACAGGCCCAGGCATATCTAAGTGCTTGGAGTAGACTAAGAGTACAGGCCCAGGCATATCTAAGTGCTTGGAGTAGACTAAGAGACTGATTTATAGTCGGATGGTTTACTACACCACATACGTGACAGATATGCTGTCCACCTTAGACAAGGGTATTTTATCCTATGGCACTTGTAATAAGATGATGAGCTATCCGTCACATTCGCAACAGAGTCATCTGTATATCAAACTCTAAATCAAGCCCTAAGTGGTTTTAAAAAAGAAACTCATACTTTGGGAGTTTGCTTTCGGAATAGTAAAAACTTTTAAAAGTTTGATGTAAGCGTCTCTCACCAATAATGGACGCACACCAAACTTTTGAATGGCTTTGTATGAACTGCTGTGATGGTGGTTCATACAAACACATAGAGTTCACAGCAGGGCCTGTGGTAAACTCCAAATTGACATGCAGAGTAAAGGCGGGGTAGTGGAGGTAGAGTCCCCTGCGACCCTGACTGCCTTTACTTCATCTGCCAAACTCTAAATTGAGCCCTAGGTGCTGTAGCCAACAAATATATAAATATTACTACCTTAAAAAAATGAGGATACTTCGCGTGTTTGTAAAATGTGTAATGAAGACAGAGGTGAAATATAATACCAAATTTGGTTGAACTAAATACAAAAACATAAATCCAAGTCTTTCTTTTTCTTATGAGAGCTGAAATTTCAGCCTGTCTCCCAATCTAACTGTCCCTTTTGGGGGGCGGTGGGGCAGAACATGTCTCTGCCCAAAACCTCAGAAATTCTTGAAAAATTGCTCAAACACACCAAATTGATATTCAAACTCACGATCTGTAGCTCAGACGAAATACAAGCAGAAAGACCGAGTGAATTTTCTATTATGTTCACAGAGTCTGACATAGATGTCATATATTGGCCTACCTGTAACTTTCTGAGCTTTCTGATTTTTCTAGGTGTTCACCCTGGTGTAGTTTTTCCCGGCAAACTGGTAATATTTTGAATATTGTTAGTTGGAATTAATGTAACAGTTGTACATGTATAGGTTTAGATGAAAACCAATGTATTAGTTGATTGGAATACTATTTAATGATTGAATAATTGAAAAAATCAGGAAGGAACAATATTAAGAAATATAAAGAATGAGAAATAAAAACAAATAATATAAATTAATTTGTTGTACTACAACATTTATTTGTTTATATTATGTAATATTAATCCGCTCCTTTCCATTATAATTCAAAAGTTTTGTATTCAGGTGGCTTTAACGGTGGGCCACTAGGAAGTGAGCAGGAGACTATTAATTGCAAGTTAATAACTATCTACTAGATATAATTCTCTGGTGCACACATAGTTGTAACCCTCATCTTTACATTCATTATATCTGGTAATATTTCCTCTCAAGTGCTACCTGTGCTCAAAATAGATGTGCCATTTTCTTGCGAGTTAACTTGAATTTTTTTAGACTGGATGGATCTTGCCTATGCTTTATTCCTCAAAACAACTGAATAGGAGAGTGACAGCCTCTCTTTTAACATAAAAACATACATGCACAATGCTTCACAACCTATTGATAGTAATTGTAGTATTCACAATATTTATGTGGCATTCGTAAGAGGAAAGCTTTGTACGCCTTTGAAGTATCTAATTATCTAATAGACTTTTATTTTATTTTTACTTGGCAGGGAAGGGTGAATTTGGGAACAATGGGATAGAAAAATGCTCCCAGACTCATTAGTTTCAAAACCAACAAGTTCTTTTTTTATGACAAGTGTTTGACACAAGTCGAGAAACTTTGTGTGAGTTTCCCCAGTTGTCATATGAAGAAATCCCTTAACAAAGCAACATCTTGGACTAATACAATATTGAAGCTGTCAGTAGTATCCCTTTGCTGAAAAGACTCCATAAGAAGATTTATCCTGTATCCTAAAAAACAGAATATTATAAAAAGGAGTCAATAGATTATGTTTTTGTTGTAAGCGGTCAAGTTAAAAGGACAAATAAAAGCTGTAAATCCAAATATTGCCATCTTATCATGCCAGCAAACTGAAACAAATGAACGCTCAGTGATGATTAGTGAATATCATTGTACCCTAATGAGAGGCTAAGTTATCCAAATAAAATGTACTTCCTAAACAAAAAAAACATAATTCAGCAATTACAATGTTGTGTAAGTAAACTACATACATCGAAGAACACATACAGTGTCTCAAGATGTATGTCACATATTCTACTACTGGATAGGCCTATCACCAGAACCTAATGAGAATAGAAATGAGACACTGTAGCCATGATCAAAATACATTGATGGACAGCCCATCCACCCAATGGCAAACTTGTCTGTAGCCAGTAAAAAACGATTGGCCAGGCACTCCGTGATAATTTGTAATAAAATACAGCCACATTAAGTGTCACCATGCCCTGGAAATAATTCTGCAGGCTATATCTTATCTCTGATTACATCTGGATGGGAAGAGATTTGGCACACGTCATCACACTTAAAAATAGTACAAAAAAGGATGCGGATCTAAAGGAAAAAACAGCAATTTTACCAAGATCGTAAGAGCTTACACGGACTTTAATAACCCTATCCGGCCCAAAAAATCACATATTCAGAAACAGCCTGGCTCGTTATTTGTTTTTGTTTTGTAAATATGGAGGGACATTTTAATCATTTTGGGGGCCCTGGACCACACGTATTTTGGAGACCCCTGTTCAGAAAATGCTCTTTATGGCCAGGTCACTGGTCCAAATGCTACAAATGTTATATGTGTTTCCATCTAATATTCAGAGATAGTGATATGTGTTTTCAGTATTGTAACACAGCAGCAGGTCACAAATAGTACTGCAAATAATCTTTGTGACACCCTCCCATGATTCATATGTGAGGTCCTGCCTTAATCTAAAATAAACTTTTTATATGAATGTTGCATGAAACAAACACATTTGTGTGCAAAATGTCTGTAATAGACTCTCACACATTAAAAAGAAAAAAACAAAAATGCTATTTACAACAATCTGTTTCAGAATTATTCAAGGTCATCAGGGCAAGACCCTTTGCAGAACATAGCGGGTGCTGTAGGAGAGTAGGATCTGCCTCTCATGGTTAACCCCACTTTTTGCTGATTTATCACTGTTTTTGACTTAGTCTGACTGGGGTCCTGCTATTCAGGACCCCGGTCTATCTGCTTTCTCCTATAAATTGATTGCATGTACTTTAGGTACACTCCAGATTGGACTCTGGGGTACCCTTATCAGCCCCTAGTATATGGTACACCATGTACCCAGGGCATCGTTACCCCAGAGGCCTCCCAGGGGCTGAAGCATGTATTGTGCCAGCCCTGAGAGGCCATTCAAACTGACACGACAAGACTGCTACAGCAGCCTGTGTAAGGAGGAGCATGCACCCCTTACTTAGACACAGGTTCCCTATATCTATTCTAAATCACTACACACATAAACCTATCAGTCACCCCTACGGCAGGCCTTACCAATCCTTAAGGCAGGGTGCTGGGTTTTGTGTGAGAGGGTGCCCCTGCATGAGTAGAGCCCCTCTACAGCCTTCAGAACCTATTCTCCGGGGTTGTCTGTAATGCAGCCAACCATATTTACTTAAGTGCATTATAACCTCGCGGTAAATACTAACTTTAAAACAACTGCTTAGAAACATGTTGTGTTTGATGTAAAACACCTTGGAATCATACCTTCCTGCCAGTAACTGGCAGGGGAGGTATGATTCCACCCTCCTAGAGGGACCTATGTGGATCACCGGTCTACCCTGTACCAGCTTTCTCAACGTGGGCAGCACAAAATGGATGCTGCCAGCCACAGACACAAGTCTGCCCTCCTGCTGCTGAGCCAAGCTCGAGCAGAGGAGGGCCTGACAATAGGTTTCCTGTCACAGGGAGGTGTGACCACCTCCCAGACAGGCTTTAGTGTATTAGGGCTGGGTGGGTGCACCCTGAGAGTGCCAGGGGGGCACATTTGGTGTCCCCATGCAAAATCCAGCTCAAACCAGTTCAAGGAGCCATTTGCTCCTGCTATGGCACGAAACTGGACAAAGGATATGGGTGTAGCCACCCCTCTGTCCTGCCCCTCCCCTAGGAGGGTCCCCAGAGTCAGTCCAACCCCTTCCCTGGGTATAAAGTCGGAAACCTGATTACAGGACTTTGGATTTTATCTGGACTAAACTCTGTAACAGAAACCAAGGGGTATATCAGCAAGGGCCGGCGATAATTATCGCTCAGCGCTCTTAGCGTGAGGATAATTATCGTCAGCCAACTCTGAATTTTATCGCGGAGATAGCGTGCTATCAGCAATGCTTATCTCCAACGCGATAAAATTCATAGCGCAAGTTGCCAATTGTGAGATTATCGCTGGAAATACAGCGATAATTCCACAAGGTTTGGCGATAGCTTGCTGATAGGCATAGACATACTTAGCCATGATATCCACCTTACATAGGGTATCATGGCTAAGTCAGAAAAATACCAGACGTAAAAAAGCAGCGTTAACCGCGGTTAGCGCTGCTTTTTTATTTATCTTTAACAGGGTTAGTGATATCCTTTATAATAGGAGAAATGTCGCTTAGCGACATTTCTCCTATTATTTTACTCTGAAACGCCCCCTTTGCATCTCATTAGAGCTGCAAAGGGAAGCGCAGAGTAAAAGGGTGCTAACATGCGAATTTGTGTTTTATCACCCTGTTGCTGATAGGGCGCTAGTTTTATCTCTGCTTTTTTGGCTTTTAAAGCCAAAAAAGCAGAGATAAAGCCCTTGTTGATATGCCCCCACTTCGACGGTCTACACTTCGCTGGATGACATAAGAATCTGCCTTGGAGTAAAGGAGTTACTCCTCTGCAGCAGCAGGCACCTAAACGCATCTGACCGGTTTGCATCTCCCAAGCTCCCGAGCTCCTGAGGACTCCGAAGATTTCTGCAACACAGGAGGTGGGTTCCCGAGCGTCCCTGAGGTTGATCTGCTCTCTCAGCAATCCTGAGACCAGTATCCCTCGTGTGGACCGTGCAACTCGAACCCTTGTGCACGGTGTACTTTTGCAGTAGCATATGCTTTATGGCAATACCTGAGGCTGTGCTTTGAGCTATGTGTAGTCCCGACCCCGAGCAGCATTTCCACTGAAGCTCTCCAACCTCCACTCCATGAGTGCTCTGTGGGCTGATGCTTTGTGAATCCGCTTGAGGTCCCCTCGCGAGCCTTGATCCCTTAGCTTGTGGGTCCTGGCGAGGGTCAGTTTGATTTTCCTTGGGATTCCCTGGTTGCTCCAGATGTGCCCTGACTCCCCATAGCTTGGGGAGTCTCCTTGACCTTGCTGGTCCAAACTGTAACTTGTTTCCTCTGCCCGCGTGGGTTGCCTTGGCCAAAGCTTGTTGGTGTTCCATCCGGACACTGACCCCTCAGCAATCGACATCCTTTGTTGGACAGCTCACCTCCGGACTTTGGTCATCGTCAACGTCTCCTGGTCCCCGTGGCTGCAGAGTCAAGCATCCTATCTTCACACCTGAAGAACCCGACATTGGTGGGCATTCGTCTATTGAGCCCCTGGTCACCCTGAAGTGACCCAGACACTGTCCCCTCTGGTTTCAGGTTCTTCTCACCTCGAATCCAGGCTTGGATTTCACCGGACACTTTTCCTCTTCTCGGCAGCATCACTTCTTCGCATCACGCCATTGAAAACGACAAGGGTTTCTGACACCACTTGACCCGCATGCACCTGGCTCCTCTGGGATAGGTAACACGGGTACCTCGGTACTCACAAGGGTGCTGGCCTTAGAACCTTCTATGTTTCAATGAGTTTGCTTGAGGTCCTCTCCGAAGTGTCCTTAAACTGTAATTTTTCAACTGCGACTTTCCCATAGAGTTGTACGGAGCACTCGTCTGTGTTCCCACAATGCACCCGTCCTCCGTGGGCTCCCTTTGTCACTCCTTTGGGTGGTTCCATGGGGTCCCAGCGATTCTACGTGCTCTAGGCCCTGTGTCTACTGAAGTCGTTGTTGTTATACCATTTGTTTAGTATGTGGTCCGGTCTCCCCCTGGAGTCTGCTGTGTATTGTGCTATTTACTGAAGTTCTATTGATTAAGTATTGTGTGCTTTACGTTATAATCTCGTATAGAGATTAGTAGAGAGTGTTTAGTAAAAAATACATATTTTTTATATGACACTTGAGTGGTTCTCCTTTCTTTTGATCACTCAGGAGGTACTGTTCTGGTAAAACAAGCTGCTTTACATTCCTTCAAGACTTAGCCTGAAGGCTGCTCTCCATAGCTACCACAAGGATAGCTTTCTATAAAGGTTATCTTTGACCTAATCACCATTAGAGTTGTTTGGACTGGTGCAAGGTGCCCACTTTAATTAGTGGACAGCATATACCAGGCCTATTTCTCACAGGTGCTATCAGAGGGGGGGCCTGAAAGGCTGGGGCCCTGGGCCAGAGCCCACTCTGCCCATGACTTAAAACATCTCTGTATATATGAATTTCGGGTAGTCTAGATTCTTGGTGCACTAACCACAGCCTAAATATGTTCTGACATTAATTAGCAGACATTTTGTTGCCCGGTGAGACTCTCTGGCTAATAAGCAACGCTACTACTCTATAGTGCATGGTTTGCTTAGTGAGAACCGCCATGGGAAGGTATGTGAGACACCATTTACATCCTGCTCTATTTATACAGAACGTACACAGTCTCCAGTGTTTCAGAGATGGAATGCTGGGAACATGTAGGAGAAAATACAGAAAAAATACATACCACATAAAAACTAGAAAACATGGCAGCACTCCTGAAGCGAAAGCAGAGCTGGCCTTTTTGTGCTTGTCATTAAAAGTCATACCACAGGCATAAGGAGAAAACCTGCACAAGCAGAGCAGGGGCTAAAGAAGCAGAGGCACTGCCACACCAGTGTGCGCAAGCAGTGCCGGCTGAAGATAAAGATCGTTCATTTCAGATTAATGTATGTGGCTCCCCGTATGCAGCCTTCATTCCAATTGTATTTCGAAAATAGCAGCATCCTTAAAATAAATAAATAACACAAAAGACAGATTAACCCCTGCAGCGCGGCGCGGATTACCGCGCTGTGCTGAAGGGTTCGTGCGTGGGCGGGGCCATGACGGAGCGGTTCCGTCATCCGCACAGCGCAACCGATGCACATGACGGAACCGCTCCGTCATGCGCATCGAAGGGGTTAAACAAGCCATTGCTAGTACAAGGAAGGGACACAGCATAACATGAGTGCACCAAGCTCTCTCTCTCTCATGGGTAAGGGGCCCTGCAGAGCACTGAGGTATTTTGGTTGAAACATATGAAATGACTACGTGTGATGTGGAACTCACGGAATGACAAAAAAACTCCACGAGATATCGCAGAGGTCCGTAAGCGGGTGGAAACGGCATGTTGTGCTGAATTTTTGTGTAACCAGGAACAGTGGTTCTTGTGGACAATCAAATAAAATAAACAATAATAAACAGCACAATGGCAATAATCGAGGCCAAGGAGATGTCAGAGAAAGAAAAGAACATATATCACAAAATACTTATAAATTCAGGTTGTTTATGTAAATGCTTTTCACATTATTCAAAATCAAGTGCATGGTGTCCCAAGTGAACGTAGAACCTACATATCAAAGTTGTCATTTTTGGTGGCATAAAACAAGGCTTTAGGAATGCAAAGACGACCATAACAGAAATATGCAATAAATGAACACAGCCTCCTAGTACAATGGTAGGGGCTGGGGAATGGTTCACTTTGGGTTGTCGACGACGTTTCAACCCCACCTTCAATAGGGGGTCTCTTCAGGACCTAACAGTGGAGGGACATCTGAAAGAATAGTAACTGAGGAATAAGTACAGGGGTCATGGAGAAAATATCGCCAAAATGGTCAAAATCGCTCATTTAGGACAGGTGTCCGTACCTGAGATTGAAAATCACTGTGCTGATTTTTAGGGCCGGGAGCTTGTTCCGCCCTGCAAAATCAGTATGAACGGCACCATGCGGTGCACCAGAGGGAGCTACTTCTTTGCTGCTGCTTGAGTAGATTTTCTACTCAAGTGGAAGCTTTCTCACCGCAAGCAGCAGCTTTCTTACTGCAAATAGTCGTGACTGCCCACAACCGTCGGCGTTAAGAAAATCTTACCCGGTGCTGTCCTAGCACATCAAAATCGCACTAGGGGTCACTAATTCTCGCTCGTGGTCACTAACTTAACATTGGCGAGCCATGCGCAAGAAAGAACTCTGTCACTTGGCGGTTGGCGGAGTCTTGCTAGAACTCCGCATTATAAGCGTAACACAGAGTGGGCAAAACTCAGCAAACTCCACTGGCGGAGTGAAATTTATCACCCACCCCTAAAAATAATGTGACACTGCCACTATGCATTTAAACACAAAAAGGATACTAGGCGAGTGGTCAGAAACACTAAGTCATAGGACCTGAAGAGGAAACAGCCTTTACAACGCGTCTTCAAGCACGCGTTCCGTTTCACCACAAGCTAAATACTTGCCTTATCCATGTATATTCCTGAACCCCGCATATGCGTGGTTAAGGAAGTCAGTGTTCTAGCTTACTTAGTGGGCGGGGAGAGGAACCGGAAGGGAGAAACTGCGCGAAGGTTGGGGACGCAGTGAGGTGAGTTCGGCTGGGGCTATGGAGGTAGATTTTAAGTGAGGGAGCTTGCTTTAGGACTCAGGGAGAGAGGGGTAAGGGGTGTAGGTTTTAAAGGGGGGGGCTGGTTTTCAGGTTCAGGGCAGGGGCTGGGGTTGGGGTAGGTTTTAAGGAAGGGGCAGAGTTTTAGGGCTCAGGGTAAGGGGGAAGGGGCTGTTTTCAGGGCAGGGGTGCCAGTTTTTAGGACTCAAGGCAGGGGGAGTCAGGGAGGTTTTAAGGTAGGGGGCAGAGTTTTAGGGCTTGGGGGAAGGGGCAGTTTGTTTTCAGGGCAGGGGGCAGTGTTCAGGACTCAGGGCAGGGGGAGGCAGGATAGTTTAAGGTGGGGTCGTTTTTTAGGGCTCAGGGGGTTTTGGGCAGGGCCAAGGTTTTACCACTCCGTGCCGAGGGGCTGGGGGGTGAACTTTACCAAGCATCCCTTTACTAAACATGCTTTTACCACAAAATTGTGTAGTAAAGGTAGGAGTGGCAAAGGCATGCATGATAAAGGAATGCACTGTTTACACGCATGTGTTGTTGGGGCTGCGTGGTAGAGGCACACGTTGTTCAGCCATGTGTGCCTCTGGTATACCGCCGACCTGAAGAATGACCAAGGCATCAACACAAGCACTGAGCCACTTGAACAGAATGATAAATGCTGCTACATTCACGAGTCTTGAGCAGAATTCAGTGTCATAGTATGTACATGTTACATCAATAGAAATTGGAAACAAACATTCTAGTATTTACAAGTCCAAGCCATAAGAATAAGAGGTAGGTAAGTTAGGTATTCATGCTTAAAATTTAGCTTTTGCAGCATAGGTATAAATCATTTAGTTAACCTAAATAAAAGTAATTTTAAAAATGATTTTTAATAAAAGAATATAGATTAAATAACGTAATCAAGTACCAATTGCAACTAGAAAAGCTTGAACGAAACACAGGTATACAATCGTGGACATCATTTAAGGGTCACCAGGGCTGTGACCCCTAGCTTCCCCCTTGAGACCCCTGGCACAGCCTTTAGGACCCCTGCCAACAGAGATGGCAAAAGCAAACCCAAAAGCAGATGCTAAACAGTCTCCGAATGATACTCTCTGCTGCTCAGACTGGAATTAAGTTCCAATTAAAATAAATTGAGCAGAGCAATTCTCACAATTGGGAATAAAACACTGAATAAAAAAGCACATTTTTAAACAACGTATCATTATGAACACATTAAAAATGATCTATTTGAACAAAACCTTCACCTATAAGCTTGGCATAGTTCATATTCGCTTTTCTGTGATGTATCAATACATTTTGCCTTGCTGGTATACACTGCAGGAACCTTTACATCATGGTCATTTGTGGTGTCAGTAATTTTAGTTCCTAGTGTTCTTTGTTTCATGGCACTATATCCTCCGGATGAAAACAAATGCTTAATATTTAATTGTCATATTATGTTGGCATTCCTAATAAAATACAGTTGGTATCTAAAATAGAAAATTATTTTTGCTAGTATCTACTTTGGTATTATATCAAGTGTGCCCTTACTATGCGGTCAAAGGTCATATGACAAAATGTGAGGTCACTAAGTTTAAGTTTATTATTAGTTCTCCCACATGCCCTGGACACAGTGCTTCTATTCGCCATGTCACTAAAGGACCAGGAGACACCAGGCCCCACCACCTTTCTGCAAGGCTGCTCAGAACCAAGAGTTAGAAATTAGAAAATAAATCTTCCCATCCCTGTAACACACATCTGAAATGCGGAAGTTGCCAACCTGGGCCTCACAGCTCAAGTTCTGATCATCCCCAAGTCCACAGTTTGAAAGAATGAGGACAGGATTCCTAAGTAGGGCAGCGAAAGAAACAACAGTGTGCTTTGCCTTTGTACAATGGGAAGGTAATAAGAGATATCAGCCTGCTAGATGTTGGCAATCACTCAAGGCAGAATGGCAGGTTAGCTGTGCATGCTTGGCCTGGTTCCAGGCAATGCATTAGTGGGGTTTAATTCAAACATGACAGAGCAATGCATAAATAATTCGAGAGGAAAATGCAGAAATGGATTAACAAGACTTGAGCAGATCTGCAAAAGATGCATCAAAATATACTGCAGATACCTACTGTTCACTGTCTTTGTGAGCATACTGTGCATTGCAGAGGGTTGATCTAGTCTTCGGATCAAGATTGGAAGCGAACTCCATAGTCAGGACTGCGCAAAGGAAATACCTGCAAATTAAATACAAACTAGAGCAATCCGCTAGCATTTGAATGAGCTATCCAGTATAGAGAAAAAAACAGTTCTCTTTGGCAAGTCCTGCATCTCTGAAAATCAGAAACAGTCAATGGTGGCTGCTATTTAATGGCGGGTGAGGGGCGGGTAGCAGGGGTTAGGGAGAAGGGAATGAAAAAAGTAATTAAACAATTACTTACCTGTGTGCAGCTGCCGTCTCTCAGTCCTCTTCGCCCGCTTCCAGGACTACAAGGCTTGAAGCAGGAACAGGATGCACCTAGGCTTCCAGGCTCCCCTAACCCAATCACAGAGCTGTGATTTGTCTGAGCACCATGGTTCGGCGCTAGGACAGAGATAGGGAGCCTGGGCATGTTCTCCACCCACGCTGTGCAGTACAGCCGATGGAGAACATGCAGAGTGCGCATGACTGTTTGGCGGGCCCGTGATGGCAGGCCAAACTGTCATGTGCACTTGAATATTGTGAACCACTACTCTTCCTCTGTGAGAGCCCAGCCTGCCCCACCCCTACCAAGCTGAGCAACAACGGAAAAATAAAATGATAATAACAATGAGTTATCATTTTATTTTTTCCTTTCTGACCTGCTCAGTGGGGCGACACTCCTCAGCCTTAGTGGAGGAGCCGCCCCTGGCAACAGTATGCATTTTAGAATGTTTGTTTGCTTGCTGATGGTACCCGGGGTTTGAGATCTACTGTGACATCATTCACCAGATGACCCCCCCCCCTTTAAAGGTATACTGAAACATACTTCAGGGCTGCAATACAAAACGGTTGACCACTGACTAAGAAGTACAAAGAAATGAAAATGTCCCGATCTAGCATTATGATGTGTACACGTGTATGCATGTTCCAGTGTCATGGTATTGCCATGGTCATTTTTTGTGTTTGTTGTATTGCCAGACGCAGTCAGATAGCGTATACATGTGCATGCATTACCACACATGTGCATGTATACATCATGGTGGTTTGGTGTCCAATTTGATTCTTTACTTTTAATTTACTGTTTCAAGATGTTGGCCATCTATCTTGAAGTAGTATATAAAAATATATCAAAAGTGCTTTTTAGGTCTCGCCTAGGCAGCGCTGATCCAGCGGGTTACCAACCTCAGATACTCACTTACTGTACATTTACTTGGGCCCATAAACACGCTCATTCATGTAGGCTAGTAAATACCACTGGGGTACATTTTTTGTGCTAATACCTGTAAGATTAAATTTTTTATCTGATTATATCTTACCAAACCTCTTGATCCAATGTATTTTCCTCCGGTCAAATTGACCATTTAGTTAGCTAAATAGGTGAAACATTACATTTAATAAACCTTTTTTGAATAGCCACAGACTCGGGAGAGTTTAAATGTTTATCTAGTAAATTCATGTGAGCCAAGAACCATAATACAGTTGGAACACCGTCTTTGAAAAGGAGAGGAAGAAAAATTAATTCAATCATAATAATAGTTCAACAAAAATATTACGATGACAGAACCTGTGTAGGGGTGAAAAGAGAGAGCAGTACATTGACATACAACACAGAGTTATATTTACCTAGTATGGTGTGGAAACCAACCCCTTGGCCAAGGAATTGGGAAGGCCCCTGGGACAGATCAGGCGATCAAAGCTCAGGACAGGATTCAGGACAGGACAGACGACCTCTTCTAGATACGGCGCCTGCGCCGCACCCCTCTCTGGTGCTATTTCCTCCTTGAGTCTTCCTAGATGTTCTCTAATATGTGCCTCCTCGATTCTTCCGCGATGTTCTCTAATTGGGAGCCTTTGCGATTCTTCCACGATGTTCTCTAATTGATTGGCTCAAAAGTTCTAAGTCTGGATTTGGATCTTCTTCAGTATTTTCTCAAATTTCGGACAGCATCTCAGTCTCTCAGCATTCTCCGTCTCTCTGTGGTAACTAATCTAACTAAACTACCATTATTATACCTTTCTAATGGCATATACCACCCCTGAATGTTTCGAATTTACGAAACTCCTAACTCTGATTGGACAAGGAAAGGGGAGATGATCATCACACCATGCTAAGTTTAATACTTTTCTTTAAGCTCATTTTTCTATGTTCCTTCCCCTTAATTCACTTTCCCATGCTTTATTTCGCACCCATATTCATAAATTAATCATTACAAAATATACAGTTTTATTAAAATTTCTTCCGTTCTCAGGACATTATGCTTGTTCTCAGGACATGTTTCTTTTCTACTTTTGGATGACGCTCAAGGCTTTGCACCACGGCTCCGAGGTCATTTCAACTGCACATGCGGAGTGGTCACATGATGCTTGAGCTTCAGTCCCGCACGGAGGCCCAAATACGAACTAATAGAGAGGTCAAAGAAAGAGAGTATTAAATCAAAAATAAATGCTTTCACTGTATACCATTTTTTGATAACTTTATTTCGGTCGGAGACCATAAAAGCACAGAATAAATAACAAGAAAATTACACATTTCATTTAAAACAATAAATAATGTCAAGTTAATACAATAGTTAAAAAATGTATTAAACTGATGTTATCAAAAGACTCATTTGGTAAAAGACAAAAGTATTTAAAGAAAACTTTTCCTTCTGCGCCAGAACCCATGTAAAAAACGAGACATAGCAAAAACAATTGGGGGGTGAGTATCATATCTTAAGACCCTGCAAATACGAACTAATAGAGAGGTCAAAGAAAGAGAGTATTAAATCAAAAATAAATGCTTTCACTGTATACCACTTATCTCTACTCTATTCCCGTTTACTTATATAAATCTTACGCATAAGCATTTTAGTAAATGTACATGGTTAATTTCAGCAAGACATGCGCATTATCATGTGAGTTTCAAGCAGCCATTTTAAAAGCAACTGCTCAGCTGCAAAGATTTCCCTCCAAGCGATAGTACGTCATACTGCGTAGATGCGTAGACGCATGCGAAATGCAGAATCCCGCGTTTTAGCAGCCATTTTAGAGACACACGGGTTACTTGTTAGTAATACACATAGGCAAGCTTCCCCTAGATTCTGTGTGCGGATTTTCTAGAGCGTTATTAGTATTTATGAACACAATTATTACGGTATTATAAGTTATTTGAGAGGATTGCTTCTGAGCAAGTCTCTTTTATGCGAGTCCTTGCTCCATCAATCCCCTCTCTGATGGCATTTTATGCCATCACTAAATTACCATCACTAGATCAGATGCCAACTTCAGCACATCTCAATTTCTTCTTCAACTTTCTCATTGTTTTTCTTTGCATCTCTATACTGTAGACCCTTCATTCTTTTATATATATTTCCTTTCAATTCTTGAGGTTGTATCTCTTCATACTTTCTTTTCTTACCCCTTTCATTACTCCATACCCTTTTCTTTTCTTGCAAAATTTGTACCATGTCATTATTGCTAGGACTAATAGTGTTACCCCTAAAATGGGCAGTATAATTTGCCCTATTATGCTCTTACCTATGTTAGAAAACCAGCTCCCTACTGTGGAAATACTATTTGTTAGTTTCTTCCATACACTATCAACTTCCAGTGGTTTTAAGTCCTTTTCCATTTTTGTGATGTTTTTAATATATCTTCCAATTTCAACACTTTTATCAGGTATATAAGTGCAACAATGTTACACCTTCAGCATTTTACAGACTCCGCCCTCTTTTGCCATTAATATATCAAGAGCAAGTCGATTTTGCAAAACCATAGATCTAATCGCAACCATTTCCGTATTGATCATCAAGAACCCTCCAGCAGTGTCAGTAGATAACCGATCCACTACTGTAGACATCTGACACATTTTCTGGGAATTCAGAATTACTCCCACTGAAGGTATCAATGCACTGAAAATGTTGCCTACTATTTCAGAAAAACTAGTTCTTTTTGTATGTGTTAGTTCCTTTGCGTCTTCATTGCTTCCAGTGATTCTCTTCACATGGTACACCGTTGGGAACACTATTCCAAATAGCAACTCCCATACCAATGATCAGGCAACCTGAAATAAGCTTAATTGCCACACACGTAATAAATTCCAAGAAATACTGAATCTGTTCCACCTTTTAGTCCCCATCCCCCGATAACCAAGAAATTATGTTCGCATTCACTGGAACCAATAAACACATTGTTATATTCAGTCTTTAATCTATAGATGCATGAGTCTTGCCAGTTTTATAAATTTCTTCTTTCTCAGCCCACTGAGGTATCTGTGGTTTCGGTTCAGAAGCCCTTCTCTGGAAGTCCTGTCTTCTTTGCTCAACTAAATTCAAAAATATATTTTCTTCTTCGTGTAATTTACATGTTAAATTGTGCTTGTGTGCTTCGGCTATACCTATTGTCTACATTGTTAGAAAATATTCTCCCATAAACTGTGCGTCTTTAGTACTAAGAACTGGGTTCATGCTCTTTCGCATAGGAAACTCGGAAAACATCACATCTACATTAGAATAATAATATCGTAGTTCTGCTGTTCTATAAAACAAACTTGCTAAAGCACTACATTATATACCATATGTTAATGGAATATGATGATATGTCACACCTTCTGCTACTGATGCTGGTAATTTCATACACACATAACAATCACTAACTTCCATAGTGTCAGAGGACTGCACTAATAACTTTGTAAATACATTTAAAGCAGTGTCATTGTCTGTCACAGTGTGGGATGTGTCTAACTTGTCTGGTGCTTCTAGATCTACTTGGTCTCGTTTTATCTTATTCTCTTCTGGTGCTTCTAATGCTACCCTGTTTCCTTTAATGTTAGCTACTTTCTCATTAATTTCTGTGTTATTCCTTTCTTTTGCAACCATCAAATAAGGGATTGCTACTGTCAGTACCAACCAAACTATGAGTACTAAATATATACTACATATGCATATTCTACAACACTTTTGTACACAATTTCGTTTCGGTTTTCCAGCAGCCCTATCATCAGCCATTCTGAGTCAAAAAGATGTCTCTTCTATACTTTTGATTTACTTGTGGAATTCAAAATTCCTATGAGAAATTTTCAGGTTGGTCTCACCTCTTCGATATTTTGTTCTGCAATTATTTCTTCATCAATTTCTTCATTCAAATCTATATTCTCGAATTCTTCAAGAATCACATAGGTCCATTGAGGACCCTTGAATTTATTGTTCAGTATTCTCAATCTTTGACTTTGTTGTCTGGGCTGTTCAGCAGATGTTCCCGGCTGACTAGAAATTTCGTTTACTTGATCCGGTTTTTGATTAACTGTTTTTATGTTTAAAACGTTTTTATTGAGACAAAACAAACCATGGGGGAGGGGGACAGGAGGCAGGATACGTGGAATACAGTCAAAGAAGAAGGGATGCATCTCCAGAGGGTTGGCAATAGGTGAAGCGTTGGCTCAGAGGGAAGAACACAGTAAATGAACGCTAGAATTACAAGCTGTGGAATCCCACGCGCGTATCCGACACCCAAAAGCAGAGCAATAAAACCCCCCCCAATCACCCCCTCAACAGAACACAGTCCCCCCCTCCCATCCCCCATCCTCCCAGTACAAAAACAACAACACTCCCCCCTCCCCCCGTCCTATGGTCCCGCAGCAAAGTAGCCCCAACCAGGAAGCCCCGCACAGCCCCCCCCCCCCCGCCGGGGGTCCCCATCTCACATGTAAGCTAGTCCGCCGGGGTCACCGGCGGCCGCAGCCTGAGAAGCCTAAGATACCTCGGGCAGGTGAGCTCCCGGAATTCAGTGGACAGCAGCGCTAGAAAGGGTTGCCATAGCTCCTCAAATTGGTCTATCTCCCCCGCAACCGTAAGCGACAGCTTCTCCATCCCCAGCACATGCCAGAGTCTGTGCAACCAACCGGTGATGGAGGGGGCGGTGGATGTGCGCCAGTGGATCAGAATGTTCTGAACCGCAGACCCCAGCGCTATCGCAATCTGCCTACCCCTGCGGGACTTCAGTGGGTACATTAGGTCATTGGGGAGGCCCAGCAGGACATACGCCGGGAGGCGCGGCAGCTCTATGCCAAAGTGCTCATCCACCTCGTCCAGAACTTCCTTCCAGTAGGCGGTCAGCACTGGGCAATCCCATAGGATGTGTGTAAGGGTACCTTCCTGCCCGCAGCTCCGCCAGCACCCCTTGTCAGTGTGTCTATACATTTCATACAGTCTCTCCGGGGTATAGTACCAGTATGTGGACACTTTAGTGAAGGTTTCCGTAAGGCCCGTGTGGTATGCAGAGTGCCGCGCCCGATACGCAATTTTGTCCCATTCCTTGTGGCTGAGTGTCCTACCCAGTTCCCTGTGCCAACGCTCCCTCCCCGGATTGTAGTAGTGAAACGGCGGGGGTTGTAGGTGTTTGTACAGATCAGTGATCAGTTTAGCGTCGGAGGTCCGAGTAGCCAACCACCGCTCATACGGTGTAATTGGACGGGCAGCGGCGGCACGCACCTGAGGCTGGAGGGCCCAATGCCGAACTTGCATGTAGCGCAATCTGTCCAGCTCCGTCAGGCCGAACTCCTGGCGGAGTCGCTGAAAAGGAACCACTCCTTCCGGGCCATAGATCTGGAAGAGTGCCCTGCAGCCCGCCTGCACCCAGTGGGAGAAAACCCCCGGCTCCATCCCAGGGGAGAAGTCCGGGTTGCCCGCAATGGGCGTGAGCGGCGAAGGGAAGGTGGTAAGGCCCCGGGCCTCACAGACCGCGTCCCACACACGCAGGGGGACCCGCGTAACAAAGGAAGCGTAAAGATTAGCGGGGCGGTGCGCGCGGCGCAGGAATGGAACCTCTTGTAAGGTGCGGCCCGCCACTGCCTGGTCTTGGAAGAGCCAATGTTTGTCGGACTCCCACCTGCTCCACTCCACCAGATAGCGGAGCTGTGCCGCCTGAAAGTACTTACGGAGGTCCGGAATGCCGAGACCCCCCGCTTCCGGAGCAAGCGTGGAGAGGACCCTCTTCATGCGTGATTAACTGTTTTTAAATGATACTTTAGCCTCTTCACAACACTCGGCCAATTGTCACCTCTTCTGACTCTTTTTGCCTGCACTGTACTGTCACTGTCTTCAAGTGTTCTTTTATTTTCATTATGTTGTGGCACAACTTGGTTATCTTCGTCTTCAGATTTCCTCTCTGTCTGACCTTGTCCAAGGCTTACTCTTGTACCATCCCTATCTGCCTGGATGCGTTCTTCTTCCCTAATCTGACCCTGTTCAGGTTTTATCTTGATTTTCTCTTCTTCTTCTACCTGAACTTGTTTTTCATTTCCTAACTGGTCCTGCTCGGGTCTTATTGCACTTTGGGTTTCTGCAGCCTGAACGCGTTCTTCTAGACCTATCTGTCCCTCCTCAGACTCATGTATTGTTGCATCCACTTCAGTCTGAGTAGATTGTTCTCTCCTTATCTGTTCCTGCTCAGGTTCTCCAATAGCTGTATCACCTCTTTCCTGAGCTGGTTCTTCTATACCTGTCTGGTTCTTACTGCTCTCCTGTCTTTCTAGACGGATTTGGCTTCTTGTTTTCACATTTACTTCAGGTATGTCAACCACTGGTATCCAGTCATCCTGACTAGTGCTTAGTTGTTCTCGATCAGCTGTTTCAGGGCTTGTTACTCCAGATCCTTCAGCTGTACAACTTTCTGCAGCCTCAACTCCTTTTGTATGTTGAGAACCTTCCGTGCCAGGTACTGGTACTCTCTTGGTATGGCTTGCATGAATCCAATTAGGTAAGCCTGCACATTTCACTGCTGTGGTGGTAACCAATATAACTTGCTGTGGTTTTCCCCACCTGGGTGCTAGACACGACTCTCAAGTGTGTTTTTTCACCACCACCCAATCACCAGGATTCAGATCATGTGCTTGTTTCGGCTGCCTGGCAACTGCCTCTTCCCCAACCTGGTGAGAGATAGAACGCACTAGGTCAGTCAGTTCTTTGCAATATTCCAATACCAAATCATCATATATATTTAACAGTTTGTCTCCTGGTATACATGCCTGCCTCATTGCTCTTCCCATGAGTATTTCATGGGGACTTAACCCTGTATTCCTATCAGGAATGCTTCTGAGCACCATCAGAACAAGAGGTAAAGCGTCAGGCTAATCCAGTGGGGTAGATGCACATATCTTTCCCAGTCTTGCTTTTATAGTGCCATTCAGTTGTTCTACCACTCCAGAAGCCTCTGGGCGGTATGCACAGTGCAGTTTTTGTTCATTTTTAAATGCTTCACAGATTAGTCGAATTACTTCATTATTAAAATGAGACCCTCTATCTGATTCCAAAGTCACTGGAAAACCGAATCGAGGAATCAGTTCCCTCAACAAAAGTTTGGCAACTGTTATGCTGTCATTTCTTCGTGTAGGGTATGCCTCCACCCACCTTGAAAACAAACAGACTATTACAAGTATGTACTTCAATCCTCTGCAAGGGGGCAATTGAATAAAGTCAATCTGTAGTCTTATAAATGGGCCTTCTGCCTTTCTAATTGTTCCCATACAGACCACTGTCTTTTGTCCTGGATTCATTTGTTGACAAATTAAGCATCTCTGGCATAGACTGTCTGCTACACTCCTGAACCTTGAATTGAACCAATCCTGTCTAAGGAGTCTGATCATGGCATCCCAGCCTATGTGAGTGTCTCCGTGATACATTCTTGCCATTTGTGAAAGCATGCAGTCTGGCATTGCTGGTCTGCCACCTGGGCAAATCCAGACATCATCTTCTGATCTCCTTTGACACCCAGCTTTTACCCATTCTTCCTTTTCTTTAATCTTTGCCTCATCCTGCAGTTGTCCCATGTCTCTAATCCTGAAAGTAGCATAAGTTGGCAGCTGATTCCATTTGTTTCGATTTGCTTGTTCACTGCTATTTTATATTTGGCACAATGTTGGGCAACTTGGTCAGCATACCTGTTACCATCTCTCACATAGTCATTTCCTGACTGATGTGCGGAACACTTGACCACTGCCACTTCTTTCGGCAATTGTATTGCTTCAAGCAATTCCTTTACAAAATTTTCATTTGATTGGGGATCCTGATGAAGTCAAGAAATCCCTCTGCATCCAAAGTTGGCCAAAATCATGCACAGCCCCGTAACCATACTGACTATCAGTATAAATGGTTACTTTCCAATTTTTCCCAATTTTGCATCCTTTAATCAAAGCCACCAATTCGGCTACTTGTGCAGATTTGACTCCTGGCAAATAGGGTGCTTCAACTATTCCAGCCAATGTACCTACAGCGTAAGCAGCACTCAGCCCTCCATCCTCATGGCACATACCCGAGCCATCTACAAACAATTCATGTTCTGCATTTTTCAGGGGTTCTTCCTGTATGTCTGGACGGGGCTTAGTACAAAGTTCCGTCACATCCAGACAATCGTGTTCAACTTCATCCCTCACTTCTTCTCCATAGGCGTCTGGTAACAAAGTGGCAGGGTTTAACACTGTACATCTGTCTATTGTCACGTCCTCAGCACCTAAGATGATTATTTCATATTTCAACATTCGACTAGGAGTGAGATATTGAGTTTAAGTTCTTGTTAATAGAATCTCCACTGAATGTGGCAAGTGCACTTTTACTGGATGTCCCATCACAATTGACTCACTTTGTTCTAGGCTTGTACATGTGGCGGTTACTGCCTTTAAACAACCAGGTAATGCTGAGGCTACAGGGTCTAGAGTAGCGGAGAAATATGCCACCGGTCGTCGCATCACACCATGTCTTTGAGTTAAAACCGAGAGTGCACAACTATTCCTCTCACAACAGAACAGTGTGAAATCCTTTGAATAATCTGGCATTCCTAATGCGGGGCCTTCACACAGGCATTTTTGTAATTTCACAAATGCTTCCATACTTTCATCATCCCATTCTATTGGATCCTTTGGTCGTTTCTTGGTCATTTGTATTAGGGGTTTGGCCAATAAGGAAAACCCTACAATCCACTGCCTACAATATCCTACAACTCCAAGGAACATTCTGATTTCTCTCTGGGTTTGCGGCAATTTAATTTGTCTTATTATTTCTATTCTTTCAGACGTCACTCTCCTCACTCCACGTTCTATTTGGTGTCCAAGATATTTGACTCTGGTTTGGCAAAACTGTAATTTTTCTGGGGACACTTTATGCCCACCTTCAGCCAAATGGTTCAACAAGGCAATTGAATCAGCAACACAGTCATCTCTTGTTTTGGATGCAGCTAGTAAGTCGTCAATATACTACACTAACACTGACTGTCTGGATAACACTAAGGTTTCTAGGCACTTTTTCAGTATCTGATTGAAAATTGAAGGACTTTCAGTGTACCCTTGAGGAACACGATTCCAAACTAAAATACGATCTTCAAACTTAAAAGAAAAAATATATTTGCTGTCTGGGTGTAATGGGATAGAGAAAAAGGCATGGCATAGATCAATTATGGTAAGCCATCCTGCCTTCCAGGGTATCTGGTACAGAATCACAGCTGGGTTGGTCACTACGGGGCAACAAGGCACAACAATTTAATTAATCTTTCTCAGGTCCTGAACTATCCTATATTTTCCGCTAGGTTTCCTTATGCCAATTATAGGTGAATTACAGGGACTGCTCATTATTTCTTTTAAAATGCCTTGTTCGATCATTCGATCTATTTCTGCTGCAACACCAGCCTTAACTTCTGGACTCACCTTGTATCGTCGAGTGTTTGGGTAATCTGCACCTTCCTTTACAGTTACTTTTACTGGGTCTACATTTGCCATTAACCCTACATCTTTTCCTGTAAAATCCCACTCATCTGGATTTACCGTTGTTTTGACCTCATCTGGTAAGTCATCTTTAGTCATCAAAGAATACATCTCACCTACCTCCATACCTTGTTTAGCTAACATAAATTTTTAGACTCAGTCTTCATCTGGGGTTTGAATTGCAACACCGCCCGGTGTGCAGAATATTGTGCAGTTCATTTTGCACAGTAAATCTCTTCCTAATAAATTTACAGGACTGGAGTCACATACTACGAATTTGTGCATTTCCCTAAAATTGCCAATGCGTACCTCCATGGGTTCTGTAATAGGGGTTCTAATCTGTTTATTGGAAATGCCCATTCCTTTGATCGCTTCTCCCGAGAGGGGTAGGTTTGGAATGTCTGCTGTTCTCACAGTAGAACGGGTAGCACCAGTGTCCAATAAGAAAGTAATATCCTTTCCTTCTACTTTACCATCAACATATGGACCTGACTAATCTACCGGTAAGGATGCGCCAAATTCGCACTCCTTTTCCTCCCCTCTCAGGCACCTTCATTGGTCTCTGTCATCGAAATAGGAGTCCTGTAAAAGAAATTGTGAGGTTACAGAATTTTTCTTACCACTTCCTCCTTGAAATCCGGTGTCAGCACTGTACTTGGACTGGTTCACAAATTTGGCATAGGGGCAGGTGGCAACTGACTCTGTAGATTTACAACCTGCTGCGGTTGATTCATTATCCCCTCATTCTGCATCTGTAGATTTAAATTTTGATTTGGCCCATTATTGTTCTGTATAATTTTACACTCATTTTTCCAATGCCCCAATTTTCCGCACCCATGACAAGGAAACTTTTTCTTTGCCTCCTCTCTACTCATTCGTCCCTTCTGTTTACTCCCATTATTTTTGTTTTGGCGTTTTTAGTTGGAGGTCCTGCTGTTCTGCTAATTTTACATGTGCCCACATTACTTTTTCTTCCAATTTCTTACGTTTATTGTCAATCTCATCTCTGCAATACTTTGCGTATTTGAGAATTTCATCTATGGGCCTTGCTTGCCAACACAACATGTGTTTGCGAATGATGTCTCCAATTTCTGGTTTTAATCCTGTTACAAATCGGTACACAAAATGTCCCATGTCTTTATCTCCAATGTTCTCAAACCCACTATACTGCTTAAATACTTGCAGTAAGTGTTCATAATAGGTATGTACGGACTCATTTGTTCTGTCTATTTTTACCCAATCTGTTTCTTTCGGAGGAATTTTCCCTTTCAAGAAAGGGATCACCTGGTGATATTTCTTCATTACCTCTTCTGAAGGAGCTCCTGTTTTCTCATCTCTTGGATATTCATCACTAGGCCAGTCAACAGTAATTTTAAATTCTGTCCACATATCAGTAGGCACCACAATGTCAAACAAACCATCCAAATCCTTTACCAACACCTTAGAAACTTTCACAAATCTTTCAACTTGCCGATACCACTCAACTGGCTTTTCTCTTAACTTCGGGAAATCATTTGTAAAGGATAAAATATCCTGTCTAGTCCACGGTGCATGTACATATCCTCCTCCTGGTACCTCCCTCATAGGACATAATCTTTCAACCTTTCCTGTTTCTTTCATTACAAATTCAGAAGTGGTTCGATTGGCACGTGCTTCTTCCCTTTTTCGCATCCATCTACCTTTCCATTTGTCTAAGCCACCCCATTTTTGTAAAATGGTCATCAATTCTTTAACCTGTACCTTTCTTCCAGACACATTCATATTTTCTAGGTCTTTATCACTGAATTCTGCTCTGTATGGTTTCTGTAATACTTTGGATTTGCTTATTTCAACTCCCATTTCAGAAGCTAAGTCTGTCAATTTCTCATGCAATATTTTTGTAATTCGGGTGATGCTTCTGCAGATAAACAATAAGGGTAGGCGCAGTGCTCCGCTCCGCCCACGCAGTGTGCGTAGTACTGCCCACTTCGCCATGCGCAAAGTAGGCGTAACAGGGCAGACTATGCACACCCCGCGGCGAAGCAAAGTTGCCCGCCACCCGCCTCCCTCCCGCCCTCATTTTACAATTATTAGAAACATTAGATAAAGAAAAATTACTTACCTGAGCTGCCGCGTCCTGGGGCTCCATCTTCCTGCTTCCTGGATAGCTTCTTCCTCATGAATGCGTGTGCCTAATGACGACGTGTCCTCTAGGCGGCTGCGCCTCCTGACTGACTACCGGGAGGCAGCGGACAGAGAGATTCTGTATCTGGGGAAATACCAGGCCGCGCGTAGGTACGGGGAGGGGGACAGGCCGGGATGCACACTGGCGCACGCTCTGAGACCGCCGTATAGTAAGTCCTTGATAGCCGAGGTGAGGGGCATAGACGGCTCGCTCCGCACGACGCCCGCTGAGATCAGGGACGAAATCCTGGCCTACTTCTCAGATTTATATACGTCCAAGTTAGGCGAATCCTCGGCCTCCCGTGAGGCCTACTTATCTGAGATCACGCTCGTATTCCTGGATAGGGGTATGCAGGAGTTCATGGCAGAGCCCATAACGGTGGCTGAGGTACGAGGGGCGATTAAGGTGCTTCGTGGCTCCTCCGCCCCTGGCCTCGATGGCTTCTCCGGGGATTTTTACAAGGCCTTTTCTGATCTGCTGGCGCCCCAGCTTATCGAGGTATACGCGGAGGCATTGGAGCGAGGGTCCCTCCCATCGACCCTTAGCGAAGCGGTCATAGTTCTGCTCCCGAAACCAAACAAGGACCCGGCATTGTGTGGGTCGTATAGGCCCCTCTCCCTCTTAAACGTCGATTACAAGATCCTGGCCAAAATAGTGGCCAACAGACTTTCCCAATTGATGGAATTCATTATCTCGCCCGCACAATCGGGCTTTGTCCCCCGTCGCTCGACGTCCTTGAATCTGCGGACGCTATTCACGGTTCTGCACAGAATTAATCCGGCCACGCCTGCTGCGGCGATCCTCCTAGATACCGAAAAAGCCTTCGACTCCCTAGAATGGCCTTTCTTTCTTTCCGTCATGCAACGCATGGGCATGCCGGCGAACTTCCTCGCCACCACGCGGCTCCTGTATAGCCGCCCCACGGCCCGTCTGCGTGTCAATGGTACGCTGTCCCGCCCTTTCTCTCTAACGCGCGGTACGCGACAGGGCTGTCAGCTTTCACCGCTACTGTTCATTTTGGCCATGGACCCCTTAATACGACATTTCCAGGAGCGGCATCTCCACAGGGGTCTCCAGTTTCGGACGGGTCCCTTGCTAGCTTCCCTCTATGCGGACGACACTATACTGTATGTCAGAGAACCGCAGGTCAACCTTGCTCCCCTGATACGGGAGATCCTTTGCTTCGGTACCCACTCGGGACTGGGCATCAACTGGCACAAGTCCATAATTTTCCCGTTGACTAGCGGCACCTCCCCATGGCAGTGTGAGTTCCCGTTGGAGTGGTGCTCCGACTCGGTACGTTACTTGGGCATACAGATACATCTGAACACGGACGAAATTGTCCGCCTCAATTATGGCCGCGCGATTGCAAGGCTGGAGACGCAGGTGGAGGGGTGGCTGCGGCTCCCGCTCTCCATGTCAGCCAGGATTGCCATCATAAAAATGATTGTACTCCCCAAATTTTTGTATCTATTTAATAATATCCCTGTTCCTCTCACCCGGGCCTTTTTCTCCACCCTACGGTCTCACTTGATTAGGCTGGTCTGGGGCGGGAAGCACCCCCGGATCAGCTGGAAGACTCTTACGCTCCCGCACGATAGGGGCGGCTTTGGAGTACCGGATCTGTATTTATACTACCTGGTCGCTCAGTGTGCACACGCCCACGCCTGGTACCATCCTGACGCACGGATCCCGTCTCTTCGATCGGAGGCGGACTTCGTTCTCCCGGGTCGCTTGTCGGCGGTGTTACCCAAGGGGGTACCCCGGAGCCCAGTGGATATTCAAACGGTATCCACCACCAGCTGGGTCTGGAATCGACTTTCTCGCTATTTAGCCCAGCCCCTCCTTTACTCCTCTTCTCTCCCGCTTCCTAACCCCGGGTTGTTGCCTGGCACGGGCGAGACACTTGTGCAGCGTACATTAGCCAAGTTTAACCTCACTAAGATCGGGGACTTATACCCTGGAGGACACATATTCTCGTTGTCAGAGGAAGCGCGATTCAGTGAGGCTACGTTCATGGACAGGTTTGTCCTACGCCGGCTTTATTGTGCGGCGCGGTCGGGAATTGTTGGATTCCCTCTCGAACCTGCGTCCTTTGAACCCCTCACTGTCCTCATTGACAAAGATACAGGAGCCCATATTGTTTCTAAACTGTACAAGGCATGTGCAGCTCTGGTCCCATGTGCGGATGACCGGTTACGGGCGGCTTGGGAGACTGACTTGGGCAGGCCTATTACGGACGAACAATGGACCGTTTGTTGCAAAGTCACTAACACGATATCACTTAATAGTCGTCACAAACTCCTCCATTACAAATTTCTTCGCCGTTGCTACATGACCCCCGATAGACTCCATGCCATTGATCCCTCGCGGCCTCACACATGCTGGAAATGCTCTGCACCGCACGCTGATTTTGCACACATGTCATGGACATGCCCAAGACTGCAATTATTCTGGACGCAGGTACACGAGACCCTGGGAGATATGTTGGGGCTTACACTGGTTCCCACGCCTGAGGTTGCATTGTTAGGCTACACGGTAAATTTCCCTAAGAATGTTCGAAGGCTTGCCTCTCTGGGCCTGCTCCTCACCAAGCGGGAAATTGCAAACGCTGGGGGGATAGAACGGCCCCCACGGCCAGGACGTGGCTCACTGCCATGGCTTCCTGCAGCACGAATAGCGAGATCTACTCCAGTCTCCTCCCCACAGTGGCGCGACCCAAGGACATCTGGGGCCCTTATAAAACATAAATCGCAAACCTGCCTAGCTCTTCCCGGCCACACTCAAATTCCGGAATAGTGCCCACGGGAGTGGGGTAGACTATACAGCGCCAGAGTTATGCTTGTGGGGTGGTCGTGAGGTGAATGTGGAGTGGTGGTCCTCCTTACTGTGGGTCTTGGGATGTCGGTTATATGGGCATTGACTAGTGCGGGGGTGTGGGTCGAAGATAGGGGTGACCATGGAAATTGAATGATGGGTCCTTGGCGCGAGATTTTCATGTCTGAGCTCGGGCGGATGGGAACGATGGGTTGGTTGATGGGGATCTACGGTCCGATGCCTTGATTATGTGGTATTTATTGTGTATGGGACGAAAGTGTCGTAGTGTATCTCTTCACTGGTTATCTATTGAACACACAGCCGATGTCTCTGTATTGTTTTGTTTTTCAAAACTAAATAAAGCTTTAAAAAAAAACTGCGCAGCTGTAAAGATTTCCCTTCAAGCGATAGTACCTCATACTGCGTAGATGCGGTAGACGCATGCGCAATGTAGAATCTCGCGTTTTAGCGGCCATTTTAGAGACACGCGGGTTACTTGTTAGTAATACACATAGGCAAGCTTCCCCTAGATTCTGTGTGCGGATTTTCTGGTGCCCTATTAGTATTTACTAATACAGCTATTACGGTATTATAAGTTATTTGAGAGGATTGCTTCCGAGCAAGTCTCTTTTATACGAGTCCATGCTCCATCAGCGCTTGCGCTGTCTCTTCGAGACATGCAGTATACACTATAGTGTGGAAGCTTCATGGAAGTTCCGCCCTCTCTCCGCCCATCTTTTTCATTGGCTTAGGTTGTAAATGCTGCCTTCAGATTGGTTTAAGGCTTGTTAGTCCCTCCTCATGACGATCATGTCGTCATTTGTATCCTTCCAAGGCTACTGGCCCCTTTACTCTGCTCTTTCTTCTGGCACTGATGGTCGACGGTCACAGCTTCTCAGAATGAAAGGGGGAGCGAGGGCGCACATGCAATGATGTGCTCTCTTCCTGGCTGGCTTTAAACGGAAGGCAGTGCTCGGATCCCCACAGGAATCCTCCAAATATTTAACACAGTATTTCCTCGTTCACTTTCACACACAGTGAACCGGTACAAGAAACTTAAAAATAAAACTTAGATCACACCAATGTTACGGGGTATAAATGCAAAAACCAAAGGAAATGATGGACGGAGTGTTGAACATTGCAAGCACTCACCCCCAGTCAACTGATCTGGGTTTAATCCATCACCGTTCTTTAGCCCACTCTGCCACCCCAGTTCAGACATGGCCATGTGCAAATCAGTCTGACCCTGTGCCTCATGGGAACAGTCCAGCCCGAACTGCCAAGCCATGTCTTCCCTGGACCGGAAACAAGCTTCCTAGGACCGGTTTCTGGCATTTCAGCCGTCTTCAGCCAGGCTTGCTTGAATCCAGTGGCAAAGTGAGCAAGGGACTCACGTCTGAGCATACCCTGCCAACTTATGGCGAACAAAGCAAAAACCAAAGGAAATGATGGACGGAGTGTTGAACATTGCAAGCACTCACCCCCAGTCAACTGATCTGGGTTTAATCCATCACCGTTCTTTAGCCCACTCTGCCACCCCAGTTCAGACATGGCCATGTGCAAATCAGTCTGACCCTGTGCCTCATGGGAACAGTCCAGCCCGAACTGCCAAGCCATGTCTTCCCTGGACCGGAAACAAGCTTCCTAGGACCGGTTTCTGGCATTTCAGCCCTCTTCAGCCAGGCGTGCTTGAATCCAGTGGCAAAGTGAGCAAGGGACTCACGTCTGAGCATACCCTGCCAACTTATGGCGAACAAAGCAAAAACCAAAGGAAATGATGGACGGAGTGTTGAACATTGCAAGCACTCACCCCCAGTCAACTGATCTGGGTTTAATCCATCACCGTTCTTTAGCCCACTCTGCCACCCCAGTTCAGACATGGCCATATGCAAATCAGTCTGACCCTGTGCCTCATGGGAACAGTCCAGCCCGAACTGCCAAGCATGTCTTCCCTGGCTGAAGACGGCTGAAATGCCAGAAACCGGTCCTAGGAAGCTTGTTTCCGGTCCAGGGAAGACATGGCTTGGCAGTTCAGGCTGGACTGTTCCCATGAGGCACAGGGTCAGACTGATTTGCATATGGTCATGTCTGAACTGGGGTGGCAGAGTGGGCTAAAGAACGGTGATGGATTAAACCCAGATCAGTTGACTGGGGGTGAGTGCTTGCAATGTTCAACACTCCGGCCATCATTTCCTCTGGTTTTTACGGGGTATAAATGCACCTTAAACGTTCTCAAATGTAAATAATGAACAAAGCTGAAAACAAAATTATCACATGATATACTCGTAAAGAATGTAATCATGCGAGAATGAAACCGTGGCTGCTGTGTAGGTAAGGATTGTGGGAATGAAAATTTTCCATGGAGTATTGTGCTTCCTGCAGACGCCATTTCCTGTACTACTATCTTGTAATGGGACTCAGCTCTCTTTATTAATTAGCTGCATAAAGTGCTGCTCCTCTCTTTTCGAATGGCTATAAAACGTGTCGCTGCAAAAAGGATTAATTCCTGTTCCGAGGGGCCAATGAGTTTTAAGGCTGTGGTTGGATATCCCCGTTAAATGTTTGAGGGTGCAGTACCTCATGTCATTACTAGATGTCCCTGTATAGTCAGGCTCTACACAGCTGCCAAGGTTTCAAATTGCTTATATGTGACATTTGCACCAATTTTCCCTTTTGGCGGCATGTCCACAGTCAACAGGGTGTTGTGTCCGCATACACAGATCCACTCATTCGACGAACTTCAACAGCATAGACATAAATGAAGGGCGAGAAAGCCTCGCGCCTCTCCTTACACGCTGACATGCCTGCTGTTGTTAGAAGAGGCGGCTTTTAGTAGACACGGGGAGATGAAGTGATTGCCCAGGATCACAGGATGTGGAGTGGACCCCAAGGCTCGAATCTTTGTTAACAGCTCCAAAGTCTGCGCGGTGTCCATTTTCTCCTATCTAAACAGATGCAGGTTTGCGTCCTAGATTCATATGTGGAACCTCGGTAGGATCCTAGGTCACCCCTGTCGCTGAAGTCTAAAGCCGGCCCTTGTTAAAACAACATAGATGTCATATTTTTAGCCCTCCGAGGGCGGTCCTCATGCTTGCGGTGCTCGTGTGCAAGCAACCAGAAGGAACCCCAGAAAAGGACAGGACTACGCGTGCCGCATGTGGCGCATGGTCAGGTCTTGGATGCAGAGCCCAGTGTGGGCACATTTGATTTCAGACATCGGTGATCGTGGGCCCTGTCGAAAGTCGCACTTATCCTGCTTTCCTGGTTCCACGTGTCACGCAGCTTGGTGCTTAGTTTCCCACCATATTAAAGAGTAGTAGATGCTTCATCACCCAGGCTAATATGCTACATTGCTAAATACATATACGGTCCCAAAGGCGAGACCAATACATTGCAAATGCTTGTTAAAGAAAGGATCAGACGATTAAATAGCAAATTGCAGATGGCTGGACCAGCGAAAAAAAAAATAATGAAATTTAAAAAAAGAAAGTAGAGGCGGAGCAACAGAGGGTAAGGGGGCAAATCAATTCTGTTGAGTGACAGTGAGCCACAATGAATGTGGTAGCAGTAGAGGAGCTGGAGGTGATGGGAGTTAAAAAAACAAAAAATGATAACAGACAAGCATGTTGTGTGACAGCAACACAGAGAGCACGTAGAGGGTTCTGCTGAAGGATTTAGCGCATGGGAAAATATAGAACAAAACACATTTTCTCCAATGGAGTGCTCAAAGAAAAATGAAAAAGTAGTTCCCCTGACCATAAGCAGCGGAAGGCTACAACTAAAGCGCTAAGGTGGCTACAGGGACATGCAGCTTTAATTGAGCAAGAAAAGGCATACCAGTGAGGAGTTGAGAGTGGTCCAATACATGGGCTCAATGCAATGTGTGCTTAAGAGAAGAGGCCCTGAAAGGAAGTTGTCCTTGTAGCCGAGAAAGAAAAGAAGTAGAGGAGAAACTTGGATTAGAATTGAGCTGTGGAGCAACATTGGGTAGCAGCCATTCAAATAACCAGAGGCCTGGAAGCTTTTAGAGCCCCAGCAGCAGCAAAATCCCCCACAAGAGAGCAGCGAGAGAGGGACAACACGAAGTGCTGTGCACAAGGGTGATGGGTAGTGCAAGCTGCAGTGGCCTCCCGGTCAGAGCCCTGGCACTTAATATTTTACAAATTAAGCACCCCACAATTAAAAAGTTGGCACCACCATGGTTAATACATAAGTCATACATTGAAAGGGAGTGTCTACTGCTAGAAACTGAAATATGTTTTGGTTTGTGAGGTTCATATATGTTGAAGTCTGTTCCTATATATAGTTGTGCATTCCCCAACTAAAGATCACTGTAGTATCTCGTTAGAAAGTGTGTGATGAAGACAGTGAGCAATTGTATACAAAGTGAGGTTCTGGAAATCTGCAATGGCCTTCTAGGCCCGTTATTAAGCAGAGGTAGGGAGTTCATTTTAATTAATACAATTAACAAACGTCTATTTATCACTGAGCGCGCAAATCATAAATAATTTAGCATATTTAAATATAGGTTATTCTTACAAAAATAATTAGTTTGTATTCTAAAAATCTAATTTTGATTTACAGAATTGCGCATATGGGATATTTTCATGGGTGGAGCGCATCTAGGATACCAGAAAGTTTGCCTTTTTGTGTGGAAAAACAAAAGCTAAAGGTATAAGACTGCGAGATTTACTCCTTAGTGCATTTTGAGAAGTAGGCATATTTTTGAAAATCTCTGCCAGTCGTTGATTGCTTGTAGGATTCCTGATATTCTTTGTGATTGGCATGATAAGTAAGACATGTACACCAAACTTCAGAGGCAACCTACGGGAAGATTGACAGTTTTTTACAGCAGTACTTTGTGCACTGGGCCCAGATGCACACAAGTGCGAAAAAGGCTTTTGTGCATTCCCCAGAAATGACAGCTACGAGGACAGCATATGAACCCTTGGGAGGGAGGAGCGGGGGGGGGAAGCAGACCACGGACCCAGGATTGTGTGAAAAAGGCCGCTTTTATTGGAACAGGTGCACATTACAAATTAACAACCTTGGCAAAAGCCTTCCAAAACTAAACCTCACTAATTAAACCGTACACCTAACCCCGCACCCCGCCCCCTCCCCTAAATTTCTTCTAACCCGCCCCTACCCGTACATTACAACATTTAAAACAATACCCAATCATTACATTACCATATACCCCATAAAACCTATAAATACAAACCTTCCGTTAAACAAACTCCCCTGCCTGCCCCTTTACAGCTATCACTCACCCAACCTGTGTAACCGAACTAAAATAACCAACCTATCCTTTCCCTGTCGATAACCCAACTTCACAATTAATCAACCAACCTCAGCCAAAACTGTCAAAATACAAATAACCCCCGCACTGCACCTGCTCCAAGCGACAAGTACATAGCCAAAAACCCCATAGCACCTGTCCCACTAAAACACCAGTGAAAAAGGTATAAACCCCACTAAAAGGAAGGAAAAATGAAGAATAACTTAAAAATTCTAAAAATTAGGGGGGGGGGAGGGACAAAAACTACCAGCTAAGCTCCCAGCCACCAGGTCACCAAAAACCTAAAATGGTGGCTGGGAGCAAGAGCCCAAAGCCTATATACTTGGGCTCCCTTTGGGCTATAAACTAAGAAGCCCAAATACAAAATGGCCGGCGCAAGGCCAGCCTCCCCCCGCAAGCCCCTCCCAAACCACCCGGGGGGGACCTCCCTGCGGTCGGCTGCCCCCCCCCAAGCCTCCATTGCGCCAATCCCTCCTCCCCAGCACCCGCACAACACTGATATAGCGTTGCCACCTTTTTTTCTGACTTAAGCACCTACGATTTCTTCATGTTTTATCATTCTAAAGGAACTCGAGGCTGGTACTTAAATAAAATATGTTGTACCATCCCTTGTTATTTTTTAAAAGGCAACTTACTGTTTGCTTTAATACTCATTTAGGAATGGTTTATACAGCTTGAAAATACCTTAAAGTCATTTCACCTTCTTACTTGTTGTTTTAAGATTATTGGCCACATGCATCAAGGAAAAAAACAGTTGCGACCAGTATTTTTGCATTTGGGATGCATCATCCCAAATGCAAAAATCACAATTTAAGTAATTGAAAAATTTGCGATTACTTAAATTGCGATTGCAATTAAGGAATCGCAAATTGCGATTCGTTAAATGCAATGCATTAACCAGTAACAATTGGCGATTTCGCAAATAGGAATCGCAAATTACCGTCAATCTCAAGTTGATGGTAATGTGCTATTTCTTTGAAAAATGCACTAAAGTGTATTTTTCAAAGTCCCATGTTACACACAGACATGCCCTTGGGGCATGTGTGTGCGCAACATGTGGATAAATTGAAATTTCAGGGATGCAACAGGGTGTCCTTTTGGCACCCTTGCACCCTTGAAATTGCATGCGCAATTTGAGAGTACCTATTGGGTACTCGCAAATTAAGCATGCAATTCCAATTTATCCCTATGGGACTCTAGGCCCATAGGAATGAATGGGAAGCAATTCCTTAATTGGGACTCGCAATTTGCGAGTCGCAATTAAGGAATGTGTAGGAATCTCAATTTTTTTTTGCAATTCTTACATGCATAGGCAAATGCGATTCTTTAATTGCGAGTCCTTAAAAATCGCAATTAAAGAATCGCTATTGACTGTTTTGATGAATGTGCACCTATAGTTATTCTTTTGTTGTAATTAGTCTCACCTTATCCCCTTTTCCCTTCCCCTCCCCTTTCCTCCCTTCTCTTCCCAATTCCATTCTTTTAAATACTAAGCTTTAGTATTCTATATAAATCTTCAGTATATGATAAATATTCATGAATTCAGATATATTGCGTTTTATTGTTTTTTACATATGCCATTCCAACAGACTTTATTTCGGTCAATGTAGACCATAAAAGGTGAACAATACAAGCAATGACATAAAAAGTACATTAAAAAAAAGCCAATACATGACAATAAAATACAAAGAAAACTTGATTAAAACATCAATAGAATTCATCATGGAGAAAGAATAAATACATTTGAGATGTAGCTAGTCAACATCCAAAAGTTACCCCATGTCAGATTGGTATTGCCAAAATTAATGCATCATTAACATTATTTTTGGGAATGTGAAGAAGTTTAAGCAGTTAAAAGTAGGGTAGAGGGTAAAAATAGTGAAAATGAATAAAAACGTGGCATGGAGGGCAGCATGGGGGTGTTATACTTGCGATAATAAATTTAACCGTGCCCTCCGGTTGTGCCACATAGTGTTCAGAAAACGGGAGACAGCAAAGACTATAGGTGGGTGGGTATCCGTTTCCAATAGTCTAAATGCCTCCACAAACTGCCTACACCCCATGTTTTTGCAAAGTGGAACCAACCAACGCCGTCTGGCTATTTTGTACCCAGGGCAAAAGAAAAAAACATGAACATCGGTACTGTCATCGCAGTTACAAGCAGGGCACCCCTAGGGGGAGGCTTTTTTACCATTTATTAGTGAAGGCACGGAGCGGCAGGGTCCCTATTCTAAACTGAAAATATAGTTTCCTTGCCGAAAGTGGTTGGATAGCACCCAGGAATTGCTCAAAGTAATAATCAGCTTTAATATTTAAAAAATCAGCGGTTAAGTGACCAAGTTTTTTTTGCAGAGTTTTATGTAGCGCAAACTTGACCCGAAACGGGCATCAGAGCACTTTACATAGCACCAGTTATATTACAACACACATTCATTTTTGTTAGGCACAGGGAGATTAAGTTATTTGCCCAGAATCACAGGATGTTCAGTGTCATTGCCGAGACTCGAACCCAGCTCCCCAGATTTGAGGTGGACCACCCTAACCATTAGGCCAACTCCTCTCCCAAGTTGGGAGTTCCCCTGCATATCAGCTAGTTTGAGCGATCTATATGCTCTGGCTAATGCTGGGCATCGAATGGCCAAGCACGCTGTCTCTGGAATGTTCGATAAGTTTGGAAGACCTAGCTTGTAACACACATCCCTTATATAAGAGAGCCATGACAAACTGCCCGCCCCCGGAAGGCCAAGAATATCCTTAAGTTCTAACTGGTAGACTGCAAGTTCCGGGGTTGCCCACAGTCTACGCCAAAAAGTTAACGGTTGAAGACCAATCTCCTCTGCTCTAGGTCTGATGCCAAGATCCATGCGTAATGGAATGAGAGAGGTACTCGGTTGAAGGCCCAACAGCTGTCTCAACAAGTTGTTCTCTGTTTTGGGCAAACCACCAGGAGGACAATGGCCACATAGCTTCGCGCCATACATTACAGCACTCCTGATTTGGACTTTGTATATCTTGGCCACCGGGGCAGCCGGTTTACAGGAGGAGTTCCTGTATGTTTTCAGTATTCCCCCTACCACCTGGGCTAGTTTGAGGCTTGCCTTAGCTAGTAGTGGGCCCCACTCGAACTTTTGGGACAGTGTGACACCTAGATAGTCGAAAACAGTCACCCTCTCTAGCAAGGTGCCATTTAGAGAGGGATTAGGACGAGAGGTTTTGGCTGGATTAAAAACCATAAATTTGGTTTTAAGCGTATTGATCTCCAACTCCCTAGTTGTACAGAAGGTTACAAAAATATCCAAAACTCCCTGGATGCCCATGGGTGACTTGGAGAGGAGCAAGGTGTTGTCCGCGAACATCATTGCTGGCACCTTGCTATGCACCAACTTGGGGGCATCGTTATCCACTACCTCATTAAGATGGGCAACCAGAGGGTTAATGAACAGACAAAAGAGGGTTGGAGCCAGCATGCACCCCTGCTTAACACCTCTGTTGACTGGAAAACGGGGTGTTAATTCCCCATATTTACAGTACCTTACTCAGGCATAATGGCCCGCATGCAGTTTCATGATCACTGTCAAGAGATGTTGAAGAACCTCCCACAATTTATCTCTGGGGACCAAATCGAAGGCCGTTTTCAGGTCGACCAATATCAAATAGAGGCTGCCAACCTCTATTGGTACCGTCTTCCAATATAGTAATTGTAACCTTAGTATTTGGTCGATGGTCGAAGTGTTTTTCCTGAAACCTGCTTGGTAGGGACTCATTCTCCTCCATCCACTCATGGAGCTGATCGAGGAGGATCCTTGCAAACAGTTTCTGTGTGACATCGATCAGACTGATCGGCCTATAATTGGTCAGTGTAAGAAAGTGGGTTTCTGTTGCAGTAACCCCCCCTTTTTGTGCCTGATAACTGATGCACTTTTCCTTGTTGTGCCCTGGGCTCCTGCCAATCAGGTGCCCAGGGTCTGTGTTCCTTCCCTAAAAACAGCCAAACCCAAATTGGCAAACCCTGGCCACATGTCAGCCCATAGTAAATGGTACCCTATGTACCCAGGGCCTTGGGACCAGGGAAGGACTCTTAAGGGCTGCAGCACTCATTGTGCCACCCTTAGAGGCCCTGTACCCTAGCACACACACACTGCCCTTGCAGGCTGAATGTCTGGGTACAAGACAAAACAAAGAGTCGACATGGCACACATCCCTGTGTGCCATGCCCACCACCTACACTGCCCTGGCATACATCAGCCACCCCTCTAGCTGGGTGCGCTATGCCAGTGGTGTGGGCACAGGAGCATGAGCCCCCCCTACAGTACCCAGGTCCATTCCTGGGCACTGTAAGTGCAGTGCTGCCATCTAAGAGTACATGGTGCTGAGAGCTCGTCAAACACGAACTCCACAGCACCATGATGGCAACACTGAAGACTAAGAAGTTTGATATCAAACTTCTCAGCACATTAAACCCGCACTGATGCCAGTTTGGGATTTAATATACCAAGCACCCCAGAGGGCATCTTAGAGATGCCCCTTGAAACCTAACCTACCATCCACGTCTGGTCTGGGAGACTGCCTAGGCTGCCACACAGCAGACATGTTGCTGGACCCCTGGGTAGGAGAGCCCCTGCTCTCCTGGACCTGCAACAATGCACATCCTGGGCGAAATGCTAGGTCTCCTCCCCCAGGATGGACAGGGGGAAGCTTCAAAGGCATGCCGCCTCTGTGAGCTTCGCCTGGCCACTTGCTGCCCCCACTCTGGCGGGAAGCCTGGCTGGAAACCCCAAATAAGGACAGGGGATGTGCCAGCCTGCCAACCTCACCCCTCAGGTGAGGGAGGCGAGGTGAAGCACATCTCCGGGCGATCGCCATCTTGAAGATGGGAGGCCCTGCCCAATCAGGACTAGGCTACTGCCCCCCTCCCACAGAAGAGTTGCAGGATAGGGGGTGTACCCACCCCAGGGCAGGGACCCATTGGTCCCCGCCCTTTACCTACCTGTAACGCCCCTAAACCTAGTATTTAGGGGCACCCTGAACCTTCCTTCCTGAGATTCCAGATTCCAAAATACAAAGAAGAGCAAGAAGACAGAAGACCTGCCGTGCAGCTGCTAAGAAGAGGAAGACGCCAACTGCTTTGGTCCCAGCCCTATCGGCCTGGCGACCCTCGAACCTGCTCCTGCTACATCCTGGCACCTCTTGTGGCCAGCAACCTCACAAACCCCGGAGGACCTGGCTACCTTTTGGCTCTAAGCACCTGGGACTCCCATGAGCAGAGGCTCTGCTCAAAATCAGCTTCTAATCCCTGGCATCAGCCCGGAACGGCAAACCCTGCACACTCTGCACCCGCCAAGCCTGGCCTGTCCGGCACCCAAGGACTTCCCACGATGCTCCTGACGACGCCTGCAGCCTCAGAACCAGGTACCCCCCAACCGCGATCAACAGAGGGTAAGATTTCCCGACACCAAATGGCACCCCTGCACCCGGCGCCCTGCGTCCCCCTGTGCCGGACTCCGGGGTACCTACCTATCCTCCAACTACCCAACTTACCTCTCAAAGTGGTGGTGGCACCTGAAGAATCTTCGTCCCCGAGCTTGCAGCCTTTTTCCAACCAGGAGGTTTCCCATTGAAATCAATTGAGCGCCCGAAGGCTCAAAAGCACCCTGCACCCAGCCGCCCGAGTGGCCCTGGCAGTGTAACCTCTACACCTATCTACTTCCCCATTTGCCCTGAGCAAGTGACCAGGAGCACAGCTCCCACAGCCGCGTGGCCTGCTAGTCAGCAGCCACCAACCAAGGCCCCTCGGCCTCCCATAGGATAACATTGGGCCTAACTCACTCTGCACCCGGCTGCCCCTGCGCCGCTGAGGGTGTAACAACTGTACCTACCTGACCCTGGGAGACCCCTGAGTCTGTGCCTAGAACCTTAACTTTGCCAGTCGAGTACTTACCCAACAGCCGATAACTCAATTTTCTCCATAAGGTAACATTGACTGGTTTCTTCTGAAATTTCTTCTAAGTGTGGAGTTTCTAAAACTTAAAATATCCACCAAAAATCAGCTGAGTAACGAAAACGAAAATATTCACCTGCTTTTAGGAGAGATCCCAGTGCTGGATCTTGGTGCCCAGCACTGACCCTGAAAAATATTCACAACCGTACTTACCAGCAACCCAATTTTCTTCCATATGAAACAATTGACTGTTTTTCTGTGAAATTTCTTGTGTCGATTTTTGCAAACTTTAAATATTCTTTAAAAATCGTGCTAACTGTGAAAATGCAATTACTTACCTGTTTTAGATAGAGATCCCAGTACTGAGTCTAGGTGCCCAGTACTGGATTACAAAAGTAACGAGAACCTACTTTACCTGCAACTTGAATTTTCTTCCATAGGGAATCATAAACTGGTTTTCTATGAAATTTCTTCAGTCAACTTTTAAAATAGCTAACTATTTCCTAAAAATCACAACAGTAACTAAGTCAACTTTTATCACTTGTTTCTAAGAACTGTCCCAGGACTGAATCTAGGATCCAGTCCTGGAGTTACAAAAGTAATCCTGAATGTAATCTATTGCACATAACTTAAAATTTCCATTGAGCTCAATGCATTATTGTGTTTGAAATTGTGTTGCCTATTGCAACAACCTGTACCAGTATTTACAAAAGTCAATTGCATATTGCAAAAGTATTTACCCAAAGCATCTCATTCTGAGAAAGTATATTTTAATACCTATTGTTGGTTCTAAAATAAAACAGACATATATTTTTTATATAACCATTGGCCTAGAGTTCAGTTATTGAGTGTGTGAGACAATTTGCTGACTGAGTGTGTACAACAAATGCTTTACACTGTCCTCTGATACTGCCTTACTGCTCGACCAAGCTACCACTTTAGAGAGTAAGGTTATATCTAACTTTAGCCTCTTCCAAACCTCTGGGGACTGTGGACTCTGTACACACTGTATCTATTTGGGAACAGTATATACAGAGCCACTTTCTCACAGTCGGTAAGTGGGGTGAACCCTTTTTAAAGACGGGGTATATTTCAGCCCCCAGCCAGGTATCCGGGATCGCCATACCTCTCAAAATTGGCATTGAAAACTGCCCATAGGTAGGGACCCCATATTGTTGGTTCTGCCCTGAATAGGTCCCCTGGGCTCTTGTCTAGTCCCGGTGCTTTTCCAAGAGAGAGCTTCCTGATTGCATTTAGGACCTCTACTAGAGTGATCCCTTGGTCCCCTTCATGGTCAGTCCCTGAGATTAATGGAGGGCTGCCCACTTTGAGGTCCGTACCTTCCTCCGTGGAATATAAAGCTTGGAAGTGAAACATCTACATGGCCCCGCTCGCCCGCGTCGCCAGACTGCATGACCTCAACATCATCTCCTATGCCGATGACACACAGCTGAGCCTCTCCCTCACCAAAGACCCTCGCACCACCAAAACCAACCTCCATGAAGGAATGAAAGCCTTCGCTGAATGGATGAAGAACAGCCGTCTGAAACTGAACTCGAACAAGACGGAGGGCCTCATCCTCGGCTCCACCCCCTCAGCCTGGAACGACTCCTGGTGGCCGACTGTCCTGGGCGCAGCACCGACACCCACCGACCACGCATGCAACCTGGGATTCATCCTCGACTCAACACTCTCCATGACCAAGCAAGTCAATGCCATCTCATCCTCCTGTTTCAACACCCTCCCCATGCTCCGAAAGATCTACAGGTGGATCCCCCCCGACACAAGAAGAACGGTACCCAGGTCTTGTCAGCAGCAGACTGGACTACGGAAACGCCCTCTACGCAGGAGCCCCGGCCAAACTGCTGAAACGACTGCAACGCATACAGAACGCCTCCGCTCGACTGATTCTTGACATCCCTCGCCACAGCCACATCACACCCCACCTGAGAATCCTGCACTGGCTTCCCGTCAACAAAAGGATCACTTTCAAGCTCCTCACCCACGCACACAAGGCACTCCACAGCACCGGACAAACATACCTCAACAGAAGACTCACCTTCTACACCCCAAACCACCAGCTCCGCTCCGCAGACCTCACCCTCGCCACCGTCCCCCGCATCCAAAGAACGACCACCGGTGGCAGATCGTTCTCCTACCTCGCCGTCAAGTCCTGGAACGCCCTCCCCATCCTCCTACGGCAGACCGAAGACCTTCTTACCTTTAGGAGGCTACTCAAGACCTGGCTGTTCGAGCAGAAGCAGCACCCCCCCCCCCTTCCCCCACCACAGAGCCTTGAGACCCTTACAGGTGAGTAGCGCGCTCTATAAATGCCTTGATTGATTGATTGATTGAGACTTCCATGCAGCCGCAGCAATATTGGGCTCTAGGGCTGGCTGGCCTGCGTTGCTATCTGAGCAAACTAGTGACCAGAATAACTTCATATCTCTGTTAGAAAGGGCGACTCTAACGGCATTCCATCTGTCTAGTTCCCACGTCTTTCTTGCTTGTTTGATGCTGTCTTGGTAGGAAGCCCGCATTTGTTTAGTCAAAAGTCGATTGTTATTTTTGTTTGCGTCTAAGAGGGCTCTCTAAGCCTTGCGGCAGGCGTCATTAAACCAAGTTTGATTAGAACCCTTCTTTGGTTTGGGATGCACCAAAGGATTAAATGTGTTATTCAAGCTAGATGTTAATTCTGAGTGCAGTGCCTCTATTCTATCAATGGTATGGGGAGAGTCCATTTCCCTGTCAATATCTCCCAGTTCCTGAATGGGCAACATGGTTAGAGAGAATAATACGGCTAGCTTGTCAGGTGACTGCTTAAGTGTCCCCCATCTTATTCTCCTTCTGTTGTTAGCAAGAATTAAGTTGCTGTCTGGAGGGGTACTGCCATTCGAGGAATTATTAAAATCTGGGAGATGTAACTCCAATTTCAAGGCGTTATGGTCGCTGTCCTGTCTTGGCAGGACAGCAAAGTCAGCAACCCACTGCCATGATCTAGTTTCGGCTAGAATGTAGTCCAGCAAGGAAGATTGTCCAGTTCTATTGAAGGTTGGCTTCCCTGGTCTATCTGACTTGGTGCGGCCATTACAGGCTCTCAGAGAATAGGTTAATGTTACAGCGTTGATCTGAAGGGCCAACGGTGTCCAAGCCTTTATTGTTTGAATTTGGGGATCAGGAATGAGCCAGAGCCGATCCTCGGCACTGGAAAAAACATCAGTAGGGGTAGCAAGGGGCTCAAATTAACAAATAAAATCTCCCCCTATGACCAGCCTTATATTCGGGGTTTACATATGACTTTAGATTATTTTCCACAGTACTGTGAATATAATTGACACATCTTCGATTAAGTCAAAGTTTTTATGAAATTATTCACAAATTTGGGTTAATTCAATAAAGCTTTAATGGATGGTGGACTCTTTTATTGTATTAACTGTAGTATGCCTGTGTTGACCTAGTGTGTTTATAACCCCCAACTATGACCTGTTTGACTTAGTTTTACTGTTATTGAACGTTTTTAAGTATCCCAAAAAGGACAAGAAATTCAGCCGCGATGAATGATAAAATGAACACTGCAATTTTTGCACATTTGGCCGATATGTAGCTAATTAATGAATTTGATGATGTTTTTAAATTGTTGCTTTTATGGCCTTATTTACTGCCGAATAAAGATTATTATTTTCATTATTATTATTGGATTCATTCAATAAAGCTTCGAAATGTAAGATTATAGATTTCACCGGGAAGCATACACACTAACTAGAGCTGTAACTATTGGCTCTGAAAAAAGGTGATGTAGGCCTTTCTGCGGCCCCACATACTACGGCTTATCACTGTACAGGGCCGGCAGCGCGTGTAAATAAATATACCGAATTCAATTTTCTCGAAAGGCGATTTCAAGCTATAACTGTTTGAGAAGTAGAAGGCTGCCCGTGGACACACTATCTAAAAACTAAATTGGTAACCCTGCCAGGATATCTAATCGTTAATCTGACAGTGCCACTCCAGGCTGTCCAAACACACGAATTTCACAGCTGATGTTCAGCCATTGTAAGTGAATATAACAGATGGCAATGCAGGCCGCTGTTGAAGATATCACAGGCATATTTACCTGCCTACGTAGATAGGCCTCGTGCTGGCCGCGTGCGGCGCCATCTTAATTTCAGGCACGTTGCTCCACACAATGACAGATCAGTTCTCTTGTCCAGACTATATTATTTCAGCAAGTAATTTAATCTGGTTCAGCCCTTTTAGCTCGCAACCGAAGCTGATGCTGTGAAAAGAACAAAGCTGTCAGAGCCGAGGAGGTCCCGAAAAGTGCTGGCGCAGGTCTTTGCGAGGCTTTCTGCTATTGCTGCATTGGAAAATGTTGACTGCAGATAATCTAATGGAGACAATAAATCAATCCATTAATGTATGTCATCACTGCCTCATCACCCTGCTGTTTGGTTCCAGTGCACATATTGCTGCCAAGTGCACGAATCTGGCTGATGGTAAAATAAAATGTTTGCTCAATCGTGGCTTCTCTAAATAATTGTACAGAAAGAAAGGGCGGTAATGGCAGTTCTTAACACATTAATTTATACTTTATTTTCCTAAGGTTTCCTGTAGTGCGTTCTCTCCTCAAAGTGGGGGCCACCGAGGGACAAACAGAATAAAACGCAAATGGACTTCACTCTGTGTAAAATACTAATGAAGTAAGGGGTAATGATGAATTCATTGGTGAATGAATTCAAAAAAGGTCATTCTGATTAGATATGTTATGGCTTCAAAAGATGAGGAAACATGAAATGTGTACTCTCCGACATATTGAAAGGTGGCAAAAAGTGGTACAGAAGTAGAAAGAGAATGCCTGTTGATAGTTTTCTGCCTTCCCACCGTTAACAATCACTGTATTGTAATGGCGGAAAAACAGTAACAATGCTATGTATATTATGGTTATGCGTATTCGAATTTTCCTAATGTTCGCTAACAGCAGCGCCGGCTTTAGCGCCGGTGGCGCCCTGTGCGACAATGTTTGTTGGCGCCCCCCCATGGCCACCTCCACCACGGATTCTCTTATTGGCACCCTTTAACAGTGACCAAGTCTCCATAACCACTCTCTCTCAGATGCATTGAATTAGTTATATAACGCCACTCATACCAGTGTAGGGAGTCAGAGCACTAAAAGTGTAGGATTCAAATGTCATCCATACTGGTAGGCAGTATAGTCAAAGAGTGCCTGGTGTAGTGAAGCACAAACTCAGAGTAGAAAAAGAAACAGCATAGTTGGGAATTTTCTCTAATGATAAGAATCGATTTCTATCCAAATTAACCCTTTTTGCAACATTAATAAATGTTCTGATGTATACTTTGCAGTGTGCATGCAGTTCTATGATGAAAGTTAATAGCTCACTGTTGTATATTAGGACTTTAAGTTATAAATTGCAAGTTACAAAAGGATGTCTCTTTTAAAAGCAGTAACCTGCTGATCTGTGTACATTATATGCACTCTGTAATCTACTTGGTACACGTTCTTTGCAGCAGGCATATTAACCCTCTGCACTAACTTCACATAAGTCAAAACCTAAACCATACTTAACGCTGATCTCTCTCCAGGAAGATAATTAATCACAGGAGTTATCTTGACATTTTTGTGAGACCTGGTAATTGCTGGAGGAAAGGAACGCTGCAGCAGGTGCTTTAAAAACATAATAAACTTGCAAACTCGGAGCCCCCAGAAAGGCAGCACCCGGTGCGGTGGCACCGGTCGCACCGCCCTAGAGCCGGCCCTGGCTAACAGCAAAGAATATCATTGGCTGTAATTCCTTGAAACCTTTTATGAGGGTAACCTTCACCCTTAACATTGCTGGGGGATTAAATACACCCCAGTCTTGCAGAAGAACCAGGGTGTCGCATTTGATCCTACCTGCCTTACCAAGGATAGGAGCTTTAAGATGTCTTGGATTGAGACCAAGGGACATGTTCTCCCCTAACCCAGTACCTTACCTAGCTTTCGAAAGCAAGGTATGTCTTCTCATTCAATTTTCATTTGAGATACCAGGAAGTGTCCATTTTGGCTTTTGCAACCTCTTCACTTAATTGTTACGGTATTTTGAGAAATTTCACCCCAAAAAAACCTTTCACTATTTTGCCCACCACTAGACAGCTGATTGATGCGTCAGTGCCATATTCACAAATTGGAAACAGTGTATAAGGGCAGCCCTCTGCTCACTAGGTCCTCCTTCATAGCTAGGCCTTATGCCGCCCATGGCGGTGGTGATTCTTGACTTTGCTGCCAGCGACGGCCACAAGTAGGAGTTGGGGCATTCCTTGGGCCCAAAACTCGTGCTGTCCATGGTAGACCGCCCCCCTGCCCCCCCTTGCTACGTTACTGCTTCATTGTCTCAAAAGTACCAGCGAAGCTGGGGTGGGGAAGCTGACAGCTGGCCAATTTCACACTTTTACACAGGACAACGGGCCAGTTTTTGTCTGCCCCTTGTTTTTAGGTTGAGCCTAGAGTCAGCGCCTATGCGCTCATCTTCGAGACTTGCTGTACTGGAGTGTAGAAGAGAAACCCTGCCCACTCTCCGCACATATTTTTCATTGATTTGTGTGTTTGTCCTTCGTAAATGTAGGTTTCTGATTCAGTCATAGGCTCGTTTGTCCCTCCTTAGTGCAGCCTTGTCTTCATTTGTAACCTCCCATGGCGACTGGCCCATTTACTTTGGTTGTTACACGGTACTTGTTATTTAGTCTGCAAGCACTACTTTCTTTACTGAGTTTTTACTACTCCAGGCACAACATGCTTTCCTGCAACATTCAGCGCACCATGCGCGCTTTCACTTTCCTAGCAGCCTGTCACTTGTTAGGTCTCGCCTGACTCAGCGCATGCGCTGGTCTGGCGAGACTTATTGAGAGGGCTCCAAAAATTGCTACCAGGCCAGCCTAGAGCTTCAGTGCATGTGTGCGGGCGCGCGGGCCGCGCTTGACCACGATTACTTTCACTTTTGCCGCTTTGATGTTTGATTGCGATCACTTCCACTTTCGCTTTCGCGGCCGCACGACCGCTTGGCATAGCCAATAGGTCTCGCTTTTGGGACCTTGTAAGTATTTAGTTATGCAACTGTTGCATGGCTAAACACTTATAAGGTCCCAAAGGCGAGACCTATTGGCTATGCCAATGCTTGTTTTTTTATCCAGCTCGCGCCCTTCTTTATTTGACCAGCATAGACTTTTTGTTAGGCGTCCATGCGATATTAATGCTTTTTTAAAAGGGCTGCAACATTGTACTTTAACGTTAAATATAATTTCTTTTTCAATGCACCACACCGTGCTGCAGAAATAAACTTTTAAAAAGCTGTATTTATTTTCAACAGTGGCAAAATCTAACTTATTGTCAGCAGTTCAGAGTGCCCGCTTTCACTATGCGACCGCGCTAGTGTGTTTCCTGGACGTAAATAGCTCTGAGATCCCTAGAGCCCCTGCAGACATCACAGTCAGTGGCAGAAAGTTGCTTTACTTTAGATGATCCTTTTTTTTTTTCATATTTATATAGCGCGAACTCGACCCGAAGGTATTGGAGCGCTTTACATAGCATCGTATTTACATTGCATCGTATTTACATTACACACTCAGGAACGGGGGATTAAGTGATTTGCCCAGAATCACAGGATGTGGACGCGACCTCGAGGCTCGAACCCTGGTTTTCTGCACCAGAGGCGGCAGCGCAGCCGACGGGCCACATCCTCTCCCCATCTTCTACATTCTTCCGCAACTCTCTCTGAAAGCTTGTTGCTCTTGGCGTGGCTCTTGTTTGAGGGTCTTATGACTGCACGCGGGAAACTATAACAAAGTCAGTTTGCAATGGGCCCCTGCAGATTGTGGCCGGATTTCCAGCTTAAAGAAACGATGGGCATTCACTTACCACGTCAGTCATTGTTTTCGAGTGAACTGTTTATTGTCTACTACTAAATGGGGCGCAATACCGAAAATATATTGGTTGTGTGTCTGGTGAAGACCTGATAACCCCTTGCCTGTCATCGGTCCTCTTGGGGTAATTAATGGCTTCCTGTTTTGATTGCGGTCAATAGACGTGTCCTTTATAGCACACAAGCACTACTTGACTCGGCCGTTTTGGTAAATAACACCATGTGCTTACCCTTTTGTCGTGGTAATAAAGCAGAGATAATGTGGTATTACTGCTAGGTCAGAAAATGCACTTGCCTTTTCCAAATGCTCTGTTTGTCTACCCTGTTCAAAGAGCTCAAATAACTTGCAGATGTCTACTGACTGAAAACAGTTGTGATCGAATCTGTCAGTTGCAATATATCCTGCTATACCTTGTATGTTACTGGTTTATACTGTAACATGGTGGTTTAGTTTACATGTGCCCAATAGCTTCGCCCCCATTCATTACATTCTTCACCCTCGGTTCCCTCTCAGTTAAGCCTCCTTTTTCCCAGCAGCTCCCTAAATACTGGGCAAGTCCATCTTGTCCCTATACGTAGGGCGTCTGGAATTATGAGATTTTGTGACTGGAGCATGTTCTGCTTTAATTGTGTATTTTCAGCAACGTAGCACGTTAGCTTTAAATATTATTGTTTTTCATTGCGCCACACCGTCCTGCACATTTAACATGGCGCTGTGGTGTTGCCTGGACGATGCAGGTACTATTTCTTATACCCCTACTGTCCCCCCGCCCTCTTTGCCTACGCATGCCTATGTGCCTGCTTTGCTAAATGCTTCATATGGCTGTACTAACTAGAAGGTTAGTAGCTCAAACTATTTTCATAGTCTTAGCCAGTGTATTTTCTTTTGTAATTACATTAGAATATGATCTGACAGTAAAGGACAGCTACCTCAATTATAAAAGCCGTCATTCATCCTTACTCCGTCAGCCCTTTAAAAAAAACTGAACCATTTCATTTACGGTTTTCGTTTTATAAATTGTGGCATGAACTGTAGGTGGAAATGCTTTATTGTATTTGTATTGTATTCATGCCGGTTTTGAGAGATTGTAAAAGGCTGCTAGTTGCGGCACTCTTTCCTGATTTTATTTCACAACCACCTTACTGTATCTAACCAGCCTCTTGTAGCTGATCGAAATGCCAGTCCCTTTTTGATCTGCATATCAAGGAAGCTGTATGCTTCAACCCCCAACCTTTGCAAGTTTGGTGCAATTGCATTTTCATGTTTACACCTTTTAAACTGCGGTTGCTTCTATTTAGTACCGACAGTTTAATAGGTATGTATAACACGCAAACTAGTAACTCTTAACTATAACACAGAAGGGTCAGTTTTCTTGTTTTTATTACAATTATAGTCCTTCTATAACAAAATCCGTGCTGTACACAGCTTCTGCAGATGGGATCATATCAGTAAAGTATGTTACAGATACCTTCCTACATGATTTATGTCAGAACATGAAGTACGCACCATATTAATGTTTCTTTCTTAGGACCCCACCCCGCCCCTATTGCAATAACTACATAACGAGATGCCCAGGCCCGTATACACTCATCTCTCACTTTCTTTCCTTCTAGTAAACAATTCTCTATATATTGATCCCTCCAACTCTGTCTTTCTCTACCGTGTCCCTCTTCTTCTCCCAATTTTCACTTGTCTCTTTTCCCTACATTCAGCATCATATCCACGCAGATGACACCCAACTCATCCTCTCACTCACAAAGAACCCCGTAGACACCAGACTCTGCTTCCAGGAGGGTATGAAGAACGTGGCTGCCTGGATGAACGACAGCTGCTTCAAGCTCAACTCAGAAAAAAATGAGGTCCTCGTCCTCGGACCCTGCAACTCCGCCTGGGACGACAACTGGTGGCCCTCCGCCTTAGGGAACCCACCTACCCCTACGGATGTCAAGACTTCCAGAACCATAGCCAGCGTTAGATCAGTGCCAGCAAAAACTCAACGGTCATTAAAGCAGGGTTCCAAATATCCATGTTGGCGAAGGCAGCATAGAGTCACCACGTTGTTCCTGCGGCGCTGTGTACAGAACCTGAAGAAGCGAGTATTCCAACATGGCCGCCGAAGGGGATTACAAACAGCGAGGAGTGAGCGCTCTAGTCTTCGAGAGCGCGCGAGCAGCTGTGGAGATGAAGCGCACAGCTGCTCAGGAATCTGCGCACTTCAACTGACCTCTTCACCGGAGTCACTGCGCGGCTCTGAGTGAAGTTCTTGTTCTGAGGGAATTCCTGTCAGCGCTTCTGTTTTGGTTGTTCTTATCGCATGCGCAACGTGGGATTCTGGCAAGTGACTTAATTGAAGAATTCGTAGTATGTATTTAGTTAGTGCCACTTCACGAAATTCTAGTTAATTATCTCTGGTACCAGAATTGGGGGTCTGTACTCCTTCACAGTTCAGTCAGTTCAATAGGACAATATTAGTTACTCATAGCTAGGTTTTAAGTCATAGTGTCTACTTCAAAGTTTATTCCTTGAGTCGGGACTACTCCATTACAATTCCTTAAGAGTGTTGTCAGTCCATTCTCCATTGTTCCTTCGATTGACTGTTGTGAGGATAACGGAACATTGCCTGTCACCAATCACCTCCTGGGGCTTGTACAGATTATATTGAGGGTAAGAGACTTCGTCTGTTATTTTCCAGTTAATTCACAGCAATTGTCCAGAGTGTTCCTTGAGTTCTTTTTCAGAGGTAGTGGGCATAGGAGTCAGTGTCGACTCCAGTGTTACTTGAAGTTTCTGACAGATTGAAGTGCCAACCTTTCACTCGAGTCGACATGGCTGAGGGATTTGATATGAACTCCTTGGCGGGAATCCTAGAAGGGTTACAGACCCAACTTACACGTTCCACAGAAGAGAATAGAGTCCTGAGGGATGAGGTAAAAAGGTCCCAACAAGAAACTCGTCACGTTCAACAGAAATTAGAGGAACTCTTAGCGGGAACAACTCCTTTACCTAGCTTCAACTCCTCTCAGAACTCGGGTGCAGAAGTGGCCACGCAAGTAATTCATTCAGTGGCACCTATTGTCCCCTTAGCCAACCCAGAACGCTTTAGCGGGGACCCCCATAAGGCCCAGATTTTCCTGACCCAATGTTCTCTACATTTCTTGTGCAGATCAGTAGTGTTCAAAGAGGATCAAGCCAAGGTCGCATTCATGTTGTCTTACTTGAGCGGCGACGCCGCAGCCTGGTCTATGCCGTTGGTCTCTCGAGACGACGCAGCTTTGTACGATTTCAATCGTTTCAAGAAGGAATTCCTACGAATATTCGACAGAAGAACGGCCAATCAAGCCACCGACAACGAACTCCTAGACCTCAAGCAAGGCAATCGAGAATTGGTAACATATATAGCTCAGTTCAACAAACTAATCGTCGAGACAGATTGGCCCGACAGTAAACGTGCGGCGATATTCTATCGTGGTCTCAAAGATGAAATAAAAGATGCATTGGCGCAGATCCCGAAACGTCCTCAGGAAATCTCAGAACTTATTGATTTAGTTCTTCAAATCGAGCATCGATTGTTTGAAAGAAGGTCAGAAAAGAAGCGAGACTACAAGTCGTTTGTGCCACGCCTAGACCGTATGAGACCCGAACCCTCAAAACCTGATACGGGTACCGGAGAGGAACCAATGCAAATAGGTTCCATCAGGGGCCCTCTCTCTCAAGAAGAAAAAGATAAAAGGCGAGCAAATCAGTTGTGTTTGTATTGTGGTACCTCGGGACATTTTGTGAGGGAGTGTCCGAAGAGAAACAAGAGTAACCAGGGGTTAAAAGATCGATCCCACCAGTAACAGGAGTTGCCCTGGTGGGATGTTCCGAACAGTCAACTCATGAACCTCAGCAACTGATTAACACATTACAGTCAGCGGCCCCCCATCTTACAGTATTTTTTACAGTCAAATTCGGAACCCAGAATTTGGAAGAAGTCTCAGTCATGATTGATTCGGGGGCCACTGGGAACTTCTGTGACCTGAAATATGCGCAAGAAATGGGCATAAGGGCGATCAAGAAGAAGAATCTCGAAGTCGTAAAGGCAGTTGACGGCTCCAATTTGACTTCAGGACCCATAGTAGAAGAAACAGAGACCTTAGAATTGGAAGGATTGCAGGGTCATCGAGAATTTATTAGATTTAACCTCATAGACGCACCCCAGTTCCAGCTGATTTTAGGGTTACCATGGTTGACCACGCATAACCCGATTATCGATTGGGAGAGGAGAACAGTCAAGATGAACTCGGAATTTTGTCAGAGGAATTGTTTTACTAAGAACTCAGAAGAGTGCGAGGGATCGCCGGCTACGGGGTTGGCCAAGTTGTCGCTCCGCATCTGCACTGTTAGCGCAGTGGAAATACCAAAAGAATACCAAGATTTGGCGAGTGTGTTCGACAAAAGGAATGCTGAGAAATTACCACCACACAGAAGCTATGATTGCAAGATCGAATTGGAAGCCGGTGCCAACCTGCCCTGCAGTCGAGTTTACGCACTCACTGAAAAGGAGAACATCTACCTCAAAGAGTATTTGGAAGAGTTTACCAGGATGGGATTCATAAGGCCATCACAGTCTCCAGTTTCGTCTCCGCTTTTCTTCCGGCCAAAGAAGGATGGGACTCTCCGCACGTGTATCGATTACAGAGCCTTGAACCAAGTTACAGTGAAAAATCGGTACCCATTGCCACTAATCAATCAACTATTGGATCAAGTCAAAGGAGCAAAGATTTACACCAAGCTTGACCTGCGTGGAGCTTACCATTTGGTGAGAGTGGCCGAGGGTGATGAATGGAAAACAGCCTTTCGAACCAAGTATGGGTTGTTTGAGTATCAAGTGATGCCTTATGGGTTGAGCAATGCCCCAGCAGCATTTCAAAACTTCGTTAATGATGTTCTGAGAGAATTCTTGGACCGAGTGGCTGTCGTCTATATTGATGACATATTGATTTTTTCCGACAACATGGAAGATCATGTCAAGCATGTGCGAGCTATACTCCAGAAGCTTTTGGATAACCACTTGTACGTGAAATTGGAGAAGTGTTCTTTTCATGCCGAGAAGGTGGAGTTCTTGGGATTCATGTTGTCCGCAGCTGGGGTCGAGATGGATAATTCCAAGGTCCGTGCCATTCAGGAGTGGTCATCGCCAGGAAGTGTGAAGGAAATCCAAAGTTTTATTGGTTTTGCCAATTTTTACCGGAGGTTCATTCCTAATTTCTCGTCTAAGGTCACTCCCATCACTCACCTGCTAAAGAAGGGACAAAAATTTGTGTGGACTGCAACTGCAGAACAAGCCTTCCAGGACTTGAAGACGGCCTTCATTAGCGCCCCCATTCTAATGCACCCTGATCCGGAACAAGCCTTTTTCGTTGAAACTGATGCATCAGACTTCGCAACCGGAGGAATTTTGTCACAGAGGAACAAAACGACGGGACAACTGCATCCGGTGGCCTACCGGTCCAGGAAGCTGTCGGACACGGAGCGCAATTACTCCATCGCCGACAAGGAATTACTGGCTGTTCGAGAAGCATTCCAAGATTGGCGACACTACTTACTGGGGGCCAAGCATACTGTCACTGTGTTTACAGACCATCGCAACCTCCAATTCCTAAAGTCTGCTAAAACACTTTCGCCACGTCAATTGAGATGGTCCTTGCACTTCTCAGAATTTGACTTTGTGATCACGTACAAACCAGGTGCGAAAAACGGGAAGGCCGATGCTCTATCGCGCATGAACCCAACTGCCGAAGAGAAACCTTCAGCCGAAGAACCCATAGTCCAGTGGTTCCCAAACTGTGCGCCGCGGCACCCCGGTGCGCCGTTAGGAGTAGCCAGGGGCGCCGCTCAGATTTGGGAAAGATAGCGTGTGGCTGTGGGCTGAGCAAGCTTATAATCATGTTATGTGAATGTGGGCAGTAAAATAATATGAGTCTTTTGACGCCTACCTGAATGCAGCAAGTGAAGCTTATTCCAGCCGCAGCGCAACTCACGGGGGAGTTACAAATGCCACCTGCATAACCCGGGAACTTGGTTTGGCCCAAGAGCGCAATGCCGCCATACGTGCGTACGTGCTTTCACAGACGTAACCACCGCATACGCAGCCGCCGTGTTCTGCCGTGCCTTGGACGACCCTCTTCACAAGTAACAAGTAGGTAAGAGGGCTGAATCACTGCTTGCTCATTGACTATTTTAATTTGACAAGTCGAGTTTGAAAGGGACAAGTTAAATAAATGTGCAGTGGCCCACAGTCTCGTCGGAAAACAGGAGTGCATCTTAATGAACACGTAGGCTCCACGCAGAACAAATTAGGCAAACAGGTGCATATGAATGAAATTTATGGTGCAGTTAAGCTTCCTGTGGAACAAGAGTTATGTAGGGGGGAAAACACAGACTCGTGACATTTTCACTCAAGTCAAGATAAAGATTTCAAATATTTCTACAACTTCACACAGCCCGTGTATTTTTGATGCTGGCTGCTGTTCCCGCACTTTGTTTGTGTGAACTTGAAGAAACACTGCGCCAGATTTTATAAACCAGGAATTCCAGTGGGCAAGTTCACTTTGGAAATAGGCCGCATTGCAGCCAGGATTAATTTCCGGACCCCAGTCTGACCCTCAGCTAAGGCCAGGCAGGAAGCATGTAACTGAAATAACCTGTTTCCCTTTCAGCCTCAGTGAAAGCAGTTCATCATTGTTCCCTCTGTATACTTCCCTATGTTAGTGACAACATAAGAGACCTCCCAAATTAAATACGTATAAAGCCTTTTCTGGCATTGGTACTACCCCTCCCTATTTCTTACACTACTAGCCTAGCGCTTACCTCGGACGAGACATCGCAGTGATATGCAAGTTCAGCTCAGACTGCAGCAACCTGGGCATCGGAGAGGCTGTTAAATCAACCCAGACTGGGGCATGTATGTTTTATTTCTGTGAAGAGGAGTGCAGCAGAGGGATGGGAAATACAGGTAACTAAAAGTGACACCACTTTCAGTCTGAGAAAACAAGGGCAAGCAGCAGGTGGAAGAAGGAATACACGGGGGTAAAACAAAGTGTGAAAGAACCAAAGGGGAAGAGAAGGAAAGCAGGACATAAAGGCAGAGAGAGGGAAGAAAAAGAATGTTGAAGAACAAAGCAGCAACAAGAGGGATGAGGGAATAGAAGACGCTTTAGCAGGCTTTTTCATAATTGAAAGTTTCACAAAGCGTCATTAATTGACCAACAACAGATACAGCAGAGGCTGCAACAATGCAAGCTTCCTTAAAGCACCGAACAGGCACACATATAGCTACTCTTTTTTTAGCTTTTAGTAGTGCTTTCTTGGGCTTGTAGTTTGCCTTTTTTTACATTATTATGCTGAGTATTATCTCGCAACTCATGGCAAGCGAGAGCTTTTAGCTAAAATGCCTGGACTGCTCAGAGGTGTCCTACTCACAGAAGGTGATGGCAGGAATGCTTCAATCTGTCTAATCATGGTACACTTGATAAAGCATATTTCAATGAATCCAGGTCCATAATCATTAAAGCTTTTATTAAACAACTGCTATATTTTTATTTTGTTACAAATATGATTATAATACCTTCATCGCATCTCAATATATTTCAGGGAGACAACTGGAAGTACTCCCGAGGTCGGGTTTACATTCCCCCACCGATAAAAAAAATGGCGGGGAGACATGGCCAACTGCCAATTAGGTCAAGGGAGCCACGGGTCGAAAAAGTTTGGGAACCACTGCCATAGTCCCATTGAAACAAATAATCGGAGCCATGCAAATGAAAGAATTCGATGAACAAATTCAGCAAGTCTGCTCAGAAGAGGATCTTCGTAAGTGGGCCGAGGCAGATGGTAAAAGAAACCTTGTCGAAGGACTCCCATATCATGAAGGCAAGCTATATCTTCCAACCAGAACACTCCAAGAAGAGGCTTTGAGAGGTTGTCACGATGATCGGATGGCAGGCCACAAAGGGGTCAAGAAGACCGAAGAACTGGTCCGGCGACACTTTTGGTGGCCAGATCTGGCAGCCCAAGTAAGACAATATGTTTCGACCTGTGAAATCTGCATCAAAGGGAAGCCCAGTCGTCAGGCCCCGCAAGGGTTATTGCAACCCTTACCTAACGCACCCTACCCCTGGCACACCGTGACTTTAGATTTAATAGTGGATCTGCCCTCTAGTCAAGGTAACACAGTGATTTTGGTGGTGGTGGACTCATTTTCCAAAATGGGACATTTCATTCCTTTCAAGACTGTACCCACAGCTTCGCAATTAGTACAGACATTCAACCAGCACATCATTCGGGCACACGGAATTCCACAAGTAATCATTTCAGATAGGGGGTCACAGTTCATGTCGAAATTTTGGAAGACCTTTATGCACAACTTAGGCATAGACGCACGTTATTCAACTAGTTATCACCCCGAGACAGACGGTCAGACCGAGAGGTTGAACCAGGAGCTAGAACAATATTTACGCCTCTATCTGTTAGAGCAGGATGTTGAATGGTCCGAATTATTGTGGACTGCAGAATTCGCATACAATAACGCAACTCATGATTCCACAGGGTTCACTCCATTTTACTTGAACACAGGCAGACATCCAGCTATCACACTGGGGAAACAGATTGGGGAGGTCCCAGCCGTGGCTAGAGTAATGGAAGAATTACAGAGCTCTTACAAAAGAGCTTTGAGCAATTTAATCAAGGCCAAACAATCCTATAAAAAGCAGGCAGACAAAAAGAGAAGACAAGGCCCACAGTTTAAAAAAAGTGACCAGGTGTGGCTATCCACTAGGCATTTGAGATTAAAGGGTAATCGGAAGTTCCAGCCTAGATTCATAGGGCCATTTAAAATTCAGAAGATCATAAATCCTGTAGTGGCGAAGTTACAATTACCAAAGTCATTGAAAATTCATCCGACCTTCCATGTTTCCCTTCTGAAGAAAAGTCCAGACAAGGTCAGGTTAAAAAACTCTCCACCCGCCATAGTGGTAGAATCGAGCGAAGAATACGAAGTCAGCAGAATCTTAGATTCCAAGGTGGCGAGAAACAAACTGTATTACTTGATAGAGTGGAAGGGGTACGGACCTGAGGAAAGGTCGTGGGAACCAGCAGTCCATGTAAATGCCCCACGACTAGTGGAAGCCTTTCATCAGGCACACCCCAGCAAGCCCGCTGTGGAAGGGACATTCTTGAAAGGGGGTACTGTCAAGACTTCCAGAACCATAGCCAGCGTTAGATCAGTGCCAGCAAAAACTCAACGGTCATTAAAGCAGGGTTCCAAATATCCATGTTGGCGAAGGCAGCATAGAGTCACCACGTTGTTCCTGCGGCGCTGTGTACAGAACCTGAAGAAGCGAGTATTCCAACATGGCCGCCGAAGGGGATTACAAACAGCGAGGAGTGAGCGCTCTAGTCTTCGAGAGCGCGCGAGCAGCTGTGGAGATGAAGCGCACAGCTGCTCAGGAATCTGCGCACTTCAACTGACCTCTTCACCGGAGTCACTGCGCGGCTCTGAGTGAAGTTCTTGTTCTGAGGGAATTCCTGTCAGCGCTTCTGTTTTGGTTGTTCTTATCGCATGCGCAACGTGGGATTCTGGCAAGTGACTTAATTGAAGAATTCGTAGTATGTATTTAGTTAGTGCCACTTCACGAAATTCTAGTTAATTATCTCTGGTACCAGAATTGGGGGTCTGTACTCCTTCACAGTTCAGTCAGTTCAATAGGACAATATTAGTTACTCATAGCTAGGTTTTAAGTCATAGTGTCTACTTCAAAGTTTATTCCTTGAGTCGGGACTACTCCATTACAATTCCTTAAGAGTGTTGTCAGTCCATTCTCCATTGTTCCTTCGATTGACTGTTGTGAGGATAACGGAACATTGCCTGTCACCAATCACCTCCTGGGGCTTGTACAGATTATATTGAGGGTAAGAGACTTCGTCTGTTATTTTCCAGTTAATTCACAGCAATTGTCCAGAGTGTTCCTTGAGTTCTTTTTCAGAGGTAGTGGGCATAGGAGTCAGTGTCGACTCCAGTGTTACTTGAAGTTTCTGACAACGGACCACGCACCCAATCTCGGCATCATCCTCAACTCTTCCCTCACCATGAACCGCCAGGTCAACGCCGTCGCTTCCACTAGCTTCAACTGCCTGCGCATCCTCTGCAAGACCTTCAAATGGATCCCCCCCAACTGCAGAAAGACCGTCACCCACGCGCACATTACCAGCAGACTGGACTAGGGCAACGCCCTATACTCCAGAATCAACAGATCTCTCCTACACAAACTCCAGACCATCCAAAATGCCGCCGCCAGACTCGTCCTCGGGACCCTACGCCACAAACACATGACCCGACACCTTCGAGACCTCCACTGGCTCCCTGTCGAGAAGAGGGTCACCTTCAAACTCCTCGCCCATGCCTACAAGGCCTTCAACAACATCGGACCCAAATACCTCAACAAGAGACTATCCTTCCACACACCCAAGAGGAACCTCCCCTCCGCCGACCTCGCACTGGCAGAGGTCCCCCGTATCCACAGAAGCAGAACAGGAGGGAGAGGTTTCTCCTACATCGCAGCCAAGACCTGGAACGAGCTCCCTGTTAAAATCAGACGCTCGCAAACCCTGCACACCTTCAGGAAGGACCTCAAGACCTGGCTCTTCAACTGATCCAGAGCCACCCCCCCCCCCCCCCCAGCGCCTTGAGACCCTCACGGGCGAGTAGTACGCTATATAAACCCCTGATTGATTGATTGATCTTCCAGCAGTAGTATCATGTAGGACTTGGCCTTTTTGGCTAGAGTTCCCTAAACTTTTTGCTTTTCCCCTGGACCGTTTTCCTGACATAGAGTTGCCAATTTAGATGCTTTGGGTACTTTGCCACTGCTGATCAGTGTCAAAGTACAAGTGTTCCTTATGAAAAGTGTAATGGTAATTGGTTAGCCATGATTGGTATGTTTGCCTTAGTAGTAAAGTCCCTAGTGATGTGCACTGTGTGTGCCAGGGCTAGTAATGTAAAGGTGCGCAGAGAAGGGAACTCAGGCCTGCAGTGTAGGGCCTGCACACAGTTTGCTAAGTTAGCATGTTGTCCTGACAAGTGCAACCACTTGTCAGGCCTTACTTTCCCTTTTTCATACACATTGGGCACCCCTGTGGTAGGTCCTGGGTAACCCCTGGGCAGGGTGCAGTGTAAGTAAAAGGCAGTACATATATTAAGGTGTGTGTTATGTCCTGACAGTGAAAAACACTCCATTTCGTTTATCACTGCTGAAAGGCCATCCTGCCCATAGGACAGAATTGGGGAGGCTGGGTGTTGTGTTTGTTAGCCTAGTTTCCTATAAGTTTAAAATGGAGAGATGAAGGTTAGTATGTATGAACTCACAGTGTCATAACACATCTTTCTGTGAAAGTGGTTTTGTCACTGTGTGTTCAGAAACGACTCTTTTAGAAAGTGGCTGGGATTTGTGCTTTAAGCACTTCTGTGTGTCTCTGTTGAATGCGGATTGACTGTCTGGATCTGAGAGGTGAGAGGAGCTGGGAGAGGTCTTGACCCAGGGAGGGGTTGAGATGGCACCAGGCTGCCCTGCATCTGGAGAGTAGAGGGAGGAGAAGCCCGGGAGGTGAAAAGGTCTGGGCTGGTTCTATAAACCAATTGACCCATCTCCTGCTGAGTGATTAAGGATCCAGACCCCCAGTATCAAAGGGAGAAAGGTGACACTGGGAGGGAGATACCCAGAACTGATTTAAGTAGGGGTCAGGGACCCCTGAGCACAAAGAACGTCAAAGACATGAAGGGGTATAACTAAGAGAACTGAAACCCCTAGAATTTGGTGTAGTTTTGGCAAAAATGGACAGGTCGAGTCTGCAAAGGCTTTGACCTCTTTCGTGGTCAAGAAGAACCTCTGCCAAGGAAGAATTTGCTGAAGAGACTGCTGGATAGGACTGATCCTTGCTTCGTAATCTGGGGCTGGCCTGCATTTTGTAGCTTTTACTAAGGAAGAGACTAATGGGACATTGCAGTGGGTGGTGTCCCCCCTTCTTGAACAGGACTGTGCTTTGTGCTGTGTCCTAAACCCCAAGGGCCCGAGGTGAGCTGGCTCCCTGTTTAGAAACACAGGAAAATAAAAGTTTCCGGAGAAGTCCCAAGCAACATGGTGTGCGCGTGCTTTTGCAGCTTGAGACCCTCGGAAGTTGTGCCTTGTGATCGTGGGCACACAGGAGTAAACTGAGTCTCGGACGCGCAGAGAGCGTGTTGTGGTGCAAGCCAAGGCATTGGTGAAGAGCACCTGGTCGTTGTGTGCACCGGGAGAAGAGAGGAGACTCAGACGCGCAGGGTGCGTGACGTGAGCAGCCAGGGCAGGGCATTGATGAAGAGTGCCTGGTCATCGTGTGCACCGGGAGAAGAGGTGAGACTCGGACGCGTAGGGTGCGTGTCGAGGTGCAAGCCAAGGCGTTGGTGAAGAGCGCCTGGTCATCGTGTGCACCAGAGAAGAGGCGAGTCTCAGACACGCAGAGTGCGTGTCGAGGTGCAACCAGAGGCGCTGGTGAGGAGTGCCTGGGTAGTGAGTGCACCAAAATCAAAGTAAGTTTCCACAGTGCTGAGTGCGGGTCTCAGTGTCCACTGAGACCGCTGGAAGGCGGGCCAGGTCATTGTGCCCTCGGAGTGAAATAGTAGCAGCCTAGACCGGCAGCCCTGGAGGAGCTGAGCCGTCGGCCCGAGCTCGCCGTGCCCATTGATGGAGTTCTGGATCAAGGCCCAAGTCGCTGATGGAGGGGAGGAGAGTGGTGTTGCGCCCCCCCAGGTAACGTGGATCACCACCTGGGGTGGGTTGCGGGCTCGGAGGGACACTCTCTCGGCCTCTCACTTCTGTCAGCTGCGCGAGCCTGTTGCTTCGGATCGAGGCCCGTGTTGGCCCAAGGAGGGGCAGTACTGGGGCCGGAGTGAGAAGTGGTACTTTTGTGTCATCATTGATCCATGTTGGGGGCATCTGTTGACAGAGCACCTAAACTGTCGTATTACACTTTGCATTATTGCTGCTAACGAACTATCGAACTGTCGTATGATGCCGGACCTTATTTGTGCCTGACGAACTACACGCTTGGTGCGCTACGCACTGCTTTTTTTTCCCCTTGCAGAGTACTTGATTGTAACGTGACACATTGCATTATTTCTTCATCGCACAGTACAGGAGATTATATTGTGGCGCATTGCATTATTTCTTCATTGCAACGTACATGATTGTAGCATGACGCATGGCATTATTTCTTCATCGCACAGTACATGATTGTAGCGTGATGCATTGCTTTGTTTCTTCTTTGCACAGGGCATGCTGGTAGTGATACGCATTGCATTATTCCTTCTATTGCAAAGTACATGAGTGTGGCACTACAAATGGCATTGTTTCTCCATTGCTTAGTACAGGAGTATATTGTTACGCATTGCAGTATTTCTTTTCTTTTGCAACGTGTGTGATTCTAGCCATACGACCTGCCTAACCTTTTGGAAACGGTTGGAAGTAAGCTTAACTGTTGGTTAGAGGCGGTTGTTGGGATTAGAACCTACCCATCCACCGGAAGGAATACTACCCATTATTATATGTTGGTTTTTTATCGTGTGTTTATATCGTATATCTTCTTATATAAAGATTATACTCGTTTTAGAAAAACACGTGTAGAGTCTATTTGTGGTGGCATCATTGGGTTGCTGTGAGTGTGGTTGCACATACTGTACACTCGTGCCTTGGAGATAAGCCTGGCTGCTTGTGCCAAGCTACTAAGAGGGTGAGCAGGGCTATCTCAGTGTCCTTACTTAGCCTAACGTTGAAACGAGGGGTTCGGATCTCGCACCTGGCAACAGCGGTGTGGAGCAGGGTCTCCCGCCTCCAGCATTTGATGGCGGCGGTGAGGGATAAGGACCCCCACTTCCAATATATCCTTTCACACAAATTCCCAAATTGCAAGTTGGGTGTTTTCACTTTCGTAAATGCTTTCAAATGAACCAAAAACAAATTCACAAAATAAAAAGATTCCATGTTTGTGTTTAAATTATGGGTGCCCGATTTAAAAAAAGATACATGGTTCCTTTTCTAAATTTCTTTCAGCAATAATAAATAAAAAGATATCTTTATAGTGTGCCTCGTAGTCTGCTTGTAACAATTTACAAAACAATAAGGTAATTTGGCTATTCTTGTGAAAACGTCCAGTGATACAGATTCCAGTGGCACACTTCCTCTTATGTAATTTTCTGTGCTGCTGCCTCGATTAAAGGCTGTGCTATAAATAAGGAAATACCCTAGTTATCAGCCCCAGTACAAAATTACAAGGTCTGTAGAAAAGCCAAGGGCCTGTTGTGTGTCCCTACGAGATTCTAGCAGCTGAACATAACCGAAATCTTCACGCAAAATTGTAGGGGTAGAGGTAAAGAAGTAATTACTGCTGCAATGTCTTGTTTGCGTAAAAATTGACCTATACAAAGGACCTTGAATGCAGTCTTATCATCGAAACTTACACCACACTAAGTCTCTGCCTGCTCACCTTATGCACCTCTAGTAAACCCCATGCTGCCAGAGATTTCATTACTTCTCTGCAAAGCATAACTGCCCTGTAGCATGTTCAGGCAGAACCCAATGGGCTGATCTGACAGATCAATGTATGGGCTGTGTTTTTCAAGCAGTTCGTGGGCCTGTTTAATAGGCAGGTAGGCCAGTTTATTACAATACAACACATCGATCCCTTGCTCTTCCACAAACCTGTCATCTCTTCCCCACACACCACTATCCCTCTCATCTCACTGTCCCACTGCACCCTCTCATCCCTCCCTCACATTTCCTGTCTCCTCTCTATACTGCATGCTCACAAATGCTACCTTGCTGTACCTTCTCACTGCTGCCCCGGTTGCCTCTTCCACTCGTCCCTCTGTCTCTCTCTCTCTCGCACTCTCAGCTCTCTCTCTCACTGTCTGACGCACTGTTTCTGCTTCTCTCATATAATTTACTAAATGTCTTCAAGCACTGTTTCTTTACTGTGCCTTTTCAAGGTTTGTGTCCCTCAAGCCCACATTGTCCTCTTCTTCTTAGGGTGTCTTCTGTGTACACAGGTGCTCCCTCTTTATGTGTCTGTACCCTGCTCTCCCATTCTTTCTCACTCTCACGCACTTTCTGCTCCTCTGTCTCGAGCTCATACACCACGTTCTAATCATACTACCTATTCCTCTCTATCTATCTTCCTTTCGATCTATGCTGTGCAGGTGTCAACCCCATACATTCACCATACCACATAATTCCAAATACACTACCCACCACACAATTCCTGTCCCGATTTCTGCTTATCCTCAGGGTCGTGCTGATGCTCAGAGGAGTCCACCTCTCCACAACCCCATGTCTGGATTATTGTTAAGGTGCAGACTCTTGGGACGGTCAAGCAAGGGAAGGAAAGGTTGGGAACTGCAGGGAGGGAGATCTGTGAATGGAGAGAGAGACTTGTAATATACTCTTATGCGTGATAGCAACTATCAAAGCCAGCAAGCGAGGTTAGACCTTTATTTGAGACACTTATGAGCTACCTGTAAAAGAAAATAATCAACCCAGTAACAGGGGAGGTGAGAGGGTGTATTCCAGTTTCCTACACAGTTGCTGCAAAGGACGAAACAGATATTATAGATAAACACATCCTTCAGCAGGAAAGTCCGTTGTACTCAAAAGACAATAAAAAACACTTTGACCAGCACACCTACCCTCATTAGCGTTTTGGAATGAATCACAGAGGACAGGAGCATCAGACTTCTAATCACTCACTGTTAATGAACAAAAAACTAAATGCCACCTGCTTATTAAATCTGTTCTCAGTGTAGATCCATGAGAAACAAGTCAGCAGAGTACCATGAATAGATCAGGATGTATGAGCTCCGAGGCAGTAACTTTCAACACCTCCAAAACTTTGCACTTTTCCAGATATCCACTTAGGAAAGTACCACCTAAAAATGTAATCCGTGAGAGCAATTACATCTCCTATGCAGCGATGTGATGGGAGCTCCTTCACTCCCTCTACGTCAAGAAAGGTCACCAGTAATCTCCTCCGAATGAGTCGCATACAGAGACTCGCAGAATATCTTTCGGCTATATCCTGGTTTCCTGATGGCACCCGCAAAGCAGGGCGCTACATCAGGAGCACGAGTCATGCTGGGAAGTAAAGTTCCCGATTTACAGGAGTGACTCACTTCTCGTCCAACTCCTGTTACACAGCCTGTCAGTGTTCGCGAGGACAATGCGACCTGACAATTCCACCCCACACAATTCCCCAATGAACAATTCCAATGCAACGCACAAAATTTCACACCACATGCATCCACTACACTACACTCCAAACCAAAACGCTTACATAAAAGGTATTGTCATTTACAATGCCAGAAGCTTTAACTCTCACAAATGCAAGACCTATTGTATTGCAAATACTTGTTGTTATTTGGTGGTACCAAGTGAACCAAATGAGCTCAGAGATGTGCCACTATCCGGTTCACAGTTGGCCTGCTTCACTTTCATGTTTTGGAGAGTGAAGGAGATCCAGTATAGCCCAAAGTAGATCTGGAGCCATGTTTGGTGTTGAAAATAGGGAACTGGGCATTGATAACTGCTGTGGTCCTCCTCTCCCTTCTAAGGACTGTGGTGCACAAAGTACTGGGACATTGGCAAACAATGCACCAGGGCATCCATCCACTGTCCCTGTTCTCCACTTCCTCAAAAATAAGGTTGAAGGAGGACTTGCACAGGTAATTGCTATCCCACCCTATTCTCAGTTGTCAACAGGACACCTGCGTGGCAGCCAAAAATAAAAATCTAATAGCCCTCCCACTCTTGGGCAGGATGGGGGCAAGTTGCAATAAAACCCTCCCAGCCCTTGTTCAGAGCCAGAGTTCTGTACTACCTTCAGTGGCCGGGTGTATCACAGAATATCACCTACTTACATAAATATAGTGCCCTAAATACTGTTTACAAAATATAGTTCTATTGGGGTAGAATTTATTATGTTTAACTCCAACAGAGTGATACTTTTGTAAACTATTTTTACAACACAATAGTCAAGTCTGACGATATGCTGACAACAATATCCTGGTAGCATATCTCAGCGACCAGCCCATTCTGTCTTCAAAGTAATGGGAAATCCCACATTGTCAGCACTCAAACCTATTACCAAGATGCATTATGTAGCTTAGGAAAGGGATTCAACGATGCTGGCTTGTTTCAGTCCTTGCTTCACCACTTCTCGGCTAGGGTGCCACTCTCTTCCTATGCATATTTTCATTATTGTATATGCCAAACGGGCGGAGAAGGGTTATTGCAGTGTGATCTGTAATCACGATGAATGTGTCTCACAAAATAATCTTTATTATTTTTCCATGTGCCAGCTCTGTTGCCATTTCTTACCAACAATGTCCCTTTCAGTCCATAGTTTTGTTTTCCTATTTCTCTCGCTAGAATGAAATGTGCGGGGTGAGATTCAGGTTGTATGATACAACTACGCATGTCTAAACAACGCAGTCTGAACTACGACCATGTCTTTACCACACATGCCTTTACAATTAATTTCGTTATAAAGGCATAATTGAAAAAGGGATAGGAGTGGTAAATTGCACACCCCAGTTCCCCTGCCCTGTGCCCTAACACACAATACCACTACCCTGCAATCCACCCGCCCCAGCCCTTAAAACTACCCCTCACCCTGAGCCCAAACACTCGGCCCCTGCCCAAAAAATTCCCCTGACCCCAGCCCCCGTCATTAGCCCTAAAACTGACCCCAGCCCTGAAAACTGCCTCTTTCCCTCCTCCTGCCCTGAGACCTAAACCCTTGCCCCCCTGCCAAAAAACGACCCCAATCCCAGCCATTCCACCCTAAAACTAACCCTCACCCCGGAAAACTGCCCCTTTCGCCCCCACCCTGAACCCTAAAACCCAGCAGTAGCCCTTAGACTTACCCCGACCCCCCGCCCTGAGCCCTAAAATCCTGCCCCATGCCAATAAACTACCCTGACCGCCCCACCTCGAGACCTAAGACTGACACCCACCCCTAAAATCTACCCCACCCAATCCCAGCCCTGGCCCCACTTACCAAACCGTGCCCTGGACCTTCCTCTCCCAATCCTTCCTGTTCCTCTCCCCACCCCTCTGCACATCTAGACTGCTGACTGCCTTTACCATGCATGTGCATAGTTAAGGTATATGCGTGGTTAAGGCAGATGTGTGGTTTAGGCAAGGGTTTCTTCGCTTGCATGGAAACGGCACACAAGGCTCAGCCGACATTGTAAAGGTCATTTCCCCCTGATTCACAAAGGTAAACTTACATGTTTGGTCTAAACTTAGACCAAACGTCCAAGGGGCAGATTTACAAGAAAGTGACGCATCTATAGAGATGCGTCACTTTCCTTGCACCACCCTAGCAAATGCTTGCGCCACCATGGGTGCGCCGTATTTACAATACGGCACACCATGGCGGAAGGATTGACAGATGCGTCAGAAATTCTGACGCATCTGTTGGGGCAAAATTCACGCATTGCTGGAGTCGTGTCACAAGCACACCGCAACTCCAGCAATGCATTTTGTGGCCTATTCCCACTACACTGTGTCACTCCTTACGCCTGCTTGAAGCAGGCGTAAGGTTTTGACGCAGTGGCGTCCTAAAAGTGCCGCAGTGAAATCTTGTAGATTTCACTGCATCACTTTTACGAGGCTTTCCTGCGTAGGAACGCCCCCCTGCATACATTATACCTGAAGCAGGTATAATGTGACGCAGGGCTTTACAACGTGACGCATCTCCCTAGATGCGTCACGTTGTAAATAGGGCGTATTGTTTGCGCCGCCGTTGAGTCAAAAAAAGTGACGCAATGGCGGTGCAAAGAGGCGCAAGGGGCTTGTAAATCTGCCCCCAAGTTTACAACATTGGGAATTCATAAAGGGCATTTACGTGTACTATCTTTATGTCCACATTCGGGGTGGACATAAAGATAGTACTTGTAAATGCCCTTTGTGAGAGCCTAAAGTCTTGAACTTAGACATTTGGTCTAAGTTTAGACCAAATGTTTATGTTTACCTTTGTGAATCGGGCCCGCTATCTTTCTGCCAGATTCTCACAGCTTCACTTCAATTCATCTGAAAATTCAGCCACAACGCCTAATTAATGATGAAAGATAGGTTCTGTCAGATCAGTCGATTCTACCCTTAACCGGTCTACTCCAAAAGTGAAGAATCTGCCCCCACTATCTTCCTTTGATGTTATTCTCCACAATTCAGTGTATGTTGACTCCTTCCAAATTTTAACGTTTCTTCTTCTGTGTTGAATTTATACTGGTTTTGCTCTCAATCTGCCTCAATTGCGGTCAAAATGATTTATAAATATTGAGGGTCTGGTTTAGAGTTTGGCGGATAGTGTACTCCGCCACAAACGTGATGGAGCATTCTGACTGCAAAACCATCAGTCTGCCTGTTCTACTGTGAGTCAGCAGACCGCCAGTTATCCAACAGTTGTACCCAGCTGGATGCACCGTCAGAAATTCCCAGTTTGTGTGGGCCACAGTTTTTTGTTTTTAAGAAACAACTCCTCCGAAAGCACAGAGATCACCATAGGGCTGCCAGTGACTGGTGGTAGTCTGACTGGGGTGGTGGTGGAGATGAACTCCACTACCCTGACGGATTGCAGGCCACACACCAAGGTCAAAATCAGGACTATAGCTTCATTTAACATGGTTCTAAAACCCCCCTCGTTTCAACTTCTCTCTTGCAGCACTTTTATATTTTTTTAAATTATTATAATTACCATTAAGTGTACTACAGGAGTCTCCAACCTTTTCAGTTGTGTGAGCTAATTCTGAAAAACTAGAAAGCACCCTGAACACTGCCTCATATAGAGACTACATAGATCCATATAAAGGGAGGAGAAGCAAGGAAGGGTTGAAGGAAAGGAAGGTAAAAGAAAAAAGAAGTAAAAAAAGAAAGGACAAGTTAAATGAATAAAGAAAGAATGACATAAGAAAGACGCAAGAAATAGAGGCAAGGAAGAAAACAAAGGAAGGAGAGAAAGAAAGAAAGGATGGACAAAGAAGGAAATATAGAAATGGAGAAGACAATGAAAGAAATGAAGGAACAAAGGGAAGGAACAGACAAGAAGAAAGGAGATGTAGGTGAAGAAAGAAAAGATAGAATACATAAGAGAAGGAAAGAAACAAAAGGATAAAGCAAGAAAGGAACAAAACAGAGAAAGAAAAGGACCAAACAGAGAAGAGAAAGAACGAAAGAGAGAAAGGAGAGGCGAACAGGAAGGAAATAAGTAAAACAGGAAGAAAAGGAGGAAAGAAGTAATTATAGAGATGGAAAGTTAGAGAGAGAAAGAAAGAGGGAATATAAAAGAAAAGGAGAAAGAAAAAAGGAATGAGGCGAGAAAGAAAAAAGAAAGAAAGAGAACAGGGAAAGAGAGAAAAATGAAAGAAGAAATCAATTAAAATGCTTTCAATGACTCTCTGAAGTCATTGGAGCAAAATCTTTTTCAGGGTGCTTTTCAGAGTGGTTAGCAAACAGTGTGCATTGAGGCATTTATTTTCAGGCCTTTTCAGAGGAAGCAGAAGCACACAGAACCATCCTCACAGTGTTTTAAGTGGAGCATTAGCAGATAGGCAGGCGGGTGAACACATCGGACCTCGAGGCAGCTGGTTGCTCCAGCACAGCCTGTGAGCTACTTCTGGCTCCGATTGACATGTTGGAGAAGGCTGGTGTACTGGCTATTCTAGGCCAACAGCTCCTGTGAGCTAAATGATTAGCTAAGCAGCAGTATTATGCCATTCACGTTTTAGTTCTAGCTTAATAGTGAAGCAGTTGGCAAGAGCTATTGTTACCAATTAAAAAAAGTCCATAGCTTTGGCTCTGCCAACAGGTGCATTTCTCTCTCGCCACATGATTTCAGCTGTTTGATGTATCATTCTATCTTCTAGGAAGTGCTTTCAATGGAAAGCATCAACTATTCTTTTACATCTGAAAAGTATACTCAACCACCTCGCTGTTTGCACATTCAGTTGCATTAAATAAAGAAAGCATTCCTTTTATGCGACTTTTTTCCCAGCATCGGAAAAATCAATTAGCTTTAATGTGAAAATTTGTGAATGCAACACATGCAAATAGGATTTGTACGTGTCTGTGTTTACATACATTACCACATGGCAGCCTGAATATTTGGCGGTGTCACAGTTTCTTTGTCCAGCAAGCTTTTAACATTTCAGGTGGTGTACCATATAAATCACTTTATGTTCTTTTAATAAGCTCAACTCAACAAACTGTGACGCATGCAAGCAGCGTTTGTTCTTGTCTGTATTTACATGCATCAGCACATTACAGGCAAGCGAGTTGGCCTAACGGCTAGGGCGCTCGACCGGGGAGCTGAGTTCGAGTCTCGGTAATGTCGCTGAGCATTCTGCGATTCAGGGCAAATCACTTAATCTCCCCGTGCCTAACAAAGAGTGAATGTGTGTCCTGATGTAACGTAACTGGTGCTATGTAAAGCGCTCTGATACCTGATTGGATTCGCGTCAAGTTCGCGCTATATATAATTCTGCTAAAAAACACAATGGCTTTGCCAATGCTTGTTTAATCGGTAAGCTTTTATATTTTCAGGTGACATACTGTATAAAATTGTTTAATTTTAATACATTCACGTGACTCTATATGCCTTGCTCTGATATTCCAAGTTCAATTAGGTAACAGTTTTTTTTATAGAAATGGGCTGTCCAGGTCTAGATCATAAAGTACATTTTCTGATCACATCACTGAGGTATACACTTCACACTTTCAGTTTCTAGCCATGCTGATGGACAATTTTACCTAAATTAGGACACATTTGCTCTAGATAATTTTACAGTTTGTGGAACCAGGCATCTCTTATTTCAAATGATTGCTTTTGTTGGAAGTGTTGATGTTTGACTTCATTTTCTTTGTCCTTATTTGTTGTTTTTGCACTTGGTACTTTCCATGTATTTTGGTCAAATTAGCCAGTTTACTGATTTTTGGGATCCCCTACAGATTTTTTGTATAGCCTCTTATGCTGTGATTTGATATCTTGAAATAGGTTAAACCATTGTTGCTCTTTGCCGAACGGTAATGCCCTGCTTATTCAGTGAAGCTGCTGCAGGGCTATCTGATGGACAGTCACAACACAGTGGGGCAGATTTACTACTTCTGGCACATCTCTGCTAATCAGCAGGGATGCGCCAGAAGAGTTGCAATGCATCTGCCCACCCGTGCGCCACCACTGATGCGCCGCATTTACAATGCGATGCACCGTGGCTCACAGATGGGCAGATGCGTGTCGCATCCCCACACGGAAAGACGGCGCATTGCTGGATTTGCATCGCAAGCGCGACGCAGCTCCAGCAAGGCTCGGGTGGCCCTATCCCTAACATGCTGCCTCAATCCTTATGCCTGCTGCAAGCAGGCGCAGGGTTTTGATGCAGCATGGCCGTAAAAGCGACTGAGTGAAATCTTGTAGATTTCACTCAGCCACTTTTCGGAGGTGTTCCTGTGCCGGAACACCCCCCCTGTGCAGGAACGTCCACATGTGGCGCAGAGCTTTACAACGCGACGCATCTCCCTAGATGCGTTACATTGTAAATAGCCCTCAGCATGGCGCTGGCTTTGCGCCACCGCTGCGTCAAATCTGGCGTAAGGGGCTTGTAAATTTGCCCCTAAGTTCGGCATGGATGGTGACTTAAAGGGCATAAAGTCGTCTCTGTTGTAAATATGTCCAGTATTGTAACTTGGAAGTAGAACGTGTCATTCATCTTTCTATGATTTGATAGATCATAAAACTCAGTAGTGAATGATTAAAAGTCACTTCTTCTATTTAGAATTTTTCATTTGGGCAACTAATGACTTCAAATTCAAATCCTTTAAAGTACAATTTATCCTAAAATACATTTTAATACTGGCTTTTGAGATACAACAAACTGTGAAATTTTAAGACAGAGGGGCATATTTACAAGAATTGCCGATAAGCAGTTTTCAAACTGTTTAGCAACAATTTTTTTACCGCTGCTTACCACCAAATCAAGTATTCACAAACACTGACTTCATCCTCCAGGATATCTTCCAAAATCTGTTCATCTTCTACATCACATACCAAACGTGACAAGCAATCTGCTGTTACATTATCAACACCTGGCTGGTGCTCAATAATAAAGTTAAAATCTTGTAAGCCAAGCACCCAACACCTTGTCCTAGAGGAAATAAAATCTAGACCCTTTTTGGAAAAAAATTCTTTCAGAGGTTTATGATCTGTACATACTTTGAAATGTGTTCCCCAAATAAAGTTGCAAAACGTATTAAGTGCCCAGTAAATGGCCAACGCTTCTCTTTCAATTACAGAGTAGTTTAACTCCGCACCTCGTAAAATCCTTGATGCACAAGCAATGAGTTGCTCCTTGCCATCCCTTATTTGTTTTAAAACTGCTCCTAAACCTCTAGAGCTTGCATCTGTAACCACAGTTGTTTCCATACCTGGAACAAAGACCTGTAATTTAGGAGCATCTTTCAAATTCTCCCTCAACTCTAAAAATTCCTTTTGACATTCATGCGACCAAACAAACTCCTTATTTTTTCCAAGCAACTGTCTCATATTGTTGGACTTGCTTGCCGAATTATTCATGAATTTCCCATAGAATTCTACCATTTCTAAGAATGAGACAACTTATTTTGTTTTGGGAGAAGCCAATTTGAGAATGGTAACCACCAATTCTTTCTTAGGAACAACCCCCTTGGCTGTGATGCGATGACCCAAATAGTTCACCTCCTGAACTGAAAACTTACATTTCTCAAATTTCAATGTGAGACCAGCATTTTCAAGTTTCTCCAAGATAACTCTCACTCAGAAATCATGTTCTTGTTGAGTCAAGCCAAATCTTAGTAGGTCATCTTGATAAAATTTGACCCCTTTTACACCTTTTAAAATGGAAGACATTACTCTGAAAAACTGAGGCGGCACTCACTAAACCAAACGGCATTCTTTTATACTTGAACGCACCCATGGGAGTGATGAATGCCGTCAAGTCTTGTGAGTTGTGAGTTAGCTCAATCTGGTGATATGCCTGAGTAAGATCAAGAGGCCTGAAAAATTTGGCACCGCTTAACGTACACGTGATTTAATCTATATTTGGCAGTGGAAACTGATCTACTACAACCTCCTTGTTTAGTGATCTGAGGTCCACACACAGTCTTATGTCCCCATTTGGTTTGCTGACAATGACAACTGGTGCCAATCATTCAGAGGCTTCTATAGGGGTGATGATTTCTTGTTTAAGAAGCTTATCTAATTCCTGTTCTACCTTCTCTTTTAAAGCAATGGGAATTATCCTTACTTTGGCTACCAAGGGGACAGCTCAATATTTCAGTTTGATACAATGTTTATATCCTTTTAAACATCCTAACTCTTCTTTAAATAACTGCTGAAATTTTTCCACAAAATCATTAGAGTTGCTTTCAACACCTTGAATCTGTACCTGGGGTTCAGCAATAGGATTTAGGGTAACACCAAACAAACGTTGATGTGGCCATCCAAGTAAACCATCGCCCTGTTTTGACACATAAACTTTTCCCACAATTATCTTCTTTTCCATTTCAATACATGCATTAAAATACCTCAACATGCTTATTGGTTGTCCACCATATCCCCCCGGATTTACATCCATTTTATGTAAGCTGTTCTTTTCTTGAAACCACTTGCAGAAGATTTCTCTAGAAATAATGGTAGGATGAGAGCATGAATCAAATTTCATTTCAAGATCAACTCCATCAATTCTTACAATTCCCGTAGGATAATCATTACATTTAGATTCATTGACTTGGCATATTACCTCTTTTATATCTTTGCTCTGAAACCTTTTCTGTTTAGATCTGCAAAATTTTATAAAATGACCTTTTTTACCACAACCATGACAAGTCACCCTCAAAGCAGGACAGCATTTATAATTGGCTTTGTCGCCAGATCTCCCACAATGAATGCATTCAAATGAATTATTAGAAACATCTTCCTTCACTGTTTCCTTTGTGGGTGTCTTTTCATTTTTTACAAGACATGCATCTTTTTGCACCTCTTCCACAATAAGTTGTATTTTACCTTTCCCACTCTTCAATTCAGCTACACATTTTAACATATGTTCAACTCTTTTTGCTATAGAAACTACTTCTTCTAATGGAGGTTCATCCTTAAGCCACAATTCCTCTCGAATTTTATTATCCCTACACTTCAGAACAAATTGATCCCAAATTCGTTCTTCATTAGATGCTACAAACTTACACTTAGAAGCCAGTTTTCTCATACTAGTTAAATAATCATCAAATGTCTCTTCTTTTCCTTGTTCCCTTAGTCCAAAATGATATCTTTCCATTATAGTGCTCATTCTGGGCAAATAATGCCTGTCTAACTGTAAAAATACTGATCTCATATTCATTTAATCCTCTTTGTTATTATGTACTCAGGTACATTTTCACTCACTTCCTGACCTTCAGCCCCCCCCCCCCCAGACAGTGCAGAAGTAAGGAATGCTTCCTTTCTGCACTTAAATTAGTTCCACACACTCTTGCATAATGTGCAAAAATCTTCTTCCCCTTGTTCCATTTGACAACTGGCTCCCCTGGACTACTCAATAAGAATGAGGGTGCTGGTACATTCTGCATGACATTTCCTTAAAGATATCAGTAAACACACAGAACTAAAGGCAGAAAAACAAAAGAAAGGTAATGTAAACAAAAGTGTGACAAATGTAGCTAAAGGTGATATATCAATCACTCACACTTCACTTATATGAAAACTAACATATGCATATGTATTTTTTCTTTTACACTTTTGAAAATACAGGAGTGCCTATCACCGTAGGCAAATGTTTTTTTATACAAATTATATCCATTTTATTTTCAATGTAATCTTGCTGCTAAAAACTAGAGACAGATTGGTGTGCGCATCACCGAGACCAACTCACTTTATAATCTTTCATGCACTTGTGAGAAGAATTTCTTCCCTTATTGTGTTCTTGTACTAAAACTAATAAAGTTTCATTGAACAAGAAGTTCCTGGGGTGCGTGTCACCGTTGCAACTCCTCCCAAAGTGCATAGATGACACGTCCGTTCCTAATTGGCTTCTACGCTGAGCGTGGATCCGACACGTATCTCAATTTGAGCCAGAAAGGACTGCTTGAGCTCAGGAAGCCATCAAAGATTCACACGCTCTTGAGAAAAAATGAAGGTATTAATGGTTCTTGTCTTCCTTTTATCCAAACCGTTATATCACAATAGTTATTCAAATTGCCCTTGCGGTCGTGTTTTACAAGGCTGCGCCTCTCATTGAATAACAAGCTCCCGCAAAGAAGGAATATTTTAACAAAAGCACCGCTCGCACTGAGTCTTCCTCGCGCTGATCGCAGAAAGAATACATTAACAACAGCACTGCTCGGCTGATCGCGCGCCAACTCTTCCTCGCGCCGATCGCGCGATAAACAACAATGCCTCAAGTAATACTTCAATCCGGCCGGCAAACAGTTACACGCCGATCCCCTGCTGAGGCTCCCCACCGTGCTGGCTTTAACTGTGTGCTCGCAGCATTCATGCTAGCAACTTCCGTGCACACAACTTCACAATTAATAGAAATGGTGTGTTACAGTACCTTGCGGGTCCGATTTACCCGCACACCTTGAGAAGATAGTTTGAAACTTTGGCTCACCTCTTCAAAGTACATTCCTTACACCGAATACCATTTCACGGTAGCGTCAGTACATTTCCTGTACATTCGAACTGATTTTGAGGTGTAGCTCCTTTTTAGACGTCCCTCGCTCGTCACCAATAAAAAGTCTTCAATATGGAAGACACACACATTAGATTAACAGTAGAGGTTTAATGTATACGCCTCATCCATCAGCAGTCGGACAGCAACTGCCAGATGAGACACAGAGTAACGTACATTCCAAGTTCTATGGAACATAGAACTTTCATCATGTGAAAGCAATGGAGGAGAACACCACACTATGTTTGGACGTATTTGCAATATGTCGCTACATGGCGTTAGGATCAGCTTGCGGCAGCGGAAAATGAGATCCTGATTGTGGATGTGATGGAGCATCAACACCAGCCCTTCGTCACCTCCAAGGTGTCATTGGGGACCAAAAACGCGAAATGGCAGTCCATTGTCAACAAGGTGAACGCCAATGCAGAGGTCAAGAGGACAGTGACAAACTGCAAGGCAAGCGCAAAACTAAGCAGAAACTGGTGAGCAATCAGCAGGGAGCATTGTACACTGTAGTTCGCAGTCCAGTGTAGTTTGTATGAATTTTTGTGTCGCAACGGTTGAGTTGAATTTCCATTGACAACTCATGTACTTTGCGAGTTTTTTTTATTTCGGCTATGAAAATGTCACACTAACGTGTAATGCGGTTAATAAATTAATGCTAAGTAGTATTTGACCTGTATTTGTACCATTTGTTTTAGCTGTTGCATGCCATACAACAGGCTATGGCTATGGTATGGTACATATGTTGTGTATGTGGCTTTCATTGGTCAGATGTCTTTGGTTCAAAATGTGTCTGGGCTCTCAACATGCAAACCTTCACAGATGTACACTGCGCCATACTTCACGATGTTTGATTGGTAATGCATGCAATGGTACAAGTTACACTGTTTTCCATATGTTGTATGTGTGACTACATATGTGGCAAGGACTCACCCCATTCCAGTTATGTGTCCACCATTGTCACGGGGCTGAAACACACACATATGTGTCAACCATGCATGTACAACTTGCGTCAAAGATTTGGGGCATGCATACAAGGCACAAACGCCAGTGGGACCTCACTTTTGCTTATGTTCTTGTGGTGTCAAAAACATGCCCATATATACAGGGTTGCGTAAAGTCAGTTAACCTTGATTTACGCCACCTTGTTCATGTTTACCTTACCACAGTAGTCCGCTACAGCAAAAGGGTGGCCAATTGGTGTTGGGTTTGACGTTCCACCACAACATCTATAGCTTCTGATGTAGCTCCAGATTCACATATCTGGGACTGTGTCAAATTTGACAGCTCTGAAAATGCGACGTTAGACAGGCAAGACTAGGAGGCATGTATTTAGTTCTCATGCCTTTCAGCTCATTCCATGTGTGGTTCATGCTGTAGCACACATGGATGAGGGAAATCTCCTTTCTAGATTATTTTTGTGCTGCAAGGTGTCCCTGCATGCACAGAATAAATAACCATACAGCACAGTTACCCTTGCTTCAAGCCATAAGAGTGCCTGCACTGGCACTGCCCAGGTTTGTTGTCACCAGAGCAAGGGCACGCACAGGAATGCACCATATGTATCGTACATATGCCTCATTCTTGTGTGTTGAATCAAGACAAAGCGCTGTGCTACCAACTTTTGTACAACACCAGCCTCAGACCTTTCATTATAGATTTCCCCTAACAATTCTGATTGGGAATTTGTTGTTTCAATGTGTGAGGCATGGACATGAAAGTGGATCCAGGTGACCCTGGGAAATGTTTTACAACACATGGTGTTGCACTGTGTCCAATGTAGGGAGAATATACAGAAGTTAGTAGATGTGTAGTGAGTTTGCACAGAACCATTGAACCAGTATCCTGCATGCACTGCAATGCAAGGCACATTGGGGCCAGTGTAGGCCATAGCTTTGACAGTATTTGGTATCCATTCATTGTGTGTCTGCACTGGCAATAGCAGTGCAGATTTCCTCTAGAACACTCACAATATGCCCTTGGAGACGTCGTTAGCTGTCAGGCTTATGTTGGCATCAAGGACAGTTGAGGAGGAACCTGAAAAAGGATGCATATGATACTCCTGCCTCTCTGGCTGTGGTAGATGAAAAGTTGATGACGCCAGCATGTGGAGGACAGCAAGTAGCTTGGTTTGTGGAGGGATGTTGGTGCAGCACTGGGATGTGGGTGCAGGCCAGGTGCTATCTGGTTCAGGAGGCAGACAATGAGCCCCCTTCTTAAGCATGTAATGTGCTATGACCTCCTCTTGCCAGAGATAAATGAGTGAGATCCTCTGTCGTTATATCCGCTCCTTTCTACAGCACTTAAGTGGTGGTGGTTGTCATGACCCTGCTTCCCCCTGTCCTTACACATTGTGCGCACTCATGCTTGTCCAACCTGGAGTGTAAATAGTGCTACTATCATGGAACTGTCCCGCATATTGGTAATTTAACTGTCCCAATGTATCATGTGTGCTACTGATCTGAGAAATCCCTGGTGGCAGTGGTTGTTCCATCCAGCAGCAGCCGGCGCAAGTAAGTGCGTTGGGGCAGGGCACAGCAGGGGGGAAGCAGACAGATGACAGAATAGGCCTTATTTATTTATTTAATTATACCTATTCCGTCGTCTGTCGACCTCCACCTGCTCCAGCCCCGCCCCACCGCGTTTACCTGTACCGGCTGCCTCTGGTTCATCAATTACATGTATGTGCACTCTGGTTATGTCCAACAATGATTGTATACATGAGGAACATTATTTACACGTAATTTATTAAGCACAATGCATTCGCAACCATGGCATGTGTCCACATAACCGTAGCCGCACACATGGCCTAATTGATGGTGACACATTGTCAGCACACCTCCACGAGCAGCAGCTCGAGCACTAGGCTATAAAAGACGCTCAAACTATCTGCACGCGCCAGGGGTCGCGCCAGGGGTGGCATTAGGGAGGCGCAACAAGTAGAATTTTTTCTCCCTTTTTCTATGTGTGCAGAAGAAATCGCCTCTTGCAATTGATTTTGTGCAGGAAGGTATCCCTTCCTGCACAAAATCAATCAGCAGGCACCCTTACACCATAATGCAGGGGTGCCTGCATTGGTGCCTGGTAGCCCATTGTGCTTCAGCGCTGGGGAATAGGGCAGGAATGCACCACATCATATAGATTCCTTGCGGCACTGCCCTGCGCCAAAACCTCATAAATGAGACCCCTGTTATACAAGTGTGTTAGCGTCATTTTTAAGACCAAGTAATTCCTAGCAGTCAGAAACTGTCGCTAATGTGACTTAGTAGCATTTTCTTTTTTAGCAACGTACAAGGAAATCCTTGTAAATACCGCTTTGTGTGGGAGTTTTTCCGCGGGAGCGCCTACCTTACATTTCATTTTCGGTATTGGCGCTGTGAGAAATTGACACTAAATCTGTAAAACTGTCGCTAACGGGGCTTTGCGGCAACTTGTAAATATGGCCAATAAAAAAAAGCTGCAGTAGCTTCAAAACATTTATGCTATGGCAGCGTTAAATTCTTGTAAATATGCCCCTGAATTCTATAGAATATTTTCATGCTTGGCAGTAAAGTTCATTAATCTGTGTGCGTGTACTAGGGGATTTCTGTCAAGAGTCACACCATAAAGGCTTCCCTATGAAAAAGGAAAACAGGACCGTGGCGAGGAACTGTTATGAAATTAGTCCCTCTGATAGAAATACTGTTAACAAACCCTGTAGGGATCTCTTTTTGTAATGGCCATGGTACAGGACTGCGCAAGCTATCCCATTGTCCTAATGCCCACAACCCTACTTAAAAAGCGAAAACAAGCCCGGGGTCATGAGAAGAAAACCAAATGAAAAGCAGACAGCCGTAAAAAACAAGATGCGCGGCCGCGAGACGAGCCCTGTGGTGGGGGAGCGGCGGAGGGGTGCAGCGAGGAAAGCCAGATGGTAGAGTGAAGCCAAAAGGAGTGAGGAGCAGAGTGGGGGCCAAGAAATGCGCGAAAGTTAATTGAGGTGCGCGCGCGACGGCTCATGGCAAAAGCAGGCTGGCGAGTGGTGTGCGATGTGCGCGCACCATGAAGAGAGAAGAAAGCCAGATGGCGCCTCTGCTCGTCATTGTGCGCGTAACCGCACGCTCTATGCCAGCCAAAAGCGTGTGGTTGGACTTTTAAAAGCCCACACACTAAATGTCTTGCCGGCCAGCGCATGCGCTGGCTCAGGCGAGACCTAAAAAAGGAGGAGAAATAAAGCATTTCTCATTGTTTCGCCATGTTAAGACCAGGTTTTTTGGGGTATTTATTTTGGCGCTTTCTCCTATTTACGCCACCCTTGTAAATATGGTGCAGCGTCAAATTCAATCGGTGTTGGGGCATAACGCCCACCACAACACCCATCGCCCACCCCTTTCACGCTAAGTATAGTGTGAAAGGGTGCCTTATGTACAAGACAGCATTTAGCCATGTTAAGAGGCTTAACAATGCCTTGTAAATAAGGCAAAGCACGTATAAACTCAAGAACACCTTTAAAAGTGGCAATAGGGGCTTGTAAATATGCCCCCAAGTTTTTAATGCCTAGTGGAATTTTAAGAGATTGTCCAGCAGCCTGAGAACTTGGGGTAATGGCTCCCAACCAGATACCAGAGGCGTCTCCTGCGCTAAGGCGGAGGAGCGTCACCCCACTGCTTTAAAGCAGTGCAAAGGAAAAATAAAAAGATAATAACGGAATGTTATTATCATTTTATTTTTAGCATTGCAGATGTAGACAGGTTAGGTTAGGGCGGGGCTGGAATCTCGTGACATCGAGTGGTTGCTGCCCCTTAAGTGCGCATGACAGTTTGAACGGTGGTCTTGGGCAGGCGAAACCATCATGCACACTTTGCATGTTCTCCACCAGCTGTATTGCACAGCCAGGGTGCAGAACGTGCACGGCCTCTCAGTCCCTTTCTGAGTGCTGAACCACAGCTCTCAGACCAATCACAACGCTTCTGTGAGACAGCGTTGTGATTTCTCAGGGTAGTCTGAGAGCCTGGGTGATTCCTGGTTCCTGCGTCAGAGGAGACGCAGCAGCTGGTGACCAGCAGGTAACTTCTCTATTTTCTAACTTTTTTTTAAGACACCCCCTTTTCCCTGCCCCTCTGCCACCATTTCCTACTAGATGCCACTGTTGCCGTTCCTCGCCTCTTGGTTCTGGGAAACTCTAGTAGCCTGGCCCCGGCAGATCTCAAGCAATGCAAACAGCAGTAGAACTGCAATGCCTCATGCAAATGTAGGGGCTCTGTGCCATGTACGCCATTAAATACCATTCACAAAGCTTTAAATTGGGCCCGCTTGGATATAGGAAGCCAGTGCAGAGCTCTTAGTGTTTGTGAAGCAGATGAAAGTTTCAGGAGATTCAGAGCCAGCTAAGTTGCAGCATTTTTAATCATCTGTAAATGTTGCATAGATGCTGTACCCAAGAGCAGAGCATTACTATAGCCAAGCCGGCTTAGGATGGGGGTATATGACAACCGGGGCTCTAGTTTGTGTTGGCAGAAAGGTTAAGAGCTTACATAGCACTCTCATAACATTAATGCCTGGATAAAGTAAGGCCTTGGTCTATTTGGACCGCAGATATCAGGGAAACCGAGCTCAGTGGGCCAAAACCCAGGTGGAAGGGGTTTTTGGGAAGTTTTTCCTTGTAATCATGAGAATCCTTATTTTTTCAGAGTTTAACTTTAGGGTGTTCTTACTCATTATACTAGTCACTGCCACCATACATTCACTGAGAGTTTCCCCGGTTTCTGAGCCATGGATCCACTGAGATCAGTAGTTGTGTCTCAATCACACAGCCGGCAAACTTACATCTAAATGACTGAATAAGGCCTGCCAGTGGTTAAGCAAATAGGTTGAACAAGTTGGGGCTCAAGGAAAAACCCTGGGCAGCGCCCCACCCCATCCACTGACCTAAACCAGGATGGGCAAGCTCCCAGTTGCAGAGCCTGCTGGTGCTTTGATAGGTATGATTTCAGCCATTTGAGGGCAGATCTCACTTATTGATTTTCCCTCTGCAAAAACCAGCTCTGGGATATGGTGTTGAAGGTTTTGGAAAGTCCAAAAGCACCACAGCCTAGGTATTATGCTGGTCTGCAAGCTAACATACATCATCCAGGATAGAGATCAAAGTTGTCTCTGTACTATGGCCTTTTCAGAATCTAGATTGTGCACCATCAATCAGCCTATTCTTTTCCAAAAAACAGGAGAGCTGTACGCTGTCTCCTCTAGAATTTTCATTGTAAGGGTCAAAAGAGAAGCAGGCCTAAAATTCCCCATTGCCTTAGGATCTGTGTTTGCCTTTTTCAGTAAAGGGATCAGAGACTTGTCACACAATAACCGCAAAGCATGAATACCCGAACTTGGCCCCTTCCGAAGGATCTGAGGGGACATGGGTCAAGAGGAAACCCTGAAGTGGTTGTAACCAATAGCTTGGCAAAGTGAGCCAAATTCATGGGCTCAAACATTGCCATCTGTCGATGAGCAACCTCAGTAGATTTACTGGAAGAGGCTAGGACCTCCTACAAAGCTTGCGCTCACAACGGAAACGCCTTCTAGATGGTACTATTTTTTTCCTCGAAAAGCTCTAAGAGGTTATTGCTAAGTATTTGTAATGCTTGGAAAGGGTACCGCCCCGCTTCCATGTCCCCTAAAGATTCCAAAATAGAAAAAACTCTCCGGTGCAATTTCGTGTTGTTTTAATTCTGTCAGCATGGTATATAGCTTTTGCATAGTTTTATCACAATAAATACTTTTATACTAATTGTTAGTCATGAGAGTGTTTTGAACCAGGTGGAAGCTGGAGACTGCTGGCTCCTACGAGAAGGGCTACACAATTAACTGGAGAGAGTTAAGTAGCAAGAAATTACACAAGAACACAAGGAAGGACCCAAAAACACAAAATAAGGTGCACATGAAGGAAGAGTTCCAGGTGAGGGAAACAGTCAGCAACGGAAGAAGAACTCACCAACCACGGATGTTGCCAGGCACAGGCACAGTATAGAAAGCAGTGTCAGTGTAAATACTGTCAGAATCCTTTTTAACTGTGAAGTGAAGCATCCTCAAACCGGACGCCATTGGTGGCAATGTTGGAGTGGAAATTGGGCCATTAGGGAAACAATGGCTGTAAAAACGTATTGGTTATTTTCAATCAGGCAGGAATCTAATCCTGCAAAAGGCACAGTGCACAATGGCCACTCAATCTCCATTGTTGTCCTTCTGACCATCGCCATCATTCCCCAAACCTGGCAGCTGCGGACCACTAATAGATAATGGTGAAGATGGTGCACCATGGCACACGTTTGAGCCAACCCAACAGCTGAGATCCTATAGTCTTCAGGAACTACATGGTAGGTGCTTGCGCATGAGAAGGCTTGTGCTTCATTTGGAGGGAAAATTCCTTTCGCTGGAAAGGATTTGTGTAGGATTGCAACAAGTCTACTGATCACATCTCACGAGATAAAGAGATATATGTCTGAGTGGAAAGCTTGTTGTTTTGTTGAGTGACGTTATATGCTTTTGGACATTGTGGGGCATATTTATCAAGTAGTTGCATCACCTTTGCGTCACGCAATGGGGTGCAAGGGTGACGCAACTACTAAGTAAGATTTATCAAGCCACACAAGGTCACGTAGCAGAAAAAAATATGCCACACTTGCGTGGCCCTGCGTGGCTTGATAGATTTTGAGTAACGCAATGCAGTGCAAATTGCTGCATTGCGTTACTATGGCTAAGGGTGGCGTTCCATGGCTGGAGTGTGGGTGTTTCCCCGCATCCACCCATGGATTTTGATGCATTTTCAGATTTACCAACACTGGTGAACCAGGGAATGTGTCAAAATGCTGGGCCTCTCCAGGTGAGGCGCATCAAGGAGAAATACCTTTATTTCTCCTTGTTGTCCCCTTTCTTTGGGTGCTACAGAATACAGCACACACAGAAGGAGGAAAATGCCTCAGAGGTGTCCCTTCCTGCACAAAAACAATCCTGCTTACAACGCAGGCACCCTTTCACCATGCTGCAAGGGTGCCTGCGTTGGCACTAGGCAGCACATTGCGCGCCAGGGCAGGGAAAAGACAGGAATGCATCGAAAAATGTTAAATATGCGCATTCTCGGTCTTTCCTTATCACTCAGTGCAGCAAGGTAGTTTCTTGCCCTACGTGATTTTTTTTATAAATGTGCCCCTGTGGTAGAAGACGATCCTGTGCACGAAGAGGAAGTTGCTGCGCTGTGCAGGATTTTCAGTTAACTATAAGGGCTGAGATCTTGGAACCCATTTCAGAAAGTGTGGGTTGAACTGGTCGTTTAGCAACTGGGTTTACGTGTTGAACACCCCTCAACTTTCCCTCCTAGTGCTGAGAGTGACTGATTCACCGTCCTGAAGATTCCTGACACAAGACAATATGGAATAACTGCAGCATTCCTATTCCGAAAGAGAAACAGCTATTATCAGGGTAAAGGGCCTTGCGGCAAAAGATTCCGCATCTAAACACACTTGGCCTCAGCCTCCAGCTTACCTACTTAGAATTCTTGGCTGGCTGTGCCTATCATGCAGCTATTTTTTACAAGACCATTGTGGTACTATTTGTTTTCATTCGTTACTTTCACCGACTAACCATCAGGAACTTTCACTACAATATTACTTTTAATGTTATTATTGGTTTGAACATTGGTGTCTTTTACTTAATTAGACGTAGTGGTTTAAGGAATAAATATCCCTCCGAGCAACTATTTCTTGTGCTTTCGTTTTCTCCATTTCCAATTATACCCCATATTTGTTTATTGAAATAGTTTTCGCTTTACCCTTTGAACTTGTATTTGTTAGATTCATTATTGTTCTACATTTTCCTCATTAAATGCCTTTGTTTCCTCAAACGTGTAAGTTATATACTTCAGTGGAACCCAGCCGCAGTCCGTGCAGGTAACAGCAGTGGAGCGGTGGAGTCGCGTGCGATGGGGGATTTGGAGGGAACATTAATTAATTATTTAATTTCCCCTCGGCATCGTCCCTCGAAATCCCCCCCACGCAGCCCCCCCCCCCACCACTGTTACCTGCATGGACCCCGGCTGGCGGAACCTATAATGCGATGAAAAGGTTAGGGTTGTCCCACTGAATCCTGATTGTGTCTCTGGACTAGGCTGTGCACATGGTCATTGCCCAATATAACTGGTTGTTACGACCGCCTGTCCAAAGTGCTGTTGGGCCTTAAACTTTATGGGATTAACTCTTTAAGTCTGCTATGTATTGCACCACTTTGAGCATCCTCCATTGACAGGCAGTCACAGGTCCTTGAACATCCCTTTCCTCCTCTCGGCTCCCTCTTACGGTTCATTCGTGCACCCTGCTCCTCTAGGCTGCTCAAGACATAAGGAGATCTTCTGATTCTGCCCTGGGTTTCCCACAGTCTAATTCACCCAGATATTTTATTGCTCTGCCCAACTGCAATAAGGCCCACATCCATGACCTCACAGTATTTTGGTTCTTTGTACCCAAAGAATTCCTATGCCCTAAAATATCATTACTTTCTAAGAACAAGCAGTTGTTCTTTGCTGCTAGCCTTAATTCTGAAATCTTCTGGTTTACCTTAATTCTTTATAATGCATGTTAATCAGTGATGGCTGGCATCTATGGGCGGGGGCAAATGGGTGGGTGCACACGCGCAAATACAAAAAATAATTAAGAAATGTAAACAATCCAGACGATAAGACGTCCTCTCCTTCTGAAACTGTAGTGTGGGCTACGACAAACTCCTTTGACCATTCCTGGCGCTGCTCACATGCTGTTAACCAACATGAGAGCAACGCCCTGATTGGAGGGAGCGCCTATCCCGGTGCTCTTCAGCGCACTGGAGGCCTGCACTTGCTATCAATCCAGCTTTCTTAAGACAGATGGGTTATGAAGTTTAAAGTGCTATGTCTGGCTGTGCGTCGCGTGCTATATGCAACTCTTTACTGATATGCACACTAGCAGCATCTTGTATGCAACTCTTTACTGATATCCACACACCAGCAGCATTCTATATGCAGCTCTTTACTGATATCCACACACCAGCAATATGCGATATGCAGCTGTTTACTGATATCCACGCATTAGCAGCACACTATATGCAACTCTTTACGGATATCCACACCAGCAGCATTCTATATGCAACTCTTTACGGATATCCACACCAGCAGCATGCTATATGCAACTCTTTACTGATATCCACACACCAGCAGCATTCTATATGCAGCTCTTTACTGATATCCACACACCAGCAATATGCGATATGCAGCTGTTTACTGATATCCACGCATTAGCAGCACACTATATGCAACTCTTTACGGATATCCACACCAGCAGCATGCTATATGCAACTCTTTACTGATATCCACACACCACCGGTGATTAGGCACACAATTTAACTGATGTGCACGCTGCGTTAGTCGTCTAAGTTCAACAAATATTATTGAACCATGTTGTTTTAATTATGAGGAGAAATACTCTCTCTGATGTGCATCCCTTATCTCTGGGAAATACATATGTTTTCATCTGCTAATGATCATTGCACAAAGAAATCTCACCGGGATTAATTAGCAGCTTTTTGCGGACTGCCTGATGTGTAAAATACAGCAAGACATTGCATATTCTCTGGGGTTTGCGTGCACCGTGTACTCATGGCTCATGAATTTGCAGTGGACATTTCACTCGAAGTCCCAATGTTGCATATTTTAGTTCAGCTCCTTAGTCACTGGGAGCAATTGTTGCATTGACGATGCAGTTGGCTCAACACGTTCCTGTCAACAGTTCTCTTTACATTTGGAGTTAAGAGCATCGCGATGTTGGTCCTATGGCGCAATCTGTGCTTGAGGCTTCCACAAGGATGCGCCTGTGCTCTGTGGGATACAGTAGAAGGCATTGCCCATCTGTTGTAGGGTGTCTGGTGTGGGTGGGCTGGCAAGCACTTGTCAAAGTGTTCCCGGTAGCATGGTTTGTGTCTGGGAAGTCAGTCGGTGTCTCATCTACGACAGCTGCTCTAGCATGAATGTGTTGTTTGGGAAAGCATGCATTGAAAGCTACATGCCTGTATTATGATGAAGAAGATACAAATTACCCCTTCCGAAAATGGAAAAGAAAAAAAGATAATTGGTGTAAAGCATGAATTATTCTCTGCATCTGTCAGTGACTTAAGGTCACTCACTGTGCTCACAGTACCATTCCAGACAGTAACCATCGTTATGCAAATGAGCCTGTAACTGCTACAATACGATCATTCTAGTCCGCACTGCCAGACCATATCCCCTCTGAACAGAAATGAAAGCAATCCCAGACCATATTCAGCCTGGTTGTGCCTTGTCAGTGAGAAGTAGCTTGAGTCCTGTGGCACAGTGCACCATGGGACCCACATCCAGGCGGACCATTCGACTTAGAGCATATCCCTGAGAGCAGTAATGTGTCTCACCCTTCTTGCGAAAACATTTGTGCTTCAAAGTATCTAGATCAGGGTTTTCTCTGGAGCTACCGGTAGCTGGTCAGCAGCCAACAGGTAGCTCTTGGACGTGGAGTCCACCCTAGGACATGCGTAGGAACCATCACTGCTGAGTTGCAGACCCCAGAAAGGGCAGTCAGACAAACCAATCACAAATCTCTGTGCTCAAACACACTCACAATGATACTGACAACATGTGGCTTGCAATATAACCAATCACTATTCAGCATAGATATCTGCTAAGTGATTCTTAGTGCTGTCAGTAACACTGTGTATGAGTATGTAAATTATTGTCCGGGACTGAATAACAGAGTAGCTAAAATGTGAAACAGTAGGAGTTGAAGTGAAAGTGTGTAAACTTAAAGATAGGCACAAGTGGCAGAAATGATCACATAGAAAAGATAGAAGTGGCAGAAAAGATGGGAGAGGTCTCCAGACTTAGATTTATGAATCGCTTATTATGATACTGTAGTACTCCTGTAGTACTACTGAAGTACTACAACGTGCAGTTTGTGAATCTGACCTTTGGTGTTTAATTTAACCCCACCTCCTTGAGTAAGCCTTGGACTGCCCAATCCCGCTACCTTGAGTGTTAAAAAGGAGATCTTGGTTATTCAAGAGGAGTGCAACAGTAGTGTGGCCCAACGACATAAAACAATTTCAGTCTTCACAATTAATTATTTGATTTTTTCTTTTAGAGTGTTATATAGTGTGAACTCGACCCGATGATATCAGGTATCAGAGCGCTTTACATGAGCACCAGTTTCATTAGAGATGGACACATTGATTTTTGTTAGGCACGGGGAGATTAAGTGATTTGCCCAGAATCACAGGACGTTCAGCATCATTGCCGAGACTCGAACCTGGTCCCCCAGCTTCGAAGTCAACTGCTCTAGCCATAAGGCCACGTCCTCTGCCCAGTAACCCCTAACTGCCAGGTCCCCCAGGAAAAGACCTCACTGAGTCATGTGCAGTAGTAGAGTTAAGAAACAGATAATAAATGGTATGGCTCATAAAAAGGATATTGATGTTTGACCAGAGACTATTTGTAGCTATTGACTGCAAAATAAAGTGTTTGATACCTGTTAGTTCACTGTCCAACATTAGACACTCAGGTATGGATAATGGTTAATGTTTTAAAACTGCACACATCCCACTACACCTAATATATTCCAATTCCACAGGAAAAGGATGCAGTCTGTAGGTGGATGGGACAGTTATGGAGCAAAGAAATATTTCAGTTTCCTTAATAATTAAATTTACACTATGTAAATTGATACACGGTCAAAATACTGGCCCTCGTAAATGGCTGCTTTCATCAAGATTAAGATTATTACTGTTAAGAGTATTATTATTATCCCTTTGAATATTGCACCCAATACTTTTCTTCAGCCTTTTCATGTATTTTTATTATTATCCTTTTGTGTTGTGTTTTATTATTATTGCTACTATTATTATCATTAATATTGTTATGATACTGATGGCCAACGTTATTAGTATGGTTATAGTATCACTATTGCAGTGCAATGGAAATATATGAACTGTTACTGCAAGAAACACACTTTATTGTAATTGCATACGCTGTCGAGAACAATGCAAGCAGACATCGACAACACCTCCTCAGCGTAATCCCTCACTTCGGATCCCTGTCACACAATTTGGCACAGAGGCGGATAATCCCTTCCGAAAACAAAAGCAAAAAAAAGTGGATTCACGAAACCGAACTAACAGAGGCCAAGTGCAGTTGGCGCACTCCCTTCATCCTGGCGCCCCTCCAAGGGGTGGGGGGAGGTGGGAATGGGGGAAACGCGAATAAGACGCACCTGTGATTCTCTCGGTGCGCCCAGCAGTGCTGCGCGCGCTTCACACAATGACCTCAACTGGCTCGTGCATCAGCTCGCGAGATGAATAGACTTCACCCGGAATTCGAAAACGTCAACACAAGCGGACGTTTTAATGAACATTTTAATTACGCTTATTATAATCATATATTTGTAGTAGGACGACACGTTCGGCCTCGCAAAGCAAATGTGAAGACGTCAACACAAAGCGTAATTGAAAACGTGAACGATATTGCAGGAACGCAACAAAATGAATAGGTTTTTAAGGAGCACAGAGCGAAAAACGAATTGAGCAAAACGTTGGATGGCCAGGGTTATCACTTTCTCGAAATAAATTAATCATGCTGTGGCATATATCTTTTTTTTTATCACAAAGCGACTGTAATAAATCAGGGCAAAGAAAAAAGTATTCTGCGAAAATATTAAAGAAGATGCTTGTTTTTTCACTGAAGACAGTCATTATTACGTCCAAGTATTTACCTCGTCTAAATATGATATTTAATAATTGCATTCTGTTGGAAAACCACTCCCACACTAGAAGGGGTGGTGGTGGTCTTCCGGACACACTGTGGTAGCTTGGCTCGAGTGGTCAGGAATCAGGCTCCGTGCTAAGCATACAACATACCCAAACAATAACCATGCGTGCATCCGTTCCAAAAACGACTCTACACCGTAAAAATTATGAAAATATCTCTCTTTATCTTCTTTTTCTCTTAGTTGCTGATTGGATAAAATAAATAACAATCACAATATACAAGCTTTTTAGAAAGTGCAGGACAAATAAATACTGGCTTACTGATTCAATAAATAGGGGTGATCATAAATACTGAAGGCATAAATAAAAGTGCAATACAGACAGGCAATTAAATATTCTGAGGCAATAAATACTGTAACCAATAAATATTGTGCATCAATAAATACTGTGGACCAATAAATACAGTGGAACAATAAATAGGTTAAATACAATAAATACAGTGCCCCTAATAAATACTTAAAAGCTGACAGTGACACTCATAGAATCAGATCACTTTTGAATTCCTAAGGGCTGATTTGGCCCAGGCACAGCTTGTGGGGATGTGGAAGGCTTGGGGGTGTCTACTCCCTGGCTTGGTCAAGGCTGAGGCCTAAACTGAGGTAGATAAAGGGGGGGAAATACCAGAGACCTGGCTCTCTCTCTCCACACAACTTCTCTAGATTAGTCCCAGTTCACCCCTGGCACAGTCAGGTTGGTTCCAGCACCTCCCTAGCCCCTTAGAGCAGTCTCTCAGGTCTCCACAGGGCCTTAGGCGCCCTCTACTCCACTTACTGCCCTTTTTCTGATGCTCCGACGCCGCTGGAGTCGTGTCGATGCCGTGAGGCGGTTCCAGCTCGATGTCGGCGGCCTCGGCACAATGTCAGTTCTTTGACGACGCCGGCAGGCGGATCCGGTCTCGATGTCAGCGGCCTCGGTTCGATCTCGACCTCCGATTCGATGGCGTCGGGCAGTCTTACTCGATGTCGACTTCGGGCGGCTCCGGTCCGATGGCGACCTCGGCTTCGATGACGTCGGCCGGCCTTGCCTCGATGTCGACTTCCGGCGGCTCCGGAGTGCGATCCTCACTCCCGACCTCCGGCGCTCCTCACAGGTTTCCGGCGACTCCGGAGTGCGACCTCCACTCCCGACCTCCGGCACGATTCTCACAGGTTCCGGCGACTCCGGAGTGCGATCCTCACTCCCGACCTCCGTTACCCTTCACCTCGGTCTCCGACGACTCCGGAGGGCGGACTTCACTCCTCCGATGACGCCGCTCACTCGACCTCGGGTGACTTCCTCCTCGACCTCTGGTATTCCTCACGACCTCTGACGGCGCCCTCTCTCGACCTCTGGCGGCTCCGGGTACGACGTCTGCTTTTCCAGTCAGCGCCGCTTCTCCACCTCGGGCTCCAGGTCTTAGGCTACTCGACGTCGGACTTCAGGGAAACCAGCTTCCAGGTCAGGATCTTGCTGTTTTCTTGTTTCTAAGGCCTGTTCCTGCTGTCCAGGTCCTCAGGATGGTTTTTCTGACTTCTTCCCACACAGGGCTCTAGGCTGGGCTCCGTCAGTAGGGACTAGTATCAAGGGTGGGTTTATGGACCCCACTCCAGGCACAAGTTTCCACCCCTGCTGCTTCACTCCTTCCTCCTTCACGTTTTTGCTGCTCACTCTTCACCAGTCAGGTGCCAACTGCCAGCTCCAACTGCCAACTCTCTCTCTTAGCTTCCCAACATTCTAAACCGCCTCCAACTGTCACAGGGTTCTGGAATGTTCTGGAAGGTGCTAGCAGGTTCCAGTGGATGCTGGTGATGTCACAGGTGGCCACCATTTTGTGCTTCAGGCCCTCAGACAGAAGTTTCAGGGGTAGGTAAAATGGCTCCCTGAATCTGCAGCAACACTAAAAAGTCTGGTGGTTCCCAAAAAGGAAAAATTCAAACAGGGTTTGAGGCAAAAGTGGGACAAAATAAATAATGATGAGGAGGGACCACCCAAAGGGCTGACAGGTCTAACACGCGTCCCCCCCAGCTGAAAGTGGGGAGAGCTACCCAACCCCTTGGGAGTTCTCATCACTAAGGCGGAAATACCTTGAGAGACCGTCTGCATTGGCGTGGTCCACTCCAGGCCGATGTTCCACCTGAAAGTCCATCCCCTGTAGGGAAATAGACCACCTCAACAACTTGGGATTCTCCCCCTTCATTTGCATCAGCCAACGAAGGGGTCTGTGGTCGGTCTGAACTAGGAAGTGCGAGCCAAACAGGTATGGCCGCAACTTCTTCAGAGCCCATACCACTGCAAAGGCTTCACGCTCTATTGCACTCCACTTCTGTTCCCTGGGAAGTAGTCTCCGGGATAGGAAGACCACGGGTTGATCCAGACACTCTTCGTTGAGCTGCGATAACACTGCCCCAATGCCATGTTCTGATGCATCTGTCTGGACAATGAACTCCTTGGAAAAGTCTGGGGCCCTTAAGACCGGGGCCTCGCACATGGCTTTCTTCAATCTCTCAAAGGCTTGCTGACAAGCCTCCGTCCAGACTACCCGTCGAGGTTGTTTCTTGGACGTGAGCTCCGTGAGGGGGGCTACGATGGTACCGTACCCCTTCACGAAGCGGCGGTAGTATCCCATGAGGCCCAAAAATGCTCGGACCTCAGTCTGTGTCTTGGGGGGTTCCCAGGCCATGATGGCCTCGATCTTCGCCTGGAGGGGTTGCACCGCTCCCCTACCCACCAAGTGTCCAAGGTACACTACCGACCCCTGCCCGATCTGGCACTTGCTGGCCTTGATCGTCAATCCAGCTTGTCTCAGGGCCTGGAGAACAGCTTGCAGGTGACGCAAGTGATCATCCCAGCTGTTACTGAAGACGGCTATGTCATCCAGATAAGCAGCAGAGAAACTCTCCATTCCAGTGAGGATCTGGTTTACCAGGCGCTGAAACGTGGCAGGGGCGTTCTTGAGCCCAAAGGGCATCACACAGAACTGGTAGTGGCCATTGGGCGTGGAGAAGGCTGACCTTTCCCTTGCTCCATCAGTCAAAGAGATCTGCCAGTACCCAGAAGTAAGGTCAAAGGTACTTAGATATTGGGCAGCTCCCAGCCGGTCAATCAATTCATCCGCCCTAGGGATCGGATGAGCATCAGTTTTGGTCACTGAATTCAGTCCCCGATAGTCCACACAGAACCTCAGTTCTGGTTGGGCACCCGGTGGTGCAGCTTTTGGTACTAACACCACCGGGCTGGACCAGGGGCTGCTAGAAGGTTCGATCACTCCTAGCTCCAGCATCTTAGTGACTTCACTATGAATGCTGGCCTTCACCTTGTCTGACATCCGGTAGATCTTGGACTTCACAGGTGGGCTGTCTCCTGTGTCCACGTCATGGACGCACAGGTGAGTCCTACCCGGGACAAGGGAGAACAACGTGGAGTACTGCCCCAGGACCTGGCGACAGTCCTCCTGCTGTTCAGGAGTTAGAGATGGGGAGAGAATCACTCCCTCCACCGACCCATCCTTCTCTTGAGACGCAAACAGATCAGGGAGAGGCTCGCTTTCCACGTCCTCTCCTCCGTCAGTCACCATCATCAAGATGACTTCGGGCCTCTCATGGTGGGGTTTGAGGCGGTTGGCATGCAGCACCCGCAGGGGCTGACGAGGGGTCTTCAGGTCCACCAAGTAGGTAGCCTTACCCTTCTTCTCCAACACCTCAAAGGGCCCTGACCAGCGATCCTGGAGGGCACTAAGCTCTCCTGGTTCGATCACCCACACCTTCTGGCCAGGCTCCAACTCCACCGGGTGAGCGTTGTGGTCATACCACGCCTTCATCACTGCTTGGCTGGCTTCCAAGTTGTCAGAAGCTTGCTTCCACAACTTAGCCATTTGGCTCCGGAAGGCCAGCATGTAGCTCACCACATCCTGGGGAAGCTTTCTGGGAGTTCTTTCCCATCCGTCTCTCACCAGGTTGAGAGGTCCACGTACAGGGTGCCCATACAGAAGCTCGAAGGGGCTGAAGCCCACTCCCTTCTGTGGCACTTCCCTGTAGGAAAAAAGTAAACAGGGTAGGAGGACGTCCCACTTCCTCCGCAGGCTTTCAGGCAGACTTCTGATCATGCCCTTCAAGGTTTTGTTAAACCTCTCCACCAGACCATTTGTCTGGGGGTGGTAAGGAGTGGTGGACCGGTATGTCACTCCACACTCCTTCCACATGGCCCGCATGTACGCTGACATGAAGTTGGTCCCCCTGTCGGACACAACTTCCTTGGGAAAACCCACTCGGGTAAAGATTCCCATCAGGGCCCTAGCCACAACAGGTGCTGTTATGGTCCTCAGAGGTATTGCCTCTGGGTACCGTGTGGCATGATCCACCAGAACCAGGATAAACCTGTGACCAGCTGTAGTCGGTGGATCTAACGGACCCACAATGTCGATGCCCACCCTTTCAAAGGGGGTGCTAACGACAGGAAGTGGTTCCAGGGGAGCTTTCAGCTTCACCCCTGTTTTCCCACTGGCTTGGCAAGACACACATGTCCGGCAGTAGGTATCGGACGACACTTTCATCTGAGGCCAATAAAAGTGTGGGACAAGACGGGCGAAGGTCTTGTCTTGCCCCAAGTGTCCTGCCAATGGTATCTCGTGAGCCAACTCCAGAAGGAAGGCTCGATAACGTTGAGGGACTACCAAGGCTCGTGACGATCCATGTAGGGGTGCCTTGGGTTCACTGTAGAGGAGGCCATCCTCCCAGTAAACACTGTAGTTCCCTTCAACGTTCCCTGCTGCCTGGGCTTCGGCCTGTCGCCTCAGCCCCTCAAGGGTAGGGCACTCCCTCTGGCCCTGGCAGAATTCCTCCCTGGACGGGCCTCCCTCCACGTGCCACTCGGCCGGGATGGGTAGGTCCTCCAGGTTGGTGACGTCCCCCACCGCAGACTCCTGGTCCACCACCTCCGGTGGCCTATCCGTCCTACGGGGTGGGGACGCCGAGGCAGGCTCCTCCTGTCCTCGGTTCTTCCCTTGACTGGCAGCTGGCTGGGCCTTTGTTCCAGGCTCCAGCCGAAATGAACTCCCTCTTCGGGTAGTCGCGGACCTTGTGCTAACACAGGCCCAATCAGGTGTACCCAGCATCTCGGTGTGAGTCCGGTATTCCACCTCCTTCCAAGCGTTGTGCTCCATGTCATTCCCCAACAGACAATCGACTGGCACGGCAGGGCTTACGGCAACTCGAAGTGAACCTGCAACCCCCCCCCATTCAAAGGGAACCTCGGCCGCTGGATAGTGGCCTGTTCTGCCGTCAGCCATCGCGGCTGGGTGGAGTACATCGGGAATTACCTGCTCTGGAGACACCAGTTGACTACGTACCATAGTCATACTGGCTCCTGTGTCTCTCAGAGCCTCCCCTCTTTGGCCGTTGATGGTGACCCACTGCCCATACTTTACGGTATTTGCGGGCACCTGGATCTTAGGAACCATCTCCCGTTCTCCCAGGGACACTAAAGTGACACCCGCCCACTCCCTTCCCTTAGTTAAGGGCATCTCCTCCCCGAGCACTACACTAGCTACTCCGGGGGTCTTTCCTCCAATGGGAGGGGGTGGTCGTTTCAAGCACTTCGGATCTCCTTTATAGTGTCCAACGCCACCGCACTCATAGCAATGGACAACCCTTGGCTGCTGACTCTGGCCAGGATTAGGGTTTCTGGGCGGGTTAGCCTTAGGGGTGAATCCTGTTCCCTTCCCTTGGAAGTTATTTTGGGGGCCTTTGGAGAACTCCTTTTTCTTTTCCCCTCCCTCTTTCTTCTGGGGGGCGCCCTGTCCGGCCTTTTGAGTATCCCCTCCAGTCCCCCTTGTGGACACCCGGGTACTAGCCCAAATGTCCGCCTCCTCAGCAAGCTTCCGGGGATTGGTCAGCTTGCTATCCACCAGGTGTTGCCGCAGTTCAGGGAAACATTTCTCGAGCAGGTGTTCCTTCAGTACCAGGTCAAACAACCCCTCGTAGTTCCTCACTTCACTGCCCTGAATCCAACCTTCCAGTGCCTTCTTTGCATAGTCCAGGAAGTCCACCCAATTCTGCGTGCCCAGTTTGTGACTACCCCTGAACTTCTGTCTGTACTTTTCAGGTGTTAGTCCAAACTTTCTGATGAGCGCCAGTTTCATGGTGGGGTAGTGGGTCTGCTCATCCTCCTCGAGGGCCAATAAAGCATCCCTACCAGCTGGAGGCATGTACTTGTACAATCCCCCTCCCCAGTACTTCTCTGGAACCCCATGGGCCCTCAATGAGACCTCATAGGCCGCTAGCCACTTGGCGATATCGTCGCCCACTCCATAGCTAGCTACTATGTCCTTTGGCAGGTATGGTTTAGGTTCCCTGGTGATCTCTTGGGTTTGGCTGCCACCATTAGGAACAGGTTGTGCCCCGATTCTCAAGATCTGAAGATCTATTTCTTTCAGTCGTAATTCATGGGCCATCCTCTGCTCCTCCTTCTCCTTCTCCAGCCTTGCTAAGTCCCATGTGAGCTGTCTTTTCTCCCTCCGGTCTGTTAACTCCACCTCAGACAAGCCACCGCTAGAGGCACTGCTGCCCTTCCTAGAAATGGTTCTGGGCCCTGCTGACAGGTTCCCCACCTCAGGTTGGTACATCTCAGCCCCCTCGGGGTCAGGCTCTCCATCCCTGTCTTCCTCCTCAGCCTTGCTTTCTCGGCGTGCCTCCCCCCAAGCCCTTAAGCTGGTTTGGAGTGCACCCTTCTTTGCTCCTGGGGGACAGTACACCCCCTCCCGCTGGCAAAACTCCCTGAGTTGGGCCACAGTGTACGTTTCTAGATTTTCTAGTACAAACTCCATCTTGCCCACTCAGGTTAGAGGACAGGTTTTTGTGCAGTAACTATGCAGGGGGGTACCTTTAATAATACCTCCTCCCACCACCAGAGTAAATTTGGAAAAAGCAAAAACCCACAATTAGGAAGGCCGCTCTTGAGAAAACTCCCGGTGTAGGCCTATGGACTACCCACAGTTATTGTTGAGTATGCGTAGGCACAGCTCTATCCCACCACTGAACACCAATTTATGTTGGAAAACCACTCCCACACTAGAAGGGGTGGTGGTGGTCTTCCGGACACACTGTGGTAGCTTGGCTCGAGTGGTCAGGAATCAGGCTCCGTGCTAAGCATACAACATACCCAAACAATAACCATGCGTGCATCCGTTCCAAAAACGACTCTACACCGTAAAAATTATGAAAATATCTCTCTTTATCTTCTTTTTCTCTTAGTTGCTGATTGGATAAAATAAATAACAATCACAATATACAAGCTTTTTAGAAAGTGCAGGACAAATAAATACTGGCTTACTGATTCAATAAATAGGGGTGATCATAAATACTGAAGGCATAAATAAAAGTGCAATACAGACAGGCAATTAAATATTCTGAGGCAATAAATACTGTAACCAATAAATATTGTGCATCAATAAATACTGTGGACCAATAAATACAGTGGAACAATAAATAGGTTAAATACAATAAATACAGTGCCCCTAATAAATACTTAAAAGCTGACAGTGACACTCATAGAATCAGATCACTTTTGAATTCCTAAGGGCTGATTTGGCCCAGGCACAGCTTGTGGGGATGTGGAAGGCTTGGGGGTGTCTACTCCCTGGCTTGGTCAAGGCTGAGGCCTAAACTGAGGTAGATAAAGGGGGGGAAATACCAGAGACCTGGCTCTCTCTCTCCACACAACTTCTCTAGATTAGTCCCAGTTCACCCCTGGCACAGTCAGGTTGGTTCCAGCACCTCCCTAGCCCCTTAGAGCAGTCTCTCAGGTCTCCACAGGGCCTTAGGCGCCCTCTACTCCACTTACTGCCCTTTTTCTGATGCTCCGACGCCGCTGGAGTCGTGTCGATGCCGTGAGGCGGTTCCAGCTCGATGTCGGCGGCCTCGGCACAATGTCAGTTCTTTGACGACGCCGGCAGGCGGATCCGGTCTCGATGTCAGCGGCCTCGGTTCGATCTCGACCTCCGATTCGATGGCGTCGGGCAGTCTTACTCGATGTCGACTTCGGGCGGCTCCGGTCCGATGGCGACCTCGGCTTCGATGACGTCGGCCGGCCTTGCCTCGATGTCGACTTCCGGCGGCTCCGGAGTGCGATCCTCACTCCCGACCTCCGGCGCTCCTCACAGGTTTCCGGCGACTCCGGAGTGCGACCTCCACTCCCGACGTCCGGCACGATTCTCACAGGTTCCGGCGACTCCGGAGTGCGATCCTCACTCCCGACCTCCGTTACCCTTCACCTCGGTCTCCGACGACTCCGGAGGGCGGACTTCACTCCTCCGATGACGCCGCTCACTCGACCTCGGGTGACTTCCTCCTCGACCTCTGGTATTCCTCACGACCTCTGACGGCGCCCTCTCTCGACCTCTGGCGGCTCCGGGTACGACGTCTGCTTTTCCAGTCAGCGCCGCTTCTCCACCTCGGGCTCCAGGTCTTAGGCTACTCGACGTCGGACTTCAGGGAAACCAGCTTCCAGGTCAGGATCTTGCTGTTTTCTTGTTTCTAAGGCCTGTTCCTGCTGTCCAGGTCCTCAGGATGGTTTTTCTGACTTCTTCCCACACAGGGCTCTAGGCTGGGCTCCGTCAGTAGGGACTAGTATCAAGGGTGGGTTTATGGACCCCACTCCAGGCACAAGTTTCCACCCCTGCTGCTTCACTCCTTCCTCCTTCACGTTTTTGCTGCTCACTCTTCACCAGTCAGGTGCCAACTGCCAGCTCCAACTGCCAACTCTCTCTCTTAGCTTCCCAACATTCTAAACCGCCTCCAACTGTCACAGGGTTCTGGAATGTTCTGGAAGGTGCTAGCAGGTTCCAGTGGATGCTGGTGATGTCACAGGTGGCCACCATTTTGTGCTTCAGGCCCTCAGACAGAAGTTTCAGGGGTAGGTAAAATGGCTCCCTGAATCTGCAGCAACACTAAAAAGTCTGGTGGTTCCCAAAAAGGAAAAATTCAAACAGGGTTTGAGGCAAAAGTGGGACAAAATAAATAATGATGAGGAGGGACCACCCAAAGGGCTGACAGGTCTAACACATTCACTTTTCGAAACTGTATGAATCTCCAGCCTCAGTGCCCTTTACCATATAGGAGTCGTGTTATGGAAGTGCCCCGGGAGCGCAATGGGCGTTTGCGCCCGCTTTGCGCGTCCCCGGGTCACTTTTAAATTATAGAAGGGGTCGCAGACACTTGTGCAACCCCTTTTGTAATACCGATAGAGCTGTCGCACTTAAAGTGCCAGCACTATCTTTAGCTGGCGTTCCCTTATTTGCATGTGGGCCTGGCTCCATGCAAATGAGGAATCCATTTGCCTCGGTGCCCGCGCCGTATTATAGATGCAGACGCAGAGGCAAAGAAACTCTCAGGAGGTGCACTGACAGCATGCCACCTAAAAGGTGGCACGCTGTCAGTGCACCCCCTGATGGCAGTGTTCTGAAGGGGATCCCATGGACCCCCCCCAGACATCCCCTTGCAGGCGGGTGCAGTCACTCACTGCACCGGCCTGCAAGGGGATCTCTAATCCCCATTAAAAGTGAAGGCGGGTTGCCATCTGCACTGTGAAAAACAGAACGGCTTCAAAGCAGCCACTCCGTTTTTCACATGAATGCGCTACCCCTTGTGCATTCCATGTAATAGGGCGCTCTTTCCCTGTTTGCGCCCGGTGCACCTGTTTTAAAGAGCACCCTTTACATAATACGGCCCATTGATATCTACAGGGGTGCAACAAGATCTGACTAACTCTTCAATCAGTGGACTAGACAGGCTAACTTTTCAGTCAGTGGAGCAGGACAAGCATTTCAAGCAATGTAGGTGGAGATATCTTTGTAGCCAATATGAGGGGGAAAGTTGCAAACTACAGTTTAAACCTATTGGGCAAATACAATCTTATTATGAGTGACAAATTGGAGTCTGAACTTATCCCTAGATTCCTCACCTAGGCTCAGTTGTTGGTGGGGGCCTACTTCCTGAGGCCATACTGTTAATGGGTGTTGATTGATCCATTTACTGCATATGGATATTTCGATTTATGACATGTTTTTTTTGCTGTGGTTAGATTTCATCCATTATTTGACTTTAAGATATTGTCCGACTGAACATGAGTCAAAGTCAAATGAGTTTTCATACTGATATATGATTTGTTTATTATCTGCTTAACAGTAACACTTGGAATTGAAGGAGCAGATTGGATGCAATACGGGGCTGAAGTATATGTTAAAGAGGGGATAAAGATGCTTGGTACGTTAGTTGTGAATTAATGGAGCTGACATGAAGTGAGCAGTGAGATGATGATCTGTTTGATAGAAAAGAGGGAATCTGCTTCAGTAATGCGCCCTGCACTCTCATGTTATCAAGTCTCTGTAGAAGCTTGGGATTAGGAACAGTAATAAAGGCAAGGGAAAGTTCAAGTAATAGACGTGGTGGTACTCCAGTTTTAGCCCACTGTTCTTTTAAAATCATCCCATATGGAATTCACTGCTGCTTCTGTACCTCAGCAGTACTAGAATCTGTTTTGGTAATCTTAAAGCAGATTATTTTCTTTGAATGTATATGTTTTGAGGCAGATATTTCACTTGTTCTATCTTTTTGACTGAAAACAGTGTGTTACTGGCCAGCGGTTAGAAGGATCTCTTGGCTCAAACCCTGTTTGGATTAAGGAGGGTTTCTGTAAGGCATTTAGAGTCCCTTTGGAAAAATACCGATATTTAATGTGTTGTTGACTGTTCTGACTACACTGGCTGCAGAGCTAGTCATTTATATGTGTCAGCGGGCAATGCTGGTGGGCCACAGGCATTTGCAACATTGATTGAGGATTTATGATGCCTTGATGAGATTAAAAGTGAGTGACTGTAGACGTTCTGTTTTGTTATCTAGTGAACTGTATTGACCTTCTGAAATTTTGGGTGAGCAGGGGAAAGGGATGCAAGAAGAGTGAAATTGGTGGGTGAGATGTAATGCTGGTTTGCCCTCCATACAGCAAGGGCCAGTGGCGAGGAGTCCTTCAGCTGTACTTCCAAGGAATCAGGATGTTCTAAGGTACTACCACTTCAGGTATTATGTCTGGTGGACCCTCTTTCCTCTGAAATTTTCAATCTGATCTTGAGGCCTCTCATCAGGTCTGAAGGCCCCTCACCGGCTCTCTCTATTCAAATCTTCTGCCTCATGTTAGGGGTTTGTGGCTACAGAGCCTGGTGGTAAGCTCTCCAGGACATGGGAAGGTCTCCCTTGAGCAAGTCAGCAGTCAGGTCAAAAGGAGTGTTAACTTTACTGGCTCTGGTCAGCTTTCCTTGCTATCAGCTCATCTTTCTTGTGAAGAAAACAAAACATCCAAACTGCTCACCTTTTAGAGGGCAAGGAGCAGCTATTCCTGCATGTGTGCACTGTGTAGAGATGGACAATGATTGGAAATAATGTATATTTACATCAATGATTCTACATTGAGACACAAACATGCCCCTGTTTAGTATCCCCAAAATATCATTTTTGTATGAATCAAGTAAACATATATGCAGTGAAAAGACCGTAAGATAAGCCATATTAATATAGGAAAAACATGATATTGCCTGAACATGCTGTTGGACTGAGCATGTTCCCTGCGGAGTTGCAGTCATGTTGCCATGTTCTGAGTGCTTGACTGTGACTCACTTATATCCCAGTTTTTGATATTGGCTGTAGGCGCATGCTAATATAATGTGTGTGAAGGCCTACACCTGTCCCTTATACAAATGAAGCCCTGCAACTCTCCTGTGACCCGGAGGGGTGAACCAATTGTGCTCTCATTTTGCTGACAGTGTCATGAGTTTAGCATGTACAGCGGTGGTGGCAGCATACCATGTTTTGTGAATCTCCAGTCGTGATCAGACCTTCTACCTGTGTAGCTGGCCCCACTTGTGTAAAGCCCTGCATCAATGTGTAACCTCAAATCTAGTACTAACATCCAAGCAGATTTTGTGTGTTTGTGGCGTGTGTAGTACAAGCAGTATGTGCATGAGTGAGCCAGAATAATGGAGGCCTGCAGGTCCCATTTTGGAAGCCCCTAGCCTGCTCCTGTGTGCAAGAAGGGGCGAGGAGTTAGCCTAACGGTTAGGACGGTCTACCTCACATCTGGGAAACTGTGTTCGAGTCTCGGCAATGACACTGAACAGCCTGTGATTCTGGGCAAATCACTTAATCTCCCTTGTGCCTAACAAAAATGATTGTGTCCTCATGTAATGCAACTGGTGCTATGATACCCTATTCGTGTCAAGTTTGTGCTATATAAAACACAGTAAAAGAAAGAAAAATGTAGGTCAGATTGTTTTCATAGACAGTGGAAGAATATTGCTGTCACTTCTGAAAATGGAGGGAGGTGACACAGTTACTTTAAAATTGACTTAAGCAGTTCCTGCTGAGTGGAGCTGCTGATTAGTTTCCCTGTTATACTGTCATTGGTAGGTGTTCGGGTGGGATTCTCATCTTTGTTGTTCAAGGTGAGAGAGATGTTTTAGGTGAAGTCAGCCTTTTGTCTTCAACCTGATCACTGTTCAGTGTGGCTGGTAAAAATCCAGTTGCATAAACTTCACGCATCTTTGGGACTCCGTTGTGAGCACTCCAGGCTGGACACTACCCTGCTGGGAAGAGCATCACTCCACACAAAGGCTCTGTCTGGAGAACAGCCTGGAGAGAACATTGATAGAAGAACCACCACAAAAATGTTTTGAGATTGAAGACAGGGAATCCGCATTCATTATCTGCTTTGACTTTAAGAAAGTGGGAACTACTTAAGTCTTTGTTGCTGCAGTTCCAAGGAAGGGAGTATTCCACAGCATACTTTGAGGACTGCTGTACAACAAGTAGAACTGGTGTCTGTGTGACAACCAGCTTCCGAGAGGAGGGGTTATATCAACTGCCGTCTTTACTTGCTGGAGGAGCTATACCACTGAACCGCCTGGAAGCCAGCCTGCCTGCTGAGTGAGTGAAAGCCTGTCCAGCTGCAGGAGGTGTGACTGTCCAGGTAGTGACAGAAACTGCCAGACTCTAGTGTGGAGGGTCTACCAGGAGAAAGAAGACTACAGAAAGCGAATCCACAAGTCAGAAGAGGGTGGGTGCAGCCAAAAGTACGGGTTCAAGGCGGAAACACGGGAAGTCAGCCGACCTTGCAATAGGAACAATTATGATTGATTTCGCTGTTTAAATCAAGAGCTGTGTCCATGGTGAATGTAGTCACCAAAACACAGAGCTGCTCCTGTGGCTGATGTTATCACAGAAGTCAAAAACTCTGTCCATGGTGGACATCACTGTCGTAGTCAAGACTTGTGCACATAATGGTCACCAATGCATTATTTACAAAGTGCATCCCACTGCTGCTAGTGTGTTGTTTTAACATACGTGTAAGTGGTGGCCCGTCTGCTGCCCAATGACCCAGAAGCTGGTCTGATGCCTGCCATAAGCCCTCGCTGGCTTCCATTACCTGCATTCATCGAAAGACTCACGGCTGCAGCTCTGGCTGCCCCTTTCTGCTGCAGTCTACCCAGACTGAGGGCCACTCCTGCAACCATGCCGTCTCATCCTAGAAGCGGGCGAGATCAGAGACATGAGATGCAGAAACACATAGAGACATGCATTGTGGTGAGGTTGTATCTAGGAGACTGTACTGAACTGAGCACAACCATAATTGAACTGGGGTACCTGCACCTGTGCCTCGATTAATGTCTCACAAAACTCACCTAACAGGGTCCTGCCTAGACTCACAAGAGGAGGGACTAATGTGAAAGAGAAAAGAGGAAGACAGTAAAAACAGTATCCCAAGGTGCAGTAGCCTAAGTGGCAGTGCAAATTACTGTACCTGCGGCAGTATACCATTTTAAGCGTGTCTATTGAAGTATGTCTCTTATCCAAATAAGGCTGATCTAAGTTCTGAGTTTCCATTCCCTTACACTATCTCCCTGAGACACGTGTGAATACTCCAAAGTGCTACCACTGAGAGTCAAATGCTAAAGGGGTTGTATGTGGCCCAGCTTGTGAAGCCAAAGTAGTACAGACCCTGGGACATCTGAGGTAAACCGCCCCTGCCCCCACGGCTAAGACCCAGTAGCCCCTGCTTGCCCTATACCCCTGAACTGGATCTGACACATGACCTCTGCCGGAAAAGGATATGTGTTTTGAATGACCAACTATACACTGTATGCCACCTAAGTCTATATAGTCAGTGTCCTTCACTTAAGTCTATGTTTTCAATGGGGGTTAAGGGCACAGTGGACTCAGGTAGGAATGATGCAAGAGGCACTAAAGGCATTGAAGGAAAAGAATAAAAACAAAGATTTTTGAATACAACTAATACTGTTTTAAAAACCACTTTACATCTCATGAGATAACTCCTTGTTTTATTCTTGAAGGTTTAATGTACTTAGGTTAATGTCTAGTGCTGTGATGTGAGTTTTTAAGTGCCATATTGAATGTGTTTCAATACTTCTGAGATGTACTTTTTAGGTCTGGCTATCCGCCATACCTTATGTGATCAACAGAAAAAGATTTAAGAAACACAACCGCCAGAAAGACTTTGGGCCCCATGCATCAACCTAAAAACCGGTCGCAAACGGGCAGATTCGCAGAATCAGCCCCTTTGCGACTGGTATTTTTGCATTTGGGGTGCATCATCCCAAATGCAAAAATCTCTTTTTAAGGAATCGCTAAATTTGCGATTACTTGAATTTCGAATGCATTTAAGGAATCTCACATCGCGATTCCCTAATGCAATGCATTAAACAAAACAATTTAGCGATTTCGCTAATAAGAATCGCAAATTACCATCAATCTACAGTTCATGGTAATTTTCGATTTCTTTGAAAAAGCACTAAAGCGCATGTTTCAAAGTCACATGTTACACACGCACATGCCCTTGGGGCATGTGTGTGCGCAACATGTGGTTAAATTGTAATTTCAGGGGTGCAACCCTTGAAATTGCATGCTTAATTTCCGAGTACCTATTGGGTACTTGCAAATTGTGCATGCAATTCCCATTCATTCCTATGGGCCTCTGGGCCCATAGGAGTGACTGGGGATCAATTATGTAATTACGAGTCGCAATTTGCGAGTCGCAATTAAGGAGTTTGTAGGAATCGTAACATTTTATTCGGGTCCTACATGCATAGGCAATAGCGATTTTTTAATTGCGATTCCTTAATAATCGCAATTAAAGAATCGCTATTGTCTATGTTGATGCATGTGCCCCTATGGCTCCTCCCACATGTTTACCTTGATTTCAGCATTTGAATGGGCAGCACTTGTGTGGTGCTGCTGAGAAAGAGTACAGTGCTTGTTGCACTTCTATTAACTCCAGAGTGGTGTTCCCTCACCTAACATGGCTACCCCATTAAAATACAATAACGTGGCAGTGTGCAAAAAGAAGACCTCTCCAAAATGATACAATAGCATTGGCTAAAAATGTTACTCTGTGAGCCAACAGCAGTATAACTGGTAGAAGTATTGGTGAATGGAGCATCCCAACAAGGGATTTCCCCTATCCAAAATGATTGCTATGTCCAGCGTGAGGATGCAGCGGCATCTGGGCCTGTTTGCATTTTCTTCCTCAATTGCATTAGTGTCATTCAAAACAAAAAAGCTTGTTTTGCCCAACCCTCCTTGCATTCCAGAAGTGCAGCTCACTGCAGCCTTAGCCTTCAGTCCTGCATCGCGACAGCCTTATACCAGTCCCTCCTCCTACACCAATTTCCAACCTCTCTTCACTCTTCTCAACATCACTGGCTCCTCCAGGTACTCTTCCATCTCACATACCAGCTGTAGTCTCAGACACTCTACCCTACAACACCAGCTCCTGAGGAGCATTATTGTTATGCATGCCAACAAGGCCTAGATGTTGGTCTACAGCATAGCTTCAGAAGCATCAAAAACATCACGTCTGGCCACAGGTTACCCCCACCCTTCTTCACAGCCGCTGTTATGTAGGCGAATGTGGCTCAGTGCAGGGAAAAAGATTTCCTCTTGAGCTGTAAATTCTTCCCCTACCTGCACCACACCCTTAGCCTGCAGTACCAGTCAACTCCCACACCAGATCACAGTTGCAGTGCGTCATCCTTAGCCTGTTGTACTGCTGCCATCCTGCTGCCTTTGCCTGCTTTCACCACTCCCTCTTGGCTGATCCCCACAGTCTAAGACTGATCCCGGCTCCCACACCAGCCCCAACTCAATCTCCTTTCCCATACCATTACTCAGCCTTATAGAACTCTCTCCTCTTGCATCATGCCTGTAGTTACAGATGAAAGGTAATAAGCATCCAGTACTGCAGGAAGGACAGCTATTCTGTGACTGCATTTGTAGACGTGTGCATGTTCACAAGTGCTCGGTAGTTTAATATGTGCAGTGTTACAGGTGTGGCTGGAAATGCTGAATAAGGGTGAGTGGTGTAAGTGCAGGATGAGTGAGGGAAGACTGAAAGGAATACCTGTGTAAGTGCAGGGTAAGAGGTGTGAGTGCAGTGTGGTGTGCCAGTGTGAGAACTCTGTGCCAGCATACTCTTGTGAGTGGATGGGGAGAATAAAAGGCAAGCCTGTATGGGCGGAGACTGACTCGTGGACCAGAGTGAGTGTACTGTGAGATGCGTAAATGCAGAATGATGTACCCCTAGACAATCTAAGTAATTCACTTTATCCTTGGCCGTTGGCAAGTGAGGATTCTGGTGTAATTTGAACGATGGTTATTAAAGCTGATTCTGAAACAAATGTCAGCCTTTTGAACATGTCGAAAGTTAGTTTTCTAAGTGTGGAAGAGTCATTTAAGGCCAGACCCAGATGCTTAGCTCTGACTCTGGAAAAAGTCCTCTTGGAACTTTGGGCCAAGACTTCATGTGGATTATGCCATCCACACCCTTACATCAGTCACAAATCCACTTTCCCTTCATCTAGTGCCTAATTTGCGCACTTGATAACAAGGAAACCTGGATTCAAACACGGTTGCTAGACAAACTCTGGGGCATATTATCAAGGATGGCGTTAAAATTATCGCCGCTTTAGCGGCAGGAAACTGCCGCTAAAAGCGGCGATAATTGGCTTGATAATATGCCCTTGGGGATTCCAATAGAAGCCCCTGTTCTGGTGTGAACCTGGTCTTCTATTGGAATTCTCTGCGGCATATTATCAAGGCCATTATTGCCGCTTTAGCGGCAGTTTCCTGCCGCTAAAGCGGCGATCATTTTAACGCCGTCCTTGATAATATGCCCCCCTGTTTTCCCCAAGGCAATTACTTTATCTCATTTTGCATCAATGTCTTCTAACATCCCCTTTAAGAGTACCTGAAAAAAACTCAATTTAGCACGTGCCCTTTACAAAAACTACACGTTTATATGTTTTAATAGACTTTAATGTTCCTCCGTATGTTCTAAAAGTGGGGTTTACATGACAACTGACTTGCCTCTTGGTTCACTAATAGTCAGAGCCACTGGAATATTGTGGCATTGGAGGACCAAAAGAATGCAGCAGTGTTGCCTAATTATGAGTCAAGAAAAGGCAAATTATCTGGCATAATGCGGCACATTTTGTGATAGTATTACCTCATTATTTTGTCATTTTTACATATGCAACACTGTATCTGAAATATTTCACCTTATTAATATCAATTTAACATCTAAATACAGCATTAAGCCACTGAAATATGACAATTCAGCCTTTGGGAAGGGCTCCGAGAGCGCAGAAACACGTATCAACATGGTTTGGGTAGATTTTGAATTGTTTGATCAAGAAATCATTTTGGTCAAAATCTACACATTATGCAGCAGACAAATTATTCTGTGGCCAATGCGGCAAATCAAATATTGTTCGGAAAATGCTTTAATCGTTGAATTCCAGTTGCCCTGCTAATAGCATCATCATCGTAGGCAGGAGTATTTTAAAGTGTATATTTTGAAACAGTGAATCCTGATAAACGTCAGTCAATGCAGAAATCCAGTTTAGTGTACTTCAGTAAAACGCTTTCAAGTTAAAGAAATATACTTTTTGAAATGTGAGGCTCAAAGGTGCAGCAATGCAACCTTATGAAGGATCATAATAACCTGCTCTATTTTGATCTGAGCGAGGTAAATGTAGCTATTGCATCTAGTGTGGGTCGGAAGGCAGCAGGCCCAGATGGTGTTCCTGCTGATATTTTTAAATCTAATGCCACCTTATGGGGACCGCTACTGACACAAGTGCTTAATGCAACTATCATATCTGGATTTGTCCCATAATGGTACGAATCAATATTGGTACCAATTTTTAAAAAGGGAAATAGATCGGACCCGGCATGCTATCGTCCGATATCTTTGTTGGACTCAACTATAAAAATTATGGGCCGGGTAATATTAAATAGATTGCAGGGTTGGGCAGATGAAAGATCAGTTATTAGTGACTTGCAGTCTGGCTTTCGCAAGAAGCTTGGCACAATAGAGCAAGGTCTTAATTTAGATATAATCATGCATAAATATATAAAATCAAAAAAGGGAGCCTTATACTTGGCGTTTGTCGATTTATCATCGGCATTTGATTGCGTGAGGCACAATAATTTATGGCTGATTTTAGAGGAGCTGGGTCTCGAACCAGCGATGATTTCCTTTTTAAGAGAATTATATTTGGGGGCAAAGGCTAGTGTGCGATATGGTATGGGTGGGGAATGTACAGGGTATTTTAAAGTTAGCAGGCGCGTGCGACAGGGTTGCGTCCTTGCCCCTTTCCTCTTCACACTTTATATAAATGATCTTGAAAAAGTACTAGTCAAAGAACATATAGACTTTCCAGCGGTAGGCAAACGACCAATCCCCGCATTACTATACGCTGATGATGCGGTCCTTATGGCCCGCACACAAATAAGATTACAAAGAGCAGTGACTAGCTTTGCGAAATTTATGAAGGAAAGGGGACTCTCCATTAATTCAACGAAAACTTTTGTTATGAATTGTGGAGCGGGCAGTATTAGAACAAGAACTATTTTTATAGAGGGGAAGAGGATTGAAAGCACTAAGGTTTTTCCCTACTTAGGAATTTTATTTGATCGATCTGGGTCATGGGTGCAGGCAGTAAAATCAAGAAGATTGTTGTACATTAAAACTCTGTCTGCGCTCATGAATTTTAGCAGGAAATTAGGTAAACGCCCCACGATGGAGTTACTGAACATTTATAAAGCAAAAAGTGTTACTGTAGCCACATACGGAGCAGGTATATGGGGCTACGTAGATGTAACTTCTCTACAGGCAGCTCAAAATATATTCCTGAGATTCTTATTAACAGTTCCAAAGAGTACTTCTTCGTTTGTTTGCCACATGGAATTAGGTCTCCTCTATTTGGAGGATATTATAAAAATTCAGCCAGTTCTGTTGTGGCACAGAATATGGATTACAGAAGAAACACATTTTAATCGTAAAATCCTAGTTGACTGTGCTGGCCTAGATGGAGTGCTAAATATTAGATGGCTCTCTTATGTGAAAATGTTCTTATGCAATATAGGACACCGAAGTGTTTACGATGAACCACTCACTATCATAGGATATACCAGGAAAGAACTTAAGAATGATTGCCTGCAATATCTGATTGAAAGGAGACATAGTGCAGAGTCGAGTAAGGTAACAGTACAAGCCCATAACCTTACTCTAACGACTTTTTTAATGCAGCTATATTTACGCCTGATAACCAATGAGTATGATAGATTCTTATTGATCCGTTTTCGACTGGGGACCCTGTATAGATTATTAAGTTTTCCTATTATTAATGATTGGTCAAAGTTGTTATGTATATGTCCGTGTGACAACACCTCTGATCAGTCGACTATCCATGTCCTGTTTTTCTGTAAATTTTATTCTCTACAAAGGAAAAGGTGGATAATCCCAGTTGTAAAAACATTTGGATTGAGGCTATGTCGTCCAGCTTTTCTGGCTTTACAACAGCTAGACACAGTATTTGCTGTTGCCTCTGTTACTGCTTTTTTAAAAAGTGTTTTTAAGCATAGGAAAACGATTATTACATGATATCTTGATAATGAATAGTTGTATATAAAAATGGAATTTATTGTAACTTTTACCCTGTACAGAATGTTTTATAAGAATTTTTACTGTGTGCATTTATGGTTATTAAGATGTAACCGAATAAAGTAATTTTTGATTTGATTTTGATTTGAAATGTGAGTCTATGGCAGATTTTTAAATGATGAATTATACACCGCGCAGAGGGCTCAGTTCCTGTTTAGGAGCTAGGACGCAAACCAGGCAAATGGCTGGGCACTTTATATTAATGTGCTATGTGGCTACTTTTGTATTGTAAATGAAACCCTTTCATCTTTTCTCCCACTCTGGCATTAGCAGTCCATAACAAGAATCGGCACAGCAGGGGGCTGGTATCTGTTAAAATACACAAAGGTGTGTGAACTGATAAATGGACTTTTGAAGACCTGCAAAGTTCTTTGGATGAGGGAGAGTCTGAGTCGTTTGCCCCTGCCCAGCCCCAGCACAGGGCAGTTTAAGAACGGCCTGTGCACTCCACAACCCGGCTACGGCAGGCGATGGGGCGGGGGGGCTAAAGCACGTTCAGTCTAATGGGTGTTGTGCGCCTGAATGTCTAGGTGTGAATTTGAAGAGGCAAAATGCAGTGTAAAAGGCCTAAAAAAGACACAGATACACCATTTTACATTTGAAATGTAGATGATGTGCAGACCTACCCCTTAAGGAATAATAAGTATTGCCAAAGCCAGTAGGTCTCACCTTTAGAATGCAATGCCCGAGCCGAATTGTTGTGCCAATGTTAAAAATATAAAAGAAAACACTTCAAAATGCTGTAGGAAAAGTAAACATATAGCTTAAGGTATTTTAAAACTGTGCATTGAATTTAAAATTTTCACTCAATAAATAGACTAGTTTATTCTTCAATTACCATTCACTCTGAACATGAATTAAAAAAAAATTAAAAAGAAAAAGGGGTGTGCTTGGCACAGATTTCAATGCACCTCTGTGAGAATAAGGGAAGCACTGGAAAGTCTGCAAAATCTCCTGGCATGTCCCAGGTGCAAAATCTGTGTGCCAGTAGTGACAGTACATGCATCTGTCTTTGCAAATGCTCAAGTTAAATTATCTTCCTTTTCCAAGATGGCGCCAGACAGATCGGTACACAAAGCTTTGTCAATCTTTCCTAAGTTTCGGATTTGGCCAGAAGGGTGATGTTTGTGACACTTGCCAGAGGCTACATGAAAGAAGAAACCAATAAAAAGGTAACATTACCAAAGCAAAAATAAACCTCTCTATCATCACTTCTCATCAAATGGGCACACTACGCACCTCCTGTCGGTTACTGCATTTTATACACACACAAATCTAAGGAGCTTGGTAGATCAAATATTTGAAGGTGCAGGATCTTAAATACAAGTTCCTTAAAAGGGTTGGGAGCTTTATGTCCGATTAGGATGTATGACGTTACAACGCGTGCTGTTACAACGCGTGCTGTTACAACGAAACTGTTACAACGCAAGTGGATTTACAACGCATGCCATTACAACACAAGTCTTTACATCGACTTGCGCTAGATGGCGTGCTAACATTAGAAAAGTGTAATTTACTATTCCAACTCCAGTCCACTTAACAGTAGGGAAGGTGTTGGGATAGTAAACTACACTATTTGTAATGTTAGCACGCCATCTAGCGCAAGTCGATGTAAAGACTTGCGTTGTAATGGCATGCGTTGTAAATCCACTTGCGTTGTAACAGTTTCGTTGTAATGGTAGTGCGTTGTAAAAGTTGCGTTGTAAAGGTTGCTCCCCGTCAGATTATGGTGAAACATTGACCCTTGCACAGTTGTAACAACCAAGAAATGTAAGTGAAGAATCAAGATGTGGAGGGAATTGCCACCACATAATTGAAGACTTTAGGATGCAACCAGAAAGTAACACCAATTTCAAGGGATGTGTGTGGTATGAGGGCCCTCTCCCAATGTCACATGACCCACGTCAGTGAGGCATCACCCTCAAGAGATCTATGGGGGACAAGCCATGCACATTGTCAAAGCAAAGTTGAGGCATGATCATTTATTCGCTGCCAACTCCCCAACAACTATGACCACCCCAGACAACCTCAAGACGCCATGTTCATAGGAAGCAAAGCCACTGTTGTAGCATCAGCTCGGCCCAATTGTATCACAAACAAATGTTTCATAAAAATGTGTCTTAAACCTCTTGCTACCTTTTTCTCTCACTTTGTCTTCCAATGGATCTTGTTCTGTGCTGAAAGGGACTGGATATTTGGAGGATGAACAATTATTCAATGAGGACCAGAAATAGGATAATTGATATAGTTATCTCTAACATCTTACAGTCAATAATACTCCATAGCAATTGCAAATGATTCGAAACTCAACGGTTTATCCTCATGGAATGATGAGACAGAATGAGCAAAATGTAGGCTTAGATTTTAAAGTTTAGTTAGTTTGTACATCAAGAGCATGAACACTAAAAAAATGAGATAGCATACAGCCCTAATATCAGGCCTCTGAAATTACAGGGATGATAAGGGAAAAACCTTCCTCAGCCGAAGCAGGTTTGGACTCATACAGTCTATGTGTCGATGGGGAAATCAGTTGAGCCTCATACAAACCTCAGGAAAGTTCAACAAACTTACAAGTAACCAGTGCCAATTCATTAAAGACAGCGATCTGTCTCAGTCTGTCGCTGCAACGGCAAAGTCACAGCAGCATGGCGTGAACCCTTCAACCGAAAGGTTCAAACTGTGCTAGCACACCGGTCCCCAGCAAATCGAAGTGTTACGTCACAAGTTGCTTCAGTCCTCAGATGTCCAAGACGTCGCCGTCATACTCTCATTCGCTCACGCTCCTCTCTTGTTCCAAAATTTGAGCAATTATAGTCCATAAGTTTCCGGGGTGACACCCACAGGCATCACCAAAAATGTCAGACGACTTGGTTTTCATTGGGCAGTAGAAAATGAGACGTGGGTGATGTAGCAGGATATACAAATCCGGAAAAATATTAAATCGATTACGCAGTTTCCTTAAGTCATGTAGGCGTAGGACACGTTGAACAATAAAATATTTCAGAAGGGAAATGCTAAGGTTCGACAATTCACATTCCCAAGCAACTGTTCTACGATGTTGCTGCATTGCTTCAATTGCACAATTCTGTCCAAAGAATGCCAAAGGAAACAGTTATTGCTTCAAATACATTTTGCAATTCTGGTGATTTTTCCCATGGACTTTGAAACATTCAGTCTATGACTTCATTGGAAGAAGGGGAAGTAAAATATGAGGCCTACATGAAATTCAGCTAATATACGACAATAACCATGTTAAATTATAAATCACCCCTTAATAGGTAACTAGCATATAACTTTTAGAAGACATTAATAAACATTGTGTTCGGTTCTGATCATAATTAATACATGTAAGTATAGGGTACTCATAACATTTCACATATAGAAAAAATAGTTATTCACCTCATCATATGAGTGTTATTCAGGGATTACATATATATATTGCACATGAGAGAAAGCTCCACAAAGACACTTAAACATAACAGTATAGTACATACTTTTCTTCCTTCATTTTCGGTGCACATGTTATAACATGAACTAATAATTTCAAACTTTTCTCATGAAAAAAAATCTGTTATACATTTATTTTCTTTAGTCTTATTAATATCACGTTCGTAATTATGAAAATCAAACCTATTAGTTCTTGTTTATTTGACACATCTATTAAATTTTTAACACAAAATATCTCAACCTATCTTCCCATCTGCATTCCACCACAATGCAGTATCTGAATCATTGTTGTATGTCATTTTCAAAAAAATGGAACTTTAACATCTGTTTGTAATTTGTGGAAAATGTTGTCATAATCATTTCTCTTGTCACTAAATTTGCTAGATGAAGTCTCTGCTCCATCACCACTGTCCCCCCATTTGTTACACCCTGCAGCCCTCAGTCATCATTGTGTGCTTGGACTGGTAAAAATTGCTCAATCCTGAGATACACAGACACAAACATGAACATTTACGGTCGATCACTTATAAAATATTCAGCTGAAATCCATGTGTCCCAATGTATGCTTATTTTGTTGTTCACAGGAAAGAAATTACCATTTTAGTTAAACTTACTACTCGGACAATGCACTGAACATTCACACCAGTAGTAGTAACATCTGACAGGTGAATTTAGTGTTCCTAGGATGCTCAAGTGGCACATTTCATTTCTTACACTTTCAAATCATACAGTACATAGGGACCATAGGGGCATATCTACAAGGCGGCGATATAAAATTATCGCCGCTTTTGCGGTCGTTTTCGGCAGAAAAGCGGCGTTAATTTTATCGCTATATTTGCAAGGTCACGCTATCGTGTGAAACCTTGCCTTAGCGCCTGTATTCCTAACGCCCATCTTTGCATCTCTAATGAGATGCAAAGTGGGCGTTTCTCCCCAGGATAACGGGAGAAATGTCGCTAAGCGACAATTCTCCTATTATCAAACCTCACTCAAAGCTGCATAGCGACAAGAAAAGTAGCGATAACCAATGCTAACGCTACTTTCCTTACGCCTGCTTTGAAACTGACTTAGCCATGATATCCTATGGAAGGTGGATATCATGGCTAAGTATGTGAGGCCCTATCAGCAAGCTATCGCCAAACTTCGTGGGATTATCGCTGGGTTTCCAGTGATAATCTCACGTTTGGCAGTTAGTGCTAGGATTTTTATCGCTTTTGAGATAAGCGTTGCTAATAGCACGCTATCTCAGCGATAAAAATCCACGCTAGCCGTCGATAATTATCCTAGCGCTAAGTGCACTTAGCGATAATTATCGCCGGTTGTTGATGATATGCCCCATAGTTTCTGTTGCCAGCGCTGTTTGTGCCATGCCACTGTTGGCAATACACTCACTAATGGAAGAGCTGATGCAATAGATTTAGCAATAAAGCGTAAAACTGACTTGTCTTTGTCTTCTTTTCATAAATAAAATTCTTAGAGATTGCCTAGCGGCCTTGAGAAATTCATAAAGTGCTTACAAAAACTTCTGTTTTCATGCATTATTAAGTTATGTTATCAGGTGTTATTATTAATTCTAAAGTACACAAATCTGCAAGGATATTATGGGGCCAATTTGCAAGCCCCTTGTGCCACTGGTGTATTACGTTGCGTGACGCACCGGTGGCGCAGCCTGCTGAGTGATATTTACAAGAACAGGTAAATTCATCCTGCGTGACTTAACCTGTGCTTGCAAATATCGCCCTTGTTCACACAACACTTTGCGTGTTAGGGGCATGACATTGATGTTGCTGTGGGTGTTCCCACGCAACACCCATGTCCACTGATGCATTTCCAGATTTAGGAGACATCGTAAATCTGGAAATGCGTCAGAATGCTATGCCACCCTGGGGATGGTGTAGCAAGGTGCAACGAGGAGAAATGTTTTCATTTCTCCTTGTTTGTTTCCTCTTTCAATGCGTGCTGCATTCTACAGCACACATTGGAAGAGGAAATCACCTCAATTGATTGTTTTTGTGCAGGAAGGAGCCCCTTCCTGCACAAAAACAATCTCCCCACGATGCAGGCATCCTTGCACCATGGTACAAGGGTGCCTACGCCAGCACATGGCTGCAGTTTGTGCGCCGGCAAAGGGGAAAGCACAGAGATGCTGCATATTGTTGAAAATACAACAATATGCCGCATCTCTGTGCTTCCCCCTTTGCCGCATCCCTGTGCTTCAAAACTAACGCAGCGCAGCAAAATGACTTGCAGCACCGCGCTGCGTTAGTTTCTTGTAGATCTGCCCCTATGAGTTTTAGACTTGGTGGAGATGGAAGGTCAAAGGTTAGATTGAAAAAACTAAGGTGGTCTTGAGAACAAGTCTGGACTGAACATGATCACCATTTGCTAACATAATGACAAAAGAGTATTCCAGTGATCAAGTTTGTGTAAAACAAAGGCATCACCCACCCTCACACAGTGAGGACATGCAACATAGAAACACAAGGTCTAGAGTTTGCAGGGAACTGAAAATCCTACATTTTTGGGAAGAAACTGTAGATATGGAATCAAATACATCAGTTGATTTTCCTCCACCATGTGGATCAAATTGTGGAAGATTATCAGCTATTTGATTATACTTTGAATTTAGTTTCTTCCAGTAGTTGGGGGATGTTCAGCTCCTTTAAACTTCTAAAGGACACTCACAGTCTCCTGTACACAGAAGCTGGTAAAAGGCACTCTCAGTAACCAGGCTAACCCGGGTGCACATGGATAATCCCACATCAGTGAAGCTGTTCAGATACCAGACATAAATTACTGGTCTTGGGCTTGGATCCAACTCGACAGGCCAGAATTCTAGTGCCCAGTTACTGAAGGGCTGAATAACTACTCCCACGTCTTTCTTGGGGAAGTTTATTTTTAACATTATTGATTCACATCCATATCCCCCAGTGCTACCTGCTATTGTAAACTGGATATCTGTGTTAGACACACTGAATATCATGTGCGTCATCAACCACCTATCGTTGGCCAATGTCTAAAATTGGATCCCAAAGGATAGAAATGAATTAACCCCAAATTCAGAATCCCTACTCCACCAATGTTTCTATTTCTATTTCTATTTAAAATTATTTGTACAGCGCACGTACACCAGCGGTTTCTTGGCGCTAAAAACTGAAAGAGGTCAGAGAAGAAGTCCCGGGTTAAGGGAAAAAAGAGAGACTAAGGTATTAATTAAAGGATTTGGCAAAAAGGTATGCCTTGAGTTGTTTCCGAAATAACAGATATGAGGTTGAAGCCCTGAGTTCTGCATCCACCACAGAGACAATACTAGATTTCATACCACCACCAGAAAGGAGCCTTGCTTGGCTCATATCCTCATTATCGTTTCCCTAAACGAGTGCCTGTAGGTTCATGACAAGGGCTTTCACCAAAACCTTAGCAGGGAAAAAGAACTGTAAGATTAAGCAAATGTTGGCGGGGTCTCAAGATGTTTGTAATACTGGAATGATCAGGGCTTGTATAGATTGTAGGAGAATCTGTCAAGTTTAAGATAATGAGGGGTTTATTTACCAGCCCCTTACACCGCTGATACGGCACTTCAGAGTTGCCAAGGTTTCAGATTACTATGTGTGACATTTTCATAAATTCAGTGTCATTATGAGTGACATTCAATGACTGTGAGTGACACTTTCTCGCGAGCAAAAATCAAGCAATGAACATGAGGGAAACATATAAATATCAGAAATGACACCTGTTTGAGCAACCAGAAACTCTAAGATCTTAAACTGCTGCACTAGTGCTGCTGGAAAATTCCATCTGGGCGATTGCATCAAGCAGCACACCTACCTGCCCCCACCCACTGCTCTAGTGGTCTTAAAAGGATAGAATATAAATACATTGGCATGAAAATACGGACAATTACAGCATGTATGATAGTGGCTATAGTTAGTGGAGTGCTGTAAAACTATAAAGACCAAAGGTTTGCTAAATTTTGAGGATTTCTGAAATGTACTAAAAAGTGCCCAGATGCATTTTAGCTTGCAGCACAGCGCTATAAAAAGTTCACATATAAATACAGTCAACAAAAGTGTATCATAATCTTTTTGGGAAATACTTGTTCCTAATAAAACCTTAATGTGAGGTGGGTGGAGTAATTTGGAGTGGGGTGGACTGGGGTGGAGTGGGTTAAAGTGGAACAGGATAGGTTTGAGTCGAGTGTGGTAGACTGGAGTGATGTGGAGAGGGTTAGAATTGGGTAGAGTGAAGTGTGATAGAGTGGAGTGGGATAGACTAGGGGAATGGGGTAGATTGGAGTGGTGTGGAGTGTAGTAGAGTGGGGTAGATTGAAGTGGGGAGTGGGGTAGATTAGAGTCGGGTAAATGCAGTGAAGTCAGGTAGAGTGGGATGGAGTGAAGTAGGTTGAAGTGAGATAGATAGAAGTGAGGTAGATTCTTATAGATTGGAGTGGAGTAGGGTACATTGGAGTGGATTAGATTACAGTTGTGTAAATTAGAGTGGAGTGGGGTAGATTTGAGTGGAGTGGGGTAAATTAGGGTGGAGTGGGAATGATTGGAGTGATATAGATAGGAGTTGGGTACATTGCTTTAGATTGGATTGGGGTGGATTGCAGTGGAGTAGGTTGGAGTGGAGTTGGATAGGGTGGTGTGGGGTAGATCGGGATGGGGTGGGGTAGACGGGAGTGGGGTAGATTGAAGAAGGGTATATTGGGTTAGAGTAAGGTAGATTGGAGTCTAGTGGGGTAGACTGTAGTGGGGTAGATTGGAGAGGAGTACACTGGAGTGGAGTAGATTGGAGTGGAATGGGGCAGATTGGATTGGAGAGGAGTAGATTGGAGTGGAGTGGGATAGATTAGGGTGGAATTGGGTAGAAAAGGCTGGAGTGGGGTAGATTGGAGTGGGATAGATTTGGCGGATTATGGTGGGATAGTTTGGAGTGAGGTGGGGTAGACTGGAGTGGAGTAGGGTAGATTGGAGTGTGATAGATAGGAGTGGGATAGTTTAAAGTGGGGTATATTTGAGTAGGTTGGAGTGGAATGGGGTAGATTGGAGCAGGGTATATTTGAGTGGAATGGATTGTAGTGGGGTAGATTGGAGTTGGGTAGTTTGGGGTAGATCGGGGTATGGTAGATTGGAGAGGGATGGATTGTGGTGAAGTGGGTTAGATTCAGGGCCAGACTGGGAACCGAAACTGGCCCTGGCAAACTGCTCGTCCGGCCCCCAGGAGGGGCAGAGGGAGGTGCGGCCGAGCTGTTTGCTACGGCCGGTTTCGGATGATTTTGTTACAGGGGGCTGATATTGAAGGCCCTCGAGTAACATAAACGGCCGCCAGGGGGCCCAAAACTGGCCCTCACCCTAGCGGCCCATCAGGGAAATGCCCGGTGCCCGCTACGGCCAGTCCGGTCCTGGTTAGATTAGACTGCAATGGGGTAGATTTGAGTGGCATGTGGTAGATAGTGGGGTAGATAGGGTAGAGTGGAATGGAGTGGGGTAGAGTGAAGTGGGGTAGATTGGGTGGATTGAAGTGTTAGATTGGAGTGGGGTAGCGTGGAGTGGAGTAGATTGGAGTGGAGTGGGGCACAGTGTAGCTGGATAGATTGGAGTAGAGCAAGAGGGAGCTAGATTGGGAAAAAAGTAGTGGAGTGTACTGGGGTTCTTTAGGGTGTGGTACAGTGGGGTAGATTGGGTGGATTAGAGTAGGGTAATTTGGAATGGAGTGGGGTGGCTTGAAGAGGGTGGTTGGAGTGGGGTAGATTAGAGTGGAGTGGATGGCATGGATTGGGATGGGGTAGATTGGGGAAACACTGTTTTTTCGTGCAATTAGAACCAGAGTAGTACCTTGTCTGAGGAGAGTTAGAAGGGGGGCCCAGCCCTGCTCTTCCTGGCGCTGATGGGTGCAAGATGGGAAGAGGACAGGCACAGGACAGGCACAGGACGGGCTCAGGACTGGGCTGGGCATGGCCTGCGTGTGTCCCACGGCACGGGAGTAATGGAGTGCTTAAAAGTGCGAAACTGCTGCCCCTGGCCCCTCCTCTTATGGCAGTGAATCATGGGACAGGGAGTCCCTTGCGGGTGACAGGCAGCAGGCGGTGAGCAGCATGAAGAGTCAGGCATCCCCTGATTATATTTTGATGTTTATTTCTCTGATAAAATCCTCAGGGGTATCATCCAGCGACATCAAGCAGTGCCCTGTAAGGCTGTCTGTAGGGACCTGGAAACACTCAGCAGGAAACTGGCTTTACAACTGACAGATGAATAAATGGGTACAATTAAATCAATGCTTTCTCGTATAGTGTGAAAGGCAGCGGAAAGCCCCTTGGCTCTATCCTTATAGAGCACACAAGGGTTCGCAAAATAGGCAAGGGGGCCGTCTCCAGCACTCTCTCCACTCACCCCGGCAGGCTCCGCAGTGACAGGGTACTTGGGTGTCTGCCACTTGCCCTCTGTGATCCAGTAGGGGCCCTCTCCGGAGCATGCCCTCTCTGCCAGGCACTTCTACAGCTAAGGCCTCTCCCTCTTTCAGGAAAGGGCCCGGCCTCCCCTCAGGCCCTAGTGAAGGTCTGTGTGAGCCCCGCAGTAAATCTGACTGCTCTCCACCGGGGTGCCCAGTCTCCACAGCACTTCCTTGCAGCCTCCGCCTCCGAGTAGGCTGCTGGGCACCACCACTCTGTCCTGGGCCCCTTGCAGCTAGCCGCACACCATCCAGCAAGCACTCAAACCACTCTCTTCTGCTGCCTATTCCACAGGGTGAAACTCTGCTGGTCAGATTTTACAGTCTCAGGTCCCACCCCCGGGAGGCAGCAGGCACCAGGGGGTGCTAGCAGGCTCAAGTGGTTTTCAAAAGCAAATTTTTATCCAGGCTGGGCAAGCATATTGCGGGGCAATGGTGGAGGAGCGACGCCCCACTGTCTCAGAGCCGACAACTGAAAAATAAAACAATATTTTATTATTGTTTTATTTTTCAGCTACTGGCTGAGCGTATGCAGAGAGGGGCCGGGGCCATGGGAGGGTGGAGGAGAAGTAGAAGATGCACTCACACACACACAGCAACACCAATGGAATTCTCCTTTCCCGCAGTGTTCTGCATGAAAGTGGCACATATTTACAAGGCCAGGAAAATCAATGTAAAGTGTCTTTATGTGGCCTTGTAAATATGCCGGTGCACATTGCGCCACCAGAACATCAAAAAAGTTACATTCCAGGGGCGCAACAGTGCTCATAAATGAGGCCCTCAGAGTTGAAATGGAACCCGCGCAAGTGCCGACAGCTCCTGGGTTATCTCGACCGCCATCAGATACACATAGCGTTGCTGCAGGAAACTCACACGGACCCTCGTGGCTCACCCACCTTTACATCCCGATGGGCGTCTTATGGCCTGTTCTCCTCGTATTCCACTTATTCTAGGGGAACAGCCATATTGGTCAAGAAACACACTCCATTTGTGCCCCTGGGGGACAAAACGGATGCCGAGGGACGTTTCTGTGTCGTGTGGGGTCCGATGGGTAACGCCACGGTCACTATCGCATCCTTTTATGGGTCTAATCTGGAGGAGCCTGCGCACTTTATTTCCCTATGGGAAGTCATACTGGGCATAGGGTCTACGCACTTGATCTGGGGAGGAGATTTCAATGTCACTCTGAATCCTGCTCTGGACCGCTCCAATGTAGACACCGCACATCACCCCCGCTCTCGGGCTTATATCTCTGATTTGATGGCTCACCATTTACTGATCGACGCCTGGCGCCTTATTCACCCGGATACGCGGGAGGGCACGCACTGGTCGGCACTGCACTCCACATGGGCTCGGCTGGACTACATGCTGCTTTCAAGGAGCTTGGGGTCCTCATTGCTGGCTGCACGACACTTACCTCGTACCTTTTCAGACCATGCACCTGTGCTGATCACTTTGGCTAGAACTGGACTGGTCGGTGCGCCGCTCCCATGGCGCATGCAACTTAATATTCTCCTGGATGAGCTTTTCCAGCATGAAATGTCCCAGGAGATCATGGATTTTATAGACCGCAATAGGGGGTCGGTGGACTGCGTGGCGACGGTGTGGGAGGCCTTCAAGGTCACTATGCGGGGGGTGTGTATTTCTAAGGGCTCGGGGGTCCTGCGCTCCCTTCGCACCACTCTGACCTCCCTGGAGCGGGATCTGCGGGTACTAGAAACTGCCCCTGATTTCCTGGAGGATCCCACGGCGCAGCTAGAATATCGTACTAAGCTCTCGGAGTACAAGCTCACCGCAGAGAGAGAAGTCCACCTCCTTGGAGAAACATTTCACGGCGCGGGCGTATGGGGAGGGGGAGCGGCCCGGCAGATTTCTGGCGGGGGTGGTCCGTCCTCCGCGAGGCGCCAATCACATCTTGGAGGTTAGAGCCCCTGATGGCACTATGTACCATGATACGCCCTCTATACTCCCCTCCTTCGTCACACACTACTCTGCCTTGTACACTTCTAGGCGTGAGTCGCCGTTGGAAATGTCTGAGTATTTGTCGGAGCTTACTCTTGGATGGCTATCTAATGCCCAGCGGGAACTCTTGGCGGCCTCCATAGGGCTTGCCGAAATCAAGGAAGCCATAATGCAGATGTCATCGGGTAAGGCGCCGGGCCTAGACGGCTTCCCTATTGAATACTACAAAGCCTTCATTGACCCGTTGACGGCGGTCCTGCGTGAGGTGTTCGAGGAGGCGAATGAGACTGGCTCTTTGCCACCTAGTATGTCGGAGACTCTGATAGTCTCGCTTCTCAAGCCGGATTCCTGTGATTCCTATAGGCCCTTTTCCCTCCTTAATAGCGATGTGAAGATCCTCGCCAAGGTACTAGCGAATCGCGTCAATCTCCTGATTGGGGACTTGATCCTGCCGGATCAAGCGGGGTTCATCCCTGGCAGGTCTACCTCCCACAATCTGTGGACTCTTTTCTCGGTCCTGAACAATGCTGATCCCTCTCTTGCGCTGGTGGCGGTGTTCTTGGATGCCACCAAGGCGTTCGACTCGGTCGAGTGGGACTATCTCCATCTGATCCTACGCAACATGGGCATGCCATTAGCTTTCTCCAGATGGATCCAAATCCTGTATCACCACCCCATGGCGCGAGTCCTTATTAATGGTCGTGTCTCTGAGCCCTTCCCGGTCACAAGAGGTACTCGGCAGGGGTGCCCATTATCACCACTCCTCTTTGCCTTATCGATAGAACCGCTGGTGTCCCGCCTCCGGCAGAATTACCTTGCGGCGTCCCTGCGATGTCAACAGAGGCAAATTTTGTTGTCGCTCTACGCGGACGACCTCACGCTTTACATCAAGCACCCCCGGGATCATTTAAACCCTATAATTAGGGAGTTTGTTAGATTCTCGCTGTACTCGGGGATACACATCAACTGGGGCAAATCTGCGGTCTTCCCCCTAACTGAGGGGGTCGACAGATTCCCGCTCGACTTTCCACTGGAGTGGCGCGACACTGATGTGAAGTACTTGGGGGTGTGGGTTTCTAGGGACCGACGGGAGGTGATGCGCATGAATTACGGTAAGGCTCTGGAGGTTATACGCTTGAGCGTGGTCAGGTGGCTGACATTACCGCTGACTATGGCTGGCCGGGTCTCACTTATAAAGATGGTTATACTTCCCAAACTACTCTACCTATTCCTCAACATACCGTTTCATCCGGGTGGATATTTCTTCAGGGCATTGCGATCGGAACTTATCCGCCTGGTGTGGGGAGGGAAACGACCGCGGCTTAAGTGGTCTGTGCTTACGCACCCGTATATACAAGGAGGCCTTGATATTCCCGATTTCAAACTCTATTACAACTGCGCTCAGGCACACTATGCGTATTATTGGTTTCGTCCCTCCCCTTTCATGCCACAGATAGCGGTGGAGCACTGGCTGGCGGATCCGGGCCCGCTTGAGGGGGCGGCCCTTGCGGAGGTTCCTTCGTCTCGTGCCGATCGCAATCCTGTACATGCCACGGCGCATGCTTGGAGTGTACTGGCTGGACACATGGGCGCGCCGCTCCTTTATTCCCCACTGATGCCCCTGGTGTATCATCCGGCTCTTCCGCTTTTAGAAGAAGGCCTGTTCCAGAGAATCAAACTTAAAACGGGGATCACGAGCTGGGGTGATTTATTCCACGAGGGTAGGTTTCGCGACCTCTCGCTCCTTTTCGGAACCGTGGTCCCTACACCTCTGGAGGTCTTTGCGTTTATTCGACTTCGCAGTGGACTACAGAAAATATTGCCGGCATACCCGGCAGAGCCTACGGTTCTGGAACCGTTCCATTATCTTCTTGACTCTTCTTCCCCATCGCACATGGTCTCCTCGCTTTACCGGCACCTCTATAACCGTGCCGGGGGGGAGATTTTGAGGTCCCGTGCCGGCTGGGAGACTGAGATTGGCACTGTTTTCACGGATGAACAGTGGGAGTACTGTTGTTTGCAAACCGAGATGATCTCCTCGAGTAGTAGGTTCCGCGTTATCCATTATAAATTCCTGCATCGCCTTTATTGCACCCCAGTTCAGATGCATAGGTTTCATCTCCGTGATGATGACCGATGCGATAGGTGCCGCTCCCCTGGGTCGGATTTCTTACACTTGGCCTGGACCTGCCCGAGCATAGATGACTATTGGAACCGGGTCTACGACGCCTTGGGCGAGATGCTGGGGTCCCCGCTACGTCCCTCTCCTCTGCAGGCTTTACTGGGATATACCCGGGATATACCTAAGTCAAATCGTCGCTTTGTCACTTGCGCGCTGTTGCTTGCCAAGCGTCGTGTGGCGTGTCGATGGGGGCGGGGGAGAAGTCCTAAGTTTAAGGAATGGTTGCGGGATATGCTTACCTGTCAGGAAAATGTTCTTCTGTATGCTGAATTGTTGCCACCTGTGTCCCGGCCCCTTGACATTTGGGGGCCCCTGACGCGGTACCTCGCTGCACATGAGGACCAGAGATCGCCCCCTTTTGCTGCTGAGGGGTGATGTTTGGAATTATGTGTTGGGCTTGGAGGGCAGACTGGTATTCCTATTGGGCAATAATGCCGATCAGAGGGGCCCTATCGGAGGGGAGGACTGCTATGACCAAGCGATTGACTCAAATGTATGATACCCAGTGGTATGTTGATATTTCTGTGTCTCCGCCTCAACAAAAGTGTACTGTTCTTTGTATTTTGCTGTATAATCTCAAAATAAAGAGTTTAAAAAAAAAAGAGTTGAAATGGAAACCCTTTATGCTAAGCTCCTGGAACTTCTGAAGTGTTAGATTGACCCAATTTTGGATCACCTGGAAAAATTGAGAGTCAACTTTCCAAGTTGAATTCCTCACTGAACATACAGGTGGCAGCACCACCAACTGCCTTACTTGCAAGGGTGTTGAAATCTAGCTCCATGCCCTCCCCTTCTGAGCCTCCTGCTCATCCTAATATGTCATCTTCTTTAAGGGCCCTGAAATTCAGTTCTATGGCCTCCCCTTCTACTGCCTAGTCCAGTACGTCATCACTACATTCAAGGGGGAGCAGGAATATATATGGGGTGAAAACTATAAGGTCACAGGAAATCCTACAGGGCAGAAGAGGAGAGAGAGCTCGTGGGTTAGCAAACAGAGTTCCTGAATCTAGGGAAAACTCCTTTCCACAGCTTCCACCAGAGTGCACTCTGTAGGTATTGGTATTTGAAAATGTTGCAGTCCTTAAACCAGACACAAGAGAAGATCACTCCTGTCTGGAAAATAAAGTAACTCATTGGTTATGGAAAAGCACTGGGTGGTCTAGTGACTTTTCAAGATGAAATCTTACTGGCCATAAGAGCTCCCTGGGTTGGTCCTGGGAAAAAGAAAGTATGGAAGTGTGTGGGCACTGCGTAATTATTAATTTAAGTCACCTCAGATGGTTAGTTCATTGTTGAAGCTTTTCTATAACTGGCATCAAGTCACAGGCCCCATTCAAGTTTTAATCCTAGGATATTTCTACAGGCAGGAGGCCCCCTCAATTAGATCCATAAGAACTAATGAGCCATATCAGAGGGTGGATAAATTGTCTTTTAGCGTAGAAGTACGGAGCTCTTTTGAAGCTCTCGCATCTTTAGATGAACAAAACTGACTTTCTACCAATTTGACCCCGGAAGTACAGAACTGTTATAGTACTGATACAATTCAGTGTGTGGGTCAAAAGTCCCACAAATAGGAAGAGCACTCGGAGGTTGACTCTCAGATGATCTTTGCAGATCATGGGTTTACCCTAGAGGCTGGTAAGGGTGGTCGGAGTGGGCTGAAAATTGTGTTGTGGAATATTGCTGGAGTCCATTCTAAGTTTACGAATCCAAACTGGCTCTCTGCTATTGATAATGCAGATATAGTTTTATTGCAAGAGAACTGGGCACTAGATAGATTTTGTATAAATGGTTGCCACACACTATGCAGCACCACCACTCCTTCTTAGCTAAATCTATTCTGGATTACTATCAAATTGTCTCTTGTATTAGTGATCATAATCTTCTGGTGTTAGGTCTGGACCTCCATTTGCTGAGGGCTAATGGGCAGAAGGAGAATTTGCCTATCTCTCACTCGTGTAATAAGGATTTCTGGATCAAATGGGTCAGAGGATTGTCACTGAGGAATTTATGCATAAGCTAGTGAGCGAGAATAAGGAAGCTACTTTAGCTCTGGCTGCAGAGGAGGAGCCCCCAGTAAATATTTCAAATGCCTTTAGTGCTATTTGCTCTGCTGTGGATAAATGGCTGAGGCTGAAGAAAACTCTTACCACGTATGGGCTGGGTCAATCACACCTGTACTGAGGCCCAAAAAAAGGTCAAATGGACTCTTTCCACATTGCCACGTTCTAGAAATGCTATTCTGGATGCATGAGGGGAATATAAAGCCACTCTGGAGGTGAAAGGAACAGAGCTATGGGAGGCTGCTTGGGAGGAGTTGGAAAGGGCAATTAAAATGAGAGACCCTGCAGTGTTTTGGAAGGTTTTTAGTCAACCCTTTTTCTCTGGGTATGAGAAAGTATCATTAAACACTCTTGTCCCAGTGGAGGCTTTGGTAGCCCGTTATAATAGCATATTTAATTCATGAAATAGGGAGAAAAGCATAGCTAATAGAAAAGTTATTTTTGGCAATCCGCAGTTGCATTCTAACCTATGTGATTCTATTGAAGTTAAGGATACAATTGCTGCCATTTAACAAGAGCCCAGCAAGAAAAGTCCCTGGTACGAATGGAGTTTCACTAGATCTCTTAAAATGAAATATTGCACTATGGGTCCTAATTTTAACTAACGTTTTTAAAGTTTTGTTTAAAGGGGGACTCATTCCCTTTTGAAACAAAGCTATGGTTGCACTCATTTTTAAATAGGAGGGCAAAACATTCCCCATCCTATTTTCATCCAATTTTTCTTCTCGACAGCTCCCTTAAAATCCTTGGCAGAATTATCGCTAAACTGGAGGCTTGGTTGGAGGAATACAACTCTCTGTCAAGAGCTCAGTATGCGTGTCCCCCTGGGGTGGGCACAGTCGAACAATGTTTGACTCTCTAGCTCATTATCAGTATATACGTCAAGGCTAGGAGGGGTATCATTCATCTTGCGTTTATGGACCTCTACCCTGCCGTTGATCTTAACAATAGTGTGAAGCTCTGGGATATTATGGTGAAGATGGGACTCAACCAGGCTATGGTAGGTCTGGTGCAGAGGATGCACTGGGATTATTTGGTCAGGGGTGGATATAGAATCGAAGGTGAACCTTCCACTACAATTAAATCATCTTCAAGGGTCAGACAAGGTTTATTTTATTTATTTATAAAGTTTTGTATAGCGCGAACATGACCCTTACGGGTCTCAGAGAGCTTCACAATTTTGGGTGAGAGGGATACAGTATTGGGAAGCAAAAACATTTGTTCATTACAAGATAATACAAGACGCGTGCAATAATCTAGTAGGTGTCCGAAACCTTCACAGGAGGTTAGGGCAGATACAGCAATGGGTAAAGAACATTCAAACATATAATACGTACAATGCATGCTAAATAATGGTATTCCCGGGTATATAATCATCTCCAAAGTCAATCAAGATGAGCAAATAGAGGGCAACAATGTAGTCTACTAGTCAAGGCCTATTCAGGTAGGAACTTGAGCATTAGGATATTTTTTTACTTCTTTTTTGAAGGAAGCGGTCAAGGAGATTGTACAGATTTCTGGAGGAAGAGAGTTTCAAATCTTTGGGGCAATGCCAGAGAAGGCTCTGTTACTCGATCTCTTTTTGTGGAAAAGCTGTGGTTTCAGGAGCATTGCACTTGCACTTTGTGACGCTCTGCAGCCCCCTGAAAGTTCTAGTTTTTGAGCCAGATTGATGGGGGTCTTGAAGTGGAGGGCTTTGTGCATCATGCAGGCAATTTTTAGGTGAATTGTGGCCTCGTATGGTAACCAGTTTAGGGACTTTAGGGCTGGGGAAATGTGATCTTTTCTTTTTGCTCCCAGTAATCAATCTCGCTGCAGCATTAAGGGAAGCCCTTAAAGGGGCCAAGCTCAGTTTGGGGAGGCCACACAGTGTGGAACTGCCGTAGTCTAGTCTTGGCAAAACTAAAGCTTGTACCGCCAATTTGAAATCTTTCTGTGGAAGGAATAGTTTGAGATTCCTTAGTATACTCAACTGATGTTTGACTCCCTTGGTTGCATTGCTGATATGGTTCTTCATATTCAGGTGCAAGTCTAGTGTGATTCCGAGCGATTTAGCTGACTCAATGATGTGGGGGGAACAGTTGAAGGTTGTGAGGTGTTTCATCCAAAGGTCAGTATTGGGAATGTGATTAGGGGGAGCGATGAGAAGGAATTCCGTTTTGGATGTGTTGAGCATGAGGTAGTTGTCCGTGAGCCAGTTTTGAGTGTTCATCAGGATTAAATTGAGTTAGATGATGTCTTCTGGGGAGGTGATTTTCAGATAGAGTTGAGTGTCATCCGCATACACATGAAAAAGGATGTTCACGGAGTTCAAAGCATTTGTTAGCGGTTCCAAGAGCAGAACCCTGCGGAACCCCCATAGATACTGTATGGGGCTGAGATAGAGTATGATTCAACTTTATTCTTTGTGATCTGTTTTGAAGGAAGGAAGTGAACCACTTCAGTACCGACCCAGAAAGGCCCATCCTGTGTTCCAGAGTAGATAGTAGTTTGATGTGGTTCACAGTGTCAAAGGCAGAAGATAAGTCTAGGAGAATCAATAAGCAGGATTCATTATGGTCTAGGAATTTTAAGATGTCATCCGTGAAGTGCGTGAGTGCCGATTCGGTGCTGTGTCCTTTCCTGAAGCCAGACTGATGATGATCCAGCAGTTGGAATTTTTCTATGTGTGAACAGAGTTGGGTTAGCACACATTTTTCAAGAAGTTTTGCCAGTGTGGGGATGTTGGAAATGGGGCGGAAGTTGTTCAGATCGGAACTGTCTGTGTTAGGTTTTTTTAGGATAGGGAAGACCTGTGCTGCTTTTAGACAGTCAGGGATCATGCCTTGCACTAGAGAAGCATTGACAATCTTGGACCAAAAGGGGAGGATGGAGGCTTTTATTTCCTTGAAGATGGGAGGGGGAAGAGGGTCACTGAAGTGGTTAGACGGCTTGATTGCGATGAGGGTGTTGTAAATATCATCTTCATTGAGGTGAGTAAAGGTGTGCCAGGATGCGATGTTTTTGAGGCTTTAACTAGGGGGGATGAGTGGCTCTTGGTGGGTAGGTAGGGCTGTGGCTTTATATATTGGGAGAAGGTCCCTCTTTTATTCAATGTCTAAATTGATGCTATTCGTTTTCTAAAGAAGGTGGCTAAATCGTCACAGGAGGGAGAGCTGTCACCAAGGTCATGGCGGTTGTGTGCCTTGACCGATTGTTTTTTAATGAGTTCAAATAGTGTCTTAGGGCGGTTGTTAGCTTGATTGAGTTGGGATCTGAAAAAGTCGTTTTTTGCAGTCTTGACTTTTTTTGTTGTAAAAATTCCTAATAGCTCTAAGCAGCTTAAAATGTTTGGTGGAAGGCATGGATCTCCATGATCTTTCGGCCGCCCTCAGCTTACAGGGTTCGGAGTTTAGGTCGGAATTGAACCAAGGTTTGGAAATTTTTGGGGAGGCATTTTTTTTGCTGTAGGGAGGCAATAGCATCCATGATATTAGAAATAGAGGAATTATAAAAAATCAGTGAGGAGTTGTACATCCTTCAAGTCTGCTTGTGGGGACAAGGTATTTTTGCAATGGGTAGCTAGTTCTTTAGTGTTTATATTTCGGAGGTTCCTTTTCCATTGCTTTGTTTTCATGGGCTGGACCCCCTTTACCGATACCTTCCTGTTGATGAAGAAGAGGATGTAGAAGTGGTCAGACCAATCGCATGGGTTAATGGAGTCCAGAGTGAGGGTGTTATCTTCGGCTATAATGAGATACAGAATTTCACCTTTATTGTGAGTTGAGCTATCACAGAATTGTGTACGTTCATGATCCGTCAAGAAGGATTTCAGGCGATTCACTACATGATCATTAGGGTCAGACCAGTGTCGGTTAAAGTCTCCTAGGAAGATTTGGGACACTAGAGGGTCGTCATTGGAAGAGAAGATGTCCATTAAGTGCTCAATGAATGGAATATTGTCTCCTAGGGGGTGGTAGAATGTATGTAGTTTGCAAATCGGGTGGGCTTTGCACACAATAGTGATACATAGGTATTCACAGGAGATTGGAGTGGGGGATTCTGATTGCGAGACCAAGAGTGTGTTCCTGTGTATAAAAGGTTGTGTGAATCACCCTTACTGTGTCTTATAGTGCATACAGTAAAACTGGCAAAACACTAGATTTAATTTTAGGCATATCATTCCCTACTTTGCATAAATTAGACTCTAAGTCATATATATATATATATATGGTGGTACCACAATGTACCACGGTATTGCACACAGAATGTAGAAGGAAATTAGAGTCTAATTTATGCACAGTAGGGAATGATATGCCTAAAATTAAATCTAGTGTTTTGCCAGTTTTACTGTATGCAGACGAGGCAGTCGTAATGTCAAAAACAGGAAATAGATTGCAACTGCTCCTAGATGCCTTTTATAGTTTTTTTTTGGGGGGCGGGGGTTGTTACCTCAAAACGAATTGCAGTAAATCCTTTGCGATGAGCATTGGACCAATGAACGTTAAAACCAGAACATTTACTCTGGGTGGGTCAGAGATTTATAAGGTAAAGACTTTCAATTATCTTGGCATTGCTCTTGATCATAACTTAAAATGGGAGAGCCTTTACACCAGCAGGGTGATTCAGCGCCAAAGAGTTGTGGAGTCCGCTTTCATCTTTGCGCATTGGCTCAGGCATAAGTCAGTACGACAAATGACAATATTTATAAAAGCAAGTGTATTGCTGTAGCAACATATGGAGCGGATGTCTGGGGGTATAAGGATGCCGGCCCATTACAGAGAGTAAAGAATAAGTTATTGCGAAGACTCCTTGCAGTTCCCAGATCTACCACCTCATTTATGTGTCAATCAGAGGTGGGCCTGACTCCTATAGAGGACAGGATCAACCTGGATCCCCTGTTACTTTGGCTTGGGATCTGGGAAACTATGGGAGCACATCTTTTAAAAGATGTGCTCGAAGACTGTCTATCCCAGGACAATGCTTTGGCGATCCCCTGGATTAAATATATTTAAAAAAGCTTTGCAGATTGAGGTTTCCCAGAGCACTTCCCTAAACCAAAGCTCATAAGGAAAAATGTTGTGTCCCAGACAAAAGAGGGCTTCAAGGAAAAACAGGGATGTCTTCCTCAGGTTGAACTCTGCTGCAGCATTAACTGCAGTCTAATAAAAACATCGCTGGGATGCGAGTTTTATTTTTTATCGACTTTTAACATGAATAATAGGTTTGATCTTACAAGGTTTCGTTTTAACATACTGCACTCTTTGGTGGCAATTCCTAAGGATGCTGACTGGAGTACAACCTTGCCAACTTGTCCCTGTGACAACGCTTCTAAGCAAAGCACTTTTCACTTTATTTTATCACCTATATTCTCATCCTAGGAAGCGCTTTCTTACCCCAATTTTGCATATTTCTAAGATAAGATCTCATGGGGAAGCGCTTATCTTTTTGCAAAAACTATGTAAAATAGATCTTTGTGTTGCAGTGGTAAACATTGTTCAATGTGCACTTAAGCATTGTAATGTACTATGGGGCACATGCATCAAGCAAAATACTAGTCGCAAACGGGCCGCTCGGTAAAATGCTATTTGCAATGCATCAAGCCCAAAGGCATTCACAAAACAGGTAATCGCAATTTTGGAGATTACCTATGTTGCGAATGCAGTTAGGGAAGCGCAAATTGCGTTTCCCTAATTGCCATGCATTATGCAATTGCAAATTGCGTTATCGCAATTTGGAATCACAATGATGGTAATTTGCAATTCCTTTGAAAAATTCATTAAGTGCCATGTGGCACACACACATGCCCCTTAGGGCATGTGTGTGCGCCACATGGGCACACATGCATGTTTTGGGGGTGCATCAGGGTGGCCTTTAGGCCACTTAGCACCCTTGAAATTGCATTTGCAAGTTGCGAGTACCTATTTGGTACTCGCAAATTGACAATGCTGTCCCATTCATTCCGATTCGCAATTAAGGTATGTGTAGGAATCGCTAATATTTTTGCGAAACCTACATGCATAGGCAATTGTGATTCCTTAATAGCGATTCCTTAATAATCGCTATTAAGGAATCGCAATTCCCTAGCTTGATGCATGTGCCCCAAAGTTCATTACATCTTAATTGTTTTATGTACGTGGCTGCGGATCGTTTTAAGACCTGTTTTGAAGTTTAATATACATGTTTTGTTTTGCAAATCTGAACTGTTTTTACCGGGTGCTTTTGTGGCTTTTAGGAAAGCCGAATAAAGATTATTTGATTGAATGATTGATTGAGTTAAATAATTAACTACCACATCTAGACTTCCCAGTAGGTCCAGAAATATTGAACGTTGGGCTGCTATGAAGTAAAGCTCTTCAAACAATACAGAGGGAGGTTTAAGGGTATAACACAGGCTCACAGGCAGTTGAGAGGCATGTGTGGTAGTGTTGTAGTAGTGGTACATTCTGGTACATAGTTGTGGGTAGCTTTTCTGGAGAAGGTGAGTCCCCTGACGACAGCAGGTTTATTTTTTATTTTTGGGGCCCATGTGTGCAGATGTTCATGAGAGTGAACATGGAGATGTGTTTCGGGTTGCCAGTGGAAAGGTTGTGTGGGTCTTTTGTTCTTCAGTGGCCTGACTATCGGTCTTCTCGGTCTTGCCAGACGGACTCTTTTGGTGGTATTGGTAGCTGGTTGTATGTAAGGCTATTTTCTGGTTGCATGGAACACATTTATTGTGCTGGGTGGGGTGTTTGACTGGTTGATGGGTGGCACTGAGCAGTGGGGTCTTCTATAGCGAGTGCAGCCTTGAGTGTTCACAGGCTGTGTGTGCACATGTGGAGATGGGTTTGTGCTTCAGAAGGCATGTGTACTTGAAAAGATTGATTTGCATTTTGGAAGCCTGATTTGGGGTTTTGAACAGTATGTGCGCAGATAAACATGATTGTATTTTAGATGCACATAAATGGCATGAAGTGGCATTCTTTTTTAAGTGCCTCTCTAAGCAGTTCTGCAGACTCAGCTTTTGTGCAGACTCAGCCTTTGTGCAGAGTGCCACTACTCACAAAACAGTTGTCTCCACCCGGAAAACCCACAATAGAGGCCCAAAGAAAAAGGTGTGAACTGTCTGCATATGGCTATCAGTAGTTGCAAAGACAGTGATCAGGAAAAAGAGACAAAAGGCTGACCTCACCTTAAGTACCCTTCACACTCTGAAAAACCGAGACGGCAGCCCCTCCCTTTTACCCCATCATGTGACACATGTCAGTGCCAGTGCTACAGAATTACTGATTAGCAGCTCCTCTCAACAAAATGATCTAATGGAATTTCTATAAGAGCAATGTCTCCTTTGGCCCCACCTCAGTGTCAGTAATACACTCCCACTGCCTGAGAACACTACCTCATCCTCATCTTGTTCACAGGAACAGCCAGGGGATTCTAAAATGGAACCCACAGGTCTCCATTATTGTGCTTCACTTATACACACAATGGCTATACCACACTGGCCACATACACAAACACTCACAACATACACTTGGAATGTTAGCACTACTCACATTTCGTATCAGTGGTTACTTTGCTGTGCCAATGAAACATCCTAGCATGGGATTAGGTAACCAAACAAGGTGTAACTCTGTGCATTAGTGAGATGCTCTCAGCCAGTGCGAAATATTTTTTGTTTTAGTGAGTGAAACACCCTTTAATCCAAAATAGTGCGAGAAGATCATTAAATGAGACAAAGAAAGCATCTTTGCCACCTCCCACAGACCCTGCACCACGTTTGGGATAATCCTGACTATGTTTAAAGGGATGTCATGGGCTTGGCACACAGCAGGCTTGGACTCTTAATGTTTAAATTATGCGTACACTCGGACTCGCATGTTTACGCTGTCTGCCCCGGACATGGACCACTGCATATAAGGTTGTTTCTCTTTCTACAGCTTGCATCCTCTGATTGCTGGCTATCTTAGAAATCCTCCCACAATACCCCCAAAACACATGCATGCAAGAATGACTTTTACTTTCTTTCACTTGATTCCTCTCCTTTCTTTCTTCAAAGTGCACCTCATCTTACCATCCATCCTCAGCATGCCTTCTATTTCTTAGTTTAGCCTCCTCTTAGTCTCATGCCTGTCTGCCTTAATCTCTTCTTTTGTAATTTTGCAATTGGCTGACACCTCGTTTCATAGTTCACAACCTCTCCTTCTTTAAAACCCTATCCCTGCAACCTAACACCATCTAATCGCTGCCAGCCAGTCTCACCAACCATTCGCCTGGAACCACCTAGCCCCTACTAATGATCACGCCTAAGTGATATTATTATAATCTATCACAAAGGAACTGGAGTAAATGTGTTTCATTTTCTTGATAGCACATGACTAATCAGAATATTTAACAGTAACCACTGGATTAACCATTAACCTTGGGTTCCGGAGTAGCATGCTACTTACCATACAGTGCTTCAATGCCTCGCCAGGGGTAGTAAGCACTATATAAATGCAATTACAATTACATATGTAACCCATACTACTACTATTTAACTGTATGTATATGTTATTTAATACGAGAGGGTTTCTAGGCACTGGCTAGCTTATTCATGAGTTATTCCTGGACAAACTTTTGCTGAGCAATATTTTGAGTATATAGGTTTTGAAATGTTTATTAGATTTCCAAACAATTTTCAGACCATAGGCTCTGAGGAAGACTTTTCCCTGTTTTTGCAGTCAGACTGAAAAACGGTATCCTCCATCAGAGGTGACCCTATAAAAGGATACTACAAACAAAGCTGCCCTGGAGCTCTGAAGCAAGGAGATTGATCTGTAATAGTTTGATATATATTGGCTGAGATATGCACACTTTGAAGGCTTAACAGCAAATAAATTGTTATACATTATACAGATAACCTATGTGGGGATCGTATTCCAATTACTCTGAACAAATACCTAACGCAGGGACGGCTCCTCTGTAATTGCTGAGGAGTGCTGCTCCACAACCAGCACCAGCAGATGATAAATAAAATGACAATAACACAATTAATGTATTTATTTAGTATTTTATAGAGCGTGAGCGTGACCCGTTAGGGTATCAGAGCGACTTACAGGGATAGCAAGTGTATACAAGATTGAAATATACAGTTACATAGGTAGGGATAGATGCATACAAGTGGGGAATAACAGGTCATATACAATATTCCGAACGGTGATCATGAGAGCACTTTGCAGAGATAACCAGCTTTTACACTTGAGGGAATAACAGGTCATTTAAAAACATGCGGAATAGGTGATCCTGAGAGCACTTTTCAGAGATAGGCAGCTATTAACAAAAGTAGGAATGAGCGAAAGGGTACCCTAGCGGGAGATATGGCAAGGGAGTGAAAAACGAAAAGATACACAATGAAGAGCCGATGATCATGATACCAGAGGCGCAGGCTTAAGGCACAGATATCAAGAGCGGTGGACAAAGGTTTAGTTCAAGAATCGAGCAAAAATAGATCGTTATGCCAAATTGCCGTATGTTAAAACAGTGAGTTTTGTGGGAGGAATTTTCCCATTAGGAAGGATTTAGCTTCCTTTTTGAATTTTGACCAAGAGGGTATTCTTCTGATGTTAGGGTGCAACAAGTCCCAGATTCTTGGTGTGGCTCCAGAGAAAGCTCGTTTGTATGTTTTTTTCTTGCGGTAGCGGGGTGGATAGAACAAAAAGTCTCAGGCGGACCGTGAGTCTCTGGCTCCTCCAGATACCACAATTTTCTGGGGAAGATGTGCAGGAGAATTCACGTGAATTGCTTTGATTATGATACAGGCCAAATTGAGTTGGATTCGAGCTTCAAAAGGAAGCCAGTTCAGCACCTTTCAGGTGAGGTGAGATGTGGTCGAATTTTTTTGAGCCTGTTAAGAGTCTAACGGCAGCATTGAGACAAGTTTTTGGAGGAGCCATTGAGATCTTGGGTAGGTCAGAGAGGGTTGAGCATCCGTATTCGATCCCAGAGATAACTAATGTCTGAACTGCCATTTTTAGATCTGATGCATCAAGGAATGGTATGGGTTTTCTCAAGTAGCTCAGGTGAAACCTGGTGTTTTTGGCCAGAGAGTTGATGTGGGCTCTCATATTCAGGTTGCTGTCCAGCGTGATTCCGAGGGATTTGACTGAGCCCACTATGGGTTCAGCTCTGAGATCGTCTTGATCCATTCCAGTATGTCAGTAGTACTTATAGGAGGGGAAATTTGAAGGAACTCAATTTTTTGCGCATTTAGTTTGAGCTAGTTGCTGGCGAGCCATTGAACAGTCAGCTTTAGGGCCTCATTCATAGAGTTGATCTCCTCTAGGGATGAGATTTTGATGTAGATCTGAGAATCATCAGCATACATGTGGAAAGAGATGTTGGCAATACACAGTTATTGTCATTTTATTTATACTGTCTGTCTGAACCCGCAATAACTACAGGGTGGGGCGGGGCCAGGCAGGTCAGAGAGGAGGAGTAGAGTGCATTCATAAGTGCACATGTGTGCTTGGCCGACCAAACACACATGCCGACTTATGTTTTTCCAACCCGGCTGTGTAACACAGCAGGGTTGGAGAAAAGGCACAGGCTCCAATGCACCTTCTGAGCGGCAAACGAGGCTGCTCAGACCAATCCTGGCATGGCTCTCATGTGAGAGCAGCGTCTCGATTGGGTGTGGAGCCTGTGCCCTGAGGGCACATCCCCTTCTGGCCTGACAGCAACGAGATGAGCAGCAAGGCAGCCATCAGCGGGAGCAGAGCAGCAGGTAAGATTTATTTTTTTACTTTTATATTATTTCAACCCCCCTCCCCAAACCCCTGCCCTCACCCCGTGGCTGCCCTACCACTCAAGATAGACGGCGGCCGCCACTGACCTAACTGCAGAAGTTGCGCCTATATAAGGCTGAACATCACAGTAGGTGGTGAGCTAGCATACTAAATATTGCTGTAGTTTAAGCATGACTTTTCTGGTGCACCTGAATTTAGTCTGCTGTGTTTTATTTGAGATTAAGGGGCAAATGTACCATAGACTTTCCAGTTGACAAAAAGCATTACTGACCATTGGCCAAACTCGAGGCATCGGTGTCACATTTGAGTCTGAATAAATCCACAAACCTTTGACGTCTGTGTAGCTCTGAGTACCCAAGCAGGTTAAACAGATTCAACACACGGAGTCTTGTTTTTTACCAAAAATATCATCTCTATTTTGGCTATATTCATTTGCAGTCAGCAAGATGGCTCTCAGTCTCAATCCTAAACAGCTAAAAGGTATTCTTGTAATTTCTTAAAAACGAGTGGATCCATTGTTACTTTAATTTATACCTGTGTGTTGTCAACATATGATTGTATCACAACATTGCTTTTGCTGAGTACCTCAGTCAATGGAGTCTAAATGCCTTAAATAGTATTACATAAAATGGGGAAAATCTAAGGAACACCATGATGATATTTTGCTGCTGCTGAGTTGAAAAAACCTAATTTAGTAATCTGTTACCTAGTAAAAGAAGGAACCAAGCTAAGCAAAAGTGGTTGAGATGCTGTTAAAACCATGACCCAACTAACAAGGAGAACAGAATGGTCCATGGAGTCGACGTTAATTGGGAGATCCAACTACCAGCAACACAGCATGTGCAATATCAACCTTATCTAAACCCTCATTCCACAAGCCCAGCATTGCTGTTTCAGAAAATTCTGCAAGGTTGTTCCAAGTGAGCATATAGGAATTTGTTGCAAGTTTGCTAATCAATGATCTCTTGACAAGGAGACATTAGAACTTTCCCAACAAAATGAAATAAATAAATATGGCCATGTCTATACTATACACAATAGTCATGCCGCGGAATAAGAGATATTTTATTGTATAGTACACTAAAGTAACTCTAAATTTGGTGCAAATTAAGTAACACACTAGGGGCCAGATATACAACTGTTTTTCGTGGTCACAAATGGGATATCAGCCCATTTGTTACCACAAAATTGGTCTGTCCCATGTACAAATCCTTTTTTTCGAGTGGGTAAACTATTACCGACTTGCAAAATAGGGTTTGCGACTCCCTATTAGGAAGGGGCGTGCCAAGAGCGTCCCTTCCTAATAGCGACTCTCAATTCAATGTATGATTGTTTTGCAACCGCAATTGTGGTCGCAAAACACGTGCAGCCATTTGCAAACGGTAAGTGGTCCCGAGAGGACCTCTTCATGAATGGATACAAATATATTTTTTGAGAGTGGCATTGGTCCCATGGACCATTGCCTACAATTGAAAAATGAAACATAAATTTTTCATTTTTCTTTTTTAAATGTATCCCGTTTTCCTTTAAGGAAAACGGGCTGCATTAAAACAGAAATTCTGCCTCATTTAAAAGCAGTCCCAAACACCATCGCTGGGAGTGCTAGCCATTTGATATGGGGTCGCAAATTGCACCTGCCTCATGAGTATTATTGAGGCATGCAATATGCGACCCCATTAGGAAACGCAAACAGTGTCTGAGACACTGTTGTAAATTACATTTTGCGAGTCGCAAATTGCGAGTTGCAAAACGACGCAATTTGTGACTACCAAATTGTAAGGGTCTTACTGGCTGAGTTTGATGGCTGAGTTCCTGTAAGATATTAGTCCAGAAAACCTCTAAAACAGGTCATGTCTCAAACAAATGTATTCTACCTATGTTATATCAGTAACAGTTATACCTCTGTGTTATGGTTGATTTAGATATTTGAGAAACTGTTAAGTGAGAGTCAAATATCATCCAATATTCTTGAGACTTTAGTCTTGTACAAGTTACTCCAGAGTGTGTCTTTTGAAGCGAACTGGAATTATGAGTTAAATTAATAGAAAAATCAAGCTATATCAGCCATTTCGAGTACCATTTTGATAGGTATCCAGACATCACTTTAACAAAACATGAGTAAAAGTTTAATATAATAGAAGTAACATTATCCAGAATAAGATCTAAGAATGGGCAGTCTCCAAATAAACATAAATTCTGTTCAAACTGATGGTATTTTAGAAAAATGATAATGTATTTCAATCTCTCTTCGAATCTAATCAAATGCTTTAAAGCGTTGATACTGAAAAACATCAGATATTGTATGCAACCTAGAGTTTTGCCATTGTTTGCTATGTTAGTGATTAAAATCCAGGAACATCTACATTTTCCTAAACACTTAAACTTGCATGTAATTCATTTATTTCTAAGATATTGGTGATGTCACTCCAAAGTCGGAATAAATTTACCAGGATCAAGGAACATACTTCGGAGTTTAAGAACCATCTTACCCACTGCCCTGAAGATGAATTAACTGCTCCGAGCCTATTAACTACACATTAGTTATTGTCATTTTGTAACTGAATATTTGTAGCAGGCGGCTTTAAATAAACTCATGACCAAGTAACAGCAACTCAAAAAGTGAAAGAACTTCAAACTGAATAGACCAGAACCAAGGATGAAGGCATACAAATAAAATACCCCCACTTTGAATCATATTGCACTACATGCCTTGCTTTGTCTTGTTGCGCCTGTTGTTGTCTCTCATTCACTGTGCCCTTATTGTTTTTCTCTTAGTGCTGTTCCGCCTGTTTCCTGCTCCCCCACCTGCCGCTGCTGCCCCCGCGGGCCCTCCCCTCCGCCGTTTCCCGCTCCCTCCTCCCAGCTGTACCTCCCTCCCACCTCCCCTATAAAATGCCAGCGGCTGTGCGGCCGCGCCGCTGGCGCACCGAAGGTGCGCCTAAGGCAAGCCCATCTGTGCCCGTCTGCGACCCGACCGCGGCCAGCACCAGGGACCCTGGATCTCCGACTATCTATCACTACGACGCCACCAGCCTCCTCGCACTCAAACTCGGAAGACACAGGGAATGCCAACAGGCCTCACCAAACACGACCCACGGCCATTTCTCCTGTCTCCACTGCTGGCAGACCCTCACCACCACCCCGGACGCCAACACCACCAACACCAGGCGACACCCTAAATTGCATCCTTCTCAACATACTCTCCGTACACAAACACTCCGTGGAAATCTGGAACCTACTCGACTCTCTCTCGCTCGACATCGCCTTCTTCACAGAGAACTGGACCAATGCATCCTCCGCCCCTGACATCAACACCGCCATCCCGGACGGATACAAGATTCAGTGGAAAGACCGCCCCAACTGCCCTGGCGGGGGCCTCGTTCTTACCCACAGGAGTGCCCTCCGCCTCACCACCTCCAGCGAAATCCTCCCCCCTGCCAAACACCTGCACCTGCACTTCCAGATCCAGACCACACCCAAAGACACACTCCGAGGAACCCTCGTCTACATATCCCCCGGCCCCCAGACACCCTTCGCCACCACCATCACAGACTTCATCGCACCCCACGCCATCGCCTCCACGAACTACATACTCATCGGAGGCCTGAACCTAAACCTCGACGACCCCAGCAACCCCATGTCCACAATCCTCCGCGACAACCTCACCACCATCGGACTGAATCAACACACCAACACAAAGAGCAGGACACACCCTCGACCCCTACTTCGTGGCAGGAAACAGCGTCCACTTCAGCCACACAACACAACCACCATGGACCGACCACCACTGCATACACTTCGCCGTCAAGAAAACCAAGGCACCCAAACCAGCCCCACGCCCACCATGAATAAACTGAAGCAAGGTTACTGATGAGCAACTCAATTCTATCCTCACCCGAAACAACCACACCTGGTCATCCGACGCAAACAATGCAGCTAGAGAACTCCACACCTGGATCACCAACTGCACAGTAGAGCTCGCCCCGCTGAGCAACCCCAGCATACACTACCCCAGGAAATTCGCATGGTTCACCACCGCTCTCCAAGAAAGCAGGCGCGCCTGCAAACGCCTGGAGAAGAACTGGAGAAACTCAAAGACAGCCGAAAATCACACCACCTACAAGGACGCCATCATGGACTACCACAACCAAATCAGAAGCACCAAGAGGAACTTCATCCACAACAAAATCCTCGTAAACTCCACCAACTCCAAGGAGCTTTTTAGCGTCATCCAAGAATTCACTAACCCACGCAGCGAAGCCACGGACATCATCCCATCCCAAGAGCTCTGTGACAAACTTGGAACGTTCCTCCACCTCAAAATCAAGAACCTCTACAACAACTTTGTCGACCACACTCCAGGCCTCACAGATGGCCCCCCCACCCACCAGAGACACCAGCCAGCCGACCATCTCCAACTGGACACCGATCACGACCGTAGACACCGTATCGACAATGAAAGGCATCCACTCGGGGGCCCCCACCGACCCCTGACCCCCTAACATCTACCCCAGAGGCACGGCCACCATCGAACCCAAACTACAACGCACCATCAACACCACCTTCAAAACAGGAGCCTTCCCAGGCGTCGGGAAGCGCGCAGAAGTCAGACCCTTGCTCATAGCCGACCCCACCGACCTCAAGTACTAATGGCCCATCTAACTCCTCCCCTTACCAGCCAAAGTCGCAGAGAAAACAGTCAACAAGGAACTGACACGCTTCATTGAAGAAAACGCCATTCTTGACCCGTCCCAATCCGGATTCCGAAGCAACCACAGCACAGAGACCGCCCTACTCGCCACCACAGACGACATCCGCACCCTCCTGGACCAAGGCCACACCGCAGCACTCATCCTACCCGACCTATCAGTGGCCTTCGACACCGTCTCCCACCGCACACTAGTCAGCAGACTACACAACGCAGGCATACAAGGAACAGCTCTGGACTGGACCCGATCATTCCTCACCGGAAGAAGCCAAAGAATCAGACTACCACCCTTCCTCTCTGACCCCACGAAAATCACCTGCGGAGTCCCACAGGGGTCATCACTGAGCCCGACACTCTTCAACATCTACATGGCCCCCCTCGCAACCATTGTCCGTAAACACGGCCTCAACATCATATCCTACGCTGACAACACCCAACTCATCCTCTCCCTCACTAAAGACCGCACCACCGCCAAACTCAACTTCCAGGAAGGAATACAAGATGTCACAGTCTGGATGACCAACAGCTGCCTGAAGCTCAACACAGAGAAGACAGAGTCCTCATCCTCGGCACCTCCTCCTCAGCATGGGACAGCACATGGTGGCCAACCGCCCTCGGAAGCCCGCCTACCCCCACAGACCACGCCACGAACCTCGGCATCATACTCGACTCATCACTCCCCGTGAACCACCAGGTCAATGCTGTCACCTCCAGCTGCTTCAACACCCTCCTCATCCTCCACAAAACCTTCAAGTGGATCCCCCAGAGTCAAGGAAGACAGTCACCCATGCACTCATCACCAGCAGACTGGACTACGGAAACGCACTCTACACCGGAATCAACAAGTCCCTACTCTGCAAATGCCAGACAATACAGAACACCGCCGCCAGACTCGTCCTCGGCCTCCCCCGGCACAAACACATCACCCAGCACCTAAAAAGACTCCACTGGCTCCCAGTAGAGAAAAGAGTCACCTTCAAAATCCTCACCCACACCTGCAAGTGCCTACATAACAACAGACCCAAATACCTCAATGACAGAATCAACTTCCACGTACCCAAAAGAAACCTACGATCCTCCAACCTTGCACTGGCCGAAACCCCACGCATCCACAGAGCCAAGGCAGACGGAAGATCCTTCTCCCACATTGCAGCCGAGACCTGGAACGAGCTACCGGCAAACATCAGACGAGCCCCCTCCCTGAACACCTTCAGGAAGAACCTCAAGACCTGGCTTCGGCTAGACAAACATATGGACCCCCCACCCCCAGCGCCTTGAGACCCTCACGGGTGAGTAGAGCGCTTACAATTCCCTGATTGATTGATTGAGTCATCAAAACATGTGATCTTAGCCCTTTTAAGGATGGTCCAACGAATTGTTCCCCTGATTCATCTTTTCTTTTCTTCTCTCCTGTCCATCTTTCCTTCTTTGCATATGTCTTTCCTTCCTTCACACGTTCATTTCTTTTCGTGTGGACTCTTATATTTTCGTCTTTCTTTAACCATGTTTGGTTCTCTTGTCACCCTTTGGTCTCTACCCTTAAACTCTATCATAGTATCTTTTTCTTGCAGCGTAATTAATTAGCTTCTGATTTTGACCACTGGCCTGCGAGTCACAGATCTAAGTTAAGAAGAGACATTATGAAGTATTTATTCTTCCAACTGGTTAACCCCCCACCCCCCGAAGGTGGTATAGCAAGTTCCCTGTTAAGCCCCTGAATACAACATATGTTCTGCAAATCGCCAACTTGTGCATCTAACACGTTAGCACCGAGCTAGGAACTTTGTAAAAACCTTGTGCAGGTTTTTTTCAAGCAAGGTTGAAAAGTTGCCTAATAGCAGTGGTATTTTAGATTGACCTTTGAACTCTGACATCTCCATTACTTATCCTGACTTACTGTCATTGCTGAGCCTCACAACACCATGAAGACAGTAATCATCAGTGTTCTGAAATCATTCAGCTCTGCGTCCTGTTGAAACTGGAACTGGAAGCTGACAAAGTACCTTGATGTTGGGCTGGCACTGGACTCTTTTATACAGACAAATAGATGGTTTCTGGGTTGTGCCCTAACACCTGAGTAATACCACTTCTTGCTATTAACCTTTTTAAGCAATTCACGTTTGACAGTCACCCAATGAAGTAACATGTATTAGACTTGAGTACATTTCGTGGCACAGATAGACACTTCCCAGAAAGTAACATTTAAGTACCACGCTTGTCACATTTTTAATTACAAATATCATCACTCCAATATATAGAAAACCAAAAAGGTGATAAGTGGGATGTTTGAATTAATCTCAGCCAATGAGAAATACTCTGACTGCATCACATTATATCTTTATTTTTCCCATTGTGCCATTCTAGACAGAGAACCGCCATATTCAAATAGGCCTGATGCTGCTCTAATAGGAACAGGAAAACCACGACAAATTGTTATTCACTTTGTAGTGAACCCATCGGAGGCGACCACACACTACACCCAAAAATGAGACCTCTGGATTTGATTTTGGAGGCCTACTTCAAGTTGCAACACAAGGTTCCTTTGTAGACATGACTCCTAAATGAAATCATTCACATCAAACCATCAGCCCACGCACACTCAGTCTCCTTCATGCTCATTCACAATATCTATACAAAGAGAGAAGGTGACCAGGAGCCAGTTCAGGTCCAGTGCCTGTGCTCCTAAAGCAAACTGTATTAATCAAAACAGGGGGCACTGTTCCAGATGAGGGATGCAGGTTGTCACCCACTCACTAAAGGGAAAGAGAGAAGTATAAGTGATCCTAGGCTTTATGTGGCCCACGTGTGAGACGGCGTTTTGCTCCTCGTCGGGCCGGCACTGCAATGCCCTACGGGTCCCCCGAAGGGTCACTTTAGTGGAGATCTTTTGAGACACAATGCCGTATGGTGCATGCAGGTGTGTGGTGTGGGTCCTAAACAAATGGTGCAGTGGTGCGTGCAGAGTGAGACTAAAACTGTCTAAGGGTTGCCCAAAGCGTTGCCCAAAGAGCACTTTAAATGAGGAGGGGCACCCTTGGCAGGCTAAAAAACCCGTAGGTCAGACGTTACCTACATAGGCTAAATGGGCCCTAGGTAACTAGAGAGGTCGACATGTTTCGCGCCCATATGGTCCAAACAGATCCGTGGCGCTTCTTCAGGACCAAGCAATTTGTTTAAATAAGTGTGGTGCAAGTGAAAGTGAATCAAGGGATACTACCCTCAAAGTGTATCCGGGCGTGCACGGTAACAATGTACCCTGCAGTCTAACTGCTACAGCTAGTTAGATAGTATCCGCTCCAGGATACTACCTAAACATGAAGGGAGAGTTGCTCCATAGGCTAGTAGGAGTCGAGCGCTCGCACCTTACCGGGAGTTTTGCTTGTGTGCTGGCTCCTGTGTACCTACCCCAACCGTACTCCTGCCTGCAGGGTACATTGTTACCATGCACGCCCGGATACACTTTGAGGGTAGTATCCCTTGATTCACTTTCACTTGCACCACACTTATTTAAACAAATTGCCTGATCCTGAAGAAGCGCCACGGTTTTTTAGCCTGCCAAGGGTGCCCCTCCTCATTAAAAGTGCTCTTTGGGCAACCCTTAGACAGTTTTAGACTCACTCTGCATGCACCACTGCACCATCTTTTTAGGACACACACCCACATGCACCATACGGCGTTGTGTCTCAAAAGATCTCGGCTAAAGTGAACGCCCAATGATGAAGCATGACATCCTTCGGGGTGTGTGAGTGCATCAAGAGACCAGACTTGCTCTTCCCTCCCACACTTGGGCCACATAAAGCCTAGGATCACTTATACTTCTCTCTTTCCCTTTAGTGAGTGGGTGACTACCTGCACCCCTCATCTGGAACAGTGCCCCTGTTTTGATTAATAACATTCACAATATCATACATAATCCATTGCTGGGAGTAAAACTGTCATTGATTTCACGGGTTGACCATGTTATAATTGCCAGCTAATTTCAATTTAACTTACGTGTCAATCTCTTGCATACCTCCTCCATCACACTGCTAGGCGCCCTTCCCCAAGACAGGGTAAGAGCACCTCTCTTGTCTCTTGAACAGAACATCAAAACACTTCCCCCATAAAGTCTCATGAAATAGACCATTCTACCAAGTATGCTGTCCCCCACAGTGTAGGTGCTGTCTCCCAATCATATACTGCAGTGCCCCACAACAAGACATGAGGGGCAATGTAAATGCTACAACACAAGACAACTTAGTTACAACACCTCCAAGCACATTTCTGTCCTACCACTGCTACTGAGGCCGCAGAATACCTTCCTCCCCTGGCAGAGGTCATCTCCAGGACTGATCTCTACTTGATATGATAATGGTTAAGGTTCAAACAGCACAAAATCTCGAACAGAAACACACATGCCATATCTGACCCACTATGGTGACTCTGTCCTGACTCGCTACAAAACATTGGGGCTTAATTACAAGCCTCTACCCGGGGAACAATCTTTACAACGCAACTTTTACAACGCACTACCATTACAACGAAACTGTTACAACGCGAGTACATTGACAACGCAGGACATTACAACGCAAGTCTTTACATCGACTTGCACTAGATGGCGTGCTAACATTAAAAATAGTGTAGTTTACTATCCCAACACCTTCCCTACTGTTACGTGGACTGGAGTTGGAATAGTAAATTACACTTTTTTAATGTTAGCACGCCATCTAGTGCAAGTCGATGTAAAGACTTGCGTTGTAATGTCCTGCGTTGTCAATGCACTCGCGTTGTAAAACTTTCGTTGTAACAGCATGCGTTGTAACAGCATGCGTTGTAACGTCAGACATCCCTCTACCCTGCTGGTACGTCGCGATTTCCCATATTAAACATGTCGCACTGGCGGTGCAAGGGGCTTGTAAATAAGTCCCAATGTGTTGAATACAAGGCCATATGCCTAGTTCATAGGATCCTCTGTGCTTGAGCGCCTCCACTCTCTGGAACACTATCCTTATGCTTGCTTGCTTCAGATTCAGACTAATCATTGACCCCTAAAGGGGCAATCTTCTGCCAGAACTTTAGGCAAGTGATGAACCCACCAAGCAGAATCTCTAAAAAATACAATAAAATAAAATATTAACCCCTTGAGTGCCCATGACGAGATGGTCTCGTCATGGGCCGCGGTTGCGCTGTGCCCATGACGAGACTATCTTGTCATGAACCCCGCCCGCTAATTTAACGCCCAGCACAGGGCGGGGAAAGGGCGGGGCACACAAGGGGTTAAACAACATCTAATGTTGTTCTGGCATGTTCAACCTAACATACTTAGTTTTGGAAGACAGACCTATCAATATTCATTTGCACATAATTGAAAGAGCTACATCAGAAGTAGGTAACATGCTTTTGTGCACTGCAGATCCTGGCTCGATAATCCCTCTCAACTGACTGCACATATTTATGAATTTTCTTATTTTTCTTATAACCATAACAATTCGCACTGAGCGATGACAGTCATTTCCCACGTATGTTCTCAAGCACTACTTGCTATTTTGTTCCCTTACTGAAAATGTCTGCAGAAGACCTACAGTTGCTCCTGCCCAAACACTGCTGCTATTTAATGGGTGTATCTTACTTTAACCCCGAGGAAGTTTTTACTTTGAGCGATGAACAAAAATACTGGATTTATTACACTCACTACTAAATAGAAAACATTAAACATGATTTAAGAAACCTTTAGGATTCTGTGTCCTCGAAAGTCAGTAAGTAAAAGGTAAACAAAGGACTTCTCTGCATATGCTTATAAATAAAAACATTATTTTAATGGTATCTGTGCTACTACTTTTGCAGATTCCAGACTTACAAGGTGGGAAGAGGTTACCATTTTGAATGAAGGTGTTGAGTTGCCCAGAGACACACTTTGCTCAGTCAAGAGAGATTGGTGTCTAATCAATAATTGTTGAGTATGTCTGGGTGAACTTGAGATTTTTTAGCCAGAGGTTGACATGACCAGTTTTAATGAGAAGGGGAAGGTGCCAGCTTGTAGTGATAGGTTGATAAAATGTCATCACACTTTTTAGAACAGTTTGAACCTATTTTTGACCCTTGATGCAAGAATTATTTATTCTGGTAAACTGTTGGTTTCAACTCTTTGTCCTGTTTTGTTAAGGGCTCTTCTCAGATGGGTAAAAAGTTGTCTCACTTTGTTGAGGCAGGGGAAGTAGCACCATTTGCTGGGAATGTACAATTACTGCCTCTGTTGATTCCATGATGGGGGAGATTTTGCTTAGAGATGTTTTGGATTTAGAGGAATTTGGCATGGACTAAGTGCTGGTTGTCTTTTGGTTTTACATGTAGCAGATTGAAAAAGTATTTTATCTTATTGCAGGTGCTCTGGATTTTTTATGGAAGAAAGTTGACTTCTGCAGCAATGAAGCTGTTTATGCAGTCTTTTCTGGTGGTGTTTAGGGATGATAAACATCTTGAAGATTTTTTTGAGATCCTCATTTTTTAGATTTTACTGAGATGTTTTCTTTTGCACCTTAGTTCACCATAAAACCATGCATTTGTGAGTGTTGCCCAACAGGTTCTGGTGAGAATCTACCTTACTCTCCAGAATATAGTACTACATCTACAAAGGAAGCCAAAACTCCAAAACAGGAAGTCATGGGAATGTGGGGAGGGAAGGGGAGAAAGATAGAGATAGAGACAGAGATATAGAGAGATAGAGAGGGAGAGAAAGAGAGAGAGAGAGAGAGAGAGAGAGGGAGAGAGAGCGAGAGAGAAGGGGAGAGAGAGAGATAGAGCTAGAGATAGAGAGAGATAGAGATTGAGAGAGAGAGAGAGAGAGAGAGAGAGAAATAAAGATAGAGAGAAAGAGAGCGAGAAAGAAAGAGAGAGAGAGAAAGAAAAAGAGAAAGAAAGAGAGAGAGAGACAAAGAAAGAAAGAAAGAAAAAGAGAGAGAGAGAGAGAGAAAGAGAGAGAGAGAAAGTGAGACCACAGCATGCCCTGGTCTTTAGCACAGTTCTCTGAGGTGTTACATCTCTGGTTACAGCTAAGTAATGGATTGAGGCTCTGAAGTAGCTGAATGAATCACTTGTTAGTGAGAGTACTGGTGAATAGCATTAACATTTGCATTGATAGATTAACAAACAGGTATATTCACTGCTCTCAGGATGGCAGGCCACAATGGTCCTAAGCCAGACAGGAAGTAAGCCAGTAAGTACACCGTCACGTGTGGGGGAGAAGGGGAGGGAATAAGTAAAAGCACAACATGAAAAAAACTTAAATGTAATTAGGCGTGTGTGAAGTTTGCATAACTTGCTTCTGGGTAATTACACAAAAACCTGAAATTAAGTGTGATTGCGCAAAATGCAAATTTGTCATTTCCAGCCACATTTTTGTGCTAAATGCTTCATTGCTCCAATTTGTAATGCAAGGGTGCATTTAGCGAGAACACTGTGAACAACAGCTTCTCACGCTCTGTTGTTCCTGGCATTTGTGGGAACAGTTTACTATGAATTACCGTGAATTGCGCTATTCGCTGTAAATGTTTACTGCAAATGATGGATATTTCTGCCAAGTGGTGTAATCGGCTCCTTTTTAGATTTTCACGTAACAAACACAACTAAATATTCCAGAAATTACGCAACTTATACAGATGCAGTTTAAATTACGCCCAGGCGTAAATGTATTATAAAGTACAATATAGCTGGCAACGAGTCTCGAAACCAAGGAATGGCACAGAAAAGGTGGAAAATGGCAATCGGTGAACATAGTATATGGCAAGCAGAACCCCAGTACAACACAGGAAGTAGCCACACAGCGTCCTTGACCAAGGCAGGTACGCTACTCATGGCGCTCCAAACGCCAAAGGCAGGTCCGCCACAGGCTTCATGTACATCAAACACCATTTGACCTCAATGATATCATAGGAAATGACATCATAAGACCTTTATGGCCTTTATACCTGAATCCCAGGAAGTGATGCCACGTGACCTTGATCCGACATAAAAGTAAGTTATGTTACTGTAGCCTAGTGTACTCATATGGAAAATGTATTGATAAATCACAGGGAGGTTCACAGGACAGAGATTTAATAGTGTTCATGCCCACCAGTATGAATCCTCATACATCATGTGTTGAAAATAAACTATGCTATTGGCTTCATTAACTCCCCATAATTGTTAATGTGTTTTGATTTATGATCACTTATAAGGAACTGTCAATCTTGCGAAGCAGTGACGTAACAAAGGTCCCCTGCAGACCATGCAGTGCTGGGGGAGGCCCCTAGGTCCAGGGGGCCCCCTCAGCACAGTACCCTGGCCTGAGAGCTCCTGAGTGAGTCCGGAGGACACCTTTCCATGTACTTTGCAGGGGAGCCCTCAACATTTGTTACGCCACTATAACGCAGCACAGAGGCGACTGTTGAAATATATCAGGTGTGGCCTAGAGGTAGCTTTAGATGTTTCGCTACCTTCATATAATAAAATAATAAAACCAACACTGATGCATACATACATAGTGGAGTTTTGGTCAGCTGTCTTCATCCATTGGTCTGTTCAACAGTAATTCTCTTGTTTGCTTCCATTCACTGCAGCATACAGCATGCAGCAGTGAGTCAACCCACTTCATCCATTGGCTGGCTTGTGCTGTGAGTGGCAGCCTTTTGGCTCAATAACTTGCCAGGATGCCAGGATGGTGGACTAATACTTTACTTTGCCAGTTTTCTCCTTCCATTCATTATTCATTTTTATTTTTCAGTCATCCTTGTTGGTTTAAACTATGGTTTTAGGTTAGAGTAATTCAGGGCCCGTACCTTTTCTCTGCATCAATAAGAATCATAATTTCCTGTCAAATGTATTAAAACTAAAAAGTGCTTCCATACCAGTTCTAAGTACATTTTGCCTGTTAGGGAGGACCCACGTTTTCTATTAAAACTGTATATAATTGTTATTTTTTAAATGTAAGATAGTTGTTGCAAACACATGGTACTATGTTTAGGTTGCATGAATTTACTATTTTATTTTTGTGGCATATCCTTACATAAATAAATAAATAAACATTACACCAATTTTCCAAGACCAGACATATTGGCTTTCCCAACACGTGTTTTCCACGTAGTAAAAAGGGCAATAATGAAGTATGGCAACACGTTTTACAAAAGTGCACTTTTTCCATTTGTTTTTCTTTTTATGGTGTATTCTAAAGAATGTTGCACTGCTGAACCATTTATTTTATGAAAGTCAAAGTGTAATGTCCCAGTCAGAGCTGCATAAAGTACACAGTGAACATTGGGACACTGTTTACCTTCTGTTCTTGACACTACTTTTGACACCTCAGAAGGCCAGGGGTCGCAAAGGCAATGTTAGTGTCACAGGGGACAAGCAAGGAGTTGGGCTGCAACCCCTGATAACCACTAAATGATGGCCATGCTCCCAACTTTTTTTTCCCTACCTCTGTCCCCAGTGCTTAATTTGAGCCGGTGGTTTTTGGTGCTCAGCACCAGCACTTAATCATCAACACCGGCAATTTTCTTGAGTGCCAGTTACAGATACATTCATTTACGTGAAGATTAAGTGATTTGCCTAGAATCACAGGATATTGAGCTGACTCCGAGACTTGAACCTGGTTCTCCAGCTTGAAAGTGGTAGCTCTGGCCATTATGCCATATCCGTGCCCCACTTTCATGGTTAGTAGTTGGTTCTGTTTTAGGTGGCACTAAAAGGAGAAATATGCTGGTGCAAGCTGCCTCCTGACGAGAGCTCCGGCACTTCTTTTTTTTTACAAACTAACCACTGTCTGTCCCTGGTGTTAGTGTGCTCAGACACGCCGATTTCAACGTGGCCTGATAGTTTGGAACACCCTGAAAAGAGGAAGTGACACAGAGATGGGGGAATAGGGAGAATCAGGAACAGGCAAGGAAGGGATACTAATCCAGGAAACAGACACAGCTGCATTCAGAGGTGTATAGGGGATGAGTAATTAAGCGAAGTACATTTTGTAAGAGGAAATGGATGAACGATGTGGGAAGGCAGATAAGGGAGCAGGACAAATGAGGGGGAGAGAAGAAAAAGTTGATGCAAGGCAGGGCCACAGATGGGGTGGGGGGTGTAGACGGCTCAGGAACCCTCAAAATGAATGATGTTTAGCCACCCCCAAATGCAACTGACATCAGGCAGGGCTTGCAGGGCAAAGCCAAGTGATAGTTTTCCAAATAAGACCAAACAGAATGAAACAAACTACATACCCTTTCCTTAGTATTCAAAGTGAAACTACTCCTGCATGGTCATCTACAAAAAAGAGTGAGATGTAGAGGATAATATTAATGCTGCACAAGTCACTGTAATGAATGGATTGGTGAAATGCCCGTTTTACTTATCAACTCTCTGTTTTTTAAGTCTCTCTCCCTCTCTCTCTCTCACTCTCTCTCTCTCTCTTACTCTCACTCTCTCTCCCTCTTACACTCCCGCTCTCTCTCTCGCTCTCTCATTCTCTCTCTCACTCTCTCTCTCACTCTCACTTTCTCTCTCTCTGTTTTTCTCTATCTCTTTCTCTCTCTCTCTCTCCTTCTATCTCTCTCTCTCTCTCTCTCTCTCTCTCTCTTGCACTTCCGCTCTCTCTCTCTCCCTCGGAGAAACATTGTGGAAGATTTACTAAGTCTTTGTGCCGCTCCAAAGTCTGGGAAAGGGGTTTACTTTCAAATGCAAAAGGCATCTAGTGCCAGGCCAGTCTTTGCATCAATATGGAACACCTACTTGAATAATTGTATTTCTCCTAAGATTTCCCACATTGCTTGTGTGGTGCACTGTAGTAGAAATACGCATCAATGTGTGCAGGGCCAGACTGGCTGTGGCGGACACCGGGCGTTTCCCCGGTGGGCCGCCAGGGTTGGGGCTGGGCGTGGGCCCCTGGGGGGCTGTTTTTGTTACTAGGGGCTGGCAATATCGGCACCCTGTAACAAAATCGGCCAAAACCCGCCCTAGCAAACAGCTCAGCCGCAACCCACCCTCCCCCTCCCTTGGGGGGCCTGCCGAGCAGTTTGCCAGGGCCAAGTTTCGGTTCCCAGTCCGGCCCTGAATGTGTGCAATGCTATGAAAATTGTCCAGGTATAGGATTTTGTACTGGAAGGGTACACAACAGTACAAAGCCTCTGCTCCGCATCACACACACCTTTGCACCATGGTGCAAAAGTATGTCCATGGCTCTAAGCAGCCTCTTTGTGAGCCAGCCCAGGGGTAGAGAGCAGCAGTGCAACATTTTAGTAACCATGACCCTCCACAGTTTTCTCCTCTGGTCTAGTGCAACTCAGCGCAGCACCGCCTGCTATACAGCACTGCTCCAACATTTAGTAAATCAACCCCATTTTTTCACTACATTTTTCTGCATTAAAGGGGCGTGCAATGGGAGTTGCTGGGGGCGTTCCCAGCAATATCCATTTTTCCTCCTATTCTCTCTAAAATACTCATGCCCTGTTCCATTTTTTAGATCGCCAGAACACTTGATCTTTAGCCTCAGCCCCTGCTGCTTCGCATCCCCGTACTGTTTCACAGTGGACCCAGGATGGAACAGGCAATTGATAAGCAAACACTGACATCATGTTGGACACTAAGGATGTTACACTGACATGAGGGGGGCTCACACTGGCACCAGAAAAGTGGCACAGAGGTGCCAACAACGGCACAGGGCCCCTGACAAGGGGCCAGAAACACTGTCACAGGAGCTCCAGTATTCACAAGCGGTCATTGACTTGGGTACAGTGACAAAATCACACTGACAGTAGACCACTGACAAGGGGACATCAACACAGAGCAATGGCAAATAGGCACAGGCTCTGGCCCAATGACCCAGACAAGTCCACCTTGACAGTTTGTCGCGGGCACAGGAGACAATGAAACACGAGCAGCAATGCTGACATGAAAACAGTGACACTGGAGCATTGATGTGGAGCACAGTCACTAATGCGGGGACACTAGAATGGAGGACTTTCACTGGGACACTGACACAGAGATGCTAGCACACAAGGATATTGACACGAGCACACACTACCAGTACCATGGAATGACGCAAAGACATTGACTTGAGGGCCGACATATTATTTTACCGACATGCAAACACCGACAGGGGCACAGGCACAATGACATTGACATGGAGACACTGATACAGGGATACTGCCAATGGGAGGGAGACTCTAGAACACTGGCACAGGGACACCAACTCCGATACACAGCTTTTCAAAGCTGGAACACAGACACCAGACACCAGAAATCACACAGCAAAACTGCTACAAGTATTAACAATGGGAAGCCAATTGCTGCCACTGGCAAATAGCCACAGATACCGTGATTCACTGACTCTGGGACAGTTACAGTCACTGGGACACAGACACAGGAGCACCAGTACTTACTTGGTGACATAGGCTTTGAAACAGTGACACTGGAACACTGACAGGGGGCACAAACATGGGTGATGGGACAATGGCGGCAGGCAGTGGCACTGGGAGATTGAAAAGGTGAGACAGGATATTGACACTTAGTTACAAAATACCAAGACAGGGAAATGGCACAGGACCACTAACATAATCACACGGACCGCAGGGACACAACACTGGGGTACTGATTGTGGTTGCTGAAATGTGGCACCTACATTGGGATAGTGGCACAAAGACACTACCAAAGGGACACAGGGTATTGACACTGCTACTTGCACACTAACGTGGACATTTGGCGCCACAACACTACCAAGGAGTTACTGCCACAGTGACACAGCCTGGGAACACAGACATTGAAACATGAAGACCCTGTCATAAAGACACTGACATTGGAATGCTGCCATTGACAAATGGTCAGGGACACAAGAAAACTCACATAGGGACATTGATGCTGGGACAGTGACACCAGGGCACTGACACTGTGTAGATAGCCAAATAGGGGCACTGGCTTTGATAATAGAACACTGACATGGGGAGACAAATAGAGGGACATTGACACATAAGCACTAACACAGCCATATGAAAGTTGACCCGAGAATACCAGCAAGGAGTGGCTGCTGCTAGCGGGGGAAATCGGTGGGGGCAGCGCGGTGGGGTGGGGATGAGAATGAAAAATAAACGTACCTGCAACCTGACGTCTGCCCCCTCACCGCCTCTTCAGACAATGCTCACACAGGCTCCCAGAGTCCCCTGCCCCAACACAGATGCTACTCACATGCTGGTATTACCAAGCATGAGACAAGTGTAGGGATTAGGCGAAGCGTGCTAGTTCCACGATCCAGCAGGGACTGGGAGCCTGTGCTCCTTAGCCTGCCAATATCTACAAGCAATAGCCTGGAGCTATCCAAGTGCGCATGTCCATTTGGTTTTCCTAAGACGGCTGGCACTACAAACATGCGCATTGGCAGTGCCCTGAGCCCACCACCCTTCCTGCTCCTGATGGCCCCACCCTCTAGACTCGGCGGCGGTTCTGGAGTAAAATAAAATGATAATAAGACAGGTTTATTTTAACTGCTTTATAATCGTTTTAATCTACATGCGTCTGCTGGTTCCAGCAGTGGGGAAACGCTCCTCCGCCATAACTGAGGAGCCGCTCCTGCCATCAAGTCCAAAAATACTAATGCTGAGACACTTACAAAAGGGCACCAGCACTAAGACACTAATGCAGGACGCCAAACCACTTAGATACTACTAACACTAGGAAGTGACACCGCACTGGGCACCAACATGGAGGTGCCAAACTGGATCACTGGCACTAGAGCACCAAAACTGACACAAGGAAACTACCAGGGGAGGCCCCAACTTTTGCACATGAATACTGACGGGGAGTGATTGACACACAGATGCTGACACGGGGACACTGACACAACAGCTTGGATATGACAGAAACATTTTGCTATCAGATGTGACAGTGGAACACCAGCATTAGCAATGAGAAGTCAATTACTGCCGCAGGCACAGAGCTACAGATACTATGATACACTGACAATGGGACAGTTAAAGTTACATGGGGCAGTCATTAGAATTGTGATGCTGCGACTTTAAAACAGACATTGAGATGACCGTATCGGCACTTGGACCATGACATGGTGACGCAAACTGGCAAACTGGCAAAGGGGCACATGGACATGGAGATACTGACACTGTTACACAAACACTGACATTTTGACAATGGTGTGGAGACACCGATACATTACCATTGTGACTCGCACTGACATTAGGACACACAATGTGACCCTGAAATTGGGACATTGGGATACAGGCACACGCTATCACTGAGAAGGCCACTGAAAGTAACACAAGGTCATTGGTACTAGGACATGAGAACATAGAGACACTAATTTGTGACCAGCCCTGTGAAATAGCCTGGGAAATCATGCCCACGTGGACCATTAGCATAAGGGCAAGTAAATGTATGACCCAAATAAACAACATGGTTCTTTAACGCTCCTTAGCTCCAACAGGGCATAATATTGGCAAATGTTCTTCATCAGCAATATATCCAATGTTTGTAATCGTGCAGACATGAGCTTCCAAACCCAATAAGCAGATTCCAGCCTCAGCAATGTTAGCTCCTATAGTGCATCGTTTCGGCTTCCAGCACTGTGAGAAGGCCATATATGCTTTCTGCTGTCACAGAAAAGAAAAGAGGGGCTTCAGTCAAGCCAGGCATACTGCATTTGAAGAAGAAGGGCTCTTCTTCCCTTTGTGGTTTGAGCCTTTTTAATAATTTAAACTGCACTGCCTGTCATCTACAAAGACGATTTGGAAGCACTCTGCATACAAGCGCCTAAAGGTAAAGAGAGCGGTACATAGTTAGGATCTGGACTCAAAAGTTATAACTGTTACTTCCAGCTAGTCGTTTGGGGACCTAGCGGGTGCTCACTTTGTAAAAATATTTGTGCTGGATCTGCAGGCGTTTCTTAGGAGCCCAGGACTGCATTACTGAATGCCAGACATGCCGAATACAAAGGCTGTCTAATTTTGATTCCACCTTGTGCCGCTTTCTTTCACCACCCTACATTTCTTGTATATTTTTCTTATTCTTCCAGGTTTTCTTCCCTTTTATCCCCCTTTGTTACTGTTTCCCAATCTTTCTCTTTGGTATCCCGTCCTCGCTTTTGGCCTAGGTCGGTCTGATGATAAAGATTAAGCCTAGGTTCCCAAAAATGAGTGCTGGTGCAGCCTCCAAGCACATGCACAAATTAAGCACTAGACCCGAGGCTCTTGAATGATGACTCTCTGAATAGTTCTAGCTCATTTTGACTAGTTGAAGTGAGCACATTGCCACACACCAAGCGAGGTCTATGCTACCTCAACAACCTATGCCTACCTTGTCTTTCGGTCTGCCTGGCTGCTCCATTGAGATCTATCCCATGAGAGCCATGTACGTTCAATGCAGTGATGACTATCTGTAGGACCACATCTTTGTATGCACCAAGTCTGTGTACTCTAAATTGTGCCAATGATTTTAGTATTGCCTTTCAACCACATTCAAATATTATCCATCGTTGATATTAAAATGTGCTTAGAAATGAAGCATTTCCCACACATTTTCAACAAAAGTGGCCTCATGGACAATACACAACCTCAAGTACAACTGCAATGATATTCTATTCAGTTTTTTATTCATTTTAGTGTCCAGAATAGCTTTCAAAACATAATTTGACACAGATTTCCTAAAAAATTTCCAATGTTCATTTCTCACTGTGGGTTTAGTGGCAGCATTTAATAGTAGTTATCAGGAATCGCTGTCAAGGTGGAATACCTTAAAAAACAAGCATTTGCAATGCAATGGGTCTCACATTTGCGAGAATTTAAGCTATTGTCATTGTAAAACACAATTTCTTTTATTTATCTGTTTTGATAACACATAAATAAAAGGCATTGTCATGTACAATGTCAATAGCTCAAACTCTTGTAAATGCTAAACCTATTTCATTTCAAAGAAGCAGCTGACATTGCCCCAGGCTGCTTGGAAAGTGAAAGCGCTCATCGTGTGGTGAATGTTGCACAAAAGCATGTTGTACCTGCAGTAGGAGAAACTCATTGAAGAAAATAGTGCTAACAGACTAAATAAGACGTGCCATGTAACAAAACAAAGTATAAGGGCCAGTCTTCATGGGAGGTTACAAATGAAGACAAGGCGGTACTAAGGAGGGACTAACAAACCTATTAACACATCAGAAGCCAGCATTTACGAAGGGCAATGACACAAGCCAATGGCAAATATGGGCTGAGAGTGGGCGGGCTTCAAGTCCAAACTCGAATACAACATGCCTCACAGAGCAGCGCATGCGCTGCTAAGCTCAACCTAAAAATGCGGCCAAATGTGTTGAGCCCTTCAAAATGTCACCAATATCTGCCTTTCTTGAGGGCAGCCACATACCTGTCCTCCCTTACACCCCTGCTATGTTTTAGTTAAGCCAGACCCCGCACTCCAAAAAAAAAACATCTGCACCTGGCTATAGTCCTGTTGTAAGAGTTGGTGAAGTGCAAATGGCTGAGACAGTACAGGATAGAAGAAATAAGAAGTAAAATGAAGGGTCAATGGAGTTTCTCATATGAAAGAAGAAAAAAGGTGGAAAGAGCCCTTGACTAGAGATACACTGGTCAGAGGAATGTCCAAAATGCAAAATAAATAATAGGGAAAAAATAAAATGGCATGTAGATGCATGAGATTTCTGGATGACGGCCCTAAGTCGACAGCATCTCTGTGAATGGGTTTTCTCCATATGCTCGGCCTGTTTGCAACTGAATGATGGCATTTTAGCTCAAGCTATAGTTGATTATTGCGGCGCTTGTCTCATACCTTATTGGCTATTGAGGCTCGTTTCCTCTCACCTACAGTTCATCATTGGACATTTGACCCATGAAAGGTTATCGGTCAGGGAATATGACCGGGAGAAGGTTTTTCCACTCAGTTCTAAATACAGGATCACCTGCTCTGAACCGCCCTCCGATTAGTCAATCTCTCCTCCCGCGGTACATATTATACACCGTGATGTTTTTCAGAGCGCATAGTAGTTGGGAAATGGCTGACCTTTGACCGCCAGCGCCAGTACGCAGCATTATTGCCACCTTGAGCGTGGGAGGCTAATGCCGTCGGCCATTTTATGCAAGTGCGCGCGCCAGCAAGCCTGGGAAACAAAACACACTGGCTTAAATACTTCCCTCGCTTTGATGAATGTTTTTCATTATGGAACATAGGTTGGTGACCGTAATGCAGAGCTGACTGTGGGAAGAATTGCTCTAAGCGAAGACCCAGTTGCTAGGTTACAGCACATATAAATGTGTGTGTTTTAATCAAAGAGAATATTTACAAATGTAGCAACTTCCAGCTCATGAGTGTGAACTGGAAAGTGCTCAGCAAGCTTCCTAGCGTTAGTATTTTAGTATTTTAACTAGCGGGGCAATTGATGCTAGTACTATTTCAATGTACGGCACAATTTACACATCGCTCATTTGCAATCGAACAAGTTATAGATTATGGGGCATATTATCAAGCCAGGCGATAACATTATCGCCGCTTTAGCGGCAGAAAACTGCCGCTAAAACGGCGATAATGGGCTTGATAATATGCTCTATGGAATTCCAATTGAAGCCCATGTTAGACGCCCTTCACATCTAACATGGGCTTATCAAGCCCATTATCGCCGTTTTAGCGGCAGTTTTCTGCCGCTAAAGCGCGATAATTTTATCGCCTGGCTTGGTAATATGCCCCATAGTTTTAGGTTGCGACGTGGACATCGAAATCCCACAATGACATGAATGGTGAAATATATACAACTTGAGTTAGGCCCAGACATTGAATCCAGCTATCCCACGTTGTCAAAATTAGCCCTAATAAAACCATCTGCCTAAAATACATAACGCTGCACAGTTAACCAGGGAAAGGTATAGGCAGGGTTTTAAGTGGGATGAAAAAACTGGGGGGGGGGGGGTCTCTTGAAGGGGCGTGGCGGAGGTAATTAAGGGCGTGGCTTAGAAACACCTAAACTGAAAATCTGTGTTTACCATTGTGTGCCTGCCGCCACACTGGTATTTTTCTGCTTCTTTAATCCCATCCAGATATATAATAAAAGTAACAAGCCAGGACTATTGGCTTTGTTAATGGTTGTTAGTTGCATAAGATAAATAAGCAACTACTATGGCTTCCTTACAGAGCATACTGAAAATGCATCAGTTCTGTAAGACTGTGAAAGAAATATAACAGTCTCTTTGAAGTTACATCAAAGGCAGTAAACGGTGGTATTGCTGCAGAGTTAATATCTTTTTTTTTTATCATGAGGGTGAGGGCAAAAATGGAGAGCCCGATAGGGACCTGTCTCAGCACCTGCTTTTGCTAAGCACCGGCAGGACCCGGCCCACTTAAAGCCCTGAGTATAGGGCTATTTTCATAGTGGCCTCCTGCAAATGATGTATGTAGATGAGCTGCTTTCACTTGGACACCGATAGGGGGTGCAAAGTTGATGAGGACTGGATAGGGTGCACACCCTTGCAGAATAGCACGACTGAAAGCTCTGAGGGAAGCCATATCCTTGTGCAACATGAAAGAAGATGGCCACAGCCTGAGCCTAACTCCCAGTTAATGGGGGCAATTTTGAATTTGTGCTTTGCAGGACTACTTGCGGACAGTGAGGATGCTCCGCTGCAACGCGAGATGTGAAAGCAAGGTAGAAATGGTCAGTCAGTGGGGGTGTCGACTCAGACGTTTACGTTTGATTTCCTACTCCTTTTAAGAGGTGGGGGGGCAGAAGCGCCAGTCGGGTGGGGTAGAGTCATTGCTTTAAATGGGCTGGTACTGTCCGATACTGAGTACCAGCACTTTTCTAGTTTGGGAGGGAGAGTGCCTGTACTTCTCAACAAAAACGTAATACTTTTAATTGGAGATTACCAGCTCTTCTCAGAAACAAGCAGGTGCACTGGTACAGGGTACCTGAACTTCTCTGTTTCAATGTCAAGCACTAGGTAGAGTTTATAACGAGAAGAACTTGTGAAAATAAAATGCCACTGGTTGATATAACGATACTTGAAAGAAAGGCAGGAAAAGGAGGTAAGAGAGTCTGGAAAGATGAGAGTGGGAATGGGCCAAGGGCCGACATTTGTATACAACAACCACAAGGGATACAGGGACAACAATCATAGGGGAAAGAGGGAACATGTAAGAGAATTTCGTAGAATGAGAATGGGGTAGGAAAGCCACTGTGGCAGCAAGATAGGGACAAGGCAGCCAGGTTGGGGAGAGATGACCAAGGTACCTCTCTGACAGTTCTGAATGCCAAGTGCATCCCTGAAGAAAGAGAGGATTGGTCAACGAAGAAGAGGGCACCCGCACATCAACTACTGAAAGAGGGACAAAGAGCACACCTGTGCTAGAATGAAAAGAGAAGTGAAAGACAACTATAGTCTGCCCTCTATTGAGAGAAAGGCTGCAACCGTCAGAGAGCAACATGTACTGCCTATTTTGTAAAAAAAAAAAAAAAAATAGTGTTGGGCCCTTGTCAGAAGGCTACTGCAGTTTGGCCCACACATTTCCAATGTATTTACAGAACTGGTTACTGCTACAATAGTGACAATTCAGCTGTTCGAGCTTGCTAAAGCGTTAAGAACGTCTTGGGGGGCAATTAGTTGTTTTCAATTTATATTGAATTAACAAACAACAGTTTTTCTGTTCATCTTTAAATTACACAAACAGTACCACAAAGTGGCAGCTGTCATAAGTGCAGGTTCAGGCAATTAAGTGCTGGTGCAGAGTACCGGAAACCACGTGCTCAAATTAAGAACTGGCAACAGGTTTTAACATTGAAGATAGGGAGGAGAAAACAAAGTCCCTCAAGCAACAGGGTGACAAGTGAGGTGGGAAAAGAAAACACCCAGGGATTCAGCAACATAGCACAAATGTAGGCATCAGGAAAATGTGGAGATATTGTGACAGGAGAAGTGCAGGTAAATGGGGGTGAAGAGAGATCTTCACAAGCATTAGAGACATGGGAGCAGGGCTGGCGCTAGGCATGGGCAGTGTGGGCAGCTGCCCAGGGCCTCCCACTTAGTCCAGCAGCATGGGGCTCGCAGGGCCGGCTTTAGCGCTGGTAGCAACTGTTGCGACAATCTTGTTTGGGGCCCCAATATGACTTCCTCCTCGGATTCCCTCACTACCACCAGGGCAAAAATGCCCCTCATCTCGCCATAGCCCCCCTCTCAAATACATTTCATTTGTTTTATAGCACTGGTAAAGGCTGGCTTTACTATTCCACTCAGCTATCCACATATATACAGATCTGTTCTTTCCAGCAGGCATGTTAACCCTCGGTGCTACTTTATGGCGAGTCAAAACTGCCACCAGACAAAACTCTGCGTATTTGTGAACGGGAACCCAGTGAAGGTCTTTGAGATGCTGGTGATGTGAGTGCAGGGAGGAAGCCTGAGTGTGAGTCTGGCAGCTGTGTTTGTGATAGATTTTGATCATTACACAAGGCGTACAGTCAATTTCTCTAGCCACTGGCAGGAAATATTCCCTTTCTGACCGGGGCCCCAAGAATCCTAGAGCCGGCCCTTCATGGGAGGATATACCAGCAAAGCAATGAAAGGTACTATGAGCGTGATCACAAAGGGGAATTATGTGATTGAAATGTTGGGAGGGACAGACTGAAGATCTGAGAGCCGCGAGGAAAGAACGTTGGAGAACACCCTTGAAAAGATGGAGCGAGTGAAGGAGATGTGACAAGTGGGTAGAATCCACAGAAATAGACAATGACCTATAAAGGGTGAGGAAGAAGAGTAAGTGACCCTCCAAAAGGTGAACAGATGAAGATAGGAGTGAGACATTGATGCAGTAAGTCCAGTGGAAAGAGGGACATTGATTGGCAAGCACATGCAAGGGTGAAAATTAAATGAGATTGCCAGAAGGAGAGACAAGGAAGACCCCAGAGACCTGGGGCAGCAATTGAGAGGCACTGAGAGATAAAATTATGAGGTCAGGAAGGGGTTGCTTGAGAATGATGACATAACAGCTCCTAAGTACCAAAAGGCCTGGTTTGGCACTGGGAAAGGAGCAGGAGCAGAAAGTGAAAGAGGTATTACACAGAGCAAAATATACTGGGGCATATGTATCAAAGAATGGTTTTGCGATTCTCAAACAGCGATTTTTATAGAATCGCTATTTGAGATTCGCAAAACGAAATGTAAATAAAAATTTGCTAAGTTTTTGTGATTCCTTGACTTTCCTTAATTGTGACTCGCAAATTGCGAGTCGCAATTAAGAAATACCTGTCTATTCATTCTTATGGGCCTAGAGGCTCATAGGAATGAATAGGATTGCATGTGCAAATTTGCGAGTACCCAATAGTTACTCGCAAATTGCGCACGCAATTTCAAGGGTGCAAGGGTTCCAAAAGGACACCCTGTTGCACCCCTGAAATGTGCATGTGTGCACATGTGGCGCACATACATGCCTTAGGGGCATGTATGTGCACCACATGGCACTTTGAAAAATGCAAAAATGTGAATTTTTCAAGAAAATCGCAAATTACCACCAACCTGAAGTTGGTGGTAATTTGTGATTCCTTAAGCCAAAATCGCACAACTTGGGTGCTTCCTACATTGCATTTAAGGAATCGCAATTTGCGATTCCTTAAATGCATTCGCAAAATAGAGAATCGCAAATCTTGTGATTCCCTATTTTGCGAGGGCATTTTGGGATGATACATCCCAAAAGGCTTTTTCCAGTTCGCAAAAACAGGCCAATTCTGAGATTCGGCCCGATTGCGAACGGTAAAGGGCTTCATACATATGCCCCACTGAGTCTACAGCAGAGAGAGAAGTGCCCGGCTCATTGAAAAGATATCATATGATAAGTAGAGAGGTATGTTAGTTAAAGAACTGTGGAAGGGGGCGCTGAGAAAAGCATATAGGGAAGGGACAAAAAAGAAAGGGTACAGTAAAAAAGGACAAATGGAGAAGCAGAGTGTGAAGGGGTTGCGTATCACAATTTCACGGTCAAAATATCGACGTACAAAAGTATCACATTAACAATATCACCAATTTAAGTATATATATAGTAGTATATATTTGCTATTCTTAACTCCACATTTAATTACCCATCTCCATATCAATAAGAATATTAGTAAGTTGTTACCCTAATCTTTAGCAGATACAATGTGCAGCAATTCGGCAGACATGAACATGTCAAAGAAAAGAAGAAAACTAAAGCGATTACAGCCATATAATCAACCCATTAGGGGCACATTTAATGATGACTACCATGGAGAAACAATAATATCATCTCTTCACTCCTGGACCCTCAAATGTCACAGATGACCTACATTACCCTGCATCTTGTCACTTTTTTCAAGGCTCTCAGTCTCTTCTCCTCAGCGACGGGCCACTGCATCCATAACCAGTTGCAGGACCATCATCCTAATACTCCCTAAATGTATACTGGTACCTTCTTTAGCACCTGGGTGATGCATGTTTCTCTGTTTCCTGCCAGTGGCTAGAGAAATGACTGTACTCCTTGTGTAATGATCAACATCTATCACAAGCACAGCGGCCAGACTCACACTCAGGCTTCCTCCCTGCACTCGCATCAGCAGCACCTCAAAGACCTTCACTGGCTCCCCGTTCACAAATACGCAACATTCAAACTCCTCACACATACATACAAAGACCTACACAACCTTGGACCCACCTACCTCAACAGACACTTAACATTTCCACACACCAACCAGATATCTTTTCTCTGCCGGATTCCTTCTCGCATATATACCCCACATACATGGATCCAGAGCATGCAGTCTTACCTTCACCTACCTCACCCACAAAGCCCGGAGCGACATGCCCCTACACATTAGAACTGCCTCCTCACTACTTGACTTCCCCAAGAAACTGAATACATAGCTCTTCTCCTAAGCCCTAGACATAGTCAGCTCTGCCCATGCTTCTCTGCGCCAGGGTACCCTCCCAGGTCAGTCATGCGCTCTACAAATATCTATAACATAACACCTACATGCAACCCTGACAGGTCAGTAGCACTAGAAATAACACCTCAGACCGTTGGATCTAGGCATAGCCTAAAGAAATCCAGAAGGAGGCAAAAATACACACAAATCTCCCAGACGTTTGGGAAAGGACTGAACCCCACTTGCAATGCTCCCCACCTAGCTTAGACAGCTTAAGCAGCACCGGCCCTTGACTTCACTCAGACACATGGGATCCCAATAGCACAATTGAGTAATTCTCCTCTGCTCCTATTCCAAGCTGGATCACTTTATAAGGAAGCAGTCCCTTTCATCGGGCTCCCTTTGGAGACTCAAAGAAACAACACTCAGGGCCTGATTCACAAAGGTACGCTCACACTTTTGTCTAAGTTTACAATTTTTTGGGTATTCTTTAACATTGTTAATAGCAATTTTGTGCCTGCAGTCAGGGCGGATAACTCTGCCCATAAAATGGTAGAACAGGCCTGTCTTTGTGCGGAGTCTCCTCCATGAGTACGGAGTCTCAGCAGACTTCAAATTACCGTAACTGCCATATCGCACAGAAATATAGTGACATCGGGCTGAATGGGGCCTTGTTTGAAGGATTGGGGGCCCCTGAAGGCAGGCCTGGTTCTAGAGGGTGGGCCGGGTGGGCCAGGCCCACCCAAACATGAGCCTGACCCACCCAAACATGAGCCTTGGCCCTCGCAGTGAATCTGCCACCGATGTACAACAATAAAAAAAAAATCTGAAAACTGGTGATTTATGACCCTGCTGCAGAGCAACCACTTGTCTGTTGGTAGTTTTTAAATGCTGATAAACTGAATTTTATGGGAATAGCTCAGTGGGTTACTGCCTTTGTCACAGAGATCCTTGTGTTACTTGCAGTTCAGAAGTTACTATCCTAACATAGGACAGTAACCTATGAACTGTCATCAAAGAGCTGCATACAAACTTCACTATTTTGTGTTGTGATATAGTTAGAACTTCTCCAGTCTTTCATTATTCTAATGTTGCTCAAAAGAGTTTCTTTGGGCAGTTATACATTTTTAGCAGTAAAGCCAACCCCCAACCACTGGAGTACTCTTTAAATCCAAAGTTTGTGCTTCTCCAGACCAAACCCTTGTAAAATATATTGCCCACTAGTATGGATGGCGTTATTTTCTACACCTTGTAATCGTCATTGGCTTATTGACATTCCCCGTAGACTGATTTATTGTCTCTGTATAACGTTTGCTGTTATGTAAAGTACTGTGACACCCTACACTGATATGAGTAGACTATACAACAAAATGAAATGGATATGAGAGAGGGGCAACGGAGAGATGAGGGGCACTGGTGGAGGGTGGCAGTGAGGGAATCTGAGGAGGAGGTCAAGGGGAGAGGGGAGCTACGGAGAGATGAGGGGTGCTGGTGGAGGGTGGCAGTGAGGGAATCCGAGGAGGAGGTCACGGGGTGGGGGTAGAGCTACGCAGAGATGAGGGGCACTAGTGGAGGGTGGCAGTGAGGGAGTCAGAGGAAGAGGTCACTGGGTGGGGGGTGCTACAGAGAGATGAGGGACACTAGTAGAGGGTGGCAGTGAGGGAAGTCGAGGAGGAGGTCATGGGGTGGGGGGAACTACAGAGAGATGAGGGGCACTAATGGAGGGTGGCAGTGAGGGAATCCAAGGAGGAGGTCATGGGTTGGGGGGAACTACAGAGAGATGAGGGGCACTAGTGGAGGGTGGCAGTGAGGGAAGCCGAGGAGGATGACATGGGGTGGGGTACTACAGAGAGATGAGGGGCACTGGTGGAGGGTGGCAGTGAGGGAATCTGAGGGGGCGGTCATTGGGTGGGGGGGACTACAGAGAGATGAAGGGCACTGGTGGAGGATGGCAGTGAGGGAAGCCGAGGAGGAGGTCATGGGGTGGGGGGACTACAGAGAGATGAGGGGCACTGGTGGAAGGTGGCAGTGAGGGAATCCGAGGAGGAGGTCATGGGGTGGGGGATGACTACAGAGAGGTGAGGGGCACTGGTGGAAGGTGGCAGTGAGGGAATCCAAGGAGGAGGTCATGGGGCAGGGGGAAACTACAGAGAGATGAGGGGCACTAGTGGAGGGTGATAGTTAGGGAATCCGATGAGGGGGTCATGAGGTGGGGGGACTACGGAGAGATGAGGGGTGCTGGTGGAGGGTGGCAGTGAGGGAATCTGAGGAGGAGGTCACGGGGTGGGGGAGATACGGAGAGATGAGGTGCACTAGTGGAGGGTGGTAGTTAGGGAGTCTAAGGAGGAGGCCATGAGGGGGAGGGGCTACGGAGAGTTGAAGGGCAATGTTGGAGGGTGGTAGTTAAGTTATCTACAGAGAAAGAAGTCATTGGTGGGGTGCCAAAAAAGACTTCCACACCAGCACTAAAGCCGGCCCTGTCATGGCCTTTCTGTTTTCGTTTATTTATTTAACAGTCAGGGGATTAGGACAACTGTGGAGCATACTTTAAAGTGTGTGCTAATTACATTCACTGCTATATTCAATGTTTTAAGTTTGAAGGTGATTTTACTGTTGTTTTCTACCGGGAATAATGAAAGTGGAACTGAAGGGTGGCTGATATTGGGCTGGGGCCCAAGGTCAGCTGTGTGATAAGGTGCAGTGGAGAGGGGTGGTAGAAAAGGGGATAATCAAGCCTGTAAGGAAGCACGCTGCAGAATCAGGGGTCAGGTGGAGGTAGTAATGAAGAGGGTTTCTCCGTAAAGGCTTGCACAGAGTGAGCCCGAGTAGTGTCACTTGCCTGATACTTCCACCTTAGAAACCTCCTCTTCCCATCAAAGGGACATTACATGGGAAAAAACACTTTTTGAGAGTGATAACATTTAGAAAGAGACTTGGAAAAGAGTGTGTTTTACTGGGCCTTGTAAGACTAAGGAGAGATAAAGGAGGGCCCAGAAGCAGGCCGGGCTAGATATATAAGCGGTAAATCGGGCCAGCAATGGAGCACCCGAATGCACCCTTGGCCCACCCAAACAAAAATTCCTGGAGCCGGGCCTGCCTGAAGGCCTTGGGAGTCTCTGCACTGCAGCGGCAGCCGAGGCCTGATTTAGACCCTTGTATGCATTGTAAATTAATCTGGTTGTGGTTTAGTCTTTTCCATGTATGGATACATTTTTTCATTTGCTTATTCTCAACCTGAGGCACTATACTGCCCCATCACAGGAAGCATCACAGGATTACGTGAAGTTATTTTCTGTGATGTCATTGACTGTCAAAGAGGATTTGATGTCAATTCCGAAATCTATGTTTTATCATGATAAAATGAGCCCACTGAATTTATACTTGGTACAGAAATAACCAGGGCTTTAAGTGGGATGAAAAATCTAGGGGGTCTCTCAAAGGGGCATGACGGAGGTAATCAAGGGCGTGGCTTAAAAATACCGCTGCTAAAAATCTGTGCTTAACATAGTGCGTCGCCCAACTGGTATCTTGCCAGGACCTGGCCCACTTAAAGCCCTGGAAATAACGGGTTCCCTGGTATGCCCCATCAGTTATGCCCCTTTACCTCTGCTATGCAGATCCTCCTCAACACTCGCTCCGTCCACAAACACGCCATCGAACTCTGGGAACTCCTTGATACGACAGCACCAGACGTCGCCTTTCTCACAGAAACCTGGATGAACACCTCCTCGGCCCCCGACATCGCCATAGCCATCCCGGACGGCTACGAAATCACCCGGAAAGACCGCATCAACAAAACTGGAGGAGGAATCGCCATCATCTACAGGAACACCATCAGCGTCACGACCAACGCCGAAGACACTCTCACCACCGCCGAACACCTACACTTCCAGATCCACACCGACCCCCAGACAACCCTTAGAGGAACACTCATCTACAGACCTCCAGGCCCGCGCACACTATTCAGCGAAACCATCGCCGACTTCATCAGCCCGCACTCCCTAGCCTCACCAGAGTACATCCTCCTTGGGGACCTGAACTTCCACCTGGAGAGAAACAACGACAACAACACCACCACCCTGCTTGACAACCTCGCCAACCTCGGACTCAAGCAACTGGTGGACACGCCCACCCACCTCGCTGGCCACACGCACGACCCCATCTTCTCCGCCAGCAACCACGTCTCCTTCAGCCACTCCACTGGGCTACACTGGACCGACCACAGCTGCATCCACTTCACCTTCAAGAAGACTACATCCCACCACCACCACACACCACAGATCCCCCGCAGATGCTGGAGCAAAGTCACCACAGACCAGCTGACCACTTCGCTGAGCCAGAACCCACCTGTCAACACCCCGGACACCAACGACGCAGCACACAATCTCGCACAGTGGATCACCAACTGCGCCGACGACCTCACCCCACTAAGGAAACCCCCATACAACACTGGCAACAGAAAAACCTCATGGTTCACAGACGCCCTCAAAGTCGCAAAGAAATCATGCCGAACCCTCGAAAAAGCCTGGCGCCACAAACGGACATCAGAAAACATGACAGCCCTCAAGAGCGCCACCCGCGAATACCACCAGATGATCCGCACCACCAAAAGGACATCGTTCAAAGAGCGGCTGGACAACAACACCCACAACAGCAAGGAACTCTTCAGCATCGTCAAAGAGCTCTCCAACCCCAGCGCCAGCAACAACGACGTCACACCGTCGCAAGACCTCTGCAACTCCCTCGCCACATTCTTCCACCGCAAGATCGCAGATATACACGACAGCTTCGGACCTCAAACTCCGCCTCCAGCAACCAAACCAAGGACCCCCACCACCACCCTCAGTGCATGGACCCCCATCAGCACTGAAGACACCTCTCACGTCATGAACACCATCCACTCTGGCTGCCCTCATCATATCTTCAACAAAGCCGACACCATAATCGCACCCCACCTCCGGAACGTCATAAACAGATCCTTCACGTCAGCCATCTTCCCTGAAAGCTGGAAACACGCAGAAATCAACGCCCTTCTGAAGAAACCCACGGCGGACCCCAAAGACCTCAAGAACTTCCGCCCCATCTCTCTTCTCCCCTTCCCGGCTAAAGTCATCGAGAAGACCGTCAATAAACAGCTGACTGCATTTCTCGAAGCAAACAACTCGCTCGACCCATCCCAGTCCGGATTTCGAGCCAACCACAGCACCGAGACCGCCCTCATCGCAGCCACCGATGACATCGGAACCCTGATGGACAACGGAGAGACAGCCGCCCTCATCCTCCTGGACCTCTCGGCAGCCTTTGATACCGTCTGCCATCGCACCCTAATAACACGCCTCTACAACACTGGAATCCGAGAAAAGGTCCTGGATTGGATCACATCGTTCCTCTCTGACAGAACCCAGAGAGTCCGCCTCCCCCCCTTCCGCTCAGAGGCCACCAAGATCATCTGCGGCGTACCCCAAGCCTCATCACTCAGCCCAACCCTCTTCAATATCTACATGAGCCCCCTAGCCACCATCGTACGCAAACACAACATCAACATCATCTCCTACGCCGACGACACCCAACTGATACTTTCCCTCACCAAGGACGGAATGAAAGATGTCGCAGAATGGATGAAGCACAGCCGTCTGAAACTCAACTCGGACAAGGCGGAGGTCCTCATCCTCGGACAATCCCCATCCACCTGGGACGACTCCTGGTGGCCCGCGACGCTGGGCACCGCACCGACACCCACGGACGCGCGCAACCTGGGATTCATCCTGGACTCCTCCCTCACGATGACCAAGCAAGTCAACGCAGTCTCATCCTCATGTTTCAACACCCTGCGCATGCTCCGAAAGATTTTACGGTGGATCCCCACCGAAACCAGAAAGACGGTCACCCAGGCCCTCATCACCAGCCGACTGGACTATGGGACCGCCCTATACGCAGGAACCACAGCCAAACTTCAGAAACGTCTTCAGCGCATATAGAACGCCTCCGCACGACTCATCCTCGACATCCCTCGCCACAGCCAAATATCTGCCCACCTGAGAAACCTGCACTGGCTCCCCGTCAACAAGAGGATCATGTTCAGGCTGCTCACCCACGCACACAAAGCGCTCCACAACATGGGCCCCGAATACCTCAACAACCGCCTCTCGCTCTACACACCCAACCGCCAGCTCAGCTCCATCAGCCTCGCCCGCGCCACCGTCCCACGGATTCGCAGAACCACCACCGGAGGAAGATCGTTCTCTACCTGGCAGCCAAAACATGGAACTCCCTACCCGCACACCTACGACTGACCCAGGACCATCTCACATTTAGGAAACACCTCAAGACCTGGTTATTCGAGCAACAGCAGCACCCCCCTTCCTTCAGCGCCTTGAGACCCTCACGGGTGAGTAGCGCGCTCTACAAATGTACTGATTGATTGATTGATTATGCATGGACTTAGCTATCATTAGAGCAGCAGGTGCAGTGGCACCCGGAACAACGAGCGTGAGGGCCTCACAACTCCCAAAATACACCTGTTTTTACTAGCCAGCCCATGGAATGAGGGACCTATGTCACTAAAATGCAGTAGAGGCCACGGCACGCTCGCTACGCCACTGCTCATAGGAATGATAAAATGAAGGCCGGGATCGGCGGCGGAATCACGTGACCCTGCAGAGGGGGATTCTGAGCGTGTTCTACACTCGGAATGTCGGAATACACTTACACCGTAGAGCAGCACAAAAAGCCAATTAGTCTATAACAAATCAATGTTTTACATTTTAAAACCTCTGAGAGTATTAGGAGCGATCCTGTAATCCGCCGAGGCATTGGCGTATTTCCATCTGACTCCTAGCGGCAGCCAGGGCTAGCATAAAATGCAAAATAAAATTGGCAGGCTTCCAGGAAGAGGAAAGGGTTTTTATATCTGACTTCACTTGAAAATAATAGGCTGGTAGGGCAATTTAAAAATCGAACCCATCTGTACGTAGTGAATAAAGAAAAGCTACCTCTTACTGTATATTTGGAAGGATTTATGAGGCTGCTGCTTAAGAAGGAAAACACTACATATATCCTGCTATTACTTAATCATACATCATTAACAGTTCCGAGATTTCGCCAGGGCCTCCCAGGGCTGCGACCTGGCAAAGAAAATAAAGCCAGTAGGTCATTTTCCTGCCAGCCTTTTGGCATTGTTCAACAATAACGTTTTAGTAAAACTTTATTATTGAGGCCAATACAAAACAAGCATTTGCAATGCAATAGATCTCGCATTCATGTAAGTTTGAGCTATTGGCATTGTAAATGACAATGCCTTTTATTTATGTTGTGGGTTATAAAACATAAATAAAAGGCATTGTCATTTACAATACTGATAGCTTAAACTCTCTCAAATGTGAGACCTATTGCATTGCAATAAAGGGCCTTCTCGACCGCTTGTTAGATTGCAAATATCAGAGGAAGAGACCGGCCTGCAACGCCTTCAAAGTAGTGATAAATAGTGCAGTGAAGAAGATGTGTAAGTGTTGTAAATTACACAGACACAAAGCGTGAAGTGAGAGTTACATATGATCCGAGCTATAAACACTAACAAAGCGCTCCAACGCCTTTCTCTCTGTGATTACACTGTCACGGCTCAGGTGGAAGGGGGGGGGGTAGTTCCTGCCCTCTCCATGATTTAAGTGTGCAGTGTGGCATTGTGTAATGTCATTGCTATCTTTGGCCTAATAAAAACACTCCAGCTGTATTAGGGCCCTGGCTTCACCTTCTAGTGCAGGGCGGGCTGTGCTTTATGGCAGGCATGGAGGGAGGGAGGGAGGGAGGGAGGGAGGGAAGGTCTTGGCTGCAGCTCCAGCTTCGTACAGAGCCCCTGCTATTACTAGTGAGTGAGAGGTGCTGAGGTGGTGGTATTGGTAGTGGTGGTATTAGTATTGGTGGTGGTGGTATTGGTGGTGGTGGTATTGGTGGTGATGGTATTGGTGGTGCTGGTATTTGTGGTGGTGGTGGTATTGGTGGTGGTATTGGCGGTGATATTGGTATTGGTGGTATTGGTTGTATTGGTAGTGGTGTTATTGGTGGTATTGGTGGTGGTGGTAGTACTGGGGGTGGTGGTGGTGGTATTTGTGGTGGTGGCAGTATTGTTGGTGGTGGTATTGGTGGTGGTGGTATTGATGGTGGTGGTATTGTTGGTGGTGGTGGTATTGATGGTGATGGTATTGGTGGTGGTATTGGTGGTGATGGTATTGGTGGTATTGGTGGTGGTGGTGGTGGTGGTATTGGTGATGGTGGTGCTGGTGGTGGTATTGGTGGTGGCATTGGTGGTGGTAGTGGTATTGGTGGTGATGGTACTGGTGGTGGTATTGGTGGTAGTGGTATTGGTGGTAGTGGTGTTGGTGGGGATATTGGTGATGATGGTATTGGTGGTATTGGTGGTGGTGGTATTGGTGGTGGTGGTGGTGGTGGTATTGGTGGTGGTGGAGGTGGTATTGGTGTTGGCGGTGGAATTGGTGGTGATGGTATTAGTGTTGGTGGTCTTGGTGGTGGTGGTGGTATTGGTGGTGGTGGTCTTGGTATCAGTGGCGGCTCCTCCATAGGGGCGTTTGGGTCCCGCTACCATTTTATGTTTCTGCTTCTCGCACTGCGAGAAAGCAGAAGTGCCTGGTTGGGGGCGGGAGGATGGGCGGTCGTGCTCGAGGTCAGGGGGAGTGGCTTACCCACTGTTGTGGGTACTGACTGCTTGGTCGGCCCTTGGAGCCGACCAAACAGTCAGTACCCACAACAGTGGGTAAGCCACTCCCCCGTACCCTCGAGCATGACTGCCCACTCCCCCTTCTGCTCCACCTAATAGAAAATGGCACGGCTGGGGCGCTCTCCCCTGCGCCTTACCAGTCACAACGCTGCAATGGCAGCGTTGTGATTGGCGGAGGTAGAGGGGCGGGAGGGAGGAGAGCTGCAGGAATTGACATTGGACAGCGGGAGTCAGAACTAAGTAAGTTTTATTTTATAATTTTTATTTAATTAAACCCCCCTGCCTTCCCCCACCCCACCCCCGCGACAACCCCATTCCCCCCCCACCAGCCCGTAATGCCGGCCGCGACTGCTTCCTGTGACGGCAGTGCTCATTGTATTTGGTAATAAGTCCACCTGCTAACCTTATAGGGCTTCTGTCCTGGTCCTATGTGTCGGTGCATGCATAGCTGATGTAGGGTTGTGGGGTAGAAGGATCACAGGCCATCCGCAGCCTGTGGGGGTAAAAACTTGTTTGCAGACAGGGCTGGTGCAATCATTCCTGTCATCCTGTGTGGGAAGGTGCTATCTAGCGCCTCTTGCATTGTAATCACGGGCAGTCCTAGAGACGGCCCAGGGGAGTGAAAGAGAGGCGGGAAAGGGGCAGGTTGGGCTGGGTAGAGGCCCTCCTGTCTGCCTGAAGGTGTGGAGACCTCCTATGCCTCAGAGAGGGGTACAAGCTATGCGTTGTGCCAGTTCTGTGCCAAACGTTAAGGGAAAGGAGCTGTGTGAGCATGGAATACAAGTGACACTCTCGGACCGGGGCTGCACCGAGCACAGATGCAGAGTGAAGGCCAATGTTTGCACATAGGTGAATGGGAGGCTTGAGCTGTGCTGTGCTGGGACATATATCACTTAAAGGAGCTTGGTGAGCATTACTGTATAAGAATATTCCCATTTACGTTGTTTTGGGTCAAATTCACGATGACATATAAGAGTTTGTAAAAGAGTACCCCCAGAGTACAACGCTATGTACTCCAAATGTCTGTGTGAATAGGCCTCCTGGCCTCCTCGTGTTTCACTTTCCCACATCACGACTCAACTAAAGTACACCATACACAGAGCACTGAATTTGAATAAAAAGGGAAAGAAAACTGACAGACTGCATGCCTGTTTTATTATGTAACAGCTGCCTTTGTACGTTTAGGTAGATTTTGTAGAAAATGGAGTTGGCCTTTGGGTGAAAATATTGATTTACATCAATTACGGTATTTAAACAACAGTGTTTACATTTCCCCTCAGAATGGACTGTTCCTATTTTAAAGTAATTCCGGGAGAAAGAAAAAAAACACCTCCCGTGAAAAATAGTTTAACATAAAAGCGCATTGATATTCAAATAGCTTGTCATGCAGGAAAATGGAAGGGGCAGCTGGAGCCAGCAGCGTGTGAAAAAGTGACTAATGGATTAGCATTTATGGTATAATCCACCTTTTAGAATGTAAAGGTACGATATGATATTTGGAATGGACGTGAAAAACCACTTCTCTACTTCCCCGTCCAGGAAGCCAGGGGGCCGCCTGGCACCGCTGTGTTTGTCCTAGTATGCAGGAGTCAAAGATTTCCCAGAAGACACCATCGTGCAAAGGGATGGCTGTCGGCTTGTCAGTAGACACGCTCCCTGTGCTACGATGATACGAAGGTTGCTGTCTTAGTTGTACATCATTGTGGTGGTGAGTGTGCTGATATTTCTGAAGTCCCCTGTCTCTTCAGTAAAGGGATCGTTGGGCTCATAAAGTTAAGCATTGATCGTTGTGGGAGAAGTATTGAGTGCCATTAGATCGGCGACCAGGGAGCCTCTAAATTGGAGTGATTCTCAACTAATCCATGCCTAGTCATAACGACCACTATGATTGTAGTGTCCTGAGAGACACGTTCTAGTGCTCCGCAGGAAACTGTACTCTCAGCCACTCCCTAGAGGGCCGGACACACTTGCACCCCCACACCCATCCATCATGGGTGTCACGAGTGACATGGCCCCGCCAATAAAAAGGCCCGGGTGCACATGCTCGAGGCCAGTTACTGCTCTACCTTCATTTGGTGTCCGTGTCCATTCCTTCTGCAATGTGGGCCTTAGGCCCAACATTACACTGGCGACGAGGATGGGATAGTTGACACCGCGTGCCTGCAGCTCAACACTTCCTCATCACTCGTGGGAGAAGAAAAAGGAACGTGCCTGAGAGGTGGCACACCCACGGCAATGTCCACGGCCACCAGCGATTGCAGTACTGCTCCGGCGCGACACCACTCCCCGCAGTCCCAGAGCAGCGTGCGAATCTAGCCGTGCCCCCCCTCCCGGATGTCAGAGGTGGATGAGGGTGAAAAGGCGACCCCAGAGTAAGCGTGGCATCTACCCAGCAGTGACTAGCCCTCCCGGTCGGTCAGCGAGTCTCCTGCCGAAGAAGTGCCAGGGGACAGCACCGCCAAGGACCCGAAGGCTGAGGATCCAGCGACGCCGCCCAAATTGAAGGTACCCAAGCGGCAAGCCAGAGCCTGAGTACGCTCCCGCAAGCAAATCCCCATGCCGGCACAGCCCGCAGTGTAGAAGGCAGCCTGGGCGGTAAGACAGCCTGCAACCTAAAGGCCGTCCCGGCAGACAAACCCCTTTGACCCCATCGTGACGCAGCACCTGCCATGCCCCGTGGCCCCTCTCGCACCCACCTGCTACCATTCTACACCCCATCGCGTCGGCGGCCTCGGCGGATCGGGGCTCAAGCGGCGCTGGACGTCGCTTCGATGGCACCGGGTGAAGGCACGGTGAACGGATGCACCCGCCCGCCAAAAATAAAGTGTGGCCCATAGTGAGGGGAAAAGACTGCCATGGCCGGGAGAGAGCCGTCGTTGCAGCGCCACCAGTGGCTTGTCACTATGCCCTGCGAGGCCGACAGTAACAGGACAGCTGCCTGAGACTGCAAACAGCGCGGCACACAGTCTCTGCCAAAGACTGTTGCGGCCTATGGAGAAAGGCTGACAGCGCCACCTGGCAGCCACGTGGCAACACTGCACCTGCAGCCTCAGCCCGGCCCGGTTGTCACCACAGCAAGACCACAGAAAGACAAGCGGCTCGTGAAACGAGCTCTGGCCAATGCTACAAGGTGAGAACCGTCAGCACCACATCAAGGTGAGGAGGCACATGACGAAAATGCCCCGAAGCCTGCAGCAAACTGGCCAAGCGACTGCAACCCTCTAGAGACTGCTGTGGCAGCTGGTCACCTACCTGCACCACATCACACAGCCCGGTACAGGCACATTCCAGGCAAAACACGCCCAAGATTTCCCAGAAGCAGACTGCTGGGGCCCAGCACCTCAGACATGGCGCTGCCATCTAGTGGGTGTGAGAGGCACCACACTCTCCTGCAGCTACGCTGAGCAGTGTCAGACAGGAGCTCCCAGCCTAGGTCTCCACACAAAAGGAAGCAGCCACACGCACCAGAGCATCAGATTCTCGCCTCCCGCACAGCCACGCACATCCTGTGGTGGCCAGTTGAGAGCTCCTGCACCTACCTGCACTGCACTACACCACCAGGAACCCTGCAAGGCCCTGAGGAGTATCAAGGAAGGGGGAGATCTGAAGCCGAGACAGAGCAGTGTGGGGGACAGTGATGCACAGCACAGGAACGTGCCAAGAAGCAAACGACAACGCGCCCAGCAAAGTAGCAAGCCCCAAGAGAAGCACACAAAGGTGGGGTGCATTGTGCGCCACCCCAACAGGCCGTCTAAAGGAAAAGACCATTGCATCTCACTGAGTGCTCCCAAGCAAGTGCCAAATAAGCTCAAACAGCAACCCCAAAGACGCTGCGACACAAGCCCCACAAGCAAGAGTGGATGACCAGCCAGAACATCAACGTCTCAAGTTCGCTGTCCCCACCGACAGCTCAAGAGAGACTTGTGCAGAGCACGCACCACATGTGGCAGCCTGATGCCACCGCCGGAGGAGAGATTGCATCCCTCGTTCCTCCTGGTACACAGAAATAATCGCAAGCTACACCACAGGCATACCACTTGCCCTTAGAAAGCGCCCAAGGAGAAGACGGAGCGCGCCATATCAGATGTGTGCAGAAGGCAGCGCCAGTGAACCTGACGAACGGGCGAGCGCCCAGGAGACAGAGACATCTCCACAAAGAAGCACTGCTGAACGCAGGTAGGAGAGCATCCACGTCTCCACTGCCCCAGCGAAGCCACGCAGTGGGCCGAAGGCAACCCAGAATGCCCTCCCTTGCACCGCCTCAGGACGGAGTCGGCAGTGACCCGCTACAGGCAAGAGAGGAGTTGCACACTCCATGTGGCAGGCCGCCACAGCAGCAGGCGCTCTGACAACTGGCGACACGTACCCGGACATCACGTCGCCCAGCAAGAAAGGAGCACGTCACCCCAATTGACCAGTCCGGACAAGCACCCCGAAATGAAGGCAGTAGCCGGCGCCACAACAGCACTGCCTCGAGGTCCAAGCACAACGCCCTCGAAAAAGAAAAGAGTGACAGCCTTGTCACCCCGAATACCGGATGAACATAGGTGGGCTGAACAGTCCAACAACGGGAGAAGACCGAGGACTCACACAGCAAGCCAAAAGCACACCTTGACACGCCAGACAGCCACCAAGGCGGACCGACGTCCCTGGATACAGCCTCACGGGAGAACCGAACATAAGCCGCAGCAAGCGCAAACCGAGTCTCATCCCAACGCTTCCCCAGGTGAGCGTCAACCGGCGTCCCAGGATATAGCCTCATGGGAGAACCGAACATAAGCCACAGCAAGCGCAAACCGAGTCTCATCCCAACGCTTCTCCAGGCGAACGTCCATCCCAGAGTGTCCGCAGTCTAAAGCAAACGGCATCCATGCTCTTCACTGCAGATGCCATGGGTGAATATCAGCAAGATGGAGTCGGCAGTGGCCCCAAGCCAGGCAAGAGAGGATCCACACACTCTACGTGTCACGCCGCCAATGAAACTCAACCTCAGCAAAGCGGAGGCACATGGCTGCCAAGTCCCTCCTGACATCCAACTCTCCCAGCAAGTCACCACCACCTGTCATCCCGAGTCACCACATGGCTGGCAACCGCCATCACGTCAGCCATCAGCACATGCGTCAAACACCACTCCCAGAGTATCGATGGACTGGAGTCCCACGCTGTTGCCACACCAGCCGAAAAAAGAGACCAGAGGCTACCTGTGAACCGGGCATACCCCTGAACCGCGGCAGCGAGAGCAAGTATCGGCCAAGACACCTCCACCCTAGAGGGTTGTGCGTGCAACTAAGTAATGGCTCCTTGGTGGTCCTGCAGCTGCCTCCAGTTGGCACACAAGCGGCCCCAGCATGGCCCCCCTGTAGTCCCGCAGTAACCCCGACAACGGGCCTCCCCAGGTGGGAGAGTGAAAAGAGACTTTGCCCCACCGACAGGTCATCGGTTGCAGCCAAAAGGTTCCAGAGAGACAATTGATCAGGCAATACCTCCACGAACCGTCACCATGAACTCCATCCATGCTCATGACACATCCCATTGAAAGAACTGTTAGAATTCACCACAGACCATCACCGACGTCAACAAAGGTGAAGCCATGCAAGACATGTTATCACAAGTGAACTGACGGTATGCAGCGGACGGCTCCAAGCCAGCGGTCGTGTCCTGAACCCTTCAGGTTAAACTACGAGTGCCAGCGAGAAGGTCCTGCTGCAGGCAGAGTCATCAGCCCACGTCTGACGTCTTCCTGCCACCTGTCTCGGAAGACGGATGGACCCTGTGGTGTTTAGTTAATTGTTTGTTTGTCCCCACAGGTTGGACTAACGTTTTTGTTTGTTCTTCAATAAAGTTGGGGAGGAATGTAGTGTCCTGCGGGACATGTTCTAGTGCTCCGCAGGAAGCTGTACTCCCAGCCACTCCCTCGAGTGGACACACTTGCACCCCCACACCCATCCATCATGGGTGTCACAAATAACGTGGCCCCGCCAATAATAAGGCCCGGGTGCACGTGCTCGAGGCCAGTTACTGCTCTACCTTCATTTGGTGTCTGTGTCCATTCCTTCTGCAATGTGGGCCTTAGGCCCAACATTACAATGATGTCCCCAGGTATTAATGCTAGCGCAGCACTGCCTGATAAATCTGGAGAGAAGCATTGGGAATTTGGGTGGGAGGATTGGGTTAATGTAGGGTGGGCCGGCTTTAGGAGGACGCACCTGGCGTTGGCCTCGGGAGAGGAGCTGTGTTCATGTTCAGAAATAACTTTCGGTTTTAAAAGCAGCTGCTGTTTCCTTGCATGCCTAGCATTTTTCAGGCAGCAATAAAAATGTCAAGATAACTAGGTGGTTAATGTTTCTGCTAGAGAAAGATGGGCTTTTTTTCTAGTGGCAGCTTTGACTCATCATAGAGTATTACAGGGGGTTAATATTCCTGCTGCAAAGAAGGTGTACAGGCGGATCACAGAACGGTAATTAATCCTCAATGTTTTGTGTTACACCTCATATAGAATGATTTCCACATGTACGGTTTATTGCCTCTGTATAACGTGTTGCTTAATGTAAAGTGCTCTGACACCGTAGGCTTGTTATGAGTAGCGCTATAAAAAAAAATGAAATACTTGTGGGAGAGGGGCTGTTGCGAAATGAGTGGCACTGTTGAAAGGTGGTAGTGAGGGAATCTGTGGAGAAGGAGGTCATGGGGGTGGGGGACGCCCCAAAAAATTGTAGCACCAGGTGCCTCTGATGCTAAAGCTGTCCCTGAATGTAGGATGGAGCCAGTGACACTTTTTAAGCTGTCAGTACATATGCGTAATATGTACACATTTTGCTACCAGAAAAATTAACAAATATAGGAGAGACGTCATAGCAGAACTCTTCCGGTTTACTTATTGACGTACCAAACTGATCTTGTTTTATGATAGTGGAGGGTTATGCAGAATCCTCCCCTGAGAAGTTTGTGTAAATTGGCATACAGAAGCTTATAGGGTTAATGTGCATGCTGTAGGGAGTCAGATGTAAGCTGTGTGTGACTGAGTTGTATGCTAATAATATAGCTCAGCGAGTTAATCCATTGCAGAAGTTATTGCTTAAACCGCAGATCACAAATTCCAATCCTGGTAAAATAATTCAGTGGGTCATGTGCCTAAATTTGAATCCTTAGAGGTTTAATTTTTTTCATTAATGCAGCTTCATAACATGGTCAGTTTGAGCTGGGAAACAATTAACACATGAGTTAGTGCCAAAAAGTAATGCTGTTTGTATTCTGTGCTTTATAAATTCTCATTGTTAGTGTAATTTCATATCTCCGTCTTTCTCCAGTATTCTAACAGAGCTTCCTGGATATAGTAAATGTTTCTACAGACAAACCAGCACACAGGCTTTCAACTGTCTGTTGTTTGTGTCGGACATAGTTCAGACGCTCCAACTGGTGTCACATACAAATTCATGTTTGGAAATGAGGTCACTGAGAACTTGTGGCTAGCATCCAAGTTTATCCCAAAATTCAGGGTTCTGTATCTTGTGACCAGTTGGTATTGGTTACTGTATTTTTTGCTGAGGTAACTCCATATCCTGGGGCACCAGCATGACTAGAAGACATTCAGAGGGAAGGTGTTCAGACAAGGATGCCACACAAAGATACATTGTGTGTGTGTTTACAGGTGTGTGTGTGTGTGTGTGTGAGAGAGAGAGAGGAACATCAAATGTGTGTGTATGTGTGAGAGAAACCTCAAGTTGTGTGTGTGTGTGTGTATGTGTAACCTAGAATGTGTGTATATTGGCCTGTGCTTTTAGGTTTACGCTTGTGTGCACGTGCAGGCGTGTCTATCTATGTCTCTTTTCATGTCTCATCTGCAGGTTTATAGTCATGTCTATATCTCCCTTCATACATTAAGAAAGGGAAGGGATGAGAGGAAATCAGGTCCAGCATACATCCTCCCTCAAAGTATATGTCATAAATTGAGTGAGCAGTTCCGTAGTAATGATCCTTATCACCTTATTCTACAATAGGAGCAACTGAAGTCATCAGAGATGTCTGTTGTAAAGGAAGATACAGAGTCCATCTGTACATGTAGGTTACTTCTTTATTAGTAGCTTGGTTCCAGCATAGGTGGTCAGGATAGTAGGAGAAGATAGATGATACAAAGACAGCCCCACCAGGAGCAAGCTCCTTACAGCTCAGCCTGAGTAGACCAGCTGACAATCTCACCCAGAGAGGCACTCAGGCATTCTATGATGTCATGCAAGATTCTAACAGAGCAGTACAGTGGAGAATAGCTGACAAGTAATTTACTACACATCCTCTTTCCTTAGGGAACAACAGAAGTAAAAGTAAAGACAAATAAGATACCCCAATAAATCTTTAGCAAGAAGGTGCAACAATGAGGTGCACATATCCACAGGTGTATTGCATGAGGTTTCATGAATTTCACGGGCATGAACAGAAATGTGTTAAGATGCAAAAATGAGTTAAACTTTAAAATCGCAAACAACATTCCTACACGCCCCATCCCCCTCCCTTAGGGAAAACACAGCAGCTTAGATAAAAAACACTGCAACAAAGAAGGGCGGACACCCACACAACCTCCCCATACTCGGGTACACCACAGGGTAGACACCCTGTTAAACAAAAGTGGGTGTAAAACACAGACCCTTGGGAGAAAACAACATCCCCAACAAAGAGATACAATAGGGGCTAGATACACTCTAGATAACAAGAAGAGTGCCACCACAACAACAAATATACTCCAGAGAGGAAACACTCTGTAAAGAAACACGAGGTCCCTTGGTAGAAGGCATGCTGACACTTAAAGAGGTCTAAACACTAAAGAAAAGCTTCCCACTCAAAGTTGTACAAGCGTGAAACCCTTGGCCACGAATTCCACGCAGGTAGACTTCGACCGGAGCATGGTGTCCACATGAAAGGAAGACCCAAGATAACATTAGGAACCAACCAAATACTTCACCAAGGAACACGACAGGGTACTAACCCATGAAAACAAAACAACCTCCCCTAGATAGGGTACACCATAGGGTACACGCACCCAAGAAAACTGAAAACTAAAATAGAGGCATTGATTACCCCCCACAACCTCCCCAAAGAGATGGGTACACTACGAGTTAAACAGTTTACAAAACCACACAACTTCCCCATGATAGGGTACACCACAGGGTAGACACCCTGGAAAACAACAACACCTCCCCGAAATAGAGTACACCACAGAGTAATAGCTCTGGAAACTAACACAACCTCCCCTAAATAGGGCACACCACAGGGTAACAACCCTGGAAAACTGAAAATTAAACTAGAGGCATTGCCTACCCCCACAACCTCCCCAAAGAAATGGGTACACTCTATGTACAGAGACTACGAAATTAAAGGCATTGACTACCCCCACAACCTCCCCAAATAAATGGGTACACTCTATGTATGAAGACTAATAAATTAAAGGTATTGACTACCCCCCACTACCTCGCCCAAAGAAATGGGTACACTCTATGTACAGAGACTACGAAACTAAAGACATTGACTACCCCCACAACCTCCCTAAAGAAGGTTACTCACTTTAAAAAACAACACAGCTTCCCCTAAATAGGGTACACAACAGAATGAGGAGACAATACACCAAGGGAACAACAAACCTCCCCCTGGCAGGGTAGACCAAAAGGTATACATCACCCTACAACAAAACTTACATCCCCATGGCAGGGTACAACCTCCCCAAAATGGCATTGAGTGCCCCCAGAACTCCCACCAGGAAGGTTACACACCATTTTGTTAAGATACATAAGCGCAAATGCAAAAAATGAATCTGCATGGTATAAATATAAACGACATTCTAGGCCGATGAAGACGCACACATTAACAAGCATAGAATGAATCTGGGTGGAGTAGTTCTTAAACCACAGTTTATATTGGCAGAGACCTGGTCAGCGACGTCTCACCCATGCCCAAATAAATGTAACGAGTTCACCTTAATGGATACGATGAAGGGCTGTAGCACCATGTGAAGACTCTGCAAAGCGTCATCGTAGCGAAACACCACCAGACGAAATACCTGTGAAACAAACAAGAACTCCAGGCAAAATGAAAGACAGTCACCAAGACCTCCTGTGATGCTGTATCGTCGCTGCCGTTGCCACGCAAGAACACACGTGAGGTACGTGGTTGGCAAATTGAGGGCTTGCACCAACTGAAACCTTGAACCACGGCTAACCACAAAATGGCGGCACGTTTTTGACGTTGGGCCGGGTGGCTCATGGCACGCATGCACTGGAGAGCGTCCAAGAGCAGCTGAGCAGATGCGGGAATGTCGGAAGAACTTCAGGGGTTTGTGACGGAGGTAAGTGCGCGCATGCTGGTGCTCGCGGCGAATATACAAATATTCAAAAAAATGCGCACAGCATGGCGAATGGCTAAACAACCAATTGTCTCACCCAAGACATGGCACCTCTACAGCAAAGCCGATTAGGGGACACACGCAGCCCTACGAATGTCATTTAATCCAAAACGCTCCGCTTTACGCCACACGAGACCCGCAGCAAAACAGGAGCAAAACGCAGTCACCGATCAGATGGCTTGCACTGTGTGCAGCTTTCCGCTGCTCCAAACAACCCCAGCTTGCTGATCTCTCCACAGAGGCACCCAGGCACTGCATGTAGCTCTCCGTCACACCAGCCAAACAGAGTAACAGCCGATTTCCTCACCAGATGAATAAAGATTGCTCACTGCAAGATGCTCAAAATGACACAAGAAGTCTCTCTCTTTTTTTTTTAAATACATCGCTGCTCTCACAATGAGACTTTGATGGCAATTCACTGAGGGTGCAGACAAGACACAACACTTCCAGGAAGGCTGAGGGCTAAAATAAAGCAAGAGGACACCGCAGGCTTGTTGCCAGAGAGACTGTTCACTCTCGAAGTCGTACAGGTGACTGTAGGCTCCTCAGTAATGTGAAGACAAACGCCCAGGCTGCAGGCTGTCCAGATGGTACAGGACACTGGTGGGGCTGACCAGGGCGTTACTTTTAAGTTTCAATTGACGTCTTGAAAATTATTAAAGTCTTAAGTTCCTTGTGCTTTAGTTCCTTGGTTTCTTTGTAGTCTTTACTCCTTAATTCACGCGTCAGTTCTTCAGATCGTCGCCAAAATTGTTGTAAAGGAAGATACAGAGTCCATCTGTACATGTAGGTTACTTCTTTATTAGTAGCTTGGTTCCAGCATAGGTGGTCAGGATAGTAGGAGAAGATAGATGATACAAAGACAGCCCCACCAGGAGCAAGCTCCTTACAGCTCAGCCTGAGTAGACCAACTGACAATCTCACCCAGAGAGGCACTCAGGCATTCTATGATGTCATGCAACATTCTAACAGAGCAGTACAGTGGAGAATAGCTGACAAGTAATTTACTACAGTGTCCTCTTTAGGAAGCACAAGTTCTCACCCACCAAAAGGTGGCAAGCTTCGTCATCGGGCTGGGCTCCTTGTCGGGCTAGCGCTGCAATGCCCAACAAGCCCCTCTCAAAGGGCCTGCAAAAAGAACGGTGAGCAAATTTATTTCTTGCATTACATTCAGGACCATAGAGATGGGTAGGCCCAAAGCACAGACTACTGGCAGGTCAAATGGCCACCAAATAGTCCTTACCCCCTCATTGGTCCCCTTGCCCCAGTCATTCCAACGTGAGGCGGTCCCATCTACCACAGGACTTTTACCACGCGTTAAGAACAAGTCCTACCTCTATGTCCATGACCTACATGGGCTTAAAGCTCCTCCTCCTGAGTGCCAGCACTGGGCCTAGCTTCAAACACATAACAATAAAAATGTTTCTAACGCTAGGTCTTGCTGGCACACAGCGTGTATATTGCTCAGAGGTGCGTGGCACTGACAGGGCCTAGCTTCAGAAACATTTCTATCTACATGTTGTTATATGACATCCCTTTATTAATGTAATAACTGCACTTTCACAATTGCTTTATTACCCGCCTCAAATTTGCTTGAAAATGCACCATTTACCCACTCTCTTCAAAATTTTCTCAGGGGGAAAATCCCCCCGAACCCCCGCCTAAAGATGTCCAGGCTTGCTCGCTGTGCTCGCTCGCCGCGATGCACTCCGATACAAAGTTTACGCCTCACCACTTTCAAATGTCACCAGCCACCAATGCTTGGTATTGGTGGTGGTATCAGTATTGTTGGTGGTATTGGTAATGGTGGTGGTAGTATTGGGATTGGTGGTGGTATTGGTATTGGTGATGGTGGTATTGGTGGTGGTGGTGGTATTCGTGGTGGTATTGGCTGTAGTGGTATTGGTGGTGGTGGTATTGGTATTGGTGGTGGTTTTGGTGGTGGTATTGGTGCTGGTATTGGTGGTGGTATTGGGGTGGTGTTGGTGGTGGCATTGGATTGGTGGTGGTGGTGGTGGTGGTATTGGGGGTGGTGGTATTGGTGGTGGTGGTATTGGTGGTGGTGATACTGGTGGTGGTATTGGTGGTGGTGGTGTTGTTGGTGGTGGTATTGATGGTATTGGTGGTGTTGATGGTGTTGTTGGTGTGATATTGGTGGTGGTGGTATTGGTATTGGTGGTGGTGGTATTGGTGGTATTGGTGGTGGTGGCATTGTTGTTGGTGGTATTGGTGGTGGTGGTATTGTTGGTGGTATTTGTGGTAGTGGTGGTATTGGTGGTGTATTAGTGGTGGTGGTATTGGTGATGTATTGGTGGTGGTGGTATTGGTGGGGGTATTTGTGGTGGTGTTGGCAGTGGTGGTATTGGTGGTGGTATTGGTATTGCTTGTGATGGTATTGGTGGCATTGGTGGTGGTGATGGTTGTGGTGGTATTGGTGGTGGTGTATTGGTGGTGGTATTGGTGGTGGTGGTAGTGGTGGTTGTGATGGTATTGGTGGTGGTATTAGTGGTGGTATTGGTGGTGGTATTGGTGCGTGCTGGTATTGATGGTGGTACTGGTGGTGGTATTAGTGGTGGTGTTATTGGTGGTGGTGGTATTGGTGGTAGTGGTATTGGTGCTGGTGGTATTTGTGGTGGTGATATTGGTGGTGGTGGTATTGGTGGGGGTATTGGTGGTATTGAATTGGTGGTGGTGGTATTGGTGGTGGTACTGGTGGAGGTGGTATTGGTGGTGGTGGTATTGGTGGTGGTGGTATTGGTGGTGGTGATATTGGTGGTGGTATTGGTGGTGGTGGTATTGGTGGTGGTGGTGGTATTAGTGGTGGTATTCGTGGTGGTATTGTTGGTGGTGGTATTGGTTTTGGTGGTGGCATTGGTATTAGTGGTGGTGGAATTGGTGCTGGTTGAATTGGTGGTGGTGATATTGGTGGTGGTGGTATTGGTATTGGTGGTGGTATTGGTAGTGGTGGTGGCATTGGTGGTGGTGGTATTGGTGGTGTTGGTATTTGGTGTGGTGGTATTGGTGGTGGTGGTGGTATTGGTGGTGGTGGTGGTATTGGTGGTATAGTTGGTGGTGGTATTGGTGGTGGTGGTATTGGTATCGGTGGTGGTGGTATTGGATTGGTGGTGGTGGTATTGGATTGGTGGTGGTATTGGTAGTGGTGGTGGTGGTATTGGTGGTGGTGATGGTATTGGTCTCAGACTAATGGTGGTGGCGGTATTGGTGGTGGTGGAGGTATTGGTGGTGGTGATGTTGTTGGTGGTGTTGATGGTATTTGTGGTGGTAGTAGCTATGATTTTGGTGGTGGTGGTATTGGTGGTGGTATTGGTGGTGGTGGTGGTATTGGTGGTGGTGGTGTTGTTTTTTTAAAATAACCCGTCAGGTGGCTTTAGTGCTGATGATGTGTAACACAGATGTGCTGTAGTAAGCTTCAGCCCATTAGTACACAATTATATGCTACCTGGAATTCACACGACTTATTTTGTTAATCATTTCTAAATCCATTTTACTTGGGGGTTTGAAACAGACACAAGATAATGCCGGATTAAAGTGATTGAAAGCAGGCGCCCGTGTTAGGAGTTGGCCGTGCTGCTTAAAAAAACACAAGCGGTTTCAGCTGAAGCAGTGCATGTCTGGCCTGCAGTAAGAGAAACTCAATAAATTAAATACTGCTTACAGACTAAATAACAGGTCCCCTGTAACAACCGAAGTGAAGGGGCCGGTAGCCATGGGACAAATGAAGACAAGGCAGTTCTAAGGAGGGACAAACAAGCCTATTAACAAATCCGAAGGCAGCATTTACGAAAGACAATGACACAAGCCATGAAAAATATGGGCGAAGAGTGGGCACGGCTTCTCCCATACTCTACTACAGCAGTCTCGCAGAGCAAGCAGCGCATGCACGCTGCTGCTAGACTGGACCTAAAAATAGTGAAAAAGCAAAAATCTTTTTTTCTTTGAAAAGCATACAGGGCCTCATTTATGTGTTTTTGCCGTAGGACAGCGCAGCAGGCCTTCTTGCTGCACTGCCCTACGGCAAAGAAAAGGGCAGGAATGCACTGTATCTATGTGATAAGACGCATTCCTGTCCTTTCCACCTGCTCCGGCACACAATAGGCCGTCGTGCGCCAAGGCAGGCACCTTTGTACCATAAAAATTTGCATTGTTCAATAAACGTGCAGAATATACTCGGCAAAAGTATGCATGCCCCTGCATATATTTTATTGGGAACAATACATAGCTGCTCTCTAAGCACAATAAGAGAGCACCTGTGGGTAATGTGCACTGTAAACTTGTAAATAATATTAGTAATAGGTCACCTGTAGTTCGTTTAATGAAGCCTTTTTGATTTTTAAGAGGAAGGATAGGACCCACAGGACAACAAGTCAGTGCTAGCCCCTAAACCTTCATAGTTGCTCGAAGTGTCTGTCTGGTAGAATACAGACACAAAGCTAGACTTCAAGGACATGCCCAGGAGCTATGGCCCGTCCTAACGGGCGGAGGGGCAATGCCCCTAGCTCTTTTGTCCAACAAGATGAGTGTCTGTCAGGCTGAGCAAAGGTCAACCTGACAGACACTCTTCTCGTTCAGGTTAGGCAGCCAAGGAGTTAGACATGCGCTAAATGCACAGGCTCCTGGCTTCCTGGGCAGAACTCTGCTAGGCTGAAGATCTCACAGCTCCTGTGGGAGTGACCTCTTTAACTTGGCAACCCACCTCAAGGCCCTTCTCCTCGTGATGAGGGGGAACATCACTTTTTGACCCCTACCTGGGCATTTCAGTTTTAAGCCCTAAAGATCCCAGGGCCAAGTGTCAATCAGTGACACCTCATCACAGAGGTGTGGTCAGAAACTCTCACGGACCCTAACCCAGTCTGTAACATAGTAGGGACTGCTGCCTCCCCTCATTGGTTGACCTAAGGTCAGCCACTGAGAGAAGGCAGCAGTCCCAGCCCTCTTGGAGCCCCTGAGGCAGAGCTGCAGCAGTTCAGTGACATTTGTTTTACTGTTTGGTGCATGCATGTATGTATGAATATTTGGGAGTGAGTGTTATGAATGGATGTGTGTTTGTGAAAGCATGGGTTTGAGTGAGTGTGTAAGTGTGCGTGTGTGTCCCATCCGCCACCCCCCTGCTAAAATCACCCGCCACCACTGACGCTAAGTTTTTCTAACATAAGCCCAGATTCACTCATGGTTTGTGCTGGCGCTTGTGCATCTCAAATCGTCGAAAAGTGGTGCTAAGCACAGCAACAATTAACTTTGTAAACAAGAGGCCAAGTGATATATTGCCAAATATAGCTAGCTACATGTAAAGTGTGCTTCACTTTAATACACACATCTTACAGATCTGACTCCCTGTGTGGAGGTCTGCACTTAAAAATTTGTACCTAAGGGTGTACCTCCAGTACAAATTCCATGCTAGAAACTGCTGGTGCTCCTTTGTACCATAGAGGGGGCAGACTTTGCTCCAGATCATGCAAACCTGTATGTGGATGACATATATATATATACATATATTTATATTTCCCAGTGGCAGTCGCCACGGGGTAGTTATGGTTAGGTCTGGGTTTCACTAGGAAATTCCTTTTTTAGTTTGCTGCTACGTTTGGTGCCAGTTAACAGATTTTCACAAAACTTTCCAAAAAGATTTTCTTTTTGACTTGTTTCTTTGTTGAAAGTTTCAGGGTGATCTGCCAAGCGGGGGCTGAGAAAAGGGGGGGGGGGGCAAAATGCAAAATCCCTATTCATTTGAATAGACTTTTATAGGAAGCGCTACTGCAATAATTGCTGAACGGAATGACACCAAATTTGGCAGGAGGCTAGATCTTGGTACTTTTTTGAAAAAATAAGGATCAAAAATATTTTTATGTCTAGACAGTGGGTTCAATTGACTCTCACAAGAGTCCCTCAAACCCAATTAAAAAAAGTCGAGCGGTCTGATTGGCCAAGGTGGATTTTTTTCCTATTTGGCCAACCCACTCCCAGAGGAGTAAAGCTCCAGCAAGCGCTCTGACTGTTTGTCTACAACACAAGAAAATATGTTGCAGGCAGCCATTACAGTACTCAGAAAATTAGTCTCCTGTCCTGATTATATTAAAGAAAAAGATGTAAGAGGGCATGATTGGGATACCCTGCCTCTCTAGCCCTTGTGCAGGGTTGCCAGAGAGGTCCCTGGGGCAAAACGTTTTTTTTTTTTAAGCTGCAATTCTGCATGATCGTAACATAGTAAAACAAAAAGAAATGCCAGCCAGTGTTCTTAGTTTATGTAATTTGACCCCAGGTGTGGGCCAGGCAGGAGAGTCTTTATTTTAGTACATATGAGAAGGGGGCCATGAGTGGAGTACCCCTCCCTGAGCCACTACAGGGTCCGAGGACCCATCCTCTGAGGCCAAATGCACATTTCAGGGATGGGTGCAAGCACCTCCCCAAACCCCTATTGGGTCCTGGAGTGCCCATCTCCTGGGGCTGAATACTAGATAGAATAGGGGGGGGCATACAGTCCCACTCCCAAAGCCACTAATGGGCCCGGGGGGGGGCACTACTGCTACTCCAGCCTGGGCAAGAGCAAAGGAAAAGCCCCCAAAGTACTGTTTTGTGGGTGCCCCGGGTGGGTACCGGGGTACCCACCTGAGGTCTCTGCATGTATCAATTTAAAAAAGGGACCCAGAGACGGGGTCCCCAGGGCCCTTAGTGGCTCAGGGAGAAGGGCCAGGCAAACCTCACTTTAATAAAAAAAGTATGGCACTGGAGTATAGGGTCCCTGGGGCCCGTAGTGGTGTGGGGAGGGGGGGCATTTGCCCCCTCCGCTTAGTTAAAAAAAAGATCCCGGGGATGTGATCCTTGGGGCTGTTTGTGGCTTGGGAGGGGGGTCTGCACACGGCCAGGTCCTGAGGCCAATCCCATGTGAACGTGCGCAGTGGAGGGGGTCAGTTGTCAGAAGGGGGTTTGACGTAGGGCCTTGCTCTGCAGCCAGGCTCTGCAGCCAACTCTGCGTCGCATGATGTTGGCTGCCTGGATTTATTTGTCCTCCCAAAATGTATCTACTGAATTATTTGAATTCATCTGAAGGAACCATCATGTTTTGTACCATAGCACGATGCTGAACATCATGCTTAACCCCTTGTGTGCCCATGACGAGCTGGACTCGTCATGGAGCACAGTCGTGCTGTGGCCATTACGAGTCCAGCTCGTCATGAGGCATTCCCTGGGGAATCCCTCTGGTGCGGACACCAGAGGGATTCTCTTTTAGTGAAAATAGCCTCGGGAGCTGGGGAAGAGCTTCCCCAGGTCCCGAGCCCCCCCCCCCCCCTTTCACTGTAATGACGATCGGCTCATTTCAGTTTCACTTTCTACGTGCTCAGGGGGCTATCTCAGCCCCCTGAGCACATAGAAAGACGGGAAAGGTATCGTTGGAAAGGGGAGAATCTCCCCTTTCCAATGGTACCCCTCCTCAGTGGATCCCTGCTTGGGGATCGCCACAGGAGGGCGATCCCCAAGCAGGGATCCACCCACTAGACACCAGGGAGGGGGGAGCGGCCCCTTGGGCAAGGGCCTTTGCTCCCCCAACTGACGTTGGCACCATTTAGTCTTTTTGCCCCCCCTCGGGGGCAGATGGGGGAATTAGCCCCCAATCTGCACCCCCGGGCGGGTAAAAAGCCCACTAGACACCAGGGAATTAAAAAAAAAAAATAGGGGTGGGGGCTGCCCAAAACGGGCAGGCCCATGCCCCCACCCCCCCCCCCCCCCAATTACTACAGTCTTTCTGCCCCCCCCCCGGGGGCAGATGGGGCATTGGCCCCTAATTTTCATGTCGCCTCACTACATTGTGGGCCCTTGCCTGTCGCGGGTACTTGGGCCTCCCACACGAGTGAGGCACCGTTTTAATCGGGAGACCCGGGGGAACGCTGGGTGGTAGGAAATTTGTGTCAGCCCGGTGATGCCACAACTTTCCCACACAAAAATGTGTGAAAAAGGTGATTTTTCAGCTAAATTTGAGGTTTGCAGGGCATTCTGGGTAAGGAAACGTTGGGGGATCCACGCAAGCCATACCTCCCTGGAATCCCCCGGGTGTCTAGTTTTCAGAAATGTGTGGGTTTGGTAGGTTTCCCTAGGTGGCCGCCGAGCACCGGGCCAAAAACCCAAGTGATGCCCTTGCAAAACCAGGTCGTTTTGAGATAGGCAATTTTCATGTCGCCTCACTACGTTGTGGGCCCTTGCCTGTCGCGGGTACTTGGGCCTCCCACACGAGTGAGGCACCGTTTTTATCGGGAGACCCGGGGGAACGCTGGGTGGTGGGAAATTTGTGTCAGCCCAGTGATGCCACAACTTTCCCACACAAAAATGTGTGAAAAAAGTGATTTTTTCAGCTAAATTTGAGGTTTGCAGGGCATTCTGGGTAAGGAAACGTTGGGGGATCCACGCAAGCCATACCTCCCTGGATTCCCCTGGGTGTCTAGTTTTCAAAAATGTGTAGGTTTGCTAGGTTTCCCTAGGTGCCGGCAGAGCTATGGTTCAAAAACTACATCTAGGCACTTTGCCAAAAAAGGGTCATTTTTCGCTACGAAATTGAGGTGTGTCCACGTTACGTTTTGCACCGTTTCCTGTCGTGGGCACTAGGCTTACCCACACAAGTGAGGTACCATTTTTCTCGGAAGACTTTGGGGAACGCGGGGTGGGTGGAAATTTGTGGATCCACACAGATTCCAGAACTTTCCACCAGAGAAATGTAGGGAAAATGCGGTTTTTTGGCAATATTTTAGGTTTGCAAGGGATTCTGGGTAACAGAACCTGGTGGGAGGCAGTCAAGTCACCCCATCCTGGATTCCCCTGGGTGTCTAGTTTTCAAAAATGTATAGGTTTGCTAGGTTTCCCTAGGTGCAGGCAGAGCTATGGTTAAAATAATACAGCTAGGCACTTTGCCAAAAAAGGGTCATTTTTCACAGCGAAATTGAGGTGTGTCCACGTTGAATTTTGCGCCGTTTCCTGTCGCGGGCACTAGGCCGACCCACACAAGTGAGGTACCATTTTGATCGGAAGACTTTGGGGAATGCGGGGTGGGTGGTAATTTGGGGATCCACGCAGATTCCAGAACTTTCTACCAGAGAAATGTGAGTAAAATGTGTTTTTTGGGCAATTTTTTAGGTTTGCAAGGTATTCTGGGTAACAGAACCTGGTGGGAGGCAGTCAAGTCACCCCATCCTGGATTCCCCTGGGTGTCTAGTTTTAAAAAATGTATAGGTTTGCTAGGTTTCCCTAGGTGCCGGCAGAGCTATGGTTCAAAAACTACAGCTAGGCACTTTGCCAAAAAAGGGTCCTTTTTCGCTGTGAAATTGAGGTGTGTCCACGTTACGTTTTGCGCCGTTTCCTGTCGCGGGCACTAGGCCGACCCACACAAGTGAGGTACCATTTTTCTCGGAAGACTTTGGGGAACACTGGGTGGGTGGAAATTTGGGGATCCAAGTAGATTCCAGAACTTTCCACCACAGAAATATGGGGAAAATGTTTTTTTTTGTGCAATTTTTGAGGTTTGCAAGGGATTCTGGGTAACAGAACCTGGTGGGAGGCAGTCAAGTCACCCCATCCTGGATTCTGCTGGCTGTCTAGTTTTCAAAAATGTATAGGTTTGCTAGGTTCCCCTAGGTGCCGGCAGAGCTATGGTTCAAAAACTACAGCTAGGCACTTTGCCAAAAAAGGGTCATTTTTCGCTACGAAATTGAGGTGTGTCCATGTTACGTTTTGCGCCGTTTCCTGTCGCGGGCACTAGGCTGACCCGCACAAGTGAGGTACCATTTTTCTCTGAAGACTTTGGGGAACGCGGGGTGGGTGGAAATTTATGGATCCACGCAGATTCCAGAACTTTCCACCAGATAAATGTGGGGAAAAGGTGTTTTTTTGGCAATTTTTTAGGTTTGCAAGGGATTCTGGGTAACAGAACCTGGTGGGAGGTAGTCAAGTCACCCCATCTTAGATTCCCCTGGGTGTCTAGTTTTCACAAATGTATAGGTTTTCTAGGTTTCCCTAGGTGCCGGCAGAGCTAGGGTTAAAAAACTACAGCTAGGCACTTTGCTAAAAAAGGGTAATTTTGCATTGTGAAAATGTGGTGTGTTCACGTTGGGTTTTGAGCCATTTCCTGTCGTGGGCACTATGCCTACCCCTACAAGTGAGGTACCATTTTTATCAGGAGACTTAGGGTAAATCAGATTTGTAAAGGAACTGTTATTACCTATTGACTTTCGATGCATTTCTGCCTTCCAAATGAAAGACATTGTGTAAAAAAGAGGTCATTCTAAAAAATGACTGATAATTCTCATGCTAGTATGATTATTCCCAATTTCGGAAATGTGCAAATATCTACTGTTTCTAAACTCTATATTTTGTTCCCATTTCAGAAATACATAGGTGTCTTTCATACCGATTTTTCCATGTACACATTTTTACGGAATAATTACTATATACCCGGTACATAATAAAAAACCATTGCAAGTTGCTGCTCAGTTTTTGGATCTGGGTTCGTCGGGTTCTTGGTGAACCTACAAGTCCTATATATCCCCACAACCAGTAATGTCCAGCGGATGTAACGGTATATTGCTTTCAAAGAGCTGTCATAATTAGAAGAAGTTACAGGTGAAAACGTTGACACAAAAGTCTTTTTTATTCAACAAATTTTCAATGTATCCTATATTTAACTGTTAGTTTCTATAAAAAAACCTTGATGGATCTACACAAATGACCCCTTGCTGAATTCAGAATGTTGTCTACTTCTCTAAAATGTATAGCTTTCCAGGATCCATTATTGCTTTTGTACCCATTTCTACCATTAACTGGAAGGAGGTCGAAAGCACAAAAAATAGCAAAAATAGGCTATGTCCCAGAAAAATGCCAAAACTGTGTAAACAATTTTGGGTTTCTGACAAAAGTCTGGTATCCCCTAAAAGCTGGGAAAATGGTGATTTCAGCCCCACAAACCCTTTTTTGATAACACTTGCAGGGAAAAACTCAGAAGCTTTCATTTGCAGCATGTTTTTCCCATTTTCCCCCCAAAAAACTAAATTTTGCTGTATTTTGGCTCATTTCTGTGACCCCTCCAGGGGAATCCACAAACCCTGCGTACCTTCAGAATCCCCATGATGTTGGAAGAAAAGGACGCAAATTTGGCGTGGATACCTTATGTGGTCAAAAAGTTACAGGGGCCTCAGCGCGCACTACCCCAAATAGCCAAAAAAGGGCGTGGCACAGGAGGGGAAAAGGCCTGGCAGCGAAGGGGTTAATGGCTGTATAGCAGGCTCTTGCCTGAATGCAACAGGGGGCAACTCCTACACCATCGCATACCCTCCTAACCTCTCCAGAACCACTGCTAAAACCTTCACACACACCCTCCTGAGAAGACACCCTGAAACTCTGATCTCCGACCTGTACTTTAACGCCGACAAGGACACAATTATCAATTACCTTATTTTTTACTCAAGAAAAACAGCACTGTGGCGCGCAGCCATATCTAACCTACTTAACGTACATGAATCAAGGAACATTCCTTGCGGCGCCAAACTCACGATCATGCCTTCCCATAAGCTAAGAGCTGACCTTACCATTACCCTATACAAAAACGGCACCGTTCTAATCCAAGCGCCAAACACAGATCTCAACAAATTTGCTGACTTTTTTACCTTCCTTAAAAAACATGTGCATGACTTCTATCCCTCTATGCTCCCCCAGCGCCTGCTGTCACCATCTGACTCTTCTCATAGCTTCGGTCAATGCAGCTCTAAGGACAAGACTAAGGGCTTCCCGTTAATGTCCACAAAAGCTACAGCCACTCCCACTTGCACCCCCTCTCCTAAGGTTCAGACTGACCCGACTCTACCCATGGTGTTCCCCACGCAAGACGACACTCTGGGCAGCATCTCCTCTATATCTACTAGTGAACCTCCCTCCACTCCCCCAACCTCTATCATCTCTCAAAAAGACAGCGCTGCCGCCCTCTTCCAACCCTTGCTCCTCTCCATCACTCTTAGTGACTAACACACTAGTCACTCACAGCGCAGTGGACACCTGCCCCAATAGCCCTATGTCCACCCTGCTGAGCATGCCTAGCCCTTCGCACACCCCTCCTTCAGAAACCTAGACACAGGGTGGCCGAGCTCCACTACCAGGCTACCCAACCATGCCAGTAGAACAAGTCCTGACCCACTGGTCGCCTTCCTGCAAGTTCAACCTTCACTTATGGACCTTGAAACTCTGAACTTCAGAACAACCAACATAGCTCAGATCATCCATAACTCCGTTCTTGAACTGAAAAGCATCCTTAACCTCACGGAACAATCTATCTTGAATATCAAGCTCTCCCAGAACTCAGTTCTTCCCCCACTCACCAAGCCCTTCCATCAAACCCTTGCCACTAGCCTTTAGACACCTTTGCCCTCGCAAGCATCCCAACTACCTCTCAGAGGACTATATTCAAGCCCTCCTCTTATCCTTTAAGTCCTCTCCTGACGGCCCCAGTCCTCCAGACAAGAAAAATGAATGCTTTATTCACACGGTTTCTATCAACTCTAATAGACCATCAACTCTCCGCAACAGAGGAGTAAACAGCTACAACTGAGCACAAGTACGCTTATCCTCCCTAACTCATAAGACATGCACCGACCCTCCTCTCTCCGGCCTCCTAATTAACTGCCGATCAGCAGCAAAGCATGCCTCCGACATCTCCGCTCTCATACTGAGCCAAAAATCTGACGTAGCAATCCTCACCAAATCATGGCTCTATGAATCATCGTCCCCTTACCTAGATTTATTGGTCCCTTCAAATTATAGCATCGTAAGGCTTGACAGGCAATTAAAAAAAAGGGGGAGGCATTGCTTGCATTTACCGCTCAGACCTCCTCGTCCCTGAACTTCACGCTGACCCCGACTCCTGCGAATATCTTGCACTCTCCATATGTAACAACGCTACCCAGTTGTGCAAACTGCACATCTTCTACCATCCGCCAGGCAAGAACGACACCTTCATCGACCACCTCATGGAAACCATTATAGCTAAGGTTTCCCCCCACTCCAATGACATTTTCCTCAGAGACTTTAATCTGCACTGGAATGACCTCAATGACCCTAAGGTTAACGCCCTCAAGAACTTCCTTGCTGACCAATCACTTACTCAAGCCTGCACATTACCCACTCACATGAAGGGCGCCACAGTGGACTGGATCATTGCTAGGGCAACAACGGTCAGGCTTAACTCAATAGATCCATGCGACAAGTCTGACCACTACGCTATTACCTTCCTATTGCCTGGCACCCACAAGACAAGGCCAGCGCAAACCTATGAAACCGAAACTCTGGCTTAGGGACACAACGAGCCTATATCTCGAGAAGCTGGCTGCACGTTGCAAGAATGACATCCTCCCCCCATCCAAATCTCTCAAAGGTCAACGTCCTTCCAGAACACTACAACTCAACTATGTCTGAAATAATTGATGAACTTGCCCCGCTAAAGCTAAAAAGATCCAGAGTTAAAGACAAAAAAACCCTGGTTCAACGGATCCCTCAACAATGAAAGAAGAACCCTCCGGCTAACAGAAAGAACCTGGAGACAGCACCCCTCAGCCCCCCAACTAAAACTAACTTCTCTTACAGACCAGAAATGCTTACAACAGGAACATTCTCACTTAAAAAAAGAGTTCTTTAGATCGGAACTGGAAAACGCAAAGAACAGACCTCGTAAGCTCTTTGAAATTGTCAAACACCAATCTAACAAACTGGCTAAAACCTCCAAAGAAACCTCAAACTCCCTAATAACCTGTGAGGAGTTCTCTTCCTTCTTTACAGCCAAAATTACCTCCCTAGGAAAAGAACCTAATTCCGCCACCAACATCCAACCTCTTCCTGCCAGGTCCCATCTCTCCTCTCTTCCCCCCCCAGATAACATCCAAGAACCAAGAGCACTGGTCTAACTTCAAGTTGTATGACAACCATTCCATCTCGAAAATTCTTTCCTCCTTAAATCTGAATAACCACTTTAATGACCCACTACCCTCCAGCTGCGTGGCCACGATCTCCCAAATTATCATTCCCATTAGGACTACAATAATCAACACTTCCCTACTACAAGGATCCATACCTGACTCTAAAACTAGTCAAGTCATCCCCATCTTAAAAATACCCACCTTAAATCCTGCTACTCCAGACAATTTCAGACCAATATCCAATATCCCACTTCTAGTAAAAGCTATAGAGAGATGTGTGCAACTTCAACTGAGCCAACATATCACCAACTTTAATCTGCTAGAGGAATTCCAATCTGGGTTCAGGCCTGGGCACAGCAAGGAAACGACTATTCTCCATATTGTGGATGATGCTCTCCAAGCCCTTGACCAAGGCAAAACATGTCTCCTAATTCTACTAGATTTATCCTCGACATTTAACACAGTCAACCACGAGAAACTACTTGAACACCTCGATTTCAGGATGGGAGTAAGGGGAACCGTTCTCGAATGGTTTAGATCCCTCCTCCGGAACCGCACCCAGAGATTCTTAGTCAACAGTAATCTATCTGTTCCTTCCCCAATAATGATCGGAGTCCCCAAGGATTAACTCTTTCCCCAACCCACTTTAATCTCTACCTTGAACCGTTAGCTGAATTACTACGTACCACCAACATCTCCTTCCACATGTACGCCGATGATACCCAGATCTACATCAAAACCCAATTTCTAGAGGAGATCTACTCTTTAAATGAGGCCCTAAAGCTGACTGTTAAATGGCCCGTCTGCAACCAGCTCAAACTAAATGCACAAAAAACGGTGTTCCTTCTAATCTCCCCCACTAAAGTAACACTGACATCCGGGAATGGACCAAGTCGATCACAGCACTAAACTACACACTGACCATAGTGGAATCTCCCAAATGTCTCAGAATAATCCTAGAAAGCATCCTGAATATGCGAGACCACATCAACTCAATGGCTAAAGATGCCAGGTTTCACCTGAGCTACCTGAGGAAACTAAAACCTTTCCTTGATGTCTCGGACCTAAAAATGGCAGTCCAGGGATTAGTTATCTCCAGAATAAATATATGGATGCTCAACCCTTTCAGGCCTGCCCAAGATCTCCACGGCCCCCCTAAAAGCTTGCCTCAACACCTCCGCCAGACTCTTAACAGGCTCGAAAAAATTCGACCACACATCTCAGCACCTGAAGGCACTGAAGTGGCTTCCTTCTTGAAGCCGGAATCCAACTCAAACTGGCATGTATCACCCACAAAGCACTACATACGAAATCCCCAGCATATCTCGCCCAGAAAATCACGGTTTCTTGAGGAGCCAGAGACTCCAGGTCCGCCAGAGACTTTGTGCTCCAGCCACCCCGCTTACGAAAGGAAAAAACATACTATGGTGCTTTCTCTGGGACCGCACTAAGAATCTGGAACTCGCTGCCGTCTTTCATCTGAAAAATTCCCTCTCTGTCAATATTTAAAAAGGAAGCCAAAACCTTCCTAATGGGCAGGTTTCTCCCATATATCATGCATTGCACACACCGCTCAGTGGCTTTGCTTATTTTTGTTGCCGTTAGAGTTTGGACTGACTGGCTGCTATCCATCTTGTACTCCCATAAATGTATTTGCTGGATTTCTCTGCATTATGATCTGAACATTGTATACACCCTGGTATTCCTCAAATGTTTCACCTCTTTCTACTCCTACTTATGGTATTTTTTTTTTCTTTGACTATTTCATACTTGTATACAACATGTTATCCCTGTAAAGCGCTCTGATACTCTAACCGGTCACATTCGCGCTCTATAAAACACAAAATAAATTAATAAAATAAAATTAACAGTAATTTTTATCCATAAGCCACCGATGATGCCTTTGGCACGAAAATTTGGCTAAATCGGTGCTGATTTCTGTCTTTCGTGCAACGCAGTGCTGCACTTGTTCATCCAGCTCCTCTTTGCTTGAAGGTGAATACATTTTATCAGTAGTATTTCAAACGTTATGGACTGTGTGTGATCCTTGCCTGGCATGGCAATGTTTTTTAAAAACTCATAAAGTAAATAGGGTAGGAAGAGAGGTGATACAACAATGAGATTTGTATTGCATTTACTACCACTTTGCATCCAACGATACTGTCCCCTTGTGATTGTACGGCATTTTGATAGGTCAGTGTGGCTTCACACGATTTTAATTACCTTTGTTCCCTCAGCGCGTTGAATCTACCATTAGGGTTGCAAGACTGTTCAAAAGGCTGTTGCGGCTTCATGACATTTCAAGTTACCTTTGTTACTTCATGGCATTTAGGGTTACCTTTGTTTCTGGTTGAAGATTCTGCTTGACCTGATTCCTCCAACATAAGCCCTTTATAGGCTTATAAGTAATATTTGAAATAATATAACAGCTTATCTGAACAACTGGACCTGGGTTAGTTTTGATGCAATCACACCATTCCCTGATCCGACACATTTCAGTGAGCGGTTCATGCTCTTTGGTCCGTTCATTTTGAGAATCCCTCACCTCTTCTATTTGAGTTTCTCTGCTCTAGAACTGCAGTGACCATATTTTTGTGACTGAACTAAGCACTTGTATGGGAGTAGGTTCATTTCTGAGTACTCAGTACCTCTACTATCCTCTCACTCTGATGGGGCATGCTCTTATTGGAGGATATTCTCAACTAGGCAGGCATGTCATACCTCACTTTCTCCTAGTCCTACCAGAGGGTCATCTGTCCCCCCACGAAAATAAGGTAAACTTTATTATCTCAATCCTGTGAAAACATGCACGCCTGATAGTTCACCACATCACTATTTACCTCAGGGTTGATCTCTCAGCCAACACCATTCAAATTGAAGAAGGGATTGTGGGTCACTGAAGAACAAGTTATGTTCTTAGGAACCTGGCACCTTTCTCAGGATAAGTCTGACAGAGGTCATGGGTAGCTCTATCACGGTGTTATATGTACAAAGGCATCTTCAGGACTACAGTCAACAATCATGCAGCTTCTGGCCGTCAGTCCTTCTTTCTTCAACTCCTCACTGCTAACTCACTGGCATTCTCCTTTATCCCTGCCGCAGCTTCAACATTCCACTGTTGACATAACAGGAGGCTTCGGGTAGGCTGGAATTGGACCCAACACATTCAAACTCATATTTATTTACTTGCACAATATGTTCAAGCAAATAAATCAGTACATTCTGGTGAAATGTATTCCCGATCAGTAAACAAGACATAGCCCACTTTGGTTCTTAAATACCGAATTTTACCGATTCGGTATTTATGAATCGGTAAATGTAATGTAGGTAAAAAAATACAGATTCGGTAAGTGTCGGTATTTTAGAATCGGTATTTACCGATTCGGTAATGGTAACTTGTATCCATAGGAATCAATGGGAAGCCAGTTACCATTACCGAATCGGTAAATACCGATTCGGTAATGGGGGGTGCACAATCAAGGGTGGCAGGGTGTCACAGTGACACCCTGTTGCACCCCTGATTCCTGCATGTGTGCACATGTGGCACACATACATGCCCTAAGGGCATGTGTGTCTGCCACATTGCACACATCTAAGGGCCAAATAATGCATTAACTAAGACATTCGTCATTTACCACCAACTTTCAGTTGGTGGTAAATAACGAATCCACACTACACCCACACACTCCCCCTACATCCCATTTCAGGATTCGGTATTTACCGAATCGGTAAAATTACCGATTCGGTAATTTTACCGATTCGGTAAATTACTGAATCCTGAAATGTCCCCCCTACATACAGAAAGCCTGAATACCGGTCGGTAACGTGATTTTTACCAAAAATCGGCCGTTACCGACCGGTATTGGGCTACCTACATATGGCCCTTTGATGCATGTTCAGCCTAAACAACACAAGAAACACTATGCAGGGCACAAGTATTACCTCTGCTAAACAGTGACTCGCGTGCAGGAATTCAAATTATCGGCTTCATAGCTCACTACATATATAATCAAACAAACTTTTAATGTGTCAATTTAGGTACTGGACTGCCATGAGTTCGCCAGCACTTCAATTGTTTGTTTTCCTTTCAGCAAATCACGCCACTAGGCAGTGGTGGTGGGTCAGCGGAGGTGGGGAGGGGGTGGGGGAGGTACATGAAAAAAAGGGAATGAAAAGCACTTACCTGCTCTCCGTCCTCTTCAGTCCTCTTCAGTTCTTTGGTGGAGTCAAGGAGCAGAAAAGAAGCAGGAAGCATCCATGCTCCCAGAATTCCCTAGCCAATCACAACACTGCATTACAGCAGCATTGTGATCGGTCTAAGTGCCGTGGTTTGTCGCTCAGGCAGGGACTGGAGGCTAGGCATGTTCTCCATCCAGGCTGTGTATTACAGCCGGTGGAAAACATGCAAATTGTGCATGACTGTTTGGCCGGCCCGAAACGGCCGGCCAAACCGTCATGCGTGGTTAAGAGCACCAGCACTCCTCCCCCTGTGACGTCCATCCCCACCCTGTCCCTAACCAGCTGAACCTGGACGTAAAAATAAAGTGATAATAACGTTGAGTTATTTTTCCTTTTTCAACTGCTCACAAAGCAATGGGGCGACGCTCCTCCGCCTTAGCGGAGGAGCCGCCGCTGCCACTAGGTTAAAGTGGATCGCTCATGTCCTTGCCCAAAGAGATCACCTACAGTATACCAAAGAGTTCAGGCTTACAGCTGATCATTCAACATGTTTAGATGTGGGCCATGATGCCTCTCAACAATGGTAATAAATAACATATTACACTTAGCAAATGTGCAAACATGATTCATGCCATGCTGTTTTTCATGTGTATTAGTCATGAACCGATGTTTTTAACGCAATGAGAGAAGATGAGATTATAACGTTCTTGAGATGAATCAAAATGACTACACTTCCTGAATTAGACCCCAAATGTTATTTTTTGTAAATTGATACTGAAATGTGATCCAGAAGGCATGGCGCAGTGTTTGCTGTAAACCACTGAAGATATACTGTGATAATAAGAGGGAGTTTGGCGTCTACACTGTAGTAATGCATGTAAGTTTATTATTAGACCTGTTGTTCTGGGTGGTCCCCCAACATTTTTGCCTTCTCCCCTCCTGTTTTTTTAAATTCGTTTTTGTTGTCATCAGGACCTTACCACTGCTAACCTTCTATCATGCTTGTGCTCTTTCCCTAACACATTGGCCTACACCTGAGTGGCATGTTTCATTTACTTATAAGCCCCTACTATATGGCACTACCTGTACCCAGGGCCTGTAAATTAAATGCTACTAGTGGGCCTGCGACACTGATTATTCCACCCACTGAAGTAACATTTAAAAACATGTCTCATACCTGCCATTGCAGTCTGCTGTGCAGTTTTAAAACTGCCAATTCAACTTGGCAAAATAAACCTTTTGCCATGTTTAAAGCTCCCTTTTTCATAAAATATAACTCACCCCTAAGGTAGGCCCTACACAACCCATAGGGCAGGGTGCATTGTATTTAGAAGGTAGGAAATTTGATTTTACGTTTTATATGTCCTGGTAGCGAGATACTCCCAAGTTCATTTTTAACTACTGAGAGGACTACCTCTCCAACAGGATAACATTGGGTTACCTTGTTAACAATGAATAAGTGCTAACTTTGATTGGGAACAAGTAGAAATGTCATGTTTGGTCTCAAGTGAATTGTAATGTGAAATCCTCTGTAATGGAAAAGTAAGATTTCAAGTCACAATTCTGAAAATGCCACTTTTAGAAAGTTTTTTAAGATTAGAGTGGGGGTATTGGTGGTTAATGGGTGATTTGGGAAGGGGGATTGTTTGGTGGGACACAGTTTTGCATATTGAAGGTTTTATTTGAATAGTCAGCTGAGCAGTTTTTTTCATCTGTTTTAGAGACCCCTGACGAAGATCCTTATGGCTTGAAATGCATTAGGTATTATCTAATGAGCCTACTCCGTTGTATGATTGACCTGGAAGTGTCGCTGTTATAAAGCCTGGATGAGCATACAGGAGGCATGAGAAAAGTTGAATTAAGTATCTTGGTGAAATCCCGCTGTCTCCGCAGCGACTAAAACCAAGAGGAAAACTGATGAAATAAGAATTTTGAAAATATTGGTATCAAATGGTTTAAATGAATAACTCAGCAACAAGCGGTTTATTGTGGGGAACATTTCCTATATCACAGTGTGACAGTTGGGTGAGTGAGCAATATGCCCTTTGGAATACTTTTAGAAAGTTGGCATTTTCATGTCCCAGCCACCATTTGGTGCCTGCAGCCTGTGCCTTGGATCACATGACTGTGAATAGCTTGACAGTGGGCCTTTGTTTATTCCTCCCACATAGTGAGACAGAGGGGAACTAGGTTGGCAGGATGGGCCATCTTGCAAGGATGGGGGGGGCAGAGCTGTTTCCTGCCCCACTTACATTTCAAAGGACTGGCTCCAGCACACTCACAAAGAAACTTGAGACCAGTCTACAGTCACCTCAGCCTACTTGGAACCTTGGCAAGGGAAGAGCTTATCAGAACCAGATGTAGGGTTAGCCAGGATGTCACCCCCACTTAAAAGGTTAGCACTAGGTACAAAATATTGGACCTCCCGAACCACCTCTTCAGTACACTCCTGGATCTGTGGACTACAGAAGAAGGACTGCCTTGTTCACCAGAGGCCTGTCCTTCTGTTTGAGGCCTGCCTTGGACTTCAGAGGACTGCCATGCTGCTTGAGACCCACCTTATTCTCTGTGAAGGAAGACAGGACCAGCTCCCTTCATCGCAGGCCAACCTGAGCAACTCCAAGATTCATTTAACTGACCTTCTGTAGTGACAGGGACAAAACACGCTCCAGAGGCATCACTGCGACCGCCCAGCCGATCTGCTGCAACTGGACCTGTCTGGACCTGCAACTAGACTTCCTTAAGTCCTACTGGCCTCAGTTATAGTCAGTCCCTGGTCCACCAAGATTTACCTGGGCAGGCCATTTACCCTTGCCTGTTATCAGAGTGCCCTCCTATGTAAGGAAAGTAGAACCACTGAAGTTTTGGGCTCTTTGTGACTTTGAACATGTCCGTTCCTGGTGAGACTCTGCCGCTAGTGACGACCGCCAATGTGAAGCTCCTGTGGACCAGACTCTATGTGCTACAACAACCGCCAACAACAACAGACAGAGTTAGAGCTACATATTGCACAGCAGAAATGGCAATTCACAGTGACCATCAACGTAAAGCCCCAGCATCGAACGTCCATGATGCCTGACCGGATCATCGTTCTGCAGACACGACCATCTGCAATGCCAGGCCTGCTCTTCCTGCTACTGCTACAACCATCCGCAGCGCTCTCCCTGATTCTCACTGGGTCCTCCACCGTGAACTGGACTTTTCACGACAGACTTTTGAGAAGGTTACTTTTTCAGGTGAAAATACCTGGTCCCCTGCTCCATCGCAGTCGGTCTCAACTTTCCCCCGTCTACCACGACGAGATGACTGCAAGTGGCGCTTTGTGCTTTTAGGTACTATACTTACCTAAAATTTTGAAATTGCATAACTCTGGTTCTACTGATTGGATACTGGTCATTCTGGGATTTTTCTTGTGTTGTATTTTCACTTTATTACAGTTTGAGTACTGCAAAAATACTTTACATATTGCCTCTCAATTAAGCCTGACTGCTTTTGTGCCCAGCTATCAAAGAGTTAAGTACAGTTTACTTTAGTGACATCTGTGGTTCGTCCTAACAATTGTGGTTATTGTTTAAAAAGGGTTCTCACCACCACCCCCAACCAATAGCACAGTTTCTTACAGTACACCTATTAAATAACGTGTTATGAGTCTGTATCTATTACCACTAGCATAATCATAAGTTTGTCTTGAAAACAGTGGTGGCTTCCTTTCTTTACTCAATTTTGGGCCAGTTGTTGATTCGTGTCAGGGTTTAAAAAAATGTTACCTACTACTTTTGTTTATGATTTGAGGTACACAGACACAGATGGATGCAATTCAGATATTGCTGAAATGTACATCCAGGTAACCTACTAAGCTCTGACAATGCTCCAATGCAATGTTGAACTACAACAGGGAGAGATGATCTAACCGATTAAGTGTAGACATAGACACATGCAATGTGCACTTTAAGCCATCCAGTTCAGCTAACTTTCAGCTGAAATTGAGGTCATCCATTTAAAGGCTGCCAGGTCAGCACACAGCATGAATTCGTTCATGAAGGAAGCTCGTGTCCAAGAACTGGAGAATGTGCCAGATGTTGTAACTGTAGTAATATTATAAGGCAGCCCCACCATTGTCTATGGGCTTCAGTAATGCTAAGAAAGGCTGTGCTGTGTACCTGTTGTGCCTAAAACCCGAGTGGCAGGTGGCAAAGATAAGTGCAGCCCTTTGATGGGGTTTCCAGCGTCTTTGTGAAAAGGAAATGTTCGAGATAGAACTCAATTTTGCACAGTGCACACTGTTTGAACATGGCTCATTTAGAAATGGTGTTAAAAGGACACAAACGCATAACGTGTCTGACGCATGGAGCGTTTACTCCTTTCTTAACCCTTTCTCTCTTAATGTAATGAAGTAGGACAATGGCCAAGCTCACTAGCAGACAGTGTAATGCTAGATTGGTAGCATTGGGTCTGATTTCGAATTGGCTTCAAATGGAAATTCCGGCAAATTCTAAAGGATGTGCGAATTCCGACTGAGAAGCCACTGGTGGAATTTCCTCCACATTTCTACTTCTGGGGTGGAGGAAATTCCACCAGTGGATTATTTTGTGGATATAGCTCCTCGACCAGGAACCGAATGTTTGTGCATGACCACCCAACACTGAATCGGGACGTTGGTCGCTGCTGGGGTCGGTTGAGATTGCTCATGAGGGAGGGTCTCTGATTGTTTAAAGGTAGTGCACAACTTTTTAACGATCAGCTCATGTGGGAGGGTCTCTGATTGTTTAAATGCAGTGCACAACTTTTTAACGATCAGTTGATGAGGGAGGGTCTCTGATTATTTAAATGCAGTGCACGACTTTTTAACGATCAGTTGATGAGGGAGGGTCTCTGATTGTTTAAATGCAGTGCACGACTTTTTAACGATCAGTTGATGAGGGAGGGTCTCTGATTCTTTAAATGCAGTGCACGACTTTTTAACGATCAGCTCATGTAGGAGGGTCTCTGATTGTTTAAATGCAGTGCACGACTTTTTAACGATCAGCTCATGTGGGAGGGTCTCTGATTGTTTAAATGCAGTGCACAACTTTTTAACGATCAGCTCATGTGGGAGGGTCTCTGATTGTTTAAATGCAGTGCACAACTTTTTAACGATCAGCTCATGTAGGAGGGTCTCTGATTGTTTAAATGCAGTGCACGACTTTTTAACGATCAGCTCATGTGGGAGGGTCTCTGATTGTTTAAATGCAGTGCACAACTTTTTAACGATCAGCTCATGTGGGAGGGTCTCTGATTGTTTAAATGCAGTGCACAACTTTTTAACGATCAGCTAATGTGGGAGGGTCTCTGATTGTTTAAATGCAGTGCACAACTTTTTAACGATCAGTTGATGAGGGAGGGTCTCTGATTGTTTAAATACAGTGCACGAGTTTTAAACGATCAGCTCATGTGGGAGGGTCTATTTAAAGGCAGTGCATGACTTTTTACCAATCAGCTTATGTGGAAGGGTCTATGATTGTTTAAAGCCAGTGCATGACCTTTTACCGATCAGCTCATGTGGGAGGGCCTCTAATTGTTTAAATGCAGTGCATGACTTTTTACCGATCAGCTCATGTGGGAGGGTCTCTGATTGTTTAAATGCAGTGCACGACTTTTTAACGATCAGCTCATGTGGGAGGGTCTCTGATTGTTTAAATGCAGTGCACAACTTTTTAACGATCAGTTGATGAGGGAGGGTCTCTGATTGTTTAAATACAGTGCACGAGTTTTTAACGATCAGCTCATGTGGGAGGGTCTATTTAAAGGCAGTGCATGACATTTTACCAATCAGCTCATGTGGGAGGGTCTATGATTATTTAAAGGCAGTGCATGACTTTTTACAAATCAGCTCATGTGGAAGGGTCTATGATTGTTTAAAGGCAGTGCATGACCTTTTACCGATCAGCTCATGTGGGAGGGCCTCTAATTGTTTAAATGCAGTGCATGACTTTTTACCGATCAGCTCATGTGGGAGGGTCTCTGATTGTTTAAATGCAGTGCACGACTTTTTAACGATCAGCTCATGTGGGAGGGTCTCTGATTGTTTAAATGCAGTGCACAACTTTTTAACGATCAGTTGATGAGGGAGGGTCTCTGATTGTTTAAATACAGTGCACGAGTTTTAAACGATCAGCTCATGTGGGAGGGTCTATTTAAAGGCAGTGCATGACATTTGACCAATCAGCTCATGTGGGAGGGTCTATGATTATTTAAAGGCAGTGCATGACTTTTTACAAATCAGCTCATGTGGAAGGGTCTATGATTGTTTAAAGGCAGTGCATGACCTTTTACCGATCAGCTCATGTGGGAGGGCCTCTAATTGTTTAAATGCAGTGCATGACTTTTTACCGATCAGCTCATGTGGGAGGGTCTCTGCTTGTTTAAAGGCTGTGCATTACTTTTTACCGATCAACTCATGCGGGAGGGTCTATTTAAAGGCAGTGCATGACATTTTACCAATCAGCTCATGTGGGAGGGTCTATTTAAAGGAAGTGCATGACTTTGTACCGATCAGCTCATGTGGGAGGGTCTCTGCTTTTTTAAAGGCAGTGCATGACTTTTTACCAATCAGCTCATGTGGAAGGGTCTATGATTGTTTAAAGGCAGTGCATGACATTTTACCGATCAGCTCATATGGGAGGGTCTATTTAAAGGCAGTGCATGACTTTGTACCGATCAGCTCATATGGGAGGGTCTATTTAAAGGCAGTGCATGACTTTGTACCGATCAGCTCATGTGGGAGGGTCTCTATTTGTTTAAAGGCAGTGCATGACTTTGTACCGATCAGCTCATGTGGGAGGGTTTCTATTTGTTTAAAGGCAGTGCATGACTTTTTACCAGTCAGCTCATGTGGAAGGGTCTATGATTGTTTAAAGGCAGTGCATGACATTTTACTGATCAGCTCATGTAGGAGGGTCTCTAATTGCTTAAATGCAGTGCATGACTTTTCTACCGATCAGCTCATGTGGGAGGGTCTATTTAAAGGCAGTGCATGACTTTTTACCGATCAGCTCATGTGGGAGGGTCTATTTAAAGGCAGTGCATGACTTTTTACCGATCAGCTCATGTGGGAGGGTCTCTATTTGTTTAAAGGCAGTGCATGACTTTTTACCAATCAGCTCATGTGGAAGGGTCTATGATTGTTTAAAGGCAGTGCATGACTTTTTACTGATCAGCTCATGTAGGAGGGTCTCTAATTGCTTAAATGCAGTGCATGACTTTTCTACCGATCAGCTCATGTGGGAGGGTCTATTTAAAGGCAGTGCATGACTTTTTACCGATCAGCTCATGTGGGAGGGTCTATTTAAAGGCAGTGCATGACTTTTTACCGATCAGCTCATGTGGGAGGGTCTCTATTTGTTTAAAGGCAGTGCATGACTTTTTACCAATCAGCTCATGTGGAAGGGTCTATGATTGTTTAAAGGCAGTGCATGACTTTTTACTGATCAGCTCATGTAGGAGGGTCTCTAATTGCTTAAATGCAGTGCATGACTTTTCTACCGATCAGCTCATGTGGGAGGGTCTATTTAAAGGCAGTGCATGACTTTTTACCGATCAGCTCATGTGGGAGGGTCTATTTAAAGGCAGTGCATGACTTTTTACCGATCAGCTCATGTGGGAGGGTCTATGATTGTTTAAAGGCAGCGCACAACTTTTTACCGATCACCTTCTGTTTGCTTCTGGTGGTATTTTTCGCAGACCTAGTTGCTGTCAATATAAAACAGCTGGGCGTGTTATTATTGACCTTCTTCAATCTAGCGCTGAAGAAAATAGCTTTCCCTGTGATTATTACATTTTATAGCCCCTGGAAAACGTGCGCAGTTCCAATTTGGCGGCGAGCGATGGAGAAACTCGCTGTTCACTTGCTGCATTTCTCAAGGCACTTTTCATATTGCTTGGGACCTTGGTGAACCATGAATTGATTTTTTGACTCTCTCTCTCTCTCTCGTCTCGTGGTGCCATTGTGTCGATGGAGAGAAGAAAATGGCTGTAAGCGATTTAGCCACGGCAACCTCAGATGAGGCATCGTCATGCATTATATCATCCCACAATATTGCCCTGCTTGCCTTCTTCATGTTTGAAGACATAGGTAAGAATGATATGAGGGGTCTAAGCGATGCACAGTGGCGTGAGTGCCTCAGCACGTGTAGTAGGATTAGACCAAGAGGTATATAATGATAAGCTTCGGGTTTGTGATTTAAAAAAAACCCACTCTATGATATATATGTTGAATTTCTTTACTAACTAACATTGTATGTGAAAGCGAAGAAGGAATTTAATACACATTTTTTATGAGATTGCGGGTCTCGCCATATTTCAACAATAAAGTCAGCAGTTAAACAAATGTTTGACAGAGTGCATCATTTGTACGGCCACATGGTACGATATGTCAATACAATGGTAACAATTGCATTGAGCATTTACGTAATGCACTAAGTACATTGCAGTGTCCATTGTCGCTATCCGATTATGGTCTTGTGGAAATCAGTAGACAGCAAAATCCTGGAAATTTCTGCTTTCCTCACAATATACCCAACATCACACTACATTGACCAAGCCACCGAAAAGTGAGCACACAACAGTGAAAAAATAGAAGCATCGAACCAGTCGATGGAACCTTGTGCGCTATACTCGCTACTGAATTAAAAGTCAACTCGCACCCAAATACCTCAACACTAGTGAGTCTATCAATGCGCAGGACCACAATCCTTCATAAAGAGCAGACACCACTCTAGAAAGAGCCTTTCGCTAATCCAAAAGAACTACTCAATTTTTGCTCACTATACAGCCTACTCTGTCCATCTAATGTCCTTCGGAGAGAGGTGATTAAACGAACATAAGGCTGTATGATGGCGGAACTCATCCTCTACCACTATCAACCAGGCTTTAGACCTTTAGAAGGATATGAGTCCATGCTGCCGGACATCTTGAGCTTACGTCCTACGCCCAAAGGTAAAAACGAGGTGACACGTCTGAATCTCCCCTGCGTGCCTGCCTCATACCACCAGACACTTATGAGGGTAAGCAGGGGTAGCACGTGCAGCACTTCGATTCACAGAATCCTTCCTCTCAAACCGAAGCCTGCAGGTCAGAACTGGATCTCATTGGATAGGAACAGTAGGGCTCAGATGCCATCTCACACCACTTACCGTTCAAAATGTACACATATGCCACCCAGATCTACATCGGAGGAGGGTGACGGATGAGTGAGATCAAATTACTTTTATGAGACCACACTGATCAATAACAGAATAGAGTTGTACAAAAATCAAGTTAATTAACATAGCATCTCAGAACGCTTAATACCCATTGAATGCTGAATAAGAGAGAGTAGCCTGGACCCCTAGAATGACCTTGCAGCGAATTCACAGCAGTAACAAGAACAATTTCCTACCATTTGCATGGCCAGAGATGCTGTGTGAGGTCACCTTGCATTTGGAAAAGACTCAAAACCCGGTATTTAGATTAATAGCGGGGAGTCCTGTACACCAAAGGCTGATGTGGTGGTCAAGGGCTTGATCCAATAAATACACATACTAAGGACTTAAGTCCAAACTCCAAACACTAAGTAAAAGTTTCAAGTAGTCTGGTGTTATCCACATGAGCTCATTTAGCATCTCACAAATAAAAACAAAAATAAAAACAAGGCAGGGAGGGTGGGACTAAACACCAACATATACATCAATCCTTGAAAGCAATTTAATGGCTTCCAGTCAAGCGAAATAACATGTCACCATGTGCTTCATCCTTGCTCAAAGTTTTTTGGTTGGAAGTGCCAAATAACTAACCGCAGACCCTGGCACCCGACTACACCCTCACCACACAGCTGAGCTAAAGCAAATCCTTCCTCATTTTTAGGGAATGATTCAAGAGGCCATTACGGTGATGGTATCCCCGATATTCAACCGCTTGGACCTGGCCATGCTGTGTCAGCTGAGACACTACCAGTTCAGAAATGATCCAAAAACCTCTCAGATAAACAATATGGCACTGAATAGCAGATTTTGAAAGGACTACTTCACTTTTCCTGGGAAAGGTCCATGTTCTGTTTCCTGCTCTCTTGACTCAGCATTCTCAGCATCCACCACAAGTCTGCCATCCTAGCTGATGGGAATGGTGCCACTAACACCAAGACAAACACCCCTCTCCTGCCCCATCACGTACTGCAGGATAAAGCCCTGAGCATGGCCAACCTACCAAATGCAGAACCAAGTGCATGTTCGGTGGTCTGAACTGCACCCTTCTCCCCTGTATAGAGACAGCTGAGTTTGGGTATTATTCATACTCAGGTGTGCATGTCTGCTCAGATACACATGCTCTCACATCTTCGCTGTTGTTGTCTATTTATTCTCACTATGAACACCATCCCCTTTCTTTACTGTTACCCATTTCTGATTCTGTATGATCTGCATTCAGCCCCCATCTTGTCCACCATTGCCCACAGTATTTCTTGCAAGACTTCTATCTGCTTTTCCGGTACACTGTAATTTACCATTACTTAATGTATACACGTTCTGTTTGGCAAAACAGATTTGGACTCACGGTGTGCGATGTCAACTGGTCAGCTGCATGCAGACATGCACAATATTACATTCAATTTACATAGCAGTGTCAATAATCACCAGGTCACGCATGCGTGCTTTACTCGGATCCACTTCTGGATCCAAGATAATAGCTTTTGCTCTTCATGAGGGTGTGGCCTAATGGCTAGAGCGGTCGACCTTGAAGCTGGGGAACAGGGTTCGAGTCTCAGCAGTGCTACTTAACATCCTGTGATTCTGGGCAAATCACTTGATCTCCCCGTACCTAACAAAACGAATGTGTCTGTGTGTAATGCAACTGGTGCTCATGTTAAGCGCTCTGATACCTTTGGGTCGAGTCTGTGCTATATAAAACTCTTCCCAAAAATAAAAATTATGGGGCTCATTTATGAGCCCCTGTGTCACTTTTGCGCCACCGGTGCGTCACTTTTTGTGACGCACCAGTGGCGTAAAACATGCGCCATCTAGGTAGATGCGTCACTTCGTAAACCCCTGCGCTACATTATACCTGCGCCAGGTATAATGTATGCAGGGTGGGCGTACCCCCGCAAGAAAGGGTCGTAGGAGTGGCGCAGCGAAATCTATGAGATTTTGCTGCGCCACTACTACGATTCCAATGCGTTAAAACCTTACGCCTGCCTCATGGCAGGCGTAAGTGTGACGCAGGCCCTTTCACATGGGGCTTGCCTCATGCGAAAGGAACATTGCTGGAGTTGCGTCAGGCTTCCGACACAACTCCAGCAATGCGCCACTTTTTGCGCCGACAAATACGTCAGTTATACTGACGTATCTGTCCCTCCTTGCAACATGATGCGTCATATTATAAATATGACGCATCATTGGTGTCGCAAGGAGGGCGCACTGAGAAGTGACGCATCGCTGCTTTCACGCAGCGATGCGTCACTTCTCATAAATGAGGCCCTATGAGTGTGCTGTTTTTATGATCCCTGTGGAAGCACCTGTTTGTGCAGCAATTGCAGTTACAACTGGCAAGGTGCTTCCTGCACCCAATAAGTTAACTACCTCACACACATACATTTCAGGAGGTGAAACACGCCGAAGCTAGATGGAAGAAAAATGGCAAGTATACACCAGGACATGCAGATTTTTTTATGCATAAATGTACTTTCCAATTTTAAGGTGAAATTCAGAAAAGCTGCAATTTATTGCACTTGGTAAATTCCAAATTCCAGATTAATGTGTTTTTTAACTGGGTACAATAAATATTACAATTGAGGTCCTTGCCTTCATCCCAATAAGACAACATTCCTCCTTTTTCCTACTTAGATATAACTCGCAGGGCCTGTGCCAAACTTTTATCTGGCTCAGAAATGGACATCTGAGTTTTGCTTTCACCTTTCTGCCTTCTGAGCAGCAGGTGAAGAAAAGGGAAACACTGGGTTGCTGACAGCCGAGCCTCAGCTCACAGAGCAACCAACCGGAAACCTGTGGACTCACCAGTCCATCAACCACAGGACCGCCAAATTGCACTTGCAGTAGCCCTCTATTTAGGGCGGACCAGTACTGATTATCCCTATCTGGGTTTGCCATGCGTGGCATGTAAAAGCAAATACCGGCCCACCACACAGGGAAGAAAATCCACTCACATTAAATACATGGATTTGATTGATTGGATGTCATTGATCTGCTCCCTACTTCCCGTTGCTTCCATTCTATAGACAGTCAGGTCAGAGCAATGACGTCTATTTTTCACCTAAATGACCTATCAGTGACACTAGCTCTACTGGTGGCTCTGTTTAAAATGCCGTAGTAGGCATCCACAGAATTAATAACTCATACCTTTCAATGAAGCGATCTTGATTTACCACCCTCTTTCGCTACTGCAAAAAGCATAAAGCAGAGAGAGCAGAACACGATTTTCATCCTACAGTCCCTACAAGATGATTCTTGAAACAACTTTCTATCCAACAAACGAGTGAGCTGAAAACTTAGGACCTGATTCCCAAGTATAGCAACTCAGAGCGATCCAGGCCGTCTCATACCGTATCCAGAAGGTTTTATCTTTGAGGACGCCTGAAGAGGCCTGTGGCACCGGCTTTATGCCTCAAGTGTATCTTTGTGAGTTCAATTAGCCTTTGAAATACTCAAAACACTTTCAAATGATTCAGTGCAATTCCTGACTTAGGGGCCTATTATGATGGCCGGCTGTGCCGGCGGTGGCGATCCGCCCGCCATCTGTACCTGATTTACCCCGCCATATTAGTATGGCGGGGGTACCCCGGCAGACGGAAAGACCGTCTGCTGCTTTTCCGCTGGCAGGAAATCGTTACGATTGCCTGCCATGCGGATCTGGGGCACAATACGGTGGCGGTGCCAAGCAGGCACCCCCATCCATATTATGATGTGTATTTGCACTGCTGATCAGTGGAAAAGTGCAAGTGCTCCCTGTGCAAATTGTGATTATGATTGGTTATCCATGATTGGCATATTTGATTTACTGGTAAGTCCATTGTAAAGTGCAATGTGGGTTCCCAGGGCCTGTAAATCAAATGCTACTTGTGGGCCTGTAGCATTGACTGTGCCACCCACACACGTAGCCTTTTAAATGTGTCTCAGACCTGCCACTGCAGTGTCTGCACGCACAGTTTTAACTGCCATGTCGTCCTGGCAAGTGCACCCATTTGCCAGGCCCTATCCTTCCCTTTTCTCACAAGTAAGTCACTCCTAAGGTAGTTCCAAGGTACCCCCGAGGGCAGGGTCCAGTGTATGTTAAAGGCAGGGCATGTACTGGCGTGTTTTGCATGTCCTGATAGTGAAATACTGTGCATTTAGTTCTTCACTATTGAAAGGCTGTCTGTCCCATAGGTTAACATAGGAGCTGCCTGGTAACATTTTTACAAGTGTATTTTTCCATTGGGACAAGATGGAGAACTAGAGTTTAGGTGCTCTGAACTCAGAATTCAATAACACTTCTTTCAGAAAAGGGGATTTTAAATTTTGTGTTTGAAAATTCCACTTTTAGAAGTGGACATTTTCTTGTTTAATCATCCTGTGTGCCTCTGCCTCTTTGTGTATCCACCGTCTGGGTTTGGAGTGACAAGAGCTGGGGATGTGCATTCACTCTAGACAGTCACAAGGGGGGATTGAGGTGTGTCCTGCCTTTCCTGGGTGACTCATAGACAGGCTGAATAGACCTGGTCTGCATTTAGAGTGGTAGGTGTAGTTTCACTACCACCTGAGTAGGCTGTTTCTCCTATGCACAATGCTGTCTCAACCTCCTGCAGTCAAGTTGGACAAGGGAGGACAGAACTGGTTTGGACTGAGCTTAGAGAACCTGGCCACAAAGAGAACAACGAGAAAATGAGGTATAGGTAATGGACCTACAACTCCAGTACTTTAGATCACTTCTACAATCAAGTGGACCCTGCCAAGAAGAAGAGCTTTGTGAGGAGCGCTACCCTTTCTGCTATGTTAGGGGTTGATTGGCCTTTAGTTGCTGCTTTTGTCTGAGGGCAGAGGAAAAGGACTGGCTCTTTTTACCCTGCTGTGGTATCCTGCTTGAGAAGATCTCCAAGGGTTCGTACTTGCTTGCCTCCTGCTGTGGAAGACCCAAGGACAACAAAGTCTTCCCCGTGCCCTACCTTGAAAATCCACTGAGCACTCTGCTCGGTCTGCTTTTCCTCTCCCACAACCAGCACTCAAGGCACTGTGGAACGTGTGCTATGTTGGGAGCACCGTGTAGCCGTGGGCGATGACTAAAGCTAAGAAACTCCAAGTGGGTTTCCCCACATTGCCAATTTACTGCCACAAGCGTGATGCGAGCTTGGGCCAAGTCATAAGGCGGTGGAGCAACAGAAACCAAGCCCCATGCAAGCAAAGCTGCCCAGCACCCAGAAGAACCCTAAGGGCATCTCTGCATTGCCGAAGCAACCACCATGCGGGCTGAAGAGGGAGCCCAGCACCCGGAAGAACCTGAGAGCGTCCTTGCGTTGCCTAACCAACCACGGTGCCGGCTGAGAATGAAGCCCAGCCCTGTCCTGCCTCGCCTGCCCTATAGTTGCAGAGAGAGTTCAGAGCCGCTGGGGAGAAGGACAGAGGCGTCGTCGTTGGATCAGCCACCGTGAGGGACGCCAGCCATGTACCTGGCATCAGCACCACCCGTTGACCCGCCACCAAGGGTCAGACGGGGCGCCATAGTTGTTCTTGCCTGAAACAGAGCTGGAGGCCGGAGACACGCCTTTGCTCCCATAGCCTGATCCAGGGCCTTGCACAAGTGAATGAGAGCAGCTCTTGTGGCGCAGCTAAGAGGAGCAGCCTCAGGAGTTGCACGGCTGCCATGAGACAGCTCAGGGTCCACAAAACAGCCATCGGAGTGAGTAATCCTGTGCTCTCTCCTCTGTGAACGGGCCCTCCTTTTGCCATTGACATTTCTTTTATTTGTGTACAGTATATGTTCTATAATGACCGTTTTGGTCTTGTAGAAATGTAATAAATATTATTTATTATTTATGTTTCTAACCTGGTGTGGTGTATCTTCTGTGGTGTTTTCACTGTGTTACTGTGCATTGGGTGCAAATACTTTACACATCACCTTTGGGATAAGCCTGTCTGTTCGTGTCAATCTACCAAGAGTATGAACAGGGGTTATCTAGAGGGTGTAACTCCCCAACCCTGACTAGAAGAAAGGGTCCCTACTTGGACAAGGTGTATTCCTCTGCCAACTAGAGACCTCCAATCCTAACACATATTTTAATACACAGGTTGCTTCCCACTCTGTCCTGATGAAGACCCATAGTGATGTTTCATAGTCATCACAACCTTTGAGGTTCGAAATGTTGCCGATTGATTTAGATTGCCTATACTTAATATAAAGTCAGCAGAGAAGTTATAACCTTCTGCTCTTGGCGATTGAGACTTACCTAATTGATTATTTCAGACAGGCTGATTACTGTATTTTACTGTATTGACTTTGTAGTCAGATTGGTTTCTTGTTTGTGCATACTCAGTCACATTTTTCACTTGATGAACTGCACGAGCACTCTCACTTTGCACTCACGAATCAGCCTCCATTAATATTTTATGTGATTGTAATTCTAAATCATTTGAATATACCAAAAGATGGTAAAGAGACCCATGTGTGTTTTGTAATTTTATGTTCTATTTTAAAAGATTCATACCTTATGTATACAGTTACTAAGTGGCTGTCAAACAACATTTCCTTGGCTCCAACAGAACCAATTGCCTCTGTTACTAAATGATACCCAGGTTCTGAGGAATACAGGGTTAAACCATTGTAGCTTAATGTTTGAGATCCATTCAAGGACAAAGAAATATGTACTATCTTGCATTCAAGGATGGACTATAGAGGAGCGGATACAGTTAGGTGCCTGTTCTCTTCTTTCAAATCTTTTCAACATTGCATCTATGAGTCAAAGTTCCTTATCAAGACCTACTTGTTATGGGGGCTAATTTCTTGTTTCCTCAATTCTTCTGCCATTAACTGGATCCTTAAGCCTTTGGGGGTGGACATTCTGGTGTCCCCAACCCCAGAATCTAAATTACCCCTTTTGCCCCTTTCCACTTATTACTCATGTCCTGGCTCTGATTCAGAAGGAATCAGATATAGTGATCCTAGTGGTTCCTTTTTGGAGGATGATGTGTTGGTTCTAACTCCTTTATCAGCTTTCAGTAATCAAAGAATTGATTATTCTCATTCTTCCCTTGAAACTTTGCCCTTTTGAGATTTCCAGTTTTTCGTCCAGAAGCCCCCAAATGTTTGCATCTATCAGTCTGGGAGTTGATAGGTTTGAGGTCCACAGTCAGGGGCATTCACAAGAAATAGCTCGGCAATTCAAGTTTCTAGACATCCTGTGATTTGTAATGCTTATAATCGCCATTGCCACTCTTTTAGGTCCTGCTGTCTTTTGAAAGGTTTTGATGCCTGACATTGCAATCCTCCCCTTATTCTGCAATTTCTTTAATACGGTTTTTACTGGGGTGTTGCTTCTTGTACTCTCTCTATGCAGTGAGGAGCCATTCATGTATTTCATGAATCCTGGAGTGGTATCAAGGCCATTGACAGCTTGGTTTCTAGACTCGTGTCTCCTGGTCTAGGCCTGCCTGCGATTTTTTCTTCTTTACTGGACTCTCCTTTTTAAGCCATAGAGTCGGTTTCTCTGAAATATCTTTCTTTCAAACTTCTTTTCTTGGTGGCCATCACTTCAGTTCAGAGGCTGGAGAGTTAGGATCTTTGGTCTGTTATGCCCCATACTTTAGGACTTTTCCAGATCGCTTGGTAAATAGACATGGTCCAGATGTTTGTTCCCAAAATACCCCCTCGATTTTAACTGTTCTCAGAAGATTACTCTCGTAGTGTATTTGACTGATCATTCATCACTAGAAGAGATGTGTCTCCATTCTCTTGATGTTTATTGGACAGAGTCTGTCTACTTGGAGTATACGTCTGAGATCAGATTGTGCGAGTATTTGGTCATTTACTTTGGTACACCTCACTATGGCCTCAAACCTTCAGTTTCAGTGTCTGTTGGTAAAAAAACAATTGCAGACCACAGTGCTTTAAGTGAGATATAAAAGGAGGGGGGCGTGGATCTCTAAAAATGTTGCGGCCTGAGGAATTAAGAGCATTGCTTAAAACGTGTGAACTAAAAACCTGTGCTTTACACAGTGTGGTGCCTGTTTGTGAGTTTCCTACTACTGTATCCAGACATATCACGCAACAAGCAAATGTCTAAAACAAGCCAGACATATTGGCTTTGTGAGTGCTTGTTAGCAGATTGATATAAACAAGTAACAACTATGGATTTGTTGGAAATATTTAGAATTGTTAATGACAAATGGTCCATTCGTGACCATCACTATGCGTGCGCTGGAGAGATATCGAAGACTGGATGAGCATCTAATCTGAGCACTGTTATAGTCCACTGGCTCACACTGCTGTCAGCCTCAGCTCTAGAGCTCTCAATCGTACCCCATTATTAATACCTTCTATAACCAGAGCTCACTCAGACATCTAAATGTGACTCAACTTGCATGTGCCATGCAAACACTCGTGAACCTGACAGCTCATCCTTTTAGAGCTCAGACCTCTTGGCTTTGCCAATACTTAGAGTATATTCTAAATCCAATACAAAATGTCATTAAAACAAAGAGAGTTTGCAACATATGTACAGTAAGCATATTGCTAAAATCATTTGCAAAACCAACTAGTCCCAAAAGAGAGAGACCTGTTAACGTCAGTGGCATAGCTGGTAGTGGGGAGTGGGGGGGGGGTTGTGGTCTTTACCGGGCAGCACTTTTTTGTTTTTTTGTGGGGCGCAAGGTAAGTTTACTTTTTGAAACATTTGTATTCGTAGTCTGTTGACAAACCCCTCCCCCGCTCTTACCGTCACCGGCTGTGCCGTCACTGGGCGGCAAACTCAGGGACCGCCCTGGGTGGCAAAAGCTCTAGCTACGCCACTGGTTAGCTTTGCCAATGTTTGTTTTCTCTCTCTTATTCCACTTTGGTGGGGAGACAGTTCCTCTCTTTTTATTAGCAGAAAAAGGACTCTGATGCCCTTGGATACAATCTGTGTCAGAGGGAGGGTGGAAGGGAAAAATGGAGAAAGGAAGAAGCCATGGCAGACCCGGGAGAGTGAGTAAAAGGGAGCGAAGAAGGAGAGGAGGGGAGAGGGTAAGAGAGAGTATGAGAGAAGAATGAAAGAAGGATTGAGGGAGTGAGCTAGAATGGGATGGAAGGAATCCTATGTCAGGCTTTTCCAATGCGTAGCTTGTGAGCTACTGGTGGCTCTCCAGCTACCTATAAGTAGCTCTCCTGTGTGCAGTCCCTCCTTGTAAATTTGGAGCTTCTGCTAGGTTGACTTGATATTCGGAAACCAAGATTTAAAAGTGTATATTTGAGTCAAAAATGTGTGTATTTTCAGAACTCATAAAGTTTATATTTGGAGAAAAATGACTGAGTTTCCCAAATATATTTAAAGCTTATATTTGAGTGAAAACCGTGCCATCGGAAACTTATTACTAACAATATTACCTTGATGGTCTGGCGTTGCACCCGCGGCTGTCATGTATTACTCATGTAAAAGCGTTCCAAACAGACAAAGCCTTTTTTGCTTTACTGTTGTTAACACTCCTGATACATGGAGGTGATCACTGCTGGTGGTCTGGTATAGGGTGGCCACGAAGGTAATCCGGTCTGACTTGGCCATTACTACAAAACTGATACTGGTAGCTCACGATGATAATGATTGAACAAATGTAGCTCTTATTACTGGAAAGGTGGGAGACCCCTTGTATACATGTACGTGTATATATGTATGTGGCTCATATCATGTGTATTATAAGCATTGCAGGAGACAGAGAAGGGAAAGGGGATTTAGGAAGTACAGCATTGGGTTGGGGGACTCTTCTAACTCTTTCTCCCTTTTTTTGGTGATCCGTTCCTTAGTAGTACAGATGATGTAACCACTGGCTCAACAGACTGTCTAAATATATGACAACTGTCTTAGGATTACGAGTTGTGATATCACCGTGTGAACAGGTCCTTTGTTGTGCATCATGTATTGCCCCTGCCAGCACGGCCAATGACAGTACGAATATAACATCTAACCATCACTCTCCTACAACTGTGACAATTCAGACTATTTCAGGCCACACAAAGCTATAATAATAGTGTGTGAGGCTATTATTCATTTTCAATACGGTTTGACTTAATACACACGCTCAAATTAAGCACTGGCAGTACACGACATTGGAGAAAATCGAAGTCCGTGGTATTCAGTGGCATAACAAAACTTGAGAGGGCCCCACTGCAAAAAACATGGAGCCCCCCCTCCCCGCCTCGGACCCAGTCAAGAGCTCTCAGACCAGGAGTCGACTACCCGTGCACAGTGCCGGAGGGGCTCCCTGGAACTCCGCCTCCCCCCCCCGCACCGCGGTGCTGCAAGGTCTATTGTTACGCCACTGGAGGTATTGTATTTCCCTTGGCACTATTGCCGCACCATTTGTAATGATGGCCTTACTCTTCTTTCTTCCATTCACTGATTCCCAATTTTCAAGTACCTCTTGTTTTCGAGCACAAGACAGGGTATAAAGCAACAATCAAATCGATTTTGAAGGTGAGCCTGATCAAATGCTAATCACCATGGCTCATTTTGGAGGTGAATTGGGCAACTGTGTTAGGTCTGAACTCAACAACTCATAGACGCTCCACGGAAAATTCCAGCCACAGTCATAAATATGACAGCAGTAAAAAAAAACAGAAAAACACAGAGCTAAGTTTACAAATATATACATAGCACTTCAGAGATTTTCTGCTCTCTAGGCTTTGTGCAGCATACAGATTTATTTCAGCAATATGGAAGAACAGATGCAAATGAAAATTCATAAATTAAAAAAAACATCTCTGAGCATTCCTGAAGCCAAGAAAACAAGGCATGCCTCTCCTTTTAATAAATTGCTCTGTAAAGATATGTTTACTCTGCAAAATATTTGGCAATGTTACTAGCTGGCAATGTGTTTTCTCGTGCTTTGTTGGAATATGTAGCCGCTCTTAGAAAGTAGCTGGATTTTCCCCATGCAAAACTTCCCCTGTCTCCCAGACACTATCTTCAGACTCTAAATGCCAATTTAATATGGACTGGGGCCACACATTCCATCTATTATGAGGGTGACTCACATCCATTATGGGTTTTGTGACCAGGGCCAGTTTTAGGGCAGTGCGACTAGTGTGTCCCACTGAGCGCTGACCTGTGGAGGCAGCGCCGACCTCCGAGGGGGTGCTGTGTTTAGCAATAACTTATGATTGGAGAGATGAGGGGCACTTAAGCCTGGTGGTAGTGAGGGAATCCAAGGAGGGAGTCATGGGGTCTGGGGGCACCAAAAAGTATTTTCCTACCAGGCCCCACCAGCGCTAAAGCCGGCCCTGTTTGGGACCATCACCACTGACCATCATGGGATGTGGAGTTCCATACCATAAATTATACATTGAAAATTCAAGCTTCAACATGCCTGGTAGAACTTGCTAAAAGTTGACTTCATACAGGAGGTTAGTGATACCCGGGAAGAATGATACTCATCATTCTTCCCACTGGTAACCTCCACCATTGCGCTGATTATTACCTGGCAGTGCAGAACACCGGTTGAGAAGTGGTGTTAAGGTTGGACGGAAGCCATCTCTCTTTTGCTAGGTTTAGTGACTAGCAGACTGATCTCTTTTTTTAAGTTTCAAAAGTAGATTTATTAAAAGAATTATGCAAACATCAATACTTCGCACAATTAAACATAAAAGAATACATAGGAAGTAATATTAATGTTACATATTTTGATTGGGAGAAAAAAAACAAAATTCTTTAAGATATACAGAGAGCCGGTTCTTGGAGGTCTAACTATAAGAAGAAATAAGAAGAAAGATTTAATATACTAAAAAGATACAAACATATGAACAATACAGGGAAAAAACATATTAAACAACGACATTCTCAATATATGGGAAGTCAGGGAGGCTGAACAACTTCTTGTACCAAGGGAATGGGAGCAAAGGATTTTTTTGCACTATCATCTAAAGACTGTGTGACTGGAGACCATAGTTGTAACCACTTCTTAGCAAGAGATATAGGATATACAAAAGTTGTATCTAATCTGTGATTATGGCAGACAGCGTACCACCAAGTTAAATATGATAATTTAGGTGTATCCTTCCAATTCTTTGTTATCTTTTGAAAAGCAACTGCTACCAACAGGTCTATGATGTGTATTTGCGATTGCCTCATATTCCAATCGGTAGATAGGCTCCCCAGAAAAATGTTGTTGGGTGAAAGGGGGACTGTGGCATAAAAGATAGTGTTAATCTGAGTCCAGACTTGTTTGCAGAATTTGAGTACATATGGACATGTAAATAGTAAGGGGCCCATTTCGATGGCGGGCGAACGGTAAACGGGACCGACCGCCAGAAGTGCGGCGGTTCCGCTGTGCCCATTAGGATGCAGCCACCACCCTGGCGGTCGCATCACGCATATTTCACATTGTGGCGGGCTGTGCTGTAAGCAGCACCCGCCCCAATGTCAAATATACATGTTGTGCATTGACATGCACAACGTGACAGGCACCTTGTGTATGCCAATGTAGGGGGTTACCATAGGTATCCCACAAGTGGGACCCCCAACACCCCACCCCACCGGGGCCTGCAACGGGCCACCAAAGCCAAAGTCCGCATGCCTTGAGTATTGCAGGTTGTAAAACTGAAAAGAAAACATTTTAAGAGTATATATTTCTTATGCCAAATGGTGGAGGCGAAAAAGGTATCAAAATCATGTGAGGCAGAATGAAGACCAGTGTTCAATACCTTACCGGAGTGTTTAATAACTGGTGTGGAAATCCTTTGTGGTTTATGAGTGAAGCATAGGTACTTTTGAAGTGAGAAAGGTGATAGGAATGATCTCTCAAGATCATCTCATAGCGGGGAGTCCAAAGATGAATCAGACACCCACTTGGATAGTTGTCTTAATAGGAAAGCCTTATGATATCTAAGGAAGTCAGGGAAGTTTATGCTGCCTTCCGATTTTGAGCACATCAATATTTGCAACAACATTCTAGATTTTTTGCTATTCCACAAAAAGGATAAGAGGATGGAATTATTTTTATGAAAAGACTTTGTTGGTATGGACATTGGAATATTGGATATGATATAGAGTACGATAGGGGTCAACAAAATGTTGATGGCAACCCCACCAAGACAAATAGAGAGGGTGCCATTTCGTAGTGAGTGTAGATAATTTATCAATGCATTTATCAAAATTTAGTAAGACTGATGTCTTAATAGATGGGTGAACCACAAGCCAAGGTATTTGATGTGTTGAGGGTTCCATGTAAAGTTAGAGATCACGAAATCCTCCTTAAAAGTGTATTTGGTCAAGGGCAGTATTTCCCATTTCTCAATGTTTAATTTATAGCCAGATGCCATTTTATAGGAGTCAACCTCTTCCAAAAATGCTGGGAGTGTGTGATGTGGTTGAGAAAGGAACAATAGTACATCATCTGCAAATGCTGCTAACTTAGTCTGTTGAGTGTTAGAAGTGAATCCAATTATGGACCGGTTTTGTAGTATTGTAAATAAAAATGGTTCCAGTGCTAAATGTAAAAAGAAAAGGAGATAAAGGACAGCCTTGACATACTCCTCTATGCAAAGTAAAATAGGGGTAGGTAAGGCCAGTAGCGAAAATAGCAGCATTAGGATCAGAGTAAAGTAAAGGAATTAGAGAAAAAATATTTGGGCCAAATCCAAACCATTTCAGTGTATTAAAAATAAAAGGCCAATACTCTATCAAAGGCCTTTTCTGCATCTAAGGCAATCGCTGCAAGAGGTTCTGAATAATGTGGTGTTTTGGTTAGAATATCAAAAAACAAACGTGTGTTGTCAGTAATGTAACGCCCCTTGGCAAAGCTCAATTGTTCCTTACCAAGTAGTTGAGGGAGATGTGATTCGATTCGGATGGCTAATGCTTTAGAGAAAATGTTATAGTCTACATTGACTAGGGAAATGGGTCTATAGTTTTTGCAATAGCGCAAGTCCTGCCTTCTTTTGGAATGAGACAAATCAGGGCCTCTAGAAAAGATCCAGAAAAAATGCGTGCATAGATAAAGGAGGAAATAAGAGTATATAAGTGTGGAAGAAGTATTTGGGTGAAATGCAAATATAATTCAACTGCAAAGTCATCTGGGTCTGGGGCGGTTTTGTGACGTTACAACTCATGCCATTACCCCGCAAGGCGTTGCAACGCAAAATTTTACCCCAACTTGCTGTAGGGGGAGCACTGGAAGTTGGAATAGTTTAATTTTCTATTCCAACTCCAGTGTGTGCAACAGTAGGGAAGGTGTTGGAGTTAATTCCAACACCTTCTAACCACTGCAACACACCTTTTGCGTTGCAACGGCATGCAAGGTAATGGCTTGCGGTGTAACAGTTACGGTGTAAAGGCTGTTTCCATCTGGGGCTTTATCTTCAATGCATTAAGCAATTCAATCTGCGTGATATCGGATTCTAAAAGATGTAAATTTGTTGGGGGATCTGCATGCTTCTGGATAGAAGAAAGATAACGGGATATAGCTGCGTCTGTAGGCATGTTCTCTGGTGTGTACAATGATTTTTAGAATTGGACAAACTCTTGTAAAATTAAGGAGTATCTGTATTTTGGTGTTATCAATAATGGATTCAATTTGGAGTTTATTCTGCTTGATCTTGAGGGAATTAGCTAATAATTTAACTGATTTTTTGTGTCCCCCATAACATTTTGCACTGGTTTTCAGTAAATATAAGGAAGCGCTTTAAGTAGAATCCTTATTAAATTTAATCTTAGCATTTATACGTTCAGATAGACATTCCTTTGACTTGGAGGTGTAAAAGGAGTACTCTAGCCTCTTTATCTTAGTAAGAAGTTCATTATTAAGTAATGGAGATTTCCTTCATTTGTTGGACACATACCTGATGATAAAATCACCCGCAGCAGATTTTAAATCATCCCATATTGCATAAAAGGGAATATTATCAGTTTTGTTATTTTGAAAATATTCATGGAAAAAGGATTCAAAGGATGCGTTGAAATTGGGGTCTCAAAGTAGGGAATTGCTAAAACGCCATATTTTGGGAAGCACAGATTGAGGTTAAATATCCAGCTGAACCCAAATAGGAGCATGGTCAGAGATGAGTATGGGACCCATATCAGCTGAACGTAAAGGTTGAGAAACATTATGTGAAATGACAATATGGTCAATTCTAGACTAGGTCTGGTACGGTGGGGAAGGTAGGTGCATTTTGCGAAGAGGGATTGCAGAGTCTCCATGCATCCGTTAGGTTTCGGTGTTTTAATGGTTTGTAGAAAATGTAATCTGCTTTATTTGGGGTGAAAAAAAACCTGGATCTAGAAAGGGATCGACCACCTGATTGTAGTCACCAGCAAGAATAAAATTCTCTGTCGAGTACTATGCAAGTAGTGAAGAAATTTGGTACCAAAAAGGAGCATCACCATTAGTTGGAGCATATATATTGAACAAAGAGACCGGAGACTTCCTGATCATTAAGTTGGTAAACAGCCATCTACCCTCATCATCTGACTCCTGAGAAATAAGCTTAGCATTCAGTGCTTTGGGACATAAGGTTATAACTCTGTTTCTTTTACCATCACCAGGTGAAAAGAAATCTTCACCTACCCAGTTCTTTTGAAGTTTTAGAGACTCAGACTTTGTCAGGTGTGACTCCTGCAATAAAGCTATATTAACATCTAATTTAGATAGATATGATAATACTTGTTGCCTTTTGATGGGGTAGTTTAAGCCTTTGACATTACATTTAACAATTTTTAAAGACATAAAATATCTGTAAACAATAAAAAAATAAATAAACCAGCATTGATGAATATGGTATCAGACATAGACCATAATACAGGTATGAATATATTGACATTGAAAACCAGTGGGTTAAGAAAGAAAGAGAAGAAAGAATAATAAATAAAGAAGTGGTAATGGAATATATTATAGAAAAGGGGGTAAAAGAAAGAAACTAAGGTAGATTTAGAAAAAGGAACATTCATGCTAAAAATACTACAAGAAAAAAAAAGACCATACCTACATGAATTCCAAAATACATAAGGGGTGGGGGGGATGAGGCCACATGGAACGATGACACGTCCAGACACCATGAGGGAAGGCGGGAAGGACCGTGGAACAAACGTCATGCAAACAGATAAGTCATACAACAAGGAGATGGACTGCCAGATTGATCTAATGCTTCCATTTCAACAAGGTGCAGTGCCAAAGCAGCAATTGTGAATTTGACCTCACACCTCATTAGCGAAAAGATGCCACCTATGGTGGTAGTTGGTTTTGACACTCTTCACTGGGGGAGGCCCTCAGCGACACAAATTTGCTGTCTGAGTAAATTAAATGATTGTTGAGCAGCTCAATCAGTTGCATATGCATCTACTGTAGGGTCTGAGTGATTCACGAACATGTGTCATATCAGCAAAACATGTGCCATTTTGGTTGCGCATGACCCCAAAAAAAGAGCATATTTGTGAATGAACAGCATTTAAAGAGCAGCCTCATGAAACAAGTCTTGTCTCCTCGGCTGCTGACTCTAGTTGGGGCTTTAACACCCCTTCGAGTACACTGAAAGTGTTGGCACAAAGTGATAACACTATTTTCACCAAACTCCATAATAACTAATGGTAAATTAGTCCATTGCCGTAATGAGTGTTTCAAGAAGTGTAGCATGTGTGTGACGTCAATAGTAGATTATAAATGATAAGTCTGAAGTTCTCACTGTTTAAAAACAGATGAGCATTCTCTAGTGACCATGCTACATCAAAACTTTCTTTCTCTGCTTTTGAGTTTGACTTACTTGGGCTCGCCAGGCTCCTCCTGGCCTCAGTAATGAGCTATCTCGGTGATTAGGGATCATGCTAATGCAGAACTGGCATTGTTCTGAATAATACATGACAGCAGATTAACAGTATCTTCAGATAGTGGTGCTTGATCAAATCATACCATGCTGTTATCTTCAGCAATGTGTGGCCAACAGGCAATTTGACACTTTTATAACCAGAGAGATGTCCAACTCTTCTCAGTCAGATCCCTCAGGTGGCACTGATAGAGGCAAAGTCCTGATTGCACCAAACTCAGTAGCTAGCAATAACATAGAAGGAAAGAAAAGATGACATGTTCTCAGAATAAAGTGATTGCAAAATCTTGCAACTTATTAGGGGAAGGAAGCATCTGTTTGTATAAAAGTATATGTCCTCAGACCTGCGGACAGCATTTATCCTTATTGAGTGTTAGGTTCATTTTATTCAGATCACAGCAGCATCATGTTTCTGCATTACTTTCCCAAGCACAAAAATATCATCACTATAGTTCAGACAGTTGAAAACGCCTCAAATTGCCTTCTATATTTCCTCATAGAACACAAAAACTGATGCGCTCCTATCTAAACGAATGTAAGGGCCTGATTACGAGTTGCTAATTCAATTCCGTCCTGTGCGTAAACCCCAGTTTAAGTACGGGTTGGAATTGCGAGTTGTTAGGTACTTAACGCATCTGATAATTATCAGTTGCATTAAATATCTCAACTGTCATTAAATTTCAGCAACTCAAGACTGCTGAAATATAACTGGGGAAAATCATACAATATTTACCCTACCATGTGGATTTTGGAGAGTTATACACTTCGTAATAGGTGTTATCGCACCGGATAAATATGGTACCCCTCGCTATCAATATTTATCAGGTGCGATAAATAACATCTAAACTTGTAATCAGGGCCCAAGTTTGTAGCAAAAGTGGTGATGCATCAAGACAATTCTTACATTTCTGACTTATCAAATATTTTGTTGTGAATAAGCTTGGAGGAAAGTTTTGCTGCATTGAATTGGTGTATCACATGACTGATGCAGGGAGTGAGGCACCAGTTCAGCTAAATATCTTGGTTCAGCTGCCACATATCCAGACATATGCACAATTGTACTCCCTAATGTCTCTTCTGCACTGGGACAACCATAAAAATCAAGTTCCTGGAGTAGGTCCAACCAGTGGCTCAGTAATGTCTTCTTTCAGGAGCCTGGTGAGTTCTGCTTTGACTTCCTGTTGTTTGTTAAAAGGGATGCCACAAAACTGATGAGTGATCAGCTTTACTGAGTAATCATTGTGCAGTATTTTCGGTTTGTAGTTTAGCTTTCCCGGGTCTATGAACAAATTTGTTGATAGCTTTAAAATATCAAGTTCCTGAGATGAGGTTACGTTCAATGAGAAGACAGAGCACGTGAAGGAAAACATTTTGATGGCGGGTCTAAAAATAACAATGATGCTGTGTCGTTGGCAGCTTCAAAGACATACATTTCAAATTCACCATAATATTATTAATGAAATGGAGCAGGCCAATAGCAGGGTATCTGCAAGAAAGTGGTGTGTTGACACCAAATGCTTAAACTGTTTCCAAGCTACTTCAAAGGATCAAGCTTGTGGTCCAGTAGCTGGACTTGGCAGCATGTTTCAGCATATCTGACTTTCATCTCTGTTCACCATTGAGGCTAAATGCAAGATTTGATGTGTAGACTAAAACATGGTCCAGTTTTACCACAGGCATGAAACTTGCTATATTTTGTTGGACATGCACCAATATCTGGAAGATTATAGCTCCACCAAGAGCACTGCCTAGGAAGAGGTGACCAGACATTTACATGTTCTTCACACAGCAGAACGTTCTACCTCACTACCCTTGTGTGCCCTTCTGATGAGCCATCATTTATTTTTGAGCTTTCGTGAAAGCTATTCTCAAAAAAGAGTGGGCCAAAAAAGAGTGAGTCAGATGTCCTCATCCCTCACGACCGACGGTACCGATCAGGTGTGACAGGGCAGGCGCGAGGGGGATGTTAAAAAGGTATAACTTACTTTATCGCTGACGCATCTCTGCTCCGCATCAGCAGTCAGCCGAACAGGAACCAGGAAGCACCCAAGGTCCCCTGACCAATCACAACGCTGCAATGCAGCGTTGTGATTGGTAAGCACCCAGGCTCCCCTGGCCTTGAGCGCTGTGGGTCGGCGCTCAGACAGGGACTTGGGGCCTAGGCATGTACAGCACGCAGGCTGTAATGCAGCCTGCAGGTAGAAAATGCAAAGTGCGCATGACTGTTTGGCCGGCCCCTGAAGGTGGCAAAGAAGTCATTGCGCATTTGAAGTGGACAACCCACTCCTCACCCTGCCCTACTCTGAGAGCAGAGCAGCCCCGCCCGCCCGCCAAGCAGCACGACAACATAGAATGATAATAACTTTGAGTTATTATCATATTATGTTTTCTTTATTTACACTGCTTAAAAGCAGTGGGGCGTATCTCCTCCGCCTTAGCGGAGGAGCTTCCACTGTAAAAATAGCTCTGTTCTCTTTTATGGTCACAGGAAGGTTCTTGTATGTCTCTAATTTAATGGCAGAACAATGATTGTCCCTTAGAGTGGAACATTGTGTTCCCTGCAAACTCTGCTGCAGCAGACAGCAAGAATCATGATGTTTGTTTTCTGTTTAGAGATAGATGACTGCTATATATTTTAGATGCGCTGAAAGGTGACCTCTGGCTGACCTAACTTAATTTATGTTTCTAAATGGAATATTTGAATGGAAAAGTGAAAAAATTATTTTGTAAGAGTACATTCGATATACTCGCTCTCAAGTGAAATAAGGTTCAGCATTGTTTTCTCATTTTGAGCGTGTCACTCAGCTCACAGGGTGGCAGTATGTTTCTTTTAAAATGAGGAAACTGGGGTATATGTACAAGCCCCTATCGCCACGGGAACGTCACTTTTTGTGACGTTCCCGTGGCGATAGGGGCCTTGCTTTAACGTGGCTTAATGCTGCCTTGTACACAAGACACCCTTTCACACTATGTTTAGCATGAAAGGAGCGTGCAGTGGGTGTTGTGGTGGGCGTTCCACCGCAACACCAATTGTATTTGACGCTGCCCCCTATGTACAAGGGTGGCGTACATAGGAGGCAGTGCCAAAATTAATACCAGGAAATCCCTGGTCTTAAGGTGGCGAAACGAGGAGAAATGAATTATTTCTCCTCGTTTTTGCTTTTTCCATGTGTGCTGCCTTGTGCAGCACACATAGAAAAAGCAAAATGCCATGGTTTGTTTATGTCCCTTCCTGCACATAAACAAACCTTTTTTTAAATGCCATTTTGTAACTTTCATGTGTGCTGCATGAAGCAGCACACATGAAAGTTACAAAATGGCATTTTAGGATTGTTTATGTGCAGGAAGGGACACCTTCCTACACATAAACAATCCTCCCCTGCGCACAGACACCCTTGCACTCTGGTGCTAGGGTGCTTGCATTGGCATTAAGTTGTGAACCTTGGCGCCATCGCAGGGAGAAACGCAAGGCTGCACCACATTCTTATAAATATGGTGCAGCCTTGCGTTTCCGAAGTGAGAGAGAGGCGTTAAGCCCAGGAGGCCAACGACACGCTCCGCCAATTCGTCGTACATATGGCCCTGCTAGTGTGCCCCCTTGCCCCCCTCTGCCGCTAGCCTCCTTGGTCCTGCTAAACACCTCTCATAAAGTGCTTACTTATCTTTTGCAGAGCTTCGCACCTATAAACGTTCTAGCTGTACTTCCAAGATGCTTTAGGAAAAAAATCGATTTTTCATTACTTTTTTTCTCGCTTATTGTTTTCTTAAAGTTGTCTTTCATCTTTTTGTGCCTCGTGCATTCTGTATTCTTTGAGATAGTATCACATTGCACTGTCCTGCTACCTTCCGGATAAGAAGGAATGGCATATTATTCCGAGTTTCTATTTATAATTATGTACATATAGGCCATAAGGCTTTGTTGCTGAAGCATCCCCCCAAAACGACCAAAGTCAATAAAAAAGTTCCCCCTCTTTTTCAACAGTTTTCAGAAACTTTAGGATAAGCAGAAAGAAACGTGCTATAAAATACATCCAGCGAGTCCTTATTCTGAAAGGGAAGATTGGTCGAGACCCACTGCTTTACTACTTTGGCTGAGGTCACATTTACGACCTTCACACATCCCCTATGGGGCTCATCTCAAAGGTGAATGAGGCCCATATTAAGATTTCCACCTAGGTTTAGGTGCTAGTCTCCCCGTGGAAGAAATCATCTTTTCTTTACGGAGTTCTCCACCTAGATTTAGACTTACCACTGTCCAGCTGCTGAAATGAGGGGGGTGGGGGGGGGGGGGAGAATCCTACGACCAGATTTCCAACAGTAAAGTTACTATTAGTAGCTCAGTATTAGTTTAAAATATATATATATATATATTAATTACAGTGTTAAACCCCCAAACATTTGCAGTTGTATTGGATGGATTACAAGTTTGGATGCAAGGCAAGTTTTATTTTAATTGTATGCCAAATCATTTTTTAAGATACCCGTTAACTTACATTGATTAAAAAAGTAATTTAATTATTAAAAAAGAAATACCACAAATTACAATACTTTTTATATGTAAAAACATAACATTAAAAAACTAAATATAAATGTAACATAAAAAGTGATCTACTTTAATTTATTTTATAATTGTTACTATAAGTTGTGTTAGTGTTATTCCCTGCATCTATTGTTTTTAATGAGAAAGTGCCTCAGTACTATTGGTTGGCCATGTGTGGTGTTTGCTTTACTCCAAGGTTTGGCTAAAGCACATGTAAGACTCTTTTATCAATAATACTAATGCAGCAGATGTAGGTATTTATTTTGTGATTCTGAATTATCTTCATCGGCGGCTGGCACAGGTAAGCGCCGTGGGGCGGGGCAGGTCGCGACAGGAGGGAAGTCAACAGATGACGGAATAGGTATTATTTATTTATTTAATTATACCTATTCCGTCAACTGTCGACTTAACACCCTCCGACCCCGCCCCGCCCCACCGCATTTACCTGTGCCAGCCTCTGCTGATTATCTCATTCATTTATGGGTCTGTTTTTGAATCGGCATGTACCACATTAAACTTCTCCTTTAATTTCCCTAAACTCAACCAATTTATCAGTAATTATTCCCTAATTTTCTATCACTCCACATTATCCCTCCGACATGTACTACTAAAACCTATACCTCCATGTGCGGATATTGCAACAACTGCGGCTGAGATCAATGTGCAGAAAAGATAGGAGATCTCTGTCTGAAGGTTTGTGAATTGCATTTTGGAGCACATAAAGCAGTAGTACTTTACATACTCTGAAAGGACTTTTGTGAAAAGGGCAGCGGCAACCGGCACGGGTAAAAGTGCGGGGGGTGGGGCAGGGTGGGAGGGAAGTCGAAAGACAACAGAATAGGTATAATTAAATAAATAAATAACACATAGTCCGTCGTCCGTCGGCTTCCCCCCCCCCCCCGCTGCCGCATCCTACCACCAACCCACCACCCCCCGTGACGCCCACAGCGTTTACCAGAGCCAACCACCACTGGAATAGGGCCCAAAGTTTTCCAGAAACGTAATGAAAGCTGCGACTGTCGCAGTTTTAGAGGTTTGCTTCTGGAAATCTGTTGTGAATTTGTATTTGCAGTAATGTACATGCATTTCCCCATGCCTATTTGCAGATGTGCAATTACGCATGATGTAATGTCATTGTTTCTGTGTAATGCAACATTTGTATGTGTTTCTGCTCTTACTGGGGTAAACCTCCTACCATTTCCAGGGCAGAAAGGAGTTGGAGAGGAATTTCAGAATACCCACAAGCTTTTGAATTTGTGGATGTTCCAAAGCTTTTTAAAGAAACCCATCTCTTTTACTCTCACTCCCTCACCCCTTGAGTGCAATTTACTTGCATGCAATATTTTTCCATGGGAGGGTAATATTGCACGTAAAGGATTTTCTGTTACAAAGTCACATTTTGTGAATATCTTCCACTCCTAAATCAGTCAATTTGGATATGTAAATTAGGCTTACAAGTGAAAATGGCTCAGTGCAAAGACCATTACTCACAAATGAGGGACAATGGGCTTTTGGAAAGGTCCAACGTACATGCCCTAGACAGCCAAAAGAAGAAGGGTACGTAGTTCCTTGGTGGGTCTAAAATCTCAGTCAGAGAACTTGTTGTTTTCACGATGGCAGGCTGTCTTGTCGTACAAACAATAGGAGGAGAGGGATTCCTCCTTTCGGAACTACTGCCCTCAAACACCCAGCAAGCCAGGATATGGGTGCTCTACTCCTCGTGGGTAGACCCATGAGGAGTAGAGCACTCATATCCTGACCCATTATAGTCAGATAGCTGCCACTCCTTTCTCTTTTTATCAGGCAGGGGCCCTTCTAGAATAACGCTTGTTTTATAGGAGTCCTGACCTGTTTTAATTCTCACATTCACTACTACATCTACACACACTCGGGCCCTCACACCCACGGCACCTAACGGCGAGGAACAAAAGGTCTCCGACAAAGAACCCCTTTATGGGTGCCCGTTGGGTATTGCAGCGCCGACCCGACGAGGAGCAGGCCCATATGATGAAGCATGACACCTAGCTTGCTGGTTGTGTAAGGGCACTAGTTCTGAAAGGAGGAATCCCTCTCCTCATATTGTTTGTACGACAAGACAGCCTGCCATCGTGAAAACAGCAAGTTCTCTGAGATTTTAGACTCAGACTCACCAAGGAATTATGTACCCTTCTTCTTTTGTCTGTGCAAATACCCACAGTTTGATGACTTACTACTGGGTGGTAACTGAAAATGTCACCAGTGAGGGATATCTGCTGTGTGGCAATATCTGGACACAAAATACAGTGGCGGCCGTCAACATTAAAATATGATGGGGCACGATGCCCAAAAAACTCACTATATATGTTGCCCGTGCCACGTCCAGTGTCTCTCTCCTTGCGGCTTGGGGTCTGTGGCTGCAATCCCTTGGCTGATTCTCAGCCCTGGGATTGTGCAGGCTGAAGTGCGTATGTCAGATTGGCCGGCCAAACTGACATGCGCACTGGCAGGGATTGCAGGAAAAGTGCAATTGCACGAATCAGCCCACCTTTGTGCTGTAACAGCACAAGCATGTGACCAAAATAAAATGGCATTTATTACCATTTTATCAATGTTTGTTTGTGCTGTGCTTGCAGCAAACGGGGCGTCGCTCCACAGTCATTACGGAGGCTGACAAAATACAGTATGTCTGACTTTCGTTTAATCTTTCCTTTCAGATTTCTACATGGGAAAATGAGTATTTGAAAGAAGCAGAGGAAGAGACAGAAGATGAAAATATTTATGTTGCCATGCACTCTGCTTCAGGTATATCACATATCTTGACCTTTTTTTTTTTTGCAGCTTTGCTAAAACATGCCTATTGGAAGAATTGCCAAATCTCTAATATAAATATTTCAACCTGACAGGATTCAAAGCAGTGATGCATAATTAGAACATAAGTTGATAAAAGAAATACAACAAAACAATATCATCTATTGTTACCTGAGTCCACTACAAACAGGGACCAACCATATGTAAATCAGCAATGGCCCTCCTCCAATAGGAACAGTACAGCCCTAGGCCACATCCTCCCTGAATAGGAACACAAGGAATTCCGACTGCTCTTGTTATTATTAGGTCTTATCTGGGAAATGTAACGTGTGTGTATCTTGAATCGTATGGCACACTTCACGGGGAGTGCATGTTACGCTTACAGCAATCTCACTACAAATGATGCCCAACAAGGCCGAAATCGGTAGAAGGTTGCTTGAGTTCCCTTTTAGAGGGGATATGGTGTAGGACTTCCAGGTGGATTTATTCTAATGGAGTTCAACCAATGGTGATTTGCTTTGGATGCGTTCCTTTCTGTGAGGTACAGTAAGAAAAAAAAACACAATGGATTGGAATGAAGACCAAAGAAAATACCAGTGGCTGAGATTATTGCAAGTATTTCTCACATCTCTGTGTTTGCTCTGCTTTCTTCAGTGTGTTTGGTCTGGCCACTTCTGTTGTGTGATCTTCAATGGTCTCTTTCAGTTTTCCCTACACTGCTAGTGATTTGTCTCAATTCCTACTGGAATCTAAATTATCCCACACACCTATCTGTTTGCATAGCCATCTCTCAATTATATAATGGTCAAAATCACAGAAACATTGTTCGTTCCCCGCACATCCCATACATACGTTTTCACTAGGGGTACAGTATCTATTATGCAACCTATGCACATAAGATGGGAGGAGGACTTGCTGTCATTTTTAAGATGTGATGGTTCTGCACCCTGGGCAAGGAAGCAACTTTTAACTCCAAAGAACTTCTTATACACCAGAGAAAAGGCTCAGAAATGAATTCTTAGACCTCCTCAGCACCTTAATCCCCCAATATGCCCACACCATCATCTTGGGTGACTTAACCTTCCAGACAACCCAAGCATTAAAAGATAACAAGCAACACTCTCCTCAACCTCACCAGCACACTCACTGTGGTACAGTCTACCACCCAGTCCAACCAATGCATCAAGAGCAACTCAGAAAGGGAACAACAAATCTCCAGATAGTACCAAACTAGTTTGTCAACAATGGAAAGCTTAACTCATGCTATCTCTAAATTAAACGCCTTTACCTTCTGAACAACATCAATTCATTTCTGGGAAACCTTGTGAACACCCATGCTCCAATTAAACCACACCGTTCCAAGCCAAACACTTTAGCATTCCGATACTCTAAAGGACTTACTGACAACAAATGCTCCATCCACAGACGGGAAAGGAAATGGAAGAAAAAAGAGATCTCCTGATGATCTTAGACTACTGATGTCCTTCTGTGTAATACATAAGCAACTCATCACATAAGCCAAAGCATTCAAAGAAACTGTCACAGAGGCAGACAACTCTTAAGACAATGAAACATAGCATCAGCCCCTGTCTGATCCTTCAACCTCACACTTGCCAGACATGTGCACGGCTGTCAACCTCTTCTTCAGTGAAAAAATAACGAAGATCTGGCAACACACTGATGACACCAAAAGCGCTTCTACTATGACATCTACACCTCTGGCCTACGTCACACAATGTTCATCCTTCAAACCACTGTCTCTCTCTCATCTTGCCAACATCGCCAAGTCTCTCAAAACCACCTTTTGTGAGGATGATGACTTACTCTTGTCCTACATCAAAGCCCTCTCTGGAGAAGCTCTAGCACCACTACTCTTTATCATCAACTCCTCTGCGACTCAAAGCCTCTTCACAGAAGCCCCCAAGACATGCTAGATCATCCTACTCCAGATGAAACCCACACTAGACTCTGATGGCCTTGCCAATTACCAACCAAGCACTTGTGGAAATTTAGCTTGTAACTGAACATTATCTGCGCCATCTTGCCTCTCCCCAGCGCCACGCACAGCGAACGCACGGCCGCCATTTTAGGCACCCCACTCTCTCCCCCGCTCATTTTCGATCGCCAGCGCGTTCCCCTGGCGCTGCAAGCATACCCCGCGCGCCGGCCACCCCCGCTCTCTCATACACGGGCCATAAACCCTCTCCTTCTGCGCGACCCTGCCATGGAACCACATCCTACGCCTGACCGACTTCCCATACATGGTCATGCATCTCTTTTTGATAACCCCCTTCCTCTGCGCCCCATTGTCCGAATCGATCCCAGGCCATCACCTAGCCCTGCGGATGCAGTTTATTGCCCCTACTGTAAGGGAAACACCCCACATCAAAGGGATTACAGTAGATCAAAAGCCCCTACCCCCTGAGACCCGGCCGGTCGCACACACCCCCGGGAATTGGCGGAATGTCCAGCTGTGTGATAGCCATCTCCTACTGTGGATGGGGTGGGGACTTCCACTGTAGATATGTGTGGGAACGAGCTCGAAGTGGGGATTCCGAGGATGTTCTTTCATGTTCCAAGACAATCTCAAGAATGTGCCATGTATGATAACCCTGCAATAAAGTCATAAACCTGTGTATAAGAGGCCAGGCCTCAGAGATGCAGTTAGAGCACCTCGTGACGATACCTTGCTGTCTGATCTGATGTGTTCTGCTCCGACGGAATAAAACTTTGTTTCCTGCCTTCCAGTCTCCGGCGCCTGCCTCTTTATTGGTTTAACATCGAATGGTATAAGAGGCGATTACCGCCGGGCAATACTTGAAAGGTTATCGACTGAAACTGCCGCTACCATTTAACAATTGGCGTCCCAAGCGTGGGGCCCATCAGCGACACGTGGATCCAGTGGGAGAGGTCCTGACGACAGAGTGAACAACTGCAACGATCGGGAGAGCTCCTGCCCGATAGACCCTCGTCTGGCAGCCGATCATCCGAACTTCACTGGTTCCGAGCAGACCTCTCTCGAGTGATCTACGGTCCTGACTGGGAACCATCAGGAGTGCCGCGGCAAATACGGAAAGTAGAGGACGATCGGGCGCTGGAGGCGGAAGACGAGAAACTGTCCACGCGGTCCAGGTAAGGTCGTGAAACACAACAAATTGCGAAATAATTGATTGATTATTTGAAATACTAGTATTGCTCATTGATTGTTCTCTTTGAGATATTCGCTGTCTACAAACGGGGAGGAGTAGAAATACTCTCTCTCTCTCCCTTTGCAGATAGTGAAGGGTAGGTAACGCAGACTTTTGTCCCCGTTGTAACCCGTCGTGCCTATCTTTATCTCCCCACTGATTGATTGTCCGAACATTGATTGTTTTTGAAGAATAGTGCTCTTTGAGATATTCTCTGTTTGCAAATAACGTAGAATAGAAATATTCTGTCTAGTCTTTGCAAATAGTGAAGGGTAGGTAACGCAGACTTTTGTCCCCGTTGTAACCCGTCGTGCCTATCTTTATCTCCCCATTGATTGATTGATTGATTGTCCGAACACTAGTTGTTCGATATTGGTTCTTTGGAGGTATTCTCTGCTTACAAATAACGTGGAATAGAGATATTCTGTCTAGTCTTTGCAAGCAGTGAAAAGATAGGTAGTGCTGACTTTTGTCCCCGTTGAAACCCGTCATGCCTATCTTCTCCCCACTGATTGGTAGTTGGTTCTGCCCGGACCGCTTATTAGAGGTGAACCATCCGGCTCCACTGGAAGGCACCCCTAATAAGGACATGTTCACTAAATATGAACTAATCGCCGTAGTTTATAGCAAGCTATGGCATAAAATATACAAAGGGGGACCCCGAGAGTCAGTGGCCACTGGTGGGATCCTTTTTGACCCTACAAAACTAAAGAAACGCTAGGAAATAGCCCTTTGTGGGATATATGGAACTAGGGGAAGGAACCAAGCTCACGGTCAAGACGGCCACGAGGTAGCCCGGCTCCATAGCTCTCGCTGCCTAAACATGTCTGCCCTACCACCCACCCCGCCCAGTAGACACAACCGGAAGTCTGTTGATACCCACCATCAACGTCACCGAACTTGACTAGGATCAATTGGACAATGCCATTTTCCGATTACACTAACTAGATTGCAAATATGTACAACACTCCAACAAAGTAGTATGGTTAAACATTTTAATAACTTATAGGTATAACAACATTCCGACAAGATGAACAGGTTAAAACACGTTTTAAACAACTATTTACATGACAGTCTGCTGCGACCTGCATCCCAAAGCACTTACGTCCACGTGACACCGTCCTCGCCTCTCCTTCCTCGAAGTTGCAACATTGGCCTGTTTTGGGCGGTCCTTTTAGTCGGTTTTGGGCTATAAAAGCCATGCAAAAATCCATTGACATCAGTGGCGGACGACTGTGCGAATAGGCCGGAGGCTGCACGAAGCGCCGAAGCTCTGGCAGCGCCAAGGCGGAGTCTGCCACGCTGTGCGGATCTTCCCATTCTCTTCTTCCTTCAATAACGGAGGGTGCCCTGGCGGGGGGAAGCGACGCGGACGGGCCTCCCCCACCTCCCCAGGTGGAGGCTCGCCAGCAGATGAGGGCACCCCAACCGTCTCTTTCGCCGGCCAGCCGAGTTGCGCCCTGCCACTTCATTCGCCGTTCGGCTGAGTTGGCGCCCCTGCACTCGACCGCCGGACAACCACCCAAGCACGGGTTCACCAGGATTGCCACTAGCGCCCGACGCGAGGAGTGGGCCCCCGCAGCCGAGTAATCGGGGATCCGCCCCGGTGGCAATACCATCCGAACTGCTGCTGTTGCTGCTAATGGACCCGCCCCGGTGGCGATACCATCCGAACTGCTGCTGTTGCTGCTACTGGACCCACCCCGGTGGCTGTACCGAAGAGCTGCTGCTGCTGCTGCCTTTGGACTCCGGTGGTCGGTTCTTCGGATCCAGGCCTAGCCCACCGTGAGACGGTTCTGGACTCGAAAGCTTGTCTGCTTGGGCGTGGGCCCCACCCTTGACAAAACGCCCCCTCAGCTTTGCAGATTCTGCGGGAGTCATTGGCACTCGACTCCCGCGGACTTCCGGGAAGGACAAACCGCCGCCATTGTTCTTTGCACCCGGGCGGCAGCCACCTTGCCTCCGCTTGGTGCAGTGAGAAAGACTGATTCAAGACGTCGGTGGAAGAACCCGCCTGCTGCCCCGCCCCAAGAACGGACCACGGCATTGCTACAAGATCGCGGTGACGCCATGCTGACGCAAGCTGACGCTAACGAAAGTTCTCGAACTACCGAAAGGAATTCTGGTCCAACAGCTAATTCATGGAAAGACTTAGACTGTACACTGGCCCAACCTCGCCCCAAAATGGCGCCGATGTAGGAGAGGCCTACAACTCCTTGTGGCGTTCCAGTCACGTGGCATTTGTGTTAAAAAGAGATATGTATGTGATGCTTCCACACATGATGGTCGGGGGGGGGCGGGGAGGGAACCGATTTTTGCTAAAGTAGTGTTGCTCGTGATACTCGACGCCTCTCACGCCGTGGCCGGCCTATAGCGGTTGTAGGCCCGTATTTGTATACTGACATTGTTTTAAATAAAGGGCTTCTTAAAAGGAATTACGGAATCAGTGTCATGACAAATCATCTAGGTTGGTAAAGGTTTTTCTTTTGAATAAATGATTGTTACTCCCAAGCAAAAGAAGACAGATAATGCAGACCCCATTTGCCTGGATCTTTTTGATTAACGGAATTTGTACCCATCACACCTGTCCTTTTCCAAGAGTTGTCAAATCGATGGTCAACTATAGCTTAAGGTATATGCCGAACGCAGGGTATGGTATCTTGCACCATAATACACGACCGATTGAGAAATGCATGTACGACCAGGGAACCCGAATTTAGGAGATGAATGAAATAGAGCATCTTTGTCTCGGCCAAAAAGAATAATAGGTCTGTGGTATTACCCACTCCTGCGGCTAGCCTGGTACGTGGTAAGTAGAACTTTTTCGTGTCTACGCGCGCTAAGGTACTTTGAATACTGCACATCCCCTCCCCTCTTTTTCCCCTCTATAGGTCACGACGAAGTTCCGACTGAAGAATGGAGTGGACATGGACCGCACCGTGTTCAATATCAGGAAGAACATAGACAAACGTTGTGGGATAGTGCGTAAAGCGCAGACCACCATTGGGAACCTGAGAAACTGTATGGTATGATTGTGCGTGTGTGCTACGATTATACGGTATGAATGTGTATGCATTTCATGCTTGGGTCACTTGAAGAGAGCGTCACCGTATGATTGAAGTGCTCGTCCATCGATCAAAGGGAGGAGAGTAAAAGGTCCGACACCCCCCCCCCAAGATAAACTACAAAATACTGAAAATACGCAGCATGCATAGGAAAGAGGACAGGAAAGGAGAGGTCCCCATACTCAACGTAGCCCTGAGTCTCCGTCTTAAGTTTCTGCGCTTCATGCATGTACTGTCACACCCTATCCGGTATTTGTGTGTACGTGATCACCGAATTTATGTCTTTTCCCCGCTTGTGTTTTCTTACATAGAACAGACCCATGCTACTCCATGTTGTGTGTGCACCAAGTGGCCTATTATCGTACCCATGTCTCTCTCTCTCTCTCTCTCTCTCTCTCTCTCTCTCTCTCTCTCTCTCTCTCTCTCTCTCTCTCTCTCTCTCTCTCTCTCTCTCTCTCCCTCCCTCTCTAAAGGCTTTCTTACCCTCTTTCTTTTTGAAATAAATTAACGACACATACCTCTTCGGTAAGTGTATAATTGGCCTGAAACACGGTGGTGTTCGAACAAATTGACAGAAACAAAACGACCATACTTTACCACGTTACTACCTCTCCTTTCTGCAAATGTTGAGCTTAATTGGCTGAGAAAGAAAGGACAGGTAAGACGACTGATGTCTCCCAATCTGGCCCTCATCACGGGGACTATATGTCAGTGGTTTTCGTTTTTAGAGCTTTAACAACACCATCTCCACCGCCCAGAATTGCCCCCGCCCAATTACCCCGAAATAGAATGTCTAAAGCATCCCGTTCTCCCAAAATAACCCCAGCCCTATACTAGCCGTCTCAGAGTATTTCGAACGAAACAGCTGATGACCTTATTCTCTAAAAAAAAAATACATCGCCTAAACTGATAAGGGTTACCTATTGTCTCCAGCAAGAATAATGTTTAGCTTATGTTCCTCCCCGAAATGGATACTCGTGAACCCATGACAGTAGCACCTCGCACTTTTTCATAAACTTAGCAGTCCTCAGAGGAAAATGTGTATTAAACAAAACTTGTGTTGAGGTGAACGAGTCTCTACCGGAGAAGCCGGTTCGAATTTTTAATAGACCAGAAGGTTGACAGATGTCAGGCTTCCTGCAACGGTTATAGGGCGCAGGAATCGACACCTAGAAGACCAGACGATGGACAGGGACACCCACAGAAACTTGCACCACAGCAATGATTAATAGATTAGTAACACGCACACTAACATCAGAGTTAATAGACATCAATCATACAGCAACCGATAAAAGCATGTCCGCAACTACTCGGTGGTTGGGAGAGAGGATGAAGTATGTAAATGTCTTCCCTGCCAACTCTCTAAGATTTTGTTTCTTGTACTCATTTAAAGATAACGTGCTGCCATCGGAAGAGAGGGGTCGGACGTGACGCACAGCCTGGCTGCAGACCATGGAACATCTATGGCATCGACCAAGGGGGAAGCAACGAAGCAAAAAGGGCGTGAGACGAGGCACCATTATCAGGATGATAAGCGATAGAACGAAGGGCTACATCGAGGCCCCCTGCTCACTGACCAGCGTGCCTGAAGTCCCAACCCGTCGGGCCCGATTGATGGGCCCAGTGCTGGAAGATTCTGCTCTCCTTGGTCCGCATTTTTTATCCGATCCCACTCCACCCCCTCTTCCCTCGGCATCCCGAAGCACGTCACACCCTTCTCTCTCTCTCCCTCTTTTATATGGATTATGAATTTGACCTAACTACAGAGGAACAAAAAGCGGGTACCCTGCCTCAAAGTACCTATGATGAACTGTGTTAGGGAACAGGACTGTGATCGGAGAACAGCGAATGGTCACACCCTGCCACGTGAGAAATTGGATTTGAGCTGGACCTTAGCTCCACCGCCGGTGCTCAACAGTGCCAACGAAAGAAGAACAACAATAAGAGCTTACCAGTGATGGCTCTTTATAATAGGACACTGAAAAGAAGAACCCATGTTAAGTTGAAAATCCTCTCCCAACCACCTTTTTATATTAACTATCTTCCTATCGAGTTTTCATGATGTTGCATCAATCACTTCCGACTGTACACTGAGAAGTTAAGAAAATCTAACTTTGTATAATGACATTCATACAACACCAGCCATGCACACGACTATACTGACTATTTTTGATCTACACGAAGTCTGGGCCTTAAGTAATGTACGAAATATCCCTTGTTTGCCAGAAACATTTTTTTTTTTTTGCTTTACAGTATCCTATTTGTGCTCAAACAAGCTCCCCTCCTCCTATCCCTGGGCCTGACATGCGGCGCAGCTGATGTAATTTTGTATGTACTACCTCCTCGCCTACTTTATCAACTGTATGTAACTATGTACAAATGTGTCAGATTACTCCTGCCTGCCCTAAAAACTCTGTATCTTTAAGAAATGTATGAAAAACATTAACAATATTATAGCTGAAGGGTTAACGAAGGTGAATGTCGGCCAGGCAAGCTGGCGAGATATGTTAAAAGGGAGGACTGTGGAAATTTAGCTTGTAACTGAACATTATCTGCGCCATCTTGCCTCTCCCCAGCGCCACGCACAGCGAACGCACGGCCGCCATTTTAGGCACCCCACTCTCTCCCCCGCTCACCCTGTAAATAGGGCAATACTGGCATACCCACCTTACATTTCACAGATGACATGGGGCATTGCTTGCTTGTTGCAAGGTAAATAGGAACTGTTTTCCAACCTCTCCCCAGCACTCCCCTTAATCCTACATTAAACCTGATGAAAAGTGAGTTTTAAATAGGGATGCGGTTTCATTCAGTATTGGCGGAATTTGAAGTAACGCGGAGTTCCAGCCAAATTCAGCCAATCGCCGCATTGTGGGATTTTTTTTAGTGCAAGGCTCCAGAAATGCGAGCTGGCAATCGCTAGCGAGATTTAGCGTCCCATAAAGCTATTTTCTTAAGCGGGCAGTTGCAAACGACTGTGTGGTCAGAGGGCTGGTTCTTGAGTAGATGTGCTGCCACCGGAGTAGATTTTCTGCTCGAGCTGCAGCAAAATCAACTTGAATGGGCGCACGCTCTTGCGCACCTCATGGTGCCATTCGCAAGGATTATTTAGCACTGCTCGTGCTATAGGTGATAAATTGCAGCAGAAAATTCATATTTACTACCCCCTAACAGAGATATGTGGAATCTCATGAAGTTTTTATGTAACTCCACAGAATTCCACAGAGTGAAACATTGTGAATTCCGCCCACCCCTAATTTTAAATAGGAATAATAATACCTGGAGGAGGTTTAAAATGTAGATGGGCAGTGGGGAAAGCAGACCTGCTGCAAGACAATTGACTGCATAGCTGCAACATTTGTCTAAGTTGGGAACACGAGCCAGTACCATTTTTCTGAGAATGGGGAGAGGCCTGTTGTAGTGAGGTGGAGACACATGGACCAGAACTAAGACGACTTTGCAGCCCGGAACTGAAGAAACAGGCATGCCGGGGGTTTGCAGAGTCGTCAGCGGTGAATAGAAACCTGTATTCGTGGGTCCTGAAAGAAAGTGATGTGTCAGGGAGGGAATGAACAGACCAGAGACATGGCAGTGAGGGAGATGGCACCCTAATGTAGAAGACAAAAGAAGGCAGCCCTTGCTGAAGGTAAATGCATGACCAAGGGTTCGCAATCAATACTGGTGAGAAGCAGAGACAATGGAGCCGGTAAAAAAAGACATGGGTAGCCACTTGGGAGGAGAGAGACCGACTTTGGCTGTGAGACTCCGGACTGGCGCTGGGTCCTATAGCCGTGGAACAGATAGGCTTACGTGGTGACATATTAGGATGTAGGAGTGAACACAGAGCTTAATTTGAGCCGGTCGTTTCCAGTGCTCGGCACCAGTACTTCATTATCAACACCGCTTCTTGTGACAGTCTGCCACAAGGTGGCACTGTCTGGCTTGTTTAGAGCTGCCCACAACAACAGCTAATTATTAATTCAAGATACGTTAAAAATGACTATTACCTGTCACCCAAGCCGTTCTTATAGCTTTAGGGGCCTGAAATAGTTTGAATTGTCACACTTGTAGGAGTATGATAGTTACTAGTTGTGTTGTTACTATAATTTGCAGCATAGCAGGGGCAATATGTGGTGCAAGCTGCAGTGGACCCCTGGCGCGAGCCCTGGCACTTATGTTTTTTGACAAATCAAGCACTGAGTGAACATGATATGCTGAAGAATAAAGGGCACTGCTGGTGTTGACTCAGCGATGCCCGGCAGCAATGATCCATAGGCTGTGTCCTTTGAAAAACGCTGATGTAAATTGACGGTGCTATCCCAAACTGAAATTGAGGCTAACTCAGGAAGTGAATGGTAAGTCTTGCATTGCTGTTGACACTGTGTCTGCACTGCTACTAGTCAGAAGTGGTGCATGGGGGAAGAAGTGGATCCAGATGTTGGAGAGGGAGTGATGCAGGGTATGAACTGACTATGAATACTGGACAAGATGAATGACTTGGATGAGAAACATTGCCACTTGTAAATGGCACTGGTCAGGTGTCTGGGAAAGGGAAGTCTCAGCCTACTTAAGTACTTCTGCATAGACATTTTCCCAGTGGAACAGTGATCACAATCCTCCCTGCACTGGCAAGGTACTTAAATAAATATGATAAAGGACAAGATGGCTAAACAAACCCAAAGTAATAAAATGGACATTTATGCGATCCCAAGAACAGAAGCAAACAGGGCAACCAGGAGGACTCCTTTGCATCTACCAAGGAAATAGGACTACATGGGAGCCTGCCTTGGGAGATCTACTGGCAACAATTATAAAGATATGATAAAGCCGGATTCTTATTTATCTTACCATCACCAAGAATACTCTCAGGTCACCAGGATCTTTTTATCTGCTAAATAGTGTAGAGAGGAGGAAATCCAGGGGCATATTAGCAAGGCTGAGCGAAAATTATCGCTAAGCGTGCTTAGCGCTGTATTTTTTATCACCGGCTATCACTGGTTTACATCGGGGAGATAACGCGTTATTATCAACGTTTATCTCCAAGGCGATAATAAACCAGCGATAGCGGCGATTCTCCAGCAATAATGCGGGAATTCCAGCGATGAATTCCCATCGCTAAGGAAAAGGTCGCTAATAGGCAGGTGAGGATTCAGGCGTAGAGTCCACCTTCCATAGAAAACAATGGCTAAGTCAGGATTTTAGCAGGTGTTGAAATCCAGCGTTAATCGCGGTTAGAGCGAGTTTTTTTTATCGCTTCACGGGCATTGCTAATAGGGAGAAGTTGTGTTAGCGACTTCTTCCTATTACTTTTAGTGAGAAAAGCCTACTTTGCATGTCATTAGCGATAAATATCGCTGACATGCAAAGCGGTAAAAAAACGCCCGCTATCGCCGCACTTTTTGCCAATAAAGCAGTGATATTTTTATCACCCTATTAGCAAGCTGTCGCTAACAGCTGTTAGCGACAGCTTGCTAATAGGGTGATAAAAATATCACTGCTTTATTGGCAAAAAGTGCCGCTAAAGCGGCGATACTGCCCTTGTTAATATGCCCCCCAATCTTTAGTACATAATCAACCAAATCAAATTCGAACTCTAAAGGACCACTGACTCCAAATCTCAAATTTTAGAGATTTATTAGAAAGCCAAAAATAATTGCACATACAAGCAACTCAACACGAGGTTAAGAAAATAAATGGGCACTAGTACAAAAAATATCCTACGCAGGAGTCTCATCCAACTCACAATAAGAAGAATAGTCAATTCAAGAAGCATCAGGCAGGCAATAATCACTCCAATTGCTACATTAGAAGTCATTAACCTAAAAAGAAAATCACTTAGTCTATCCCTACTTCAGGGCAGATTTATGTTTCCTGGCGCATCCCTGCAAATCAGCAGGGATGTGCCAGGAAAGATGCGTCACGAAAGTTTACCCTTGCGCCACAATAGATGCGCCGCATTTACAATGCAGCGCATCGTGGCGCAAGGATAAACAGATGCGTGACGCATCTGATGGCGGAAGGTTGGCGCATTGCTGGAGTTGCGTCGCAAGCACGACGCAGCTCCAGCAAGGCTCGGGGGTGCCCTATTGTTACAATGCTGCGTCAATCCTTACGCCTGCTTCAATCTTGTAGATTTCACTCACCACTTTTCAGAGGCGTTCCTGCGCCGGAACGCCCCCCCCTGTGCAGGTACGCCCACATGTGGCACAAGATTTACAACGTGACGCATCTCCCTAGATGCGTCACGTTGTAAATGGGGCGCAACATGGCGCAGGGTTTACGCCGCCGCTGCTTCACAAAAGTGACGCAACGGCGGCGTAAAAGTGGCGCAAGTCCGTTATAAATCTGCCCCTCTAGCTCTAAGGTGTCATCCCTACTTAGCATTTTCCCCAGGCAATAGTGTAAAAAGGTGTCAGAAGTGAAGATTTTCTTAAAAGTACACTCACTTAGCCAGAGCTTGTTCTAAGATGCTCCTTCTAGCTTTCCATCTAAACCTCAACTGCTCAACCCACAGGGCACTGTCCCTAATTCAAAATCCCCAAAACATAGAACACGCCCTCCGGCACACCTCTTCAGCCAGGTCTTCATCCAGTACTTTTCCAGTGAAACTTGTCTCCCTTACAATGACTGTTCACTCGTCCTTGGGTCCCAGGCACCTTCTCTGTCGAAAGTGTGGTAAATATTTCGTTACCGGTACTATTTTTTATGCGGTAAAGTCTATTAAGAACAACTCAGTAAAATGAGAGGCAGAATCCGTGGTATTAGAGGTTTTAAAAAGGCTTTATTCCTATACAAAGGAATACAATTCGAATTGTAGGCATTCTATTCCATCACCACGAAAGTTCAGGAAGGAAGGGCATATATTATTGACAGGTAATCATTTTTATAGAAAAGGCATTACAGTGAAACAGATGTAGTAGGCGTAACAACTGATAAAACAAAATAAAATATGCATGCGTAACTAGAATAGGCGTAACTAGAAAACGTCATTATACATGATGTCACAAGTGGGTGGATCCATAAGGGAATCCTGCAATGTCAGCAGAAATATTTGGTAGAGATGCGCGCGCAGCCGCATGACGTGTGATTGACGTGCAACTAGAGGGTGAAGGGGACTTGACATTTAGCTCTACATGTGGAGACAGAAGTCTGGGGTTATGTCAACCTAATCCCAAATCATATCTAATATCCTATGTTTGAAGAACTGTGTTATCCAAAAAGAGAGGTCTCTTAGGATAGAATCTTATTCTATACTGACTATACTGACTGTTAGTGCGTGTACAAGCGTCTAAGTGTCTACACTAGATGCGAGGGGGTAGGAATATTCCATGGTAACAGGGCTATGAATTACTTGCATGAGGACAGCGAGGCCTGGCCCTTTGCACGGTAGCTGGAGGAATGTTTACCTAAACAGCTAGACAGGAATGCATCGGATGAGGGGCGGAGGAGATAATCTTGAAGGTGAAATACAGTTTTTGGCAGGCGACGGGCTGGATCAGGCACCGTTAGCCGCGCAGGGAGTAAGACAAAGTTCATGGTCACAGATGCAGGCTCAGACTGGAGCTTTCAGAGGCAGAAGGCAGGAAAAGGCTTGATGACAGAATTCGGGCCTACTCGCCTGAATCTGTAAAATGTGGAAAGTGAACCACATAAAGTCGGTGGCCTTTCATACTTAGGAAAGGAATATCTGACCCATTCATGGTGGATCTGAAAGAGGACATGTTGACGGTGGACGCACATATATTTGCGTCTTCAAAACTGGAGCAGGAGGGAACATACATGTACTTATAGCATGTACATGGAGCCGTTGGGGTCTACGATAGGGGACATAACTGATCACAGAATTCAAATTTCCTCATTCCCTCCTTGTCCCCTTCGGACCCTTAGGAGATATCGATCTTCATCAATCCGTCGATCTGTTCATATAACATCATTTGTTCTTCTTTCTTCTTCCGGGATCTTGAGCGAAAACTTGGATGTGGGATACACGAGGTGGCACACAGACCACAAATCGCTGGCCCACATTGTAGACATAAGCAACAACTGAATAGTATGAGAAAGCCAATACCTAAGAAGGAGAGCATTCTCCATCCCCAGGCTGACAACACGCCCCAGAACCAACCGGACCAAGTCCAGGTGCCTGGACTCTGGTGTATCTGGCTTACAATCTTATGAAGGCGGGTTATGGCTTTATATACTGACGGCGAATTTTCTGGTATGAAAATGCAACAACTTGATCCGATGACCCTACAAGCTCCGCCCCTATCGGCCAGGATGACGTCAAGGACAAGACGATTTTGAAGCACAACAATCCGCATAGCAGACTGCTCTTCTGTTAAATTGCCTAAGGCGGAAATAGTTTCGTTCACTACTGCTTCAAGGGTTCTGGTTAGTCTACGTATCAGCTTACTATTAGTGACTGTACCTATATAGGGAAAGAAACCTTTATTGAAATCTGTGTATTTTTCCCATGCTGTTTCAGTGTAATCGACAATTGGGAGATCTCTCTGCTGTCTATTGTGTACTAAATGGGTATTTCTGTGATAATCAGGAGGGGCTAGGAAAACAGGTGGTAGAAGGAATGCTATGTAACAGGTACCATCCCAATCTAAAGGTAGACGTATATATGCGGTCTGGCCACATATAAAGTAGGAATGACGGGAAGCTCTAAATGTAGACTTGCCTTGATCACTGAATTTTATTACAGTGGTGCATCTACTATGGCCCATGTGTATGGAACCATTCTTTCTTACACATAATTCCCCTTTTACTGGGAATACTGACATGGCGGGCAAGATTGGTGTAGCTTCAGATTCAACGTTCAGGATCATGAGGTTAAGTGTAAAATTACCTAATCCATATACTTCATTTTCTAGATCAGTTCCTGTTCTTTTGGGAAGTCCCTCCTTGTTAGGGTAGCAGACTTTAAGCAAAACTAAATTCAGGTTTCCCCATACCCAGTTGTCTTGATAAACTGCGGAATTTGAATCTAGGGAATTAATCAAACAAAACCATGCTCCACAGGAGCCATTGTGTGTGAACGGATAGGGGAAGAGGGGCAAAACTCCCTTATAGTTCTGATACGGAGGGAGTCGGCCACATATCCAACAATTTGTGGCATTGCTGGTTTGATGGGAATGATGTAACATACTAATGAATGTATTGTTGCGCAGCGCAAATCTATAAGACAATTCATGTGGAGGTAATTCACTAAAAGAATGTTCTGCAGTTATATTGTAAGCACGCTTAGGAATAGGGTAATACATGTGCAATAGGATGCTGACAATGATGATCAGAAGACTTAGAAAAAACAAAATTAATAATGTTACTGTGCAGTGACTACGAAATGATTTACAATACGCATGCTTCTTGAGCAGCATCTGATGATTTCTTTCTCTATTCCGGTCTAGAGGATACATGTCAGAGACAAATTCAACCGATTCACCTTGGAGAGGACTTAAACAATCAAATTGTCTGACTTACTAGACCTCAATTTTAGTTTATAAAGTTCTGATTTTGTTAATTCAGCCAAGGGAAGCTTTGAGTCTGTCTGTGAGGGAATACAGGGTTGAGTTTCTACACTGGATGGTAGTCCATAAAATTTCTTGATATGACTCGAGTGCAACCACCCTTTCCTTCCCTCGATTTTCACAGCTGTCCTTGTGGTGAGTAGAACCAACTTCGGTGACTTCCACCTAGGATCCAGTTGGGTCTTCCGGTCAAAATTCCTGACCAACACCAGGTCCCCAGGAACCACGTCATGGGGTTTCACCTCAGTATTGTCGGGAAAAGCTGCGGATACCTGTGAACGACAAGATTGTAGTGCAGACATCAAGGAAGCCAGGTAATCTGTCAGTATATTACAGTCAACATCAGTGATTTTACGAGGTATAGGCGTCCCCCACATATTTGGTGGTCTACCGAAGATCACCTCATACGGGGATAGCCCTGTTCGAGAATGTGCTACCATTCTCATGTAAAAGAGCGCAACTGGTAAGGCTACTATCCAATCAACTCCTTTTTCTCTACATATTTTGGACAATCTAATTTTCAGAGTTTGATTATGACGTTCCACGAGACCTGCCGCCTCGGGATGTCGGACACAATGGAATTTCCATTGGTAGCCTAATAGAAGGGAAACGTGTTTCATTAATTCGGATGAGAACGGCTGGCCGTTATCTGAGTAGACAACACGTGGTAAACCGTACCGTGGGAAGAATTCTCGAACTAACTGTTTGGCAGTAGTCGGGGCAGTGTAATCTGAAACCGGGTATGCTTCTGTCCAACGGGAAAGAGCACAGACAACTACGAGAACATATTTGAATCCTCGACATCGTTCCATCTGGATATAATCCATCTGGAGGACTTCAAAAGCATGATCGGGAGTTTGGAATCCACCCTGTTCTACGGGGATGCTTTTACCTGGATTAAACTGACAACATATCATACAGGTACGAACTTTTTGTTTAGCTGCGGCTCGCAAATGTTTGTTGAACCAGATGTGTTGAATGCTGTCTAGCATAGCTTTTTCTCCTAGGTGCGCTGGACTATGTATAGTGTTAATGATGACTTGGACCATTGAGTCGGGAAGAAACCATATAGATTTTTCCTTCGTCTGGTTTTTGTTTACAGGCTGAGATTGCACCCCAGTCTTCCTTTTTCGTAGTTAATAAACGTGGCAGTACCTGTATTAGTAATCCTGCTAGTGCTGTAGTCTTTTCCCCAAGCCCTGCTCCTGCAGCTCGGGCCTTTTCTTCGTTTTCTAATGCTGTCCAATCTATCTTTTGGTCTCCCACCTCCCATTCTTTTTCTTTGAGTTTCTCATAAACACCGGCGGGTAATAGGACCTTTAATATTTTCATAATATCGGGGTAGGTATACTCTCCCATGAGTAACATGTCTTTTATCTCACGGTGGAAACCTGCTGGGTCCTTGTCATGGCTGGGTACTACTTTCTTCATTTCTAATAATTCCAGTTTAGTTATAGGCGTGTACACAAACACGCGTGTAAAATTATCACCGGCACCTCTAATTGGGTGTACTTCGCGTAACGGGTTCTGTCTATCTATGTGATACATTTTTCTTCCCATGATGGGAACTGGAACGTGTTCTGGGCATACGAAATTTAAATATTGGTTTCGGGATTCTAGAATTTCCTTAATCAAATCAGTACCTGACCCTCTCCATATATTCGTGAGTAGTTCTGTCAATATGTCAGGTAAGGGTCCTGGATCGGAGTGTTGGCTTTTATATAATATAAGGAGGTGTTGAATCATGTATATACTAGCTAAACGCTGTTCATATGGGTCTAGATTCAGAAACGTGTGTGCAAGTACATCGTCATTGTATTCGCCGGGACTGTCAGCCCATTGTACTGCTGACCTGGCTAATTCTTGTTCGTCCATGGAATCGAGCACGTGGTACCCCCTTCGATCTCGGAGTAATTTATCAGCGGCTTGGAATAAGCGTTCAGGGGATTTTGTATTTAGCATAGGGTTTGGAAAATGTCTATTATATTCTGGACGTATTGGACGTATTGGGTCGTTAAAACCTCTGGTATTATTATGGGGTCTTCCTCTACCTACATAAGCTATTGTATCTAATTGCTCTGATTCTTGCTCCTCCTCCTCTCTGTTTAAGTCAGTGGCGTCTACCTCTAATCTTTCTTCGTGTATTCGTTCTACTTCTTTGCGGATCTTTCGGTACATAGCTACTATACATAACTGTTTATCATGTCTCCCTTCTGATATATTCTGGCCCCAAGTGACAAGTTTTTGCATTTCTTCCGGATTTACCCCAGGCCGGTCTTGATTTCTGATTACACAGTTTATGAGGAAACGTAACAGTTGTCCCTGTACCTCCGCTTTCTGGTACTCCATGGCTCTGCTAATACTTTCAGGACCTCGTCCTGACTGAACAAAGTGATATATATTTTCTAAATGTGTAGCCATTCCTGGTAGCTTTGTTAAATATATTGCAGCTCGTCGAATACGTAATGATGACAGCAGCATTTCGTCCCGTTTACCGGGCACAGGATCATATCTACAATCTACTAGAAGTTCCTTAAGCATGTCGGGAGTTGCTAGTTTGGGCGTACGTTGGTGTGCTAATTCTCTAAGGGAAAATTTATTTCCTCTGGGTGGCGTAGAAAAAATGTCTGTCGTACCTCCTGTAGCACCGTCTGGGGTGCTGGACGTGAAAGGATTTGTTGAAGGTGAGACAGCAACCGTCGTTGCGGGAAAAGCTGTAGAAACAGATGTGCTTGTCGGAATGTGTGTCGGAGCTTGTTGTTGCGGAGGTACAGACGGAGGGTCTTGGCGATGAGCACCATCGGTAAGCGGTCTATGTGGTGCAGTATTAGCATACTCAGGAGCTGCGTCATCTAAATAAGAGGAAAGGAAAACATCTTCTGCGGTTCTGGGATGCCCCTTGGGATGTGCTTTTATCGGAAACAATGGAGGTGGCAAGTCTTTTGGTATTTCCGGAGTAGCCTTAGGTAACCCTTCGGCCAGAAGTGGATACATACCATTCATAAGGGCGTTTCTTTGTCTGTCTACTTGTTCTGATTTTACTCGGGTACCTTCCTCAAGTAATAGATTTTCTCGGGTTTTATTGGAATTCTCTCTACCTTTCTCTTCCTGTCTGAGTGCTTTTTCCGTACGTCTATATGATTCTTTACGCCATAATTCAATGGCATCTTTCTGTGACTGTCTGGCTTTCTTTTTCCATAATTCTTCTTCTACTCGCATGATGCAATCTGCATCCCAGGTCCCCGCTGCGGGCCATCTCTGACTCTCTGGTAATTCTTTGGTGTAGTCCACCCATAAATCAAGAAATAATACGGCATCTAGGCCATGCTTATGATACATAAAGTACCCTGGAGTGTCCCTTGGTGGGATGGGAACAGCTTCTTCGAGTACACCTTTTCTAGTTTTGATCTGTCTTAGTTTCGAAAAGAGCGGCATTTCTAGACCTTATTACTAGAACACACTTTATAAAAACACAATAATGAACAGTCATTCACACCACAGTATATAGAACGTATTTTAAAACATTTAACACTTAACAGTTTTACGAACAATGATAACTAATAGAAAACTAGTTACTGACATAATACTGACACTAGATAATACTTATTTATATTTATTTATATGCAAAACATACTATATATACTGCTAAACAGTACAGATACACTGCTAAAACAGTGCAGACCGGATTTGTGTACCCAAACCCGTCTTGACCGGCACAGACTATGTGCACGTTAAATGCCTCCCCGGTAATGGTACTCACCGGGTAGCTCGGAACGGAAGGCCTCGGAACGGAACTGAAACTGGACCGGACTGGACTCGACTCGACTGGACTCGGAACTTCGGAACCTGACGGGTCTCTGTATACCTCGGATCTTGCTCTCTCAGCTAGGCTCTGGTCGGGATACTTCGCACTTCTCACCGCCTCGTCTGGGTGTTGATCGCAGCCTCAGTCGTCCCCGCTTGGCCGGAGGGAGATACAGGAAATCCTGCAGGTACGCGTTTTTGTCCGTTCAGCTGTGGCAGGAGACCGGGCCTGCAACGCACCGCCGGCGCGTGAGATGAGAAAGTGTCCCTGTTCGGGCGCCAATTTATGTGGTAAATATTTCGTTACCGGTACTATTTTTTATGCGGTAAAGTCTATTAAGAACAACTCAGTAAAATGAGAGGCAGAATCCGTGGTATTAGAGGTTTTAAAAAGGCTTTATTCCTATACAAAGGAATACAATTCGAATTGTAGGCATTCTATTCCATCACCACGAAAGTTCAGGAAGGAAGGGCATATATTATTGACAGGTAATCATTTTTATAGAAAAGGCATTACAGTGAAACAGATGTAGTAGGCGTAACAACTGATAAAACAAAATAAAATATGCATGCGTAACTAGAATAGGCGTAACTAGAAAACGTCATTATACATGATGTCACAAGTGGGTGGATCCATAAGGGAATCCTGCAATGTCAGCAGAAATATTTGGTAGAGATGCGCGCGCAGCCGCATGACGTGTGATTGACGTGCAACTAGAGGGTGAAGGGGACTTGACATTTAGCTCTACATGTGGAGACAGAAGTCTGGGGTTATGTCAACCTAATCCCAAATCATATCTAATATCCTATGTTTGAAGAACTGTGTTATCCAAAAAGAGAGGTCTCTTAGGATAGAATCTTATTCTATACTGACTATACTGACTGTTAGTGCGTGTACAAGCGTCTAAGTGTCTACACTAGATGCGAGGGGGTAGGAATATTCCATGGTAACAGGGCTATGAATTACTTGCATGAGGACAGCGAGGCCTGGCCCTTTGCACGGTAGCTGGAGGAATGTTTACCTAAACAGCTAGACAGGAATGCATCGGATGAGGGGCGGAGGAGATAATCTTGAAGGTGAAATACAGTTTTTGGCAGGCGACGGGCTGGATCAGGCACCGTTAGCCGCGCAGGGAGTAAGACAAAGTTCATGGTCACAGATGCAGGCTCAGACTGGAGCTTTCAGAGGCAGAAGGCAGGAACAGGCTTGATGACAGAATTCGGGCCTACTCGCCTGAATCTGTAAAATGTGGAAAGTGAACCACATAAAGTCGGTGGCCTTTCATACTTAGGAAAGGAATATCTGACCCATTCATGGTGGATCTGAAAGAGGACATGTTGACGGTGGACGCACATATATTTGCGTCTTCAAAACTGGAGCAGGAGGGAACATACATGTACTTATAGCATGTACATGGAGCCGTTGGGGTCTACGATAGGGGACATAACTGATCACAGAATTCATATTTCCTCAAAAGTATCATCCCTGAATTCCAGTATACTCCCATGTTGGCTTCTCATGCCATCCTAACTCCTGAAACAAAGGGTTAGTTTCTCTAACGAGCTAGGTGTCCTTGCACCTGCAACAGAAAAATGGGAACGAGAAACTTTTCACTTCTCTGAGATTTTCTAACGTCTCTGAAACTCAAAGCCTTACCAAGGGAAATCATTTTCGGCCTACAGTATTTAGCTAACATAAGAAACGAACAGGCCTTTCTCTTAAACGTATATACGATCAGGCCTTTACACAATTTAAACACACACTTCTAGAATCACACTATAAGCATTGATTTCATTACACTTCATATATGAATAAGCAAACGTGCAAACTTTAATATGGTGCACGTTTAAACCTAATGCATCACATTACACGAAAACCAATCATTATGCATTGACTAAAATGCATTTGCAATTAACTACGGCATTGCTCTTCATAAATGACATGGTTACATTTCTAATCACACTATTATAAGCAGATTTTAGTAATACATTTCTAAGGCACACGTTAATATGGATCCCCTAAATATGTGGGTGCGGACTAACAGTGATTATGATGCACCCCTACAATTTTCAGAACAACATGGCGCTCTATCAGTTCACCCCTTGGATGACTAGTGTCATCACACCATTTCACAATTCCCTTGGAAAAAGAACCGACCTAAACAGTACTTGTTGCCATCCTCTCCCGTCGGAGTACCTCCATATTCTTACGGTTCTGATATTGACTGTCCTGCAGTCTGACCATTCTCATTTCACTCGCTCTGTGAGCTCTCTCAACTCTTTTTCCTTTATACCACTTATAAGCTCTGATGAATCCCCACAAGCAAACCACACAAACCACGACAACGATGAGTGGTCTTAACACAAAGCCAAGGAACCCCTTCCCTAAGCTGGCAAAGCAACTTCCTACGCGACCAAATCCTTTACCAATCTTTTCCCACACACCCTCTTCGGTCAAATCCTCTATCTCATTGTGGATCGTGGTAATGTTGCTTATATATTTCTCCAGATCCTTGCTGTTGTCTGGATTATACGTACAACATTCCTGAACCTTCAATAATTTACAGACTCCGCCCTCTTTTGCTAATAATACATCTAAAGCAAGACGGTTCTGCAAAACCATCGTCCTTATCGATAACATCTCTCCATCCACAAGTATCAGTGACTTCGCCGTATTCATCGACAACTCATCAACCACAGTCGCCAATCGTCTAATCTTCACATCGTTCAAAACCACACCCAAATTCGGTATCATTGCTCTAAAAATATCTCCAATCACTGCTCCTGCACTCTCAGCTCTCTTCACTCTCGAATGCTGTCCATCCTCCAAAAGCTCTAAATCCTCCGCATGGTAAGTCTTCGGAAAAATAATTCCCAAATAGCACGTACCATACCAATTCGCAAGTAACCTGACATAGGCATTCTTTCCACACACATAATAAACAGTTGGAATCACTTGCAGAAAGTTCTTAGCAGAATCTTCCATGGTGAAAATATAATCACACGTATTCTGACCCACCAGGACTTTTTCATAGCAGGTCTGATAATGCCTCACACACAGCTTCCCTTTCTGCTCCTTATCCAATGCTATAGGACCATAACTTCCTCTAGCTCTGTTAGTTCTTTCTTCTTCAGTCCAATCTACTGGACTGTCCCCTGTATCTCCTGTCTTTGTTGGTTTTCTATATCTATCTTCTACCTGATCTACACATTTCTTCTCTATATCTGACAATGAACATGTCAGACGGTATGAAATACTTCCGAAATCTGTCCTCTGACTTATAATAGTCGTACTTATTCAGGTGCTTATAAGCTGAAACTTCAGGAAGCACTGCATGGTAATTGGAAAAGAAATACTCAAACTGACCTCTTTCGTAAAAGATACTAAGCAACAAACTACATGAAATTCCATACATCAGTGGAAGATGGTGATATCTAATACCTTCGTCCACTGAGGCAGGTAACTGCATACACACGTAGCAGTCCTTCGCATCCATCGCATCCACGTACTCGTATAGCAGCCTCGCATACGCATTAAGTTTAAAATCACCTTTAGACAAATCTATGTGAAATCTGCGACTTTCTTTGATTAGTAAAGCTCTCTCAGCTCCTATGGTGACCTCCTTTTGGCAAGAAGTGGTAGGTGTAGGTGTTCCCTGTACCTCGGCTTCCTGTTCATGTCAAACAATATACGAGGCTACAACTTTTATGATTATAGAGACTATCACTAGACCTACAAGTGTACCTACCACTAATTTGGACCTACAATGATTATTTCCAGCATCCATGATCTTGCAAAGTTCCCAAAAGTTCTTGGTTTCAGCTGCAAACAATTAAGAGTCTCTTTTCTCCTCCAAATGTCGCTTGCTAACCAGTTGAACAATACTTTGAGAAGCTGGAAATCCCCTTGCAATTTCAGTTCCTTATTTACACAGTCCACAAAAAGACTTCCCTAGCCCTCTTTCGTCTTCTCTCTAGAAAGTCCCTAAGTTTATTCTTCTTCCACTCGGGCCTAGGTTATCTTCTTCATAGACCTTTATTTACAACAAAGTTCACTTTCAGTCCAAAATAGGATCAGCTCACAGAATCTCTAAAACATGTTGCAAAAGTTCAAGACGAAGAATGATTACCCCATGGGTCGGTGCCTCAAATCCAAACGTTGGAAAGACCAATCTTTGCAGTACCAGTTCACGGACTTTACTCAGAAGTTGGGGATTCGGAACAGTCAGGGTCAGCACTCCTTCGATTTCGAGACCTGGGACCACCAATCCCATGGCTATTTTCACATTCGGGGTCTTGTTGACCACAGTCACTAACCTCAACCTCCCCGAACTCAGAACTCCTGGCATCAGTCACAACGTACGTCCACTCTGGGGTGGCGTATCTCTGATACGGCACTCTTGCTCTCCTGGATCTTCTCAGACCTCCTTGAGCTTGTTCTTCGTCACCCTGTTCAGATTCTGATGTTTCAAAAACTGGGGCAAGATCTCTTTCACGTGCCAACCTCAGGTTCAGCCGCCTCTGACTCCCGGGCCAGACCTCTTCTGCTCTCGTGACACTTCTGCTCTCCCTCTGAGTACCCTGTGCATCACTTCCTTCTTCAGCTGAATTTGACTCTACTCCACCCACAGCAATGCTTTCTCCGTCTGAGTCAAATTCGGGGCTCTGATTGACACAACCCCCTTCAGCTCGATCCAGTGCACAACCAACTGTGTCAGCAACCCTTACAGCGTGACTTGCCCTCTCAGATGGCCCTGTCACCTCAGCTGGATTTTCATTCACGAGAGGGGATGTTTCTTCCAAGGGTGCTGGAACTCTGCGGATATAGGAGGCATGCACCCAGTTTGACAACCCTCCACACTTCACTGCCGTGTTCGTGACCAGTATTACCTGGTTCGGGCCACGCCACCGAACATCCAGGCAGCTCTTCCTCGCGTGCTTATGAACAAGCTCCCAATCTCCCGGACACAGGTCGTGGAACAGTTGCTGCTTGCACCTGCTGAGACACAGAACGGACCACATCAGCCAGTCCTTTGCAGTAATCAAGAATTAAGTCATCAGTGATGCTAATTAGAGTGGTAGCAGGTATTGCTGGCAGTCGCATTGCCCTCCCCATCAGGATCTCATGGGGTGATAACCCAGTTCTCCTGTCTGGAACACTGCGAAGACTCATAAGGACCAGGAGCAATGCATCAGGCCATTTCAGAGATGTTGAGGTGCACACTTTTGCCATCCGTGCTTTCAAAGTTCCATTAACCTGCTCCACAATCCCAGAAGCCTCTGGTCGATAGCTGCAATGTAACCTCTGATCCACATTCAATGCAGCACAGAGCAACTTCATGATGTCACTGTGGAAATGTGTCCCTCTATCTGATTCCAAAGAGGTCATAAAACCGAACCTCTGGATAAGCTCCCTCAACAATAGCTTAGCTACAGTGAGTGTGTCACATCTACGTGTTGGGTAAGCCTCCACCCACCTTGAAAAAACACATACCACAACTAAAATGTACCTCAACCCATTACATTTTGGCATCTCAATGAAATCCAACTGCATTCTATTGAAAGGCCCTCCTGACCTTCCAATGTGACTCAAAGTAACGGCAGTCTTCTTTCCTGCATTCATCTGTTGACACGTGACACACCTCTGGCATACAGCTTCAGCAACTGCACAAAACTTCGGATTGTACCATGTCTGTATAAACACTCGCACCATTGCGTCCCTGCCAAGATGTACTGCACCATGTATCAATCTTGCCATTGGGCTCAACAAACTTTCCGGCAACACTGCTCGACCATCACTCGAGACCCACACATCCACATCTTCCTTCTCACATCCCGACCGTATGCAGCCATCTCGTTCTTGGTCGGTGACCTCATCCTGCAATCGTTTTAGTTCCTCTCAAATGTCTGCCATGGCTAACATCAAGCTGAGCTCAGTTCTTTCTAGGCTTTCTCCAGTATATCCTGCTGTAAATATGCATCCTTGTTCTGCACAGAAACGTGCAACTTCGTCCGCGTAGTTGTTACCCAATGAAACAAAATCAGTCCCTTTCCCATGAGCAGAACATTTGACAACTGCAATTTCCTTTGGACACTGTAATGCCTCTAACAACTGCCTCACATATTGCCCATTTCTGATGGGCGAACATGAAGATGTCATGAAACCTCTCTGTGACCATAACTGCCCAAAGTCATGAACCACACCAAACCCGTACTGACTGTCGGTGTAGATCGTTTTCTGATCAGCAGCCAAACAGGCACGGGTCAAAGCAATGATTTCAGCTTCCTGTGCGGAGTGTACTCCCTATAAACAAGCAGCTTCAACAACTCCAGTGATGGTACATACAGCAAACGCTGCTCTTAGTCGACCAACATTGTCCCTTAAGCATGAACCGTCCACAAAGAAAATTTCATCAGGATCAGGGAGTGGTTCATCGACAATGTCTGGTCTCGGTTTGGTGCACAGTTCAGTCACATCAAGACAATCATGGTCCTCACAATCTTCACCATCTGCATTTGGAATAGGCATCAATGTCGCAGGATTCAAAACAGAACACCTCTTCAAAGTCACATTTTCTGCCGCAAGTATAACTTGCTCATAGCGTGTTAATCTGTAATTTGTGAAGTGCTGTATTTTGGTCCTCGTCATCAACAGTTCAACAGAGTGTGCCACATAAACTGTAAGTGGATGTCCCATGACAATACTCTCACACCTTTCAATGCTGAAACCTGTTGCAGCAACGGATTTGAGACATCCGGGCAACACAGAAGCTACTGGATCTAAAGTAGCTGAAAAGTAGGCAACTGGTCTACGGACAGCTCCATGATTCTTGGTCAAAACTGACAATGCGCAACCTTCTCTCTCGCAACAGAACAACGAGAAAGCCTTGTTGTAATCAGGCATTCCCAAAGCCGGAGCACGACACATGGCTTCTCTCAGCTTCAGAAACGACATTAAACAGTTGTTGTCCCAAGGTACCGGATCATTCACATCCTTGTGCGTCAGCCGCTGTAAAGGCTTCGCTTCAAAGGAGAAGTTGGGAATCCATTGGCGACAATAGCCAACCATCCCCAAGAACTTTCTGACTTCTCTCTGTGTGGTAGGCACAGGCATGTTCATAATTGCCTCAATGCGATCTGGTGACACCTTCCTCTTGCCCTTCTCAATCCTGTGACCCAAAAACTGCACTTCACTCAGATAGTACTGCAATTTGTTTGGGGACACTTTGTGTCCATTCTCTGCCAAATGATTCAGTAAAGCAATAGTATCAATCCTGCAAGCGTATTCTGTTTCTGAGGCACTGAACAAGTCATCGATGTATTGCACCAGAACAGAGATCTGTGGCAACACAAGACTCTCAAGATTCTTCTTCAAGATCTGATTGAAGATCGATGGACTCTCCGCATACCCTTGAGGGATACAACACCACGTTAACACACGATTTTCCAGCCGGAAAGCAAAAATAAATTGGCTTTCCTCATGGAGTGGTATCGAGAAGAATGCTTGACACAGATCAATCACCTAAACCACTCAGCTTCACATGGAATCTGAAACAGTATCACAGATGGATTTGGTACCACTGGACAACATGGAACAACTATCGTGTTGACCTTTCGCAGGTTTTGCATGATCCTGAATTTCCCACTCGGTTTCTGTTGTCCCATGATAGGTGAATTATATGGGCTACCCATAATTTCCTTCAGGATTCCCCACTTAATCACGGACTCGATTACAGGTTTGATCCCTGCAATAGTCTCGGGTGTCAAATTATACTGGGGCGTCCTAGGAAATTCTACGTTCTGCTTGACCTGAATTTTCACTGGCTCTACACTTTTGATCAACCCAATCTCTTCTCCAGTGAAATCCCACCCCTCATGTGACACTGAGTCTCTCAAGTCAAGTGGAAGCTCCTCCACTGTCTGCGCTGGGTACATTTCTATACACAGATGCTGATTTGCAACTTTAAAGGTCGCATCATCATCCTTTATCTGTACTTCAACTCAGTTTGGTGTGCAATAGATGGTACAATTTAACTTGCACAGCAAGTCTCTTCCTAACAGGCAGACTGGACTCGAGTCACACACCGCAAACTGGTGTAGATCTCAGAAAGTTCCTATTCTCACAGGAATTGGCTCTGTTAACAGACTGGTCATTCTCGTATTCGCTACTCCAACAACTTGGATCGATTGTCTCGAGAGGGGTAGATTAGGGACTACTGCGGATCTCACAGTAGAACGGGTAGCACCAGTGTCAATCAAAAAGGTAGTAGGGTGACCATCAACATCTGCTTCCAGAAATGGTCCCCTCTGGTCTACCTTCAAGACTGCTCCAAGAGTACAGTCTTCCTCCCCTCTCAGGCACCATCATGCCAACGGGTCTGGGCTGAACTCATCATACCCTTCGAACAGAGGCATCTGTTGATAAGTTCGAGTTTCCTGCTGAACCTGTTGAACCCTAGGTGGCTGGGGAACTTGCACCTGCGGACTGAACGTCCCTCCATTCATCGACCTTGGTCTAGTCACTGTAGGGACCGCTTCAGGTACAGGTACCTGAACTATCTCTACTTCCTGCTGCACTTGGTTAATCAGGTTCAAAGGACACTCGCGCTTCCAATATCCAATCTGGTGACAAAGATGACACGCAGTGGTCTTCTTCAATGTCGCCACATTCACCCCTGTCTTGGGATCCACAGACTTTACCTTTCCCTGACCTTGCACATTCTGGTTTCCTCCTTGGTTATTTCCGGGTCTTCTTCCTAACGTCCCTCCATTAGGCTGAGCTTGGGCTGTTTGTATCTGAACAAGCATCTGTTTATCTTTCAACTTCCTATGTTTAGAATCTGAATATGCCTCGTTATCCCGCAGTCTTTTTCCCCGCAGGGAATTACAACGCTGTCGTTACAACGACCGCGTTGTAATTCCGCATACCATTACCCCTCGTTGGGGGGGGTGCTGGATTTTGGAATAGTCTAATTTACTATTCCAACTCCAGTCTGCGTGGACATTAGGGAAGGTGTTGGATTTTAAATCCAACACCTTCTCCTCCCTCCGCAAGTCGTTGTTCCGACTTGCGGGGTAATGGTATGCGGAATTAAAACGCAGTCATTTTAACGACCGCGTTGTAATACCCTGCGGGGAAAAAGTTTAGTGGTAAACATTGTTTACCTTCGAATCTACCTCATCACTGCAGTATCTGGCATACCGCAAGATTTCATCTACCGGCTTGTTCTGCCAGCAAATCAAATGTTGCTGTATCATAAGGCTAACCTCGGGCCTCAATCCCAACACAAACTTCGAAACAAACAGTCCCATGTCTTTAGAGTCTAAGGCATCTAATCCACTGTACTGCTTGAAGGCCTGCAAAAGGCGTTCATAATATTCGTGCACCGTCTCTTTTGGTTCTTGAACTGTCCGATCTGTCTTAACCCAATCAATATCCTGAGGCGAGATTTTCGATTTTAACCATGTAATCACCTGCTCAAACTTGTTCATAACTATGGTTGACGGACCATTCGTGACAGGATCCCTTTCTGGCTCTGAAGTCGGCCATTCAACAGCAATCTTACATGCAGACCATAAGTCCCCTGGAACCACAATGTCAAACAACGTGTTCAAATCAATCCACAACACCTTCGAGATTTTGACAAAGCGATCAACCTGCTTGTATCATTCTACAGGCTTGTCCCTCAGCCGAGGAAAATCATTGGTAAATGCAGCCAAATCACCCCTACTCCAAGGCCCATGCAAGTACCCTCCATTTTTTACCACTCGTAAAAGGAAATTCCCTACGTCTAGCGTCCCTCCACCTGGAGGCGGCGTCTCTCCTACAGTCCTTTTGGAACTCTTCTTCTAGGATCATCTTTCCTCCCATTTATCAAGCATGATCATGCACGCATCGCTATATTTAAATCTCTGATGTGTGTTCCCAGTCCTATGACCCTTTTCTCTTCCAGTTCTTACTGCAACCTATGGTTTCCCTGCAATGACTTCGTTTTGGACAAATCCACCTGATACTTCTTGGCCAACTCGGTCAGTTTCTCATGTGCAGTTCTTGCCTTACAAGTCAAATCCTTCGCTACAAAAAGTAACTCATCTTGTTCATAGATTTCTATCCTTTCAAGAGGCAAATTTCCATTTATTATTTCGTCTACTGCTGCTTTCAATCTCACTACATCTAACATCCTTGTTCTCATGGCGCCTTTCAATATTTCTCAACAAGCTGCACCATTCCGTTTGTCGTAATAGCAGCTTTGATATCGAGATCTACTCTCTTCTGTTATGTTCCTAGAGACTGGTCGGTTTCCTGAATTATCTTGCTCATCATTTCCTGCGGTTCTCTCACTCTGAATCCTCACAGGCTGTACCCACATTCTCAGATCTGATCTTGACTCGGCCAGAGACCTTGGTCTTATCGGTCTCCAATCCACCTGTCCTCTAGAGGAGTCTGGGGTGGCTGGCAATGGCGTACTCCATTCTATAGGTCTCGGAGCCTGTTCCATCTCACTCACTGTACCATTTCCTTCAACAACCTTCCTTGGTCCAGCAGTTGACTGTGCCGGACTACCAACTTCTTCTTCGTCTGGGTTATAGACTGAAACTATGGGTCCAATAGTAACCGGTACTTTTAAAGCATCCGGTAACCTCACACCTCTCACAGCTTCTGTATTTGCTAAGGGCAGGATTCTCATGTCCTCCGTTCCTGTCGAGATTTTCCCTACTACTCTCACATCTGACTGAGTCTGTAGTCCACTAGTCCCTTCCGCTGGAGCTGACTTTCCTTCGTAGGAATCTGGATTGAACGGAGGCAGTCTTTCCGACAACAACCTCTCTACCAAGCTGTCATCCGTATCACTATCATCCTCTTCTACGCTCTTTGCCTTCGCACTGTCTGTTTTCTCTAGTAGTGGGTACAATCTATCCCCCTCAATCGTTTCCACTCTCCACCTCTTCTCTAATGCATCCCACCTCGCATCTTGGAATGCCCTGATCGAATTCTTCCCTCTTTTCCTGTCATACGCTGCTCTAATCCACGCATGTAGTGCCTCAAACTGGGTCGGTCTAGGCAAAGGTCGCAAAGAAGACATCACAGATTTTAACTATTATAAACATATCCAACCTGAAAGTACCATATCATGGGAAAATCAGTTCTCCCTCACCATGAGTCATTTTATGCCAATTTTCAAGCCAAATTTTAGTATGCAATCCCACATTCTTGGCCATATAATGCGCTGGAGTGTCCTCGGGAGGGGCTTCTTCTCCCCCACGAGTAACCACATGTCTGTCACCTCTACACAATTCTGGGAAAACCTTAAAACATTTCATGATGAACAAACTTTTTGATCACGCACAATATTTTCGTTCACTTCCTGATGTCGATACACCAATAGCAGCGCGACTCACACCAACCGACCTATCGCAGCGCAACACCCTCTGACGTCACACTTCCTCTGCTCACAGCAGTTCCACTCCTTCACAATTCGCTTCTCACTCTTGCATTTGTCCCATTCACACTCTGAAGTAATTATCTGTCCACAAACCGACCGGACAATCACTTCTCTAACTGCCTCCGGCAGTCTCTCGAAATTGTTGACCTCAAACCTGGCAACTGTCTGTCCGCGAAACGACCAGACAATCGCCTCAACTGATAGGTTTCAAACTTTCAATGTTCCACATACAACAACCCACGACCAGCGTCGGTTACTCACACACTCACACATTCGCTCCCCCTATCTCAGTCTGGGTAATCGATGACATCTCACGATTCCCCTCTCAATGGTCAACAAAATCTACCTTGGGTGTCTTCTACACCACAACATCTCAGACTACTCGTCGAGTTTAAGAATACCCGGGCTGCGCGCACTCACAGCCTGATCTCACAATCACTCAACTCTCATTCCAACTCCGCAAGACATCACACAATCAAATCAACACCGCAATCTACAAAACACATCGCCCTATTCATACTCACTCTACCACGAACTGCTGCTTTCCGCCGCACCGCTACTCTCCGTCAGTCTCCATGAGCTGCCGTCGTCTGCCACTCACCATCCAATGGGTCCACCCATACTTGAATTCTAGGGGTCTCTAAAATCTCTTATCTTGATCTAGATCTCCCCTCACTATCCGAGATAACCATCCTACTCTGTTACCAACTGATAAAGCCGGATTCTAATTTATCTTACCATCACCAAGAATCCTCTCAGGTCACCGGGTTCTTTTTATCTGCTAAATAGTGTAGAGGGGAGGAAATCCAATCTTTTTTTTTTCAAACTTTATTTATGATTTTCAATACAGAAAACATGTTATGCAGTACAAAGACAGAGCCACAAACATAGAGTATGTGAGCACCATATGCACAATTATATAAGCAGGAAGGTATTGGGACATATCCACAGTAGCCAGTGTTATTTCTTAAGGTGTACAGCAACATGGGCGATCGCAGACAGCGGGGCACAACATTCAGTTCAGTTAGGTCTGAGCCAGCTATATAACGCAAATCTGTGGATTTCTTATTCGGCACAGCCTCTGCAGGTGAGTCAATCCATTAGTCCTGAGGACACATTATTTTGCACATTACTTAAATCGTTCCAATCTGATATTAGACCATCACCCGTTGTCACAAGACGAGAGAGCCCTGTCCTTTCTCCATTTATTAGGTCAGCAGTAGACTACGAGGGGGAGGCCTCACCATCTTGTCCCCCTACCATCGGGCCGTTCATAGGGGACCCGTCAGCCCAAGTCAGCAAATACTGCGTTAGAGGACCCCATATATCCCATGGTCTAGAGGTACAGGGCACCGTTTCCGCTTATCTTGCAAGTTGTTCCTGACAGTACACCAGGTCCTCCATCCACTCCTTAAATTTAGGGGCCCATCCCCTGCCCCATCTGCAGGCCACCCTACGTTTCGCTAATAGCAGCGAAAGCGAGACAAAGCGGCGTCGTGTTTTTGGAATTTGTCTGTCATAGCCTAGCAGCGCGACTAAGGGGTCACAGCCTATCTGCAAGTCCGTCATTTCAGAAAGCGCCTCAAAGACAAGTCCCCAGTACTCCCCCACCCCCGGGCAATCCCATGCCAGATGTAGGAACCCAGCTCCCTCACTTCCTCACCTGTCACATCGTGCTGTATCACGCAGGCCAAAGCGGAGCATCTCTGCCGGGGTGCAATACATACGCTGCAGAAATTTATAATGTATGATGTGTAGCCTGGCACTAGCCGATATTTCCGTGGTTTGGGAGCAACAATATCGCCATTGCTCATCCGTGATGTCCCTATGTAGGTCGGCCTCCCAATGCATTTGCGCCTTGCTATGAGGGGTTTCGCCCTCTGCTCGTATCCTTCGGTACAAGCTGGACACCAGGTGCCCAGGATTCGCGCTCTGTAACATCTGCTGCAGTGGCTTCAAAACCTCCGGCTCTCGCGGAAAGCTCTGGAAAATGGACCGCAGACCTTTTCGCAGTCGGATATACAAAAATCTATCTAAAGGGGTGGGCTGTGTGGCAGCAAAAAACTGGGCGGGCGTACAAAATGTGCCATTACAAAACAGATCTCCCCAAGTTCGTCTGCCCGATCTAGCACTTAATTGCCTGAAGCCTGTCTCCTGCAGCAGGGGCAGCCGGGGATGATATGTCAGAGGCAAGGCTGGGGAGTAGAGGGTCGACGTCCCCAAGGTCTTCATAACTATAGTGCCACGCATCCACCGTGCTCGTGACCATAGTTGGTGCAGTGTGCCGAGAGCCAGAGTGTGAATGCAACATTCCATCGAGTGGAATCGGGTCCGCCAGCCAATGCTCAGCCGCTACTTGCGGCATGCATGCCGGCGGGTGTACCCAATAGTAGGCGTAATGAGCTTGAGCGCAGGCATGATACAGCTCAAAATCCGGAATGTTAAATCCCCCATTCACTGCAGGCCTGGAGAGTACCCTCCACTGGATCCGCGGTCTCCTGCCGCCCCAAAATAACCGTATAAGCTCAGAGCGCAATGTCTTAAAGAAGAGCCGGTCCGGATGGTAAGGGAGGTTGAGGAATAAGTATAGGAACTGTGGTAGTACCACCATTTTTATCAATGACGCTCTACACGCCATTGACAGGGGCAGAGCAATCCAGCGTGTGACATTATCAGTAAGTTGGCTCACGGAAGTGCCGTAATTTAGGCGGACCATTTCCTCTCTATCCCCCGAGACCTGAATCCCCAAGTATCTCAAATCCGTGTCACACCAGTCGAGCGGGTAGTCCAGTGGGAATTTAGCCGCTGCCGATGTCAAGGGAAAAACATGCGATTTCTCCCAATTGATTTGGATGCCTGAGAGTTTCCCAAATATTATAAATTCCCGCAATAAGGGATTTAGGTTAGTCTGGGGGTCCCGAACGTACAGAGTCAGATCATCAGCATACAGTGAAATCAATATTTGTCGCAGGGGGCATCGAAGCGCTCTATCATTGTGGTGCTGCCTCAGTCTGCACGCCAGAGGCTCGATCGCGAGGGCGAACAGCAGAGGAGACAGCGGGCATCCCTGTCTAGTCCCTCTTGTGATGGAGAAGGCAGGTGACATCCGACCATTAACGAACACCCGAGCCGTGGGTCTACGGTATAACAGCTGTATCCATGATACAAATCCCGGGGGGAAGCCCATGCGGAGCAAAATACCAAATAAATAATCCCACTCGACGGAGTCAAACGCTTTAGTAGCGTCCAGGAACACCGCAGCCAGCGGTAGGTCAGGCGACACATTCTGTTGAATCGAGCACAGCGTACGAAGATTGTGCGATGTAGCCCTCCCTGGAATAAATCCCGCCTGATCGGGCAGGACCAGCTTAGCTATGAGGAGGAGGACCCGATTCGCTATGAGCTTAGCGAATATCTTGGTATCGCAGTTAAGGAGCGATACCGGCCTGTAGGATGTACAGAGCTGTGGTTCCTTGCCAGGCTTTAAAATAGAGGTGATCAGGGCTTCATTCATGGAAGGAGGAAGCGTTCCGCCCTCAAATACCTCCTCGTATAATTCTTTCAGTATGGGGGCCATTATATTCACATAAGTCTTATAGAATTCAGCCGGGAGTCCGTCAAGACCCGGCGCCCTCCCAGACTTCTGCTGCATAATCGCCTCGCGGACCTCATCTATTTCAAATGGGGCACATAGGAACTCTCGGTGGTGATCTTCCAGCCATCCCAGTGCAACATCTCCCAGGAATGGCTCGAAGTCTAAGGTGTCGCCGCGCTGTGTCGTGTGCAGTTTGGTGTAATGGGTCACATATATTTCCTGCACCCCCTCCGTGTCTCGACGCATCTCGCCCATCGGGTCCGTCATCTCTAGAATATAATTAGAGAATATAGGTTTCCTAATGGCTTCCGCCAGTGACCTGCCTGGACGTTCTCCCTCCCCATATTTCTGAGCTATCCAGTATTTCCCCAGGAACTTGGATTCCCGGTCCGCTGTGTCTGTGTATTCTGACAATTTGCCTCTAAACTCAGCCTGTGCCTGCTCACCATCTCCCAGAGCCATCCGCACCTCCAATGTTTTCATCTCTCTTTCTAAGCGCTGGAGTCTCCCGCGGATATCTCGGAGTACCCCAAAACTTTTTGACATGCATACCCCCCTAATCGTGACTTTAAATGCTTCCCATATAATCTCCACCGAGTCAACAGAACCTTTATTTCTCTGAAAAAAAGCCCTTATTTCCTCCTCCAGCTCGGCCTGGAACACCGTGTCTAGTAATGCTGTGGGCTGTAGACGCCATGCCCGCTTCTCTCCACCCCCCCAGCAAGTCGATCCTGAGGTGTACCGGCGAGTGGTCTGAATATGTGCGCGGCAGGTGGCTTACGTCCTTAATTGATGGCCCTAGTCCTCTAGTTGTCAGGCAGTAGTCTATCCGGGACCAAGACGCCGAACTCGACACGAAATGCGTACCCTCCGTAGAATGTGGGTGCATGTGACGCCACAGGTCGATGAGTCGGCCCTCTTCCATAATCTCCCTCATCACTGCCTGTGTGCGATTGTAGTGGTGCGGCATCGCCGTGGACCTATCCTTGCGAGGGTCAAATGCCACATTAAAATCTCCCCCCAAATGACATGTGTGGTGTCCAATGCCAGTACTTTTCCCCACAGAACAGTGAAAAATTCAGGTGTATCCACATTTGGACCATAGCAGCTCACTAGCGTGATGGTGTCGGAACCCAGTCTCCCCCACACAATCGCATATCTTCCCTGTGGGTCTACAAGTTCTCCCTGTGACGCAAAGGGCGTATGTCTCTTGACAAGGATGGCAACCCCTCAAGCGTAGGAAGAATATGAGGAAAACAATCTATAAGCCGCCCACTTTCCCGCAAATGTGATGTTGTCCTGTGGAACAAAGTGCGTTTCCTGCAAAAACGCTATGCTGATGTTGTGCCGATCTAGATATGATAGTATGTGCCTCTTTTTCCTAGGATTTCCCATTCCCCGTCCATTCCAGGACAATATACCCGTACAGTTGTCAATCAACCCGCCGTCCGCATCCCCCATTGGCAATAGTAGTAGCCTGTCCGTGTCCCACCAGTATCCTACCAGTTACAGCTGAGCAATTGCGCAGGTGCCTGTCTAAGCGCATCACAATAAATTCTAAAACATTCCAACTATCCATCCCCCACCCTCCACCCACTGAAACATCCCAATCATGCCAGTAACAAATAGCCCTCCCCCCACTCTATCCCCAAATTATCTCTCCACAAAAAAAGGCTTGAAAACTCTGCCCAATTACAACAGAACCCCACAACCAGAAAAAGATACTCAGGGGTTCACCCAGATGGGGTTTGTCGCCAGGTAGCGCACAGTTAGAACCCGTCGTCTCTGGGGCACCCAACGGGCCATCTGCCCCCCGTAGAGGAGGCAAGGGTGTCCGATGTATTTCATATCAGTTTTCCAGTACCAGGGTCGATCAGTCCGTTGACGTGAGGAGTTAGTTCGCCAGAGTGGGCATGTCTATTGCTCAGATGGGGTGTGGTCCTGACATCCATCCGCCTCAACATCAGCTACACGTTCCACCCCTTATCAATTTACTCAATGTCTGATGTGGTGGGCGATCTGGAGCCCGCCCCATGCTGCCCCCCCCGTGGCACGCCGTTTCAGTTGTTTTAGATATGCCTCGGCCTGCTGTGGGTTAGCGCAGAATGTTTGTTTGCCTTGATGAGTGATGCGGAGCCGGGCCGGGTATAGCAGCGCATAGTCCACCTGTGCTTGTCTGAGCTTCTGTTTCACAGGAAGGAATTTCCATCTGTCTTCCTGCACCGCGGCCGTGAAGTCTGGATCTATAGTGAAAGTTACCCCTTCGTATTGAAGTTGCTTCTTTTCCCTTGCCACTCTGAGGGCCATGTCACGGTCTCTGTAGTTGAGAAGACGAACGATGATGGGGCGCGGCGTTCCGCCCACAGGTGGTCGCGGGCCCAGCGACTGATGCGCCCTCTCAACCACAAATTGCGAGGATAAGGACTCCGCCCCTATTGTCGCCAACAGCATTCGCTCGACATACAGCTCCATCCTACCCGTGTTGGTGGTTTCGGGTATTCCTAGGAGGCGGAGGTTGTTGCGTCGGCTCCTCGCTTCCATATCCTCGCTCTTGGCAGCGATAACTTTCAAGAGTTTGTCCATTTGAGCCATCGTGGTTTGCATGCACACTGTCGTATCTTCCGATTCCGATATGCGCTTCTCCACCTCCTTGAGCCGGTCCTCATGTCAGTTGATTTTACGCACAATGCTATCCATGCGTGTGGTCATGTCGTCCATCTTGCCCGCAATAGCAGCGATGCCCTGTCGCACTTCCAGGAGGATAGTTTTCATGTCGACTTCCGGCTCCTGAGGCAGCTCTTGAGCGCCTGCCGTCGCGGGTTCAGAACTCCCTTCCAGGGGCACCTTGGAGGTCTTCTTGGTCTCAAATTGTAGCCGAGGCTGCCGAGGATCCGTTTTCCCCATCTTTCCCAAGCGCAGAATGTATCTTCCAGATGCCAAGGGAGTGCAGGCAAGTGTAGGATTCCGCCTATTCTAGGCTATGGCACCAAGTTGGTCCCCAGCTCCTCGGTCAGGCAGTCTATAGGGTGTCACAGTTGACGGCGCACCCAAGGTGCCCTATTTACTGATCCCCTCCAGGATATCTCACTTCGGATATTTTGAGCGACTTCCTGAGCGGCGCCCGCTGCCTATATCGTTCATCCCGCACCTGTGGCTTCGCCTTCTACGCAGTGTCATGGATTTGCGGCAGCACTGCACCGTCTGCTCGTGGCGTCCGCAGGGAGGATTGTGACCATAGGATAGTCCATAAAGAGGGGTCTGGGCCCTCACTCGCAGCCCGGGATATCTCTCCGCGCCACTCACACCACCATCGGCCCGCAGTGTCGTCCCGCTCGTTGGCTCCAGCCACCACACAAGCGCACTCGTCCTCCCAGAGTAGCGCTACCCTTCGCCTCCGCCTGAGCTCCCCCGCAGCGTCAGGTGGCCAGGACACCTCGCAGGTTTTAGTGGCGGGGGAACAGGGGATCACAAGCAATGGTCTTAGGCGTCTGTCTACGCAGCGGCAGCTCCCGCAGAGACAGAGATGGCGCTCACCTCTTCTAGCGCGTCGTCTGTATCAGCCGGCAGTACCCTCTTGCTCAGGGCCTCAGTCGCAGCATTTCGGCCGTGCAGCTTGCAGCGCACCTCAGCTCCGTCCCCACAGCCATCACCAAGGTCGCAGGGCCAGCTCCGATAAAGGAATCAGTCTGACACAGGAAGCGAGGTACCTCCACCGCCTCTCCTCTGCGAGCAGCTATATCGGGGCAAACCGCCGTCTCTTCTTGTAGTCCGAGCTCCGCCAGCCAGCGCTGCGGGTCACTCTCCACTCCCGCCTGGCTCGTCGCTTTTGCAGGACGCGTCAATGCGTACTCACTGACATCCCTGGCGCTGAGGTTCCGCGACGGGCAGCCCTCTCTCCCGCAATCCGTCTCAGCCACCACGGCCGCGAGCACCAGTCCGGGGCGGCCCCTCGTGCCACGCGAGCGCAGCGGCCTCTCGTAGACGTGTACCGCCCAGCGCAGTCTCCAGTCAGGCAGGCTCCGTCGCCGGTCGGATCTGTCCCTGCAGCTCACCGCCCCCCCACGTCTCTATTCTTCGTAGGGCTCGTCTGGATCGTGTCTCGACTATTTCTGTCGCGATGCCCCGCAGTTTTAAGGTGGAAGCTGGTCCGGAAAGAGGATTATTTATCGGATAGTTGCATCGGACTGCGGGAGCTTCACCCGGAGGCAGCCATTCCGCAAGTGCGCCACCTAGCGTCCCCCGAGGAAATCCAATCTTTAGTACAAAATCAACCAAATCAAATTCGAACTCTAAAGGACCACTGACCCCGAATCTCAAATTTTAGAGATTTATTATAAAGCCAAAAATAATTGCACATACAAGCACCTCAACACGAGGTTAAGAAAATAAATGGGCACTAATACAAAAAATATCCTACGCAGGAGTCTCATCCGACTCAGAATATGAAGAATAGTCAATTCAAGAAGCATCAGGCAGGCAATAATCACTCCAATCTCTACATTAGAAGTCATTAACCTAAAAAGAAAATCACTTAGTCTATCCCTACTCTATCTCTAAGGTGACATCCCTACTTAGCATTTTCCCCAGGCAATAGAGTAAAAAGGTGTCAGGAGTGAAGACTTCCTTAGAAGTACACTCACTTAGCCAGAGCTCGTTCTAAGATGCTCCTTCTAGCTTCCCATCTAAACCTCGACTGCTCAACCCACAGGCCACTGTCCCTAATTCAAAATCCCCAAAACATAGAACACGCCCTCCGGCACACCTCTTCAGCCAGGTCTTCTCCCAGTGATTTTCCACTGAAACTTGTCTCCCTTCCAACGACGGTTTACTCGTCCTTGGGTCCCAGGCACCTTCTATCATCCCTGCATCCAGTATACTCCCATGTTGGCTTCTCATGCCATCCTAACTCCTGAAACAAAGGGTTAGTTTCTCTAACAAGCTAGGTGTCCTTGCACCTGCAACAGAAACATGGGAACGAGAAACTTTTCACTACTCTAAAGATTTTCTAACGTCTCTGAAACTCAAAGCCTTACCAAGGGAAATCATTTTCGGCCTACAATATTTAGCTAACAAAAGAAATGAACAGGTCTTTCTCTTAAACGTATATGCGATCAGGCCTTTACACAATTTAAACACACACTTCTAGAATCACACTATAAACATTGATTTCATTACACTTCATATATGAATAAGCAAACTACACGTGCAAACTTTAATATGATGCACATTTAAACCTAATGCATCTCATTACACGAAAACAAATCATTATGCATTGACTAAAATACATTTGCAATTAACTACGGCATTGCTCTTCATAAATGACATGGTTACATTTCTAATCACACTATTATAAGCAGATTTTAGTAATACATTTCTAAGGCACGCGTTAATACGGATCCCCTAAATATGTGGGTGCGGACTAACAGTGATTATTATGCACCCCTACAATTTTCAGAACAACATGGCGCTCTATCAGATACAAGCACTTCCATGAAGAACCAGAACTGATACAGTAATAATTATTCTAAATCTTGTGAGGCACGATCTCCAGGTCTCTTTCTGGGCCGCAGGGGTGGAAACCACCTCAAAGTAAGCCAACGGTGACATCTTGGTACTAAAAAGGAAAAGTGTCAGGACCAGAAACTCTGGTAAAGATGTGCAGTGATACTCTTGTAGAAAGAATATCCGCTTTGGGGTGCTCCAGGAGGGGGCTGAGTCAGAACATTAACCTGTCCATGGAGGGATAGAAACTGTAAATATTGAAACTGAGAGCAGTCACGGCTAGAACGAGGAAATCACCTCTTGTGATTGTTTATTTGCAGGGCGGTGTCCCCTCCTACACATAAACAATAATTGAAAATCATGACGTTTTTCAACTTCTATGAGTGCTGCATTAAGCAGCACACATAGGAGTTTCAAAACGCCAATTCAGATTGTTTATGTGCAGGAAGAGACACCTTCCTGCACATAAACAATTACAAGAGGTGATTTCCTCGTTCTATGTGTGTACCGTCCTGCACATAAACAATCATTGAAAAAAATGAAGTTTTAAAACTTCTCTGTGTGTTGCATTAAGCAGCACACATATAAGTTTCTAAATTCCAATTCAGATTCTTTATGTAGGAAGGAGCACCTTCAGGCACGTAAACAATCATTCCTGTGATGCAGGCACCCTTGCGCTATGGTGCAAGGGTGCCTGCGTCGGCGCACGGCAGCAAACTGTGCACCAGCACTGGGGAGACAAAAGGTATCCATCATATCGTTGTAGATATGAAGCATCCCTCTGCTTCATAATGAATGCAGTACAGCACAGCCGAATGTCTTGAGGCACCGCGCTGCGTTATTTCCTTGTAAATAGGGCCCATTATGTTTATGTAGGAAATACAACTGGTTAACGAGGAGAGAGAGGAAGTCAGCAAGAAATGGAGTGGCAGTCTGCACCATATATTCCATACATCACAGTGTATACTCTAAGGGGAGTTGACATATTGACAGCTCCAGCAACACCTATTTAAATCATGAATGAAATACTAGAACCCATGGCAGATATGTACTGTTGGGGGTCAAATTAGACGGGACATACATGCTAGTTGTAAATGTGTATGCACCATTTGAAGATAACACGTTTTTTCACTGAGATTTCAGGCTTGTGTACTCCCTGTCCGGAAGCACTGATAGTGTCGCCTGGTGATTTTAACTTTATGTGGGATGAAGAACTTGACATACATCCTGTAGGATGCTTATGCATAACGTTATAAGCGAAAAGCAATCAGTTTGTTTCTCAACCCTTACGCTCCTTCATGGTGCAGCACAACAGATTCCGCTGAGGCCCAGGGTATGAACATGCTCTGACAAAGCTCCACGTTAGACAATGCTGAGGCTTTCAAATGCAATGCAATTGCCCTTTGGGCTGTCAACAAGGCTAGGTTGATGAAATGGTTAGTGGTGCCCCCTACTCGTCGATGCCTGCACAAACCCAACGTGCAACAGGCCTCACAGTCTAGGTCGTCTTGCCGGCCAGTAGCGCCCGTGAGGGCCAAGCAGATCCCTGACCAGAATTTATCGGCTAGTGGACAGTCCCAAAACATATGAATTATGTCTGCCACAGGAGCGTGATAGCGAGGGCAGGTGGGCAATACAGTGGGGTATATTTTATACAGTTTAGCGGGTGTGAGGTGTGCTCTGTGTAACACTACATTTTATAAACTGAAAGCATGCATTGCTTGAGACTTTACGGTGGTAGGCAGTTGCCCTACTCCATTCTTTCCAAGTTAGTTAGCAACCAAGGTCGTGTTCCCATGCCCGCAGGACCAATACTAAAGGATCTTGGTTTGTGTGCAAGAGAGCCTTAATGAGCCAGGAGATAAGCCTCCACCCACTGCCCATTGTGCAAAGTGTTTGCATTAGGAGGTGGGTTGCTGGCTCTGAGGCTGCTCCACTCGCGACAGCAGGTGTCTATGTACTAGGAATTGCACCGCTGGCAGGCCTGTCTCTTCGGAAAGGCCTTCGAATGGGATCCGGGCCCCATTCTGAAATAAATCCCCAAGGGTCTCTATTACCATTGAATCCAGCATGTCACTCCCTAATGGCCTGCTGCCTCCCTAACGCAAAACAAATATTATCGGTCTGTTGGCTGAAGGGCATGCCTACTATCTACCAGTGACCATTGGGAGAACCATTGTGAAGGATGTATTGCAAGGCGCATTGTTGCGGAGTTAGGCAGTGGGGGTTGCAGTCTATCTAGTGTGGGGTCCAGCACACATTTAAAATCTTTCCCGATGACCCAAGGTTTATGAGACCAGCGAAGTAGAAGTGAAGATAGGCTTGCCACAAACAGCATCTGAGCCATGTTTGGCAAGTCGACACTCCCAAATGCACAGCCCAATGTCCAGTGTTCCTTCCACAAACACACAAAGCCCTTCAGGATCAATTTCCACAGCAAGACAGCGGAAGGGCACCGATGGATGAATCAAAATAAGGGTCTTCCTTGCCAATTCTGAGTAGATGGTGCTGTAACACTGGCCCCTGCAACTATCAGGAGTCGAAGATGTTCCGCCTTGGCTCGATTTTTTCCCTATAAGAGTGTCACGTGGGTATCCCTTCATTTCTGATATTGGTGTATACAGTTGCATATCTTGGCAGTGTTCATGCCATGAATGTTCCGTGTTAGGACTGACAAATTAGACAATGGACCTTTGTGGAGAAAGGAGAAACGTGGCAGTGGACTGTCAACTGTCTCTGGAGGTACCAGGCCAATGACTCGCTTCCAGGTGAGTTACATCATATAGTAGGCTCAATAAGGAAAACAACACAAACGACCCAACTCCCATCCCCAGGATGGTAGAGCAACATCTGATGTCCAAACACTTAACACATATTGCGAGAATTGTGAGGGATACGGCGTGATGAGCGTTTGCCTTCGGTATCTCAGTGTGTGAGAGCAGAGGTAATACCATGGGGGATAGCAGGTAGTTGCTGGTGAAGTGCTCAATATGTGGGTACCTGTATGGGGATCTACAACAGCATTGGAAGTGCAAATCACCTGTATTCAGGCCCAGTCTCTGGGGAGTCCAGTCCAAGTTTGACCATGCTAACAAATTACAAATAATTTTTATGGCATGGAGTGGGTTCAGGTCTCTTCACATGTGGAGGACGTTTGCAGCAAGTCTGCAACACCGAGTCGTGAGCAACTCCTTTAACCTCTTCTTTGGGTAACTGTGGAGCTTGCCCCATAAGGGCTCCTAGAGCCTCAGACAATGTCTTCTGCCATTTGTGGCACGATTATCAGTGCTGATCTGATGCCCCACTAGTACGAGAAGTCTCTGAGCCTTGGTCGGAAGGGCCTCCCTCCAAGACCTCACTGGTCTGTGTGTCTCCCAGGTCTTGGACTTTTTTTGCCGGCCCCAAGGCCATGATTCTGTCTTATCTCATCTGCGCCAGTGTAGACACTGCGGCGGAATGTTTCACTCCCTCGCAGGATCCCTCACCAGTGTGGCCCCTCTGGGAATGCTGTGGGCCCTGCTGTGGGCCTGCTGTTTTGGAATCCGATGACTTATAGCGACATTGCTCTACCCAGTCCCAGGTGTCATCAATTTCTATAAAGATGTAGAATTTCTGGTGGGCGATGATTTTGAGTTTGCCGGAAACAGCAGGGAGTATGCCAGGCTGGCGTCAAGCAGTTTCTTTTTGACACCTGTGAATGATGCACGCCTACGTTGGACTGCCAACGTGTAATCTGGGAAAAGGAAGATCAGCACATTCTCATACATGATGGAGCCCTGGCGTCTTGCAGCCCGGAGGATTGTGTCTTTGTCCCTGTATTTCAGGAGTTGGGCTACCACAAGACCCGGTTTGGGCCTTTGGCGGTGGTCAAAGAGAGGGCATTCGGTGGGTCTTCTCCACCATGAAAAGTGGGGTTAGACCAGTGGGTGCAACTTGGACTGACAGCCAATCCTGGGAAAATTCTGTAGAGTCCTCCCCCTCTGTGTCCTTGGGGAAGCCGACTAGCCGCAGGTTGCTGCGGTTTGAATGGCCCTCAGCATCTTCCACCCTGTCCTCTAGAAAGTGTATTGTTTCAGTGAATTCAGCAACTTGGCTACAGAGGTCCTGGGTCTGAAACTGCTGGGTGTATATGGCGGATTCTGAGTGCACTATTCTGTCCGAGAGCTTGCACTAGTAATTTCGTGGAAGTCCCACTTCAGTCACCACTGCATCCACCTGGACTCCCAGGTCTTGTCTGGTGGCTGCGATGGCTGCTAGGATTATGTCTAGCTTTGCCTCCATAGGATTGGAGATATCCAGCGGTGACACTGCCCAAGCCCGTGAGCTGGGGGGTTGACCCCAGATCCCCAGCACACCCCATAGGCTGGAGAACTGTGGTTGAGGTCTTTCTAGAGCTACATGATCCTATCTATAGTGTGTCCCGTGGTGATCTTTAGCTGGTTGCAGCAGGCAGGGCTGAATCCGGCTCAGCTATAACTCGATGAGGGGGACCAGCCATCTGGCCAAGCCGGCACACGAATATAACTTGCCTATGGAGCTACAGCAGTCCTGTGAGTGGTGTCTGAGTCCAAACGGTCAGGGTGCAGGAATCTCAGGTATCTAGTGTCAGTGCTTTAGGAGACTCGCCTTTCTCTCAGCTGTTGGCTTCAAAGCAGGTTCAATATGGGGAGGCATGAGCAGTCCCAATTCTGACTAGGTTTCTCCGCGCTAGTGTGTTTCGGGAGAGCTTCCCAGATATGTTCTCCAGGTGAGGGCAGTGAATAAAGCAATGGGACCCCCTCCCTTTCGCCTCACTAAGTCTACAAGGGGGCCGCTGCTACTCTGTGCAGACCACCATGCTCTCTCCTTACATGGACTGCTCCCTGACTCCCACCTGTTGCTTCCGTTATTGGCAGTTTGTTTGCTGCAGAGGTGGCTGTGAGGGGACCAGGTGGCAATATGAGCTAACAGTGTTGCTGCCTCTATATACTTGGTGCGCCTTTTCATCTCCTGCCCGACACAGGCCTCCTCCCTCCAAGCAGCAGGGAACAAGCACACCTACAGGCTGACAGGCCCTCAGTCCCTGAGGTCTGTGCCGGTTGTAGACGACCACTACCCCATGGCTCTCTCACCTCTGCTGTAGGTCTCACCTCCATGGAGCTGGGCGCCGGTCTCTGCCATTTTCCTAGTAGCTCTCTTTACCCAAAGTGGGTTGCTCCTGCGGCCTCTTCGCGGCAAGGATCAATGGCTACAGCTTGCTTCTTTCCCCACCCTTGCCATCCCAGCGGCCTTTCATCGTCAAGATTTCAGCTGCCCTCCACCGCCGTTCCAAGCCGCTCTCTGACTGGACAGTGGCTTCAGACCCCCCTGGCATTCCGGCCCAAATGGATCCAGATCCCCAGGACCCCATAGGAGCTTCCCTCGAAGGCGCCCGCCATTTTTCGGCACCAGGCCACACACGCCTCTTTTGCAGACATGTTTGTGTACATTGGCTATTTATGCCACATTTTGCCACCTCATGCCCCATATATTGCACTATACAGACTAGCTAGAAGCAGATCATGTGTGCCGACTTGGCAACTTTCGCATTGTATCTCCGATTTGGGAACTTAGTGAGACAAGAACTGCAGATGCATTTTAAACTGAATGGGGGAAGAAATACCAGTACGGGCACTGAGTGGGGCACTTTGAAAATGGAGGTACATGAATATGTGATAGGGAAAATGGTTGCAGACAGATAACACATATAGGAACAGTAAAAAGATCACACTATCAAAGAGATGGTTACTACAGAACAACTAGCAGCATTAAAGACAGACACGCTTGTATTGATGTCAATAACAGAAGAGTATCAACTGACATCCTATAGATAGTGGCAATGTAGGGAGGGAGATAAACCTGGGAAACTAATTATGTAGCTATTGAAAAAGGAAGAGCTGTGCACACACTTAATAGCACTGTCATATCCACTGGGTAGAATAGCGTGCACTCAAGAAAAGAGTAGCAAAATATTCTTTGATTACCTGACAGAGCCACAAACTTCCATGGACTCGGAACTACTGGACAAAAGGATAGTCACTAATAACATGAAAAAACAAAATACCAAATAGACTGCTTGGATGTGCCATATTGAAGTAGAAGATATTAGAGGTCATAAGCAATCTGAATGGGGTTAAGACGCCAAAGGGCTATGTCTCCCTGCTGAATAAAATAAAAATGCAGGACATACTGATGGAATCATTGCAAGTCATACTAGAGGAAGTCAGAGGGAATGGGATGTTCTCACACACTTGGCAGGAGGCTAAGATAGTTACAAATTCCTGGACCATTCTTGATGTTAAATATACAGACTAAAATCTTTAGAAAGGTATTGGCCAACAGACTGAAGATGGTGATCGCATCTGTAATAAGTCAAGACCAGTGTGGATTCATACCATACAAAGACAGTAGGGGCAATGATTATGTATTAGCATCTTCGGTTACGGCAAAGGTCTTTGACACATTAGATGGGGGATAGCTGCACAAGATACTGGAAATACAAAATTTAGTGGTTAACAATTAATTTCCTGGTTAACATTGCTTTATAATGCCCCACCACAAAAGTAAGGGCTTATTCTGTGGTTCTGAGGAGGTAGGAGTTATGCAGAGGCACCAGGCAGTTATTCCCACTGTACCCACTTCTGTTTATGTTGGTGACAGAACGATTGGCATGCTTTTTCTTATAGGGCAAACCATGCATGCTAATGAAATGCTCATGTACCTAGGAAATCCACCACTTTCTGTGTCACTGTTGTTAGAGTACGTAGAAGAATTTTAAAAAATATCCAGTTTTTAGGTCAATTAGGATAGACCTCTGTTGTACCCATTCAATTTATGCGGGCAATATATGGCCACACCTGCCCCATAGTTGGAAACCAATTTATTTATGTCATTTATAAAGCGCATGAATCACCCCGGGTGGGGTATCTCCGCGCTGTGGACGAGAAGGGAGAAAGCTGAATGGGTTTAGAAGAGAGTTGTTTTCAGTTTTTTTCTAAAAGACAAGTAGTTATTGCAGAGCCGGATATCCAGGGGTAGCTGATTCCAAAGTTGGGGGCCAAGGTAGTAGAATGATTTGCCTCCCAATCTGGTTTGTTCAATCCTTGGCATGGTAACGAGACCTTTTCCTTGGGAACGTAAGGTATGTGAAGGGGAGTATCTAACTAGTTTGTCTGCCAAATATGTCGGTCCCATATGGTTAAGGCCTTTGAACACCAGACAGCAGATTTTGAACTGGATCCTCTTACGTATTGGTAACGAGTGTAGTTTACGAAGTAGAGGAAGAGAGGGTGTGCGGTGGGGAGCACTAGTTATTAGGTGAGCTGCCGTGTTCTGAACTACCTGTAGGCTGTTTAGTGAGGACTCCTTTGCGGCAATAAGTAGGGCGTTGCTGAAGTCCAGACGGCTGAGTACTAGGGCATGTACCAAAGTTTTCCGAGTGGAGGAGGGAAGAAAATGGAATACTCTCCGGAGTAGGCCAAGGGCATGGAAGCATGCACGTTTGGTTGAATTGATGTGCTCCTCCAGATTGAGTTTGTTGTCAATTAGGACCCCGAGGTTTTTGACCACTGGTTTAGGGGAAGGGGGGGGGCCTAGTTCTTCGGGCCACCAACTCGGTGCCCAGCTAGAAATTGCATCCTTGAACAACATTATTTCAGTTTTTCCTGCATTGAGCTGTAGGAAATTATTGCTCATCCATGATGTTATAGTTTGCATGCCTTCAAAGAAGATATTTTTGGTGTTGGGAGAATCTTTATCAAAAGAAAGGAGAAGCTGAGTGTCGTCAGCGTAAGAGAGTGGAGTGAATCCAATGTTTCTCAGGAGAGTAGCTAGGGGGGCTACATACACATTAAAGAGAGAGGGACTGAGGCAGGAGCCTTGAGGAACTCCCTTTGTGACTGAGGTGGTCTTAGCACTGAAAGGGCCCAAGTTGACTGTTTGGGTTCTTCCTTTGAGGAAGTTCCTTAGTCAATGCAGAGCCGCGTCCTGTATTCCTATGATTTGTAATCTTTCTAATAAAATCTGGTGTGAAATGGTATCGAATGCAGCGGACAGGTCGAGCAGTATGAGAATTACTGCTCGGCCCGTGTCCGTCTGCATTCGAATGTCATCAATGACATTGACTAAAGCTGATTCTGTGCTGTGTCGAGGCCGAAATCCTGATTGTGTTTGGTCAAGACAGCCGGAAGATTCAATGAATGCGGAAAAGTGAGTGTTGATATGTTTTTCTAGCAGTTTACTATGTAAAGGGAGTAATGAAATTGGGCGATAATTGGATATCACATTCGGGCCAAGTTTAGTGTTCTTTCTTATAGGCATGATCTGTGCTGCCTTCCAGTCGTCGGGTAGCTTGCCTTCCACGATGGATTTGTTGAGGATATGACAGAGGGGTGTAGCCAGTTCCCCTGCTAAACGTTTTGAGATTTTGGCTGGAATGAGATCCTTGGGGGAGCCTGACTTGGCAGATCTAAGGAGCGATTCAGTTTCTTGGGTTGTGAGCAGAGGGAATTTTTGAAGGATAAGTGTGGGAGGAGGGGGGAGACTAATGTGCTGTGGTGATTGTGGTGTATGGTATTGGTAGTTATTTTGTTATATATATCATTTATTTTCTGTGAGAAGTGATTGGCAATGTTGTCACAGAGTGCCTGAGTGGGTTCATCTTCTGGATTACAGGCTTTGGGATTGATGAGGGAGTTGAGTACTTGAAAAAGGACTTTGGGAGTGATGTCTGTGGTCTTTAAAAGATTAGCTATGTGGTTTTTCCGAGCAGATTTTAAGTTTTTATGATAGGAGTCCAAAGCTAATTTGTATTTGTCTTTATCCAAAAGGTGTTGGGTTTTGCGCCATAGGCGTTCTAATTTTTTACAGTGGCTTTTTTCTACACGGAGGTCATCGGTGTACCAAGGGGCTTGAGTGCGTTTGGTGGTAGCCGAGAAGTGTTTCAGAGGGATTATGGCATCTATAGTAGATTTAATTGAGTTTTGGAAGGTGGTTATACATGTATCCAATGAATCAGAGGCAGAATAATGAGGGGGAGTGAATGTATCACAGAATAGTGTGGGGGTTAATTTGTACCATTGTCTGTATTCTCGTGAGGGTAAATTATTTGCGGTCACTTGGGCTGCAGGACCCAACAGATTGAATTCTATTGAGGAGTGGTCAGACCAGGTCAATGGATTAGTTGAAAGGTATTCGATGTGTGGGGTATTAGAGAGGACTAAGTCTAGAGTGTGGCCTCCACTATGTGTAGGGGCAGTATTAATTTTGGTGAGTCCTAACGTTGATAATTCAGTCAAAAGAGTGACCGCGTCTGAATCATTGGGGATCTCACTATGGACGTTGAAGTCACCCAGACGAAGAAATCTGCTGGAGGAAATTACATGAGAGGCGATTGTATTGAGGAGATGGTGAATAGAGTCAGAAATGGGACCTGGAGGACGATATACTAGTGCTCCTTTCCAGCTTAGCTGAGAATGGATGTCCAATCTAAAGGTTAGGATTTCGATTTTATTGCTGGTATATTGATCAAGCATGGTTGCTTTTATCGGATCTTTGTATATGATGGCTATGACACCTCCTGTGGCAATATATGGCCACACCTGCCCCATAGTTGGAAACCAATCTAGTACCTAGGGATAATGATAACTACTGAGAAGTCATTGAAAATAGGTTCAATACACTGAGAATACTGGCTTCAGTTAAAAAAGATGTAGAATTTTAAGATGATGCTCCCCCTGCCACTAAAGGACAGGAAGGTACTGGCAAAATTGTTTGTTCTTCCGGGATGTCTTTATGCTTTAAAAGGCTGCATGACTGTTTTTTAGTTCAAAACCTACAGGATAGCGCAGCTGTTTGGTTTGCTAAAGGCATGTTGGGGACATTTAGAAAGTTGACCTACGAATGCATTCAGTCCATTGCTGGCCATTGGCTTTGGCTTTGTGGTTTGTAACTGACATTTTATGGCTTTCTATTTGCTGTCTTTACTTGTTTTAGGCTGTCCAGCTTGAGCTTGTCCCTCCCGTTGCCCAAACCTTGTTTACTGTATTCTTCCACGAAGTCGCTTTCTGTAATCCGGCCTTTAAATCTTGTTATATTCTTGTCACATTATCTGTGCATTGAAAGACAGAGGTCCAATGTCAATCTGTCTTCCGAGGGAGCTTGGTGTTTACTTTTCTTTCTCTGACTTCTAAGTGAGAGAATTTATGTGACAATCCTGCTGAATACCTATGTAAGTGTAAAGGGTACAGGATACTTTTTTTCTAGCACACAAAAAAGAAAACAAGTCAATGCTGGCTGAACAAAGCACAGTCAATGCTGGTCACATCATTGCACTTTTTTGTACTACTTTGAACCATACTGCACAGCAGCCACGCAGCTGTACAACATGGCTTAAAAACATTGGAAGTCTAAGTAGTAGAACTATTTGGCTGTGCCAATGTTTCTTTGCCACCTGCATAGCTTCTGTGCAGCATGGCTGAAACAAAAAAAACCACTATAAAGCAGCCAGCACTTTGTTTTTTACTTTTAGCCATGCTGCACTGCTTTACATCATGACTACAAAACAACATTGGCAAAGCTAATAGACCTCATATAGGCGGGACCTATTGAATTCGCCAATGTTTATCCTAGAGAGCTGTTTGTTGGTTTAGATAAACTTCTGTGGAGATTAATATGGGAGGAATGGGAATAGAAAGAACCTTTGCCATACTGCAGAGAAGCAGAGGGTGGGATGCATATACTAGAAAATGAGAGTAATTATCTGGCTTTCCAACAGCAATACCTTACACCAGGGTTTGCAGAGGAGGGAGGTCCAGATAAAATACTATTATGAGGGATGGTGAAGATCGAGACATGCACCGGCTTCTGCTAAACGCCGACATTATGATGAAAGCATACTCTATATATCCCAAATTGGCCAAGTGACAGTAGAAACAAATCTGTAATACATTTTGAATAAAAAATTTGAGTTACAAAAAGCACTTGCTAACATGAAGTTAATTTCATGGAAGGAGTGGAAACTGTTGCAAACGGGGAATTTATTCTTCATTGGTGAGATGCTCATGTTTGGGTAAGCACAGGCTCTATTTGAAGTTCCAAACACACAGTGGCTCACTTACAAGCCCCGTTCACCGCAAGAACGTCACTTTTAATGATGCTCTTGCGGCGAACGCTGCCTTGCCATATCTACGAGGCCACGTAAAGCCGCCCTGCATTGCTTTCCCTAGCTTTGTAGATAAAGTTTGAGGCAATGCAGCGCAAGGTGCTGCATTGCCTCACACTGCAATACCGTGGCGTGCCAAGGGCTTTACCGTGGGTGTTACCAAGTAACACCCATGGCATTTGACACATTCTCAGATTTACAACATGCTGTAAACTTGGGAATGCGGCAAAAGCCTACGCCTCCCCAGGGGGTGGCGTAAAGTTGTTTTTTTGAAGGAAGATGTTCCTTTCCTGCACGAAAATAACCCTTATTTCAAACGGGGCACCCTTGCACCATGGCACCAGGGGGCCTGCATTGTTGCTGTGCAGCCATTTGAGCGCCAGTGTAGTAAAAGAGAACAGGAATACTTCGTATCTTATAGATACAGCGCATTCCTGCCCTTTTCTTTTGCCATTGGGCAGTGCAGCAGGAAGGCTACGTCAAAAATAAGTAAATCCCTCATTTTTTTATTTTACAATAAGCTAGGATGTAACAGAGGAACCCAACATTATTACAAATACATACAATTCTGACACCCATAATATCCATTGAAACTCACACTGGACCCAGTTATTCCCCACATGGGGGCAGATTTACAAGAAAGTGACGCATCTGTACAGATGCGTCACTTTCCCTGCGCCACCCTTAGAAACCCTTGCGCCACCATAGATGCGCCGTATTTACAATACGGCGCACTATGGCGCAAGGATTGACAGATGCGGCAGAAATTCTGACGCATCTGTTGGCGGAAAAGTCACGCATTGCTGGAGTCGTGTCGCAAGCACGGCGCAACTCCAGCACTGCGTGTTGAGGCCTATTCCCACTACACTACGTCACTACTTACGCCTGCTTGAAGCAGGTGTAAGGTTTTGACGCAGTGGCGTCCTAAAAGTGGCGCAGTGAAATCTTGTAGATTTCACGTAGTCACTTTTACGAGGCCTTCCTGAATGGGAACGCCCACCCTGCATATATTATACCTGACGCAGGTATAATGTGACGCAGGGCTTTACAACGTGACGCATCTCCCTAGATGCGTCACGTTGTAAATAGGCCGCATTGTTTGCGCCGCTGTTGCATCAAAAAAGTGACGCAACTGCAGCGCAAAAGTCACGCAAGGGGCTTGTAAATCTGCCCCATGGACTTTGGAAACACACTACTGATCAGACCACCAGTATCTCATCTAATTTGCCTGCAAGCTCCCTGCCAATCAGCAGCCTTTCATCACGAGGCTGGCTTTCCTTGGACTGTCTACCTGCAGTTAAGACCCTATGCATCGCCGACAAACTTGAATACTTTTCTCAAAACCTCCAGATGTCTGGCAGAAACAGAACTTTAAGAAGCCAAGCTCTGCCCAAGATCGGCACTCTGAAACTCAGAAAGATGTCCACCCTTCAACAAAACGTGCCAGGAATGCAACACCGACCAATCTCCAGCGGGTCAGGCCAACCTCTGCTTTTAAAAGGGATTTTAAACAGACCTCTGGACCAACAGAACTACGTCAGTCTGCACAACCCTGCACTAAAACTTTGCCAGTATCTTTCTGAAGACTGAAACTGCTGTTCTTATGTCATTTTTTGTTAGCTCGTTGTTTTTATGCTATAAATAAATAAACACAGTAAACATCTAGAAGACAATCTGACATTTCCTCATTTTAAATCCCAGATTCTAGTAGCAAGTATACTGCTGACCCCATTCACAAACTAGTGAAATAAAACCAGATTTTCAGAAATACGAACAAATATATCGATCAATTGTGCTCACTTTCAGGAAACCTAAGCTGACCTCGCACGCACGGCCATCGGGGAAGGGGGGGGGGGGGGGATACTGAAAACCGAAGTACACTTTAATAATCTGTAGGTCAGGACGAGCCCAGTGCAGAGAAGGAATGTAAGACAAGGAAGACTGTGGCGACGCAGCCTGTATCCGTAATGCCATCAATTTAAGGAGAACTATATAACTCTCCTTTCTCCCATGCCATACCTCCCTCATCCCTCTTTGTGATTAAACTGCTGCACAAAAAATGCTCTTAAAGAAATGCTCTTTTCATAGTGTCTCAGTTCCATGGAACGCCAGCCCAGTCAAACTGGTAGTTTGATTTGCTGTGTGCCTGTTTTTCTTGCAGCTGTCTCCTTCCATATATTCTCCCGTCTGCCCATTCATTAGAGCTCTGACAGGCAGTGGTCGCTGCTAGCAGTGCGAGGCCGCCTTCATCTTTAGCGAGATGATCGCTCTGTGCTGTGGGCTGAGCTTCCACTTACACATTTCCTGCTCCTTTGAACCGCACCCTTGACATTTATCAGCAGGTCTGGAAACAAATGCCAGCATTCTCTGTTTCATTACTCCCGCTATAAACACGAGATTCTTAAAAGAAGCATTGGCAAAGCCAATAGGTCTCTGCAATGCCCGAGCTATTGGACTTGCCGATGTGAATGTCTTTTAGCCACGTTTTCTAGCAGCACATTTGGGTTTCAGCATGGCTGAAAGTCACTGAAAGCGCCAAATCACAGGATGTTGAGTCGACGGCGAGTCTCCCTGTCCCCCATGTTGAGTTTATTGTCCTGCCCCTCCTAGCACAAAAGAGTGCTATGACGTGGCCTGCACTGGTTCTATCATATCGCTTTTATGTGTGACTTCCAGCCATGCTGAACAGCAGATATGCTGCTAGACAACATGGCTAAAAGACATTCCCATTGACAAGGCCAATAGCTCGGACTTTACCGAGGTCCATTGACGTTGCCAATGGTTGTTTAGTGTTGACGGGGCTTTGAAATGAAGTGAGGATGTGGCTCAATGGTCAGAGCTGTCGACAGGGGAACTGGGGAACCAGGCTCGAATCTCAGGGTTGGCTGAACAGTTTGTGATTTTACACAAATTATTTACGCTTCCCCTTATGTACGACAATGAATGTGTCATTGTGTAATGTAACTGGTGAGCACTTAAAGCGCTCCAATACCATTGGCTGGTGTTAGCACTATTAGAAGGTGGAGGACGGAACAAGCACTCCAATACCATTGGATCGTGCAAAAAAATAAATAAAGTCAACAGTGACAAGGGAGGTAATGGTGGGACGAGTCAGCAGGCAAGCAGGAGGGGATGAGGAGATGGCCAACCAATATCGGGAGAGAACAAGAGGAAGCAACAATGAATGGGAAACCAATACCTTATTTGAAGCAGGATCAGTGACAAAAAAATTATGTTTCATTGTGGAATGTAACTGATGAGCACTTAAAGCACTCCAGTACCATCGGCTCGTGTTTGTGCTATGGCAAGACGGAGGGAGCGCTCCAATACCATTGGATCGTGGAAGAAAAATTAAACAAGTGCTGTTCATGTTTTAACAACTTTTTAAGAAATACATTTGTTTATGTACACAAGCATACATTTGAGTGCTTTGTGTCTATGTGTACAAGGGAGACTATGGCAAGACGGAGGATGGAACTAGCAATCCAATACCATCAGATCGTATAAAAAAATAAAGGCAGCAGCGATGAGTGGGGGATGGGTCAAGCAGGGAAGCAGGAAGGGATGGGGAGATAGGCAAGTAACAACAGGAGATGACAGGAGGAAGCAACAATGATGGGGGGAAAAAAATCCTTAATTGAAGCAGGATCAGTGACCAAAATGAATGTGTCATTCTGAAATGTTCGTACACAATAGCAACTGTGTGGTGATGTGACTCAGTTTACCGTGATGTCATTTGGAACATTAGGACATGATTCTAAGAATGTGAAGAAGTGGCAGTTATCATCTATGCTTTGGAAGTGCCTGGCACAGCTCTCTTCATCTCCCAATAAATCATCCTTTTTATCTACTCAACTGCTGTGTCTGTGCCCCATTACTTCACTGGCAACAGAAGACGGGATGCGAGTCTACATGGAGCTTGATATTCTTAAAGGATTTCCCTGGAAGGGAAAAGAAGATCCCACTCTATTTCAGGATATTAGTTCACAACTTCTGCACTATCCAAAGATATTGGATTAGACTCATTACTCACTTAATGTGACATGCTTCATTATTGGCATCTATCCACAACCTGGTAAGATTGTACCACCCAGGCGGACTCAACCATAGATGGAATGAGAGTTCTTAGATAAAGTCAAACTGGACAAGCAGGGATCTAGAAGGGTGATTAGTTAAAAATACCTCCAGGTATACCCAAAGATTTTTCTTTATTTTTAGGGTACCCTGGTACTGATAAAATCGCATAATTGTGGGGTTCTATTGATTATAATTATTCAATTGTACCCTGTGTGCCAACATGTTTCGGCCCAATCCAAGAGCCCAATCGGATCTGGGGCCTTCAACAGAGCTGTATTATTTGTATCCCTGCTCTTATGTGCAAGCACACCATGCACACTCATGAGGCCTAGAGCTCTCACCTGTCTTGGTCTTCTGTCCAGAGGTGTTTCCTGCAAGACAGAAAAGTCATTCAAAAACGAGGTATCATTCAAATGAGTGAACTATCCTGAATTCCGTTCTAAAGTCCGAATCATACTTTGGACGGAGGTTTCTGTTGCAATATGCACCACACCTGTCTGTATACATCAATTTAACACTAACTATATAACCCTTTATAGTAGTGAGTGTGGTGCTCCCAAGTGAATGTGGAGTGATTTCTATTATTGCTATCAGGTTTTTTGCTATCACGTTGTTTACCCCATCTGAAAGTGGATCCTGATTTGATGGATTTCTAATATGCTTTTCTGGAAAATATTCTAGGCATAGTGAATAATTCTAAAAAACATATCACACATCAACAAGCTTTTCTTACCCTCTTATTTTTTATGCCAAGGGACATACGGTTCTTGCGAGTGGTGCTGTCTTGTAGTGAAACTCTTTTGGGAGAGGAAAATACCGGGAAAGGTGAAAGAGGGGAATGGGGAGGGAGGGAAGAAAAGGGGACTGTAAAAAACAGGTAGTGGGCAGTGTACTGAATGTTTCATAAATAAGCAATGCCCACTCTCACTTATAGTCTGGGGATGATCTCATCATTCCACATTTACGTTCACTCTATGATTCGGCCGGTCTCGGAGGGCCCACCTCCATGCGACACCTAACGTGCCAAATGATCATTTCATCCATTCTATCACATGTGCGTGGGGTGGGAGGTTATGTATTTCTTTTATTCTACATGTACATTGTTGCCACAGGGCCACTTTTTGCATAAAGGACTATAGTCCACTCTACCCTACTACTCCACTATATGCCACTCCACTCTATACCACTCTATGCCTCTCCACTCTATGACACTCTATGCCATTGCACTCTACCACACTTTATGATTCTCTATTCCACTCTATGTTACTCCACTGTGAAGAACCAGAAACCTTATGGGTCTGGCGGCGCGGGGAACGCCTTAATCTCCTGGGTCCACTTGCTTTATCTAACAGAGACACAGGACACTCTGTTGGGCGTAGAAGATCAGATTTATTAGCTGCAGCTAAGTACAGTTGTCCCAGAAGTACACTCGGTATGTTCTCAGGAGACTGCCACTTCACTCCGTGGCGCACAATCTCTTATAGTACATGGATGGCATACAGATTAACCAAGAACACTCCCAATGTATATAAAAAGAACCAATAAGAAAAGTACAAAAACAAAGCTTTACCAATGAAAAGAACTTGAGAAATAAAGTATCGAGTAACCCGAAGAAGCCTCTCCTCCAACTGTGTTTGTCATCCCTCCCCACAGGTTAATTCATTAAGGTGTCCGCAACTGACTTGCAGGTGGTGAGATACGTTTGTGTGCTTTGGAGGACAGTTGTGAAACGAGAGAATACGAGCAGAGGACAGCGAAGGCCAAAGGATAAGATAAAGTCAGGAAAGAATGGTGCAAACCAACAGATAGTTGAGACAGGGATTAGTCAGACCAGACAGGGATTAGTGGACTCGGCCAGTCCCTGACACCAGTTCGTAAACAGAGGCAGAAGGCTATTTCGACACGATGCTGCAAGAAAAGCAAAAAAGACTCGTTCGCCGTGCTGCCTGAGTGAGGGCAACACAAAATGTCGGCGGAACACAAAATGGCGGCTCGATACGATCGAGATCGAAAATCGAGTTTCCTCAACTGTACAACACTGTACTCCACTCTATGCCAATCCACTCTACTACACTACACTCTATGACACTCCACTCTACAACACCACACTCTACGACACTCTCCTCCACTCTAATCTATGATACTCCACTCAATGGCAGTACACTCTTTGCCACTCTATCACACTTTACTCAATAACACTGCAGTTGATGGCACTTCACTTGATGACACTCCACTCTGTGCCACTCCACTCTATGACACACCACTCCATTCTACACCATTCCACTCAACAACACTCTACTGTATGCCCCTTCACTCTACATCACCCTATTCTACTCCTCAACACTCTTCGAGATGTACAACATGCTTCGCCACTCTACACCATGCCACTCAACTGCTCGGCATACAATTCCACTGTATCCCATTCCATTCTACACCACTCCACTCTTACATACTGTATGGCACGCCACTCTATGATACACAACTCCACTCCACTCTACAACATGCCACTCTACTCTACTCCACGACATGCCAGTCCAGTCAACACCACTCTCCTCTATGCCACTCCACTCTATGTCGCAACATTCTATGCTTCAACACTCTCAGACACAACACTCTATGCCACTCCACTCTATGCCACTCTACTCTTCTTCACTTTATGACACTGTACTCCACTCTGCAAGACTCTACGCCCCTTCATTCTATGACACTCTACTCCAATCTATGCCTCTCCACTCTACAACACTTTCTGCACTCTATGCTTCTCTATAACACCCTACTCTGCTCTACACATCTCCCTCCGTGCCACTCTAAACAACTTACTCCACTCTACTCTATGACACACTGATCCACTCTCCTTCCCTACTCCACTCTACGTCACTTCATTCTATGACACTCTATGCTATTTCACTCTACCACGGTCTAGGACACTTCATTCTAACACACTCTCCTCCACTCTATGCCACTCCATTCTGCTCCACTCTATGCCACTCCACTATATACCACTCCACTCTACACCACTCCTCTACGACACTCCACTCAATTAAACTCCACTCTACAACACTCTACTCCACTCCATTCACTCTAATCTACTCTGTTTCGCTTTAAGAGACTCTACTCGAAGTCACTCCACTTGATGAAACTCCACTCGACAACACACCACTCTACGATTTGAAAGACATAAAAAAAATTAAAAACATAGACATTCAATGAAAAAAATCAAAGGCAACGCTTAGTTATAGTTGGGAAAACCTAATGTATTATTTCTATACAAAGCAACTTAAGCTGCACAAACAGTAGAAATTGAAAATGTATAGTTATAACCTTATAGTTATAACTTTAAAGTTATAATTTACACCCCTCCAAGACTTCAAATAACTCGCACACCTCCATATAGAGTGTTCTCAACTCGCGATCCAGACTAAATTAACTATAACTTGTGCCTTCCCTATGCACTGCTTATACCCTTTACAACACTTATACCATGTTAAATCATAGCATTCAGAACAAAACTCATGACATCTCAAATGTCATAAGTTGCATGGTAGAGGGCAGAGTTATAGTTAATTTAGTCTGGATAGTGTGTTGACAACACTATGGAGGGGCGTGAATTAAAGGGCCAGATGTAGAAAATTCTTTTTTTGCATTTCCTAAATAGTGATCCTGTAGGAATTGCTAGTTAGGAACTGCTAAATTATATGAAAAAAATGAAAATCCTTCCAGACAGCGGTTTCCACAGAGTAGGAATCGCTATTAGGAAATCTCAACTAGGAAATGCTCCTGCATTCCCACCTATGGGAAAATTAGGAAATGGTTTGCATTTCCTCAATTGCAATTTCCTAATGGAAATCCGTAATTTAGGAAATCCAAACCCAAGGGTGCCTCTGGCCTTAAAGCCCCCCTGGAGGCACCCCAAAATACATAGTGCACATGTAATTGCACATATGCCCTAGGCACATAGGCATGATTCATATTACATTCAAAAATGCTTTTTTTAAATGCATTTTTTACTTTAGCACATGGTTTCCATCGACCTTGAGTCAATGGTAATAGCATTTCCTAAATGCCCAATTCGCATTTAGGAAATGCTTTGACATGTGCTTTAGGAATCGCAAATGGGTAATCCTTATTTACGTTTTCTAAATCGTTGTCACAATTTGCAATTTGTACCAGGTAGAAATCAAAAGTTGCGACCAGTTTTTGGCCTTTGTGCATAAGAAAAGGCTGTTTTGCATTTCTTAGCAGGCCGAAATTGTGATTCATCTCATTAAGAAATGTAAAAAGCCTTTGTGCATCTCGCCCATAGTAATGTTTGGGAAAGGTGCAAATTATAACTTTAAGGTATAACTTCATAACTATAAATTTTGAACTTCTAATGTTTGTAGAGACTAACTTGGGCTTATATAGAAATCATAAATTAACCCCTTGTGTGCCCATGACGAGCTGGACTCGTCATGGAGCACAGTCGCGCTGTGCCCATGACGAGTCCAGCTCGTCATGAGGCATTCCCTGGGGAATCCCTCTGGTGCGGGCCCCAGAGGGATTCCCTTTTAGTGAAAATCGCCTCGGGAGCTGGGGAAGAGCGTCCCCAGGTCCCGAGGCACCCCCCCCCCTTTCACTGTAATGACGATCAGCGCGCACGTCGCGCCAACGTCATTACAGCGAAAGTGAAACTGAAATGAGCCAAGAGGCTCATTTCAGTTTCACTTTCTACGTGCTCAGGGGGCTATCTCAGCCCCCTGAGCACGTAGAAAGACGGGAGAGGTATCGTTGGAAAGGGGAGAATCTCCCCTTTCCAATGGTACCCATCCTCAGTGGATCCCTGCTTGGGGATCGCCACAGGAGGGCGATCCCCAAGCAGGGATCCACCCACTAGACACCAGGGAGGGGGGAGCGGCCCCTTGGGCAAGGGCCTTTGCTCCCCCCAACTGACGTTGGCACCATTTAGTCTTTTTGCCCCCCTGGGGGGAAAATGGGGGAATTAGCCCCCAATCTGCACCCCCGGGGGGGTAAAAAGCCCACTAGACACCAGGGAATTAAAAAAAAAAAAAAATAGCGGTGGGGGCTGCCCAAAACGAGCAGGCCCATGCCCCCCCAATTATTACAGTCTTTCTGCCCCCACCGGGGGGCAGATGGGGCATTGGCCCCTAATCTGCCCCTTCGGGGGGGCAGAAAGCCCACTAAATACCAGGGATTTTTTCATAGGTTTTTTTTAGGGTGGGGGCTGCCCGCAATCATTACAGCCTTTCTACCCCCTCTGGGGGGCAGATGGGGCATTGGCCCCTAATCTGCCCCTTCGGGGGAGGGGAAGAAAGCCCACTTGACGCCAGGGACTTTTTTAGCGCAATTTTCTTTAGGGTGATGGATTTTATTTAGGGTGGGGGCATTTGCGTGCCCGTTTCGGGCAGCCTCCGCCCTAAATAAAATCCATCACTCTAAAGAAAATTGCGCTAAAAAAGTCCCTGGCGTCAAGTGGGCTTTCATTACAGCCTTTCTGCCCCCCCCCCCCCGGGGAGTAGATGGGGCAGTAGCCCCCAATCTGCCCCCCCCCCCAGAGGGGCAGAAAGCCCACTATCCACCAGGTATTTCTTTTGTGCAATTATTTTTAGGGTGTGGGCTGCCCGAAACGGGCACGCCAATGCCCCCACCCTCCCCCCACAAAAATGACAGTCTTTCGGCCCCCCAGGAGGCAGATGGGAGCTGTAGCCCCCAATCTGCCCCCCCCGGGGGGCGCAGAAAGCCCACTAGAAACCATGGATTTTTTTGGTTTATTAGTGTAGGGGTAGGGGCTCCCCAAAATGGGCATGACAATACCCCCACCCCACCCCCAGAGAAACTCTAGTCTTTCCGCCCCCCTGGGAGGGTAGTTGGTGGCAGCGGCCCCTGATCTGCCCCCTGGGGACCAGGTTTTCAGCAAAATTTGAGGTTTGCAGGGCATTCTGGGTAAGGAAACGTTGGGGGATCCATGCAAGCCATACCTCCCTGGAATCCCCTGGGTGTCTAGTTTTCAGAAATGTGTGGGTTTGGTAGGTTTCTCTGACCCCCCTTGCAAAACCAGGTCGTTTTGAGATAGGCAATTTTCATGTCGCCTCACTACGTTGTGGGCCCTTGCCTGTCGCGGGTACTTGGGCCTCCCACACGAGTGAGGCACCGTTTTTATCAGGAGACCCGGGGGAACGATGGGTGGTATGAAGGTTGTGTCAGCCCGGTGATGCCACAACTTTCCCACACAAAAATGTGTGAAAAAAGTGATTTTTTCAGCTAAATTTGAGGTTTGCAGGGCATTCTGGGCAATGAAACGTTGGGGGATCCATGCAAGCCATACCTCCCTGGAATCCCCCAGGTGTCTAGTTTTCAGAAATGTGTGGGTTTGGTAGGTTTCCCTAGATAGCCGCCAATCCCGGTGCCAAAAACTCATGGGACCCCCTTTGCAAAACCAGGTTGTTTTGTGATAGGTAATTTTGATGTCTCCTCAATCGGTTTTGGGCCCTTGCCTGACGCGGGCACTAGGCCGACCCACACAAGTGAGGTACCATTTTTCTCTGAAGACTTTGGGAAACGTGGGGTGGGTGGAAATTTGTGGATCCACGCAGATTCCAGAACTTTCCACCAGAGAAATGTGGAGAAAATGTGTTTTTTTTGGCAAGGTTTTAGGTTAGCAAGGGATTCTGGGTAACAGAACCTGGTGGGAGGCAGTCAAGTCACCCCATCCTGGATTCCCGTTGGTGTCTAATTTTCAAAAATGTATAGGTTTGCTAGGTTTCCCTAGGTGCCGGCAGAGCTATGGTTCAAAAACTACAGCTAGGCACTTTGCCAAAAAAGGATCATTTTTCGCTGTGAAATTGAGGTGTGTCCACGTTACGTTTTGCGCCGTTTCCTGTCGCGGGCACTAGGCCGACCCACACAAGTGAGGTACCATTTTTCTCGGAAGACTTTGGGGAACGCGGGATGGGTGGAACTTTGTGGATTCATGCAGATTCCAGAACTTTCCACCAGAGAAATGTGGGGAAAATGTGTTTTTTTTGGCAATTTTTTAGTTTGCAAGGGATTCTGGGTAACAGAACCTGGTGGGAGGCAGTCAAGTCACCCCATCCTGGATTCCCCTGGGTGTCTAGTTTTCAAAAATGTATAGTTTTGCTAGGTTTCCCTAGGTGCCGGCAGAGCTATGGTTCAAAAACTACAAGTAGGCACTTTGCCAAAAAAGGGTCATTTTTCACAGCGAAATTGAGGTGTGTCCACGTTGCGTTTTGCGCCGTTTCCTGTCACGGGCACTAGGCCGACCCACACAAGTGAGGTACCAGTTTTCTCGGAAGACTTTGGGGAACGCGGGGTGGGTGGAAATTTGTGGATCCACGCAGATTCCAGAACTTTCCACCAGAGAAATGTGGAGAAAATGTGGTTTTTTTGGCAACTTTTTAGGTTAGCAAGGGATTCTGGGTAACAGAACCTGGTGGGGTCAAGTCACCCCATCCTGGATTCCCCTGGGTGTCTAGTTTTCAAAAATGTATAGATTTGCTAGGTTTCTCTAGGTGCCGGCAGAGCTATGGTTCAAAAACTACAGCTAGGCACTTTGCCAAAAAAGGATAATTTTTCGCTGTGAAATTGAGGTGTGTCCACGTTACGTTTTGCGCCGTTTCCTGTCGCGGGCACTAGGCCGACCCACACAAGTGAGGTACCATTTTTCTCGGAAGACTTTGGGGAACGCGGTATGGGTGGAACTTTGTGGATTCATGCAGATACCAGAACTTTCCACCAGAGAAATGTGGGGAAAATGTGTTTTTTTTGGCAATTTTTGAGGTTTGCAAGGGATTCTGGGTAACAGAACCTGGTGGGAGGCAGTCAGGTGACCCATCCTGGATTCCCCTGGGTGTCTAGTTTTCAAAAATGTATAGGTTTGCTAGGTTTCCATAGGTGCCGGCAGAGCTATGGTTCAAAAACTACAGCTAGGCACTTTGCCAAAAAAGGGTCATTTTTCACAGCGAAATTGAGGTGTGTCCACGTTGCGTTTTGTGCCGTTTCCTGTCGCGGGCACTCGGCCGACCCACACAAGTGAGGTACCATTTTTCTCGGAAGACTCTGGGGAACACTGGGTGGGTGGAAATTTGGGGATCCAAGTAGATTCCAGAACTTTCCACCACAGAAATATGGGGAAAATGTGTTTTTTTTGGCAATTTTTGAGGTTTGCAAGGGATTCTGTGTAACAGAACCTGGTGGGAGGCAGTCAAGTCACCCCATCCTGGATTCCACTGGGTGTCTAGTTTTCAAAAATGTATAGATTTGCTAGGTTTCTCTAGGTGCCGGCAGAGCTATGGTTCAAAAACTACAGCTAGGCACTTTGCCAAAAAAGGATCATTTTTCGCTGTGTAATTGAGGTGTGTCCACGTTACGTTTTGCGCCGTTTCCTGTCGCGGGCACTAGGCCGACCCACACAAGTGAGGTACCATTTTTCTCGGAAGACTTTGGGGAATGCGGGATGGGTGGAACTTTGTGGATTCATGCAGATTCCAGAACTTTCCACCACAGAAATATGTGGAAAATGTGGTTTTTTTGGCAATTTTTGAGGTTTGCAAGGGATTCTGGGTAACAGAACCTGGTGGGAGGCAGTCAAGTCACCCCATCTTAGATTCCTCTGGGTGTCTAGTTTTAAAAAATGTATAGGTTTGCTATGTTTCCCTAGGTGCCGGCAGAGCTAGGGTTAAAAAACTACAGCTAGGCACTTTGCTAAAAAAGGGTAATCTTGCATTGTGAAAATGTGGTGTGTTCACGTTGGAATTTGAGCCATTTCCTGTCGTGGGCACTATGCCTATCCCTACAAGTGAGGTACTATTTTTATCAGGAGACTTAGGGTAATTCAGATTTGTAAAGGAACTGTTATTACCTATTGACTTTCGATGCATTTCTGCCTTCCAAATGAAAGACATTGTGTAAAAAAGAGGTCATTCTAAAAAATGACTGATAATTCTCATGCTAGTATGAGTATTCCCAATTTCGGAAATGTGCAAATATCTACTGTTTCTAAACTCTATATTTTGTTCCCATTTCAGAAATACATAGGTGTCTTTCATACCGATTTTTCCATGTACACATTTTTACAGAATAATTACTGTATACCCGGTACATAATAAAAAACCATTGCAAGTTGCTGCTCAGTTTTTGGATCTGGGTTCGTCGGGTTCTTGGTGAACCTACAAGTCCTCTATATCCCCACAACCAGCTGTCATAATTAGAAGAAGTTACAGGTGAAAACGTTGACACAAAAGTCTTTTTTATTCAACAAATGTTCAATGTATCCCATATTTAACTGTTAGTTTCTATACAAAAACCTTGATGGATCTACACAAATGACCCCTTGCTGAATTCAGAATTTTGTCTACTTCTCTAAAATGATAGTTTTCCAGGATCCATTATTGCTTTTGTACCCATTTCTACCATTAATTGGAAGGAGGTCGAAAGCACAAAAAATAGCAAAAATAGGCTATGTCCCAGAAAAATGCCAAAACTGTGTAAAGAATTTTGGGTTTCTGACAAAAGTCTGGTATCCCCTAAAAGCTGGGAAAATGGCAATTTCAGCCCCACAAACCCTTTTTTGATAACACTTGCAGGGAAAAACTCAAAAGCTTTCATTTGCAGCCCGTTTTTCCCATATTCCCCCCAAAAAACAACATTTTGCTGTATTTTGGCTCATTTCTGTGACCCCTCCAGGGGAATCCACAAACCCTGAGTACCTTCAGAATCCCCATGATGTTGGAAGAAAAGGACGCAAATTTTGCATGGATACCTTATGTGGTCAAAAAGTTACAGGGGCCTCAGGGCGCACTACCCCAAATAGCCAAAAAAGGGCGTGGCACTGTAGGGGAAAAGGCCTGGCAGCGAAGGGGTTAAGTAATTAAGTAATGTTGTTTTCTATAACTAAGCTTTAACCTAAATGTTAACACTGCAGTAACGAGTGTCAACATTTAAGCCTATTTCTATGTCAATGGATGTCCCATTTTTTGTTCTGAAACTTTGGTCAGCCTAGTAGTAATGTACCAAAATAAATAACTGAACACTCTGCTCTGATCACACAGAACAGTCAACGCACTAGTCTACATCACATAGGTAAAGCTGCTGCTGTCTCACATAATTCACACACAGTATTTAAATAGTTTTCCACACCTTGCTCGATTTTTTAACATATTATAGAGAACATCATTATTGCACAATTTAACTCACCTGGTATAAAAGTCTTATGTATTTTTTTAATTAAATGCTACTGACTGGAGGATAGAATTATTGTGTCATTTCTGTGATGCATGCATCTGTCCTACTACCTCACAGTACCCTCGAAGAGTGAACATTGTCTATTTGACCTTGCTACCCCCTGAAAGTCAAAACCTAGCACATAGCATATGAGGCAGCTCACACACTACCATCTAGTTCTTGCTAGAAGCAACAGGAAATGCTTACCGTAAGGCTTACCCAGCTGCCTTCAGGTTCCAGAGGATTCATAGAACTGGCCTGAGTCTGAGTGCATACTCTGACTGGGCCTTTTCTATCACAGAATGGATGATTGATGATAGGATAAAAAAGTGCTGACGCCATTTATGTTGAAATTGTCTCTTTTACCAGAATATGAGCTGGTGTCTCCTTTGATGATATGGAATGGTAATGTGTGCAATTAAGTAAAAGCGAAGTTCCCTAACTTAGAGAGGCAAACGTTAATGAATGGTGTGTGGGAGAATAGTACCTGCTTTCAATAATATGTTGACCAAACTCTTTTGATTCTACTAAGCACAAAGCTTCTTTACAACTATTCTTTATTTCTTTATGTTGGAGTGTACCACATTTTAAGCAAAGAATAGCACCTGCCTAGGATGAATCACGCAGCTTACACCTGAAAAGGTGACTCTTTGGCTTGCATCAGAATATCTTTGTCAGAATCATCATCTGATATATATTTTATGGCCTAAATATCATTTACAACAACTACAGCCAATAGGAGTTAAGAATATAATATCTATGTGCAGGAGTGAGGAAGATAATATCTACATGCAATTTGACAATGTTTTTTAAATGATATTCAGGACACAATATTTATGTCAGGCAAAATTTCTGCCTATGATATTCTGACCTAGAACTATCTGAAGAGCACAAGTGGAATACAAATGACTGTTATCCTAACAGAAAAAAGAAACAAGCATTGGAAATGCAATAGGTCTCGCATTTGTTGGAGCTGGAGCTATTGGTATTGTAAATGGCAATGTTTTGTACTTTGAAAAAGGTCTTGTGTTTGTTGGAGCTATTCACATTGTAAATGGCAATGTTTTTTATTTATCCTTTGGGTTTTATATAGCACGAACTTAACAGCCTCAGTTGTGAATTTCGATTCATTAAAGTTTTGTGAGCCCTGAAATTTGCACAAGTAAAGTGCTAACAGTATAAATATGGGCACTGTTTAATAAACAAAGCCACTACAATACAAGAGCAAAGGTGACCGAGTGACTGCTTCTGGGTTGACAGAGTTGCTTACACTCACTGGCCGTTAAAGCTAGCTAGCCCGCTACTATGAGTTTATCAAACTTAATGCTATGTTTTCTTATGTTATGCTATGCAATGCTATGTTTTGTTATGCTATGCTATGTTTTGTGTATGCTATGCTATGTTTTGTTATGCTATGTTTTGTTTTGTTATGCTATGCTATGTTTTGTTATCCTATGCTATGTTTTGTTTTGTTATGCTATGCTATGTTTTGTTGTGTTTTGCTATGCTATGTTTTGTTTTGTTATGCTATGTTTTGTTATGCTATGCTATGCTTGGTTGTGTTGTGTTTTGTTATGCTATGCTATGTTTTGTTGTGTGTTGCTATGTTATGTTTTGTTATGTTATGCTATGATATGTTTTGTTATGATATGTTTTCTTGTGTTTTGTTATGCTATGCTATGCTTTGTTATGCTATGTTTATTTTGTTATGCTATGCTATATTTTGTTTAGTTATGCTATGCTATGTTTTGTTGTGTTTTGTTATGTTATGCTATGTTTTGTTATGCTGTGCTACGTTGTGTTTTGTTATGCTATGCTATGTTTTGTTTTGTTATGCTATGTTTTGTTTTGTTATGCTATGTTTTGTTTTGTTATGCTATGCTATGTTTTGTGTTTCGTCATGTTATGCTACGTTTTGTTATGCTATGCTATGTTTTGCTATGCTATGCTTTGTTTTGTTATGCTATGCTATGTTTTGTTATGCTATGCTATGTTTTGTTTTGTTTTGTTATGCTATGCTATGTTTTGTTATGCTCTGCTATGTTTTATGTTTTGCTATGCTATGTTTTGTTATGTTATGCTATGAGGTTTTGTTTTGTTGTGTTTTGTTATGCTATGCTTTGTTATGCTATGCTATGTTTTGTTGTGTTTTGTTATGCTATGCTATGTTTTGTTATGCTATGCTATGTTGTGTTTTGTTATGCTATGTTTTCTTATGCTCTGCTGTTTTGTTGTGTTTTGCTATGCTGTGCTTTGTTTTGTTATGCTATGTTTTGTTGTGTTTTGTTATGCTATGCTATGTTTTGTTTTGTTATGCTATGCTATGTTTTGTTGTGTTTTGTTGTGCTATGTTTTGTTATGCTATGCTTTGTTATGCTATGATATGTTTTGTTGTGTTTTGTTAGGCTATACTATGTTTTGTTATGCTATGTTTTGTGTTTTCTTATGCTATGCTATGTTTTATTTTGTTATGCTATGCTATGTTATGCTTTGTTTTGCTATGCTATGCTTTGTTTTGTTAGGGTGTGTTTTGTTATGCTATGTGTTGTTGAGTTTTGTTATGCTATTTTTTGTTATGCTATGCTATGTTTTGTTATGCTATGCTATGTTTTGTTTCGTTATGCTATGCTTTGTTATGCTATGCTATGTTTTGTTTTGATATTTTTTGTTGCTATGCTATTTTTTGTTGTGTTTTGTTATGCTATACTATGTTTTGTTATGCTATGCTATGTTTTGTTGTGTTTTGCTATGCTATGCTATGCTTTGTTTTGTTATGCTATGTTATGTTTTGTGATGCTATGCTATGTTTTGTTGTGTTTTGTTATGCTATGCTTTGTTTTGTTATGCTATACTATGTTATGTTATGCTATACTATGTTATGTTATGCTATACTATGTTATGTTTTGTTATGCTATGTTATGATTTGTTATGTTATGTTAGGCTATGTTTTGGTATGTTATGTTATGTTTTGTTAAGTTATGGTATGCTATGCAATGGTATCCAACGCTAGGCTATGTTTTATTCTGTTATGTAATGGTATGTTTTGTTATGTTAGGCTATGTTCTGTTATGTTATGCTGTTATTTTATGTTAGGCTAGGCTATGTTTTGTTATGTTATGCTATGTTATGGTGTATTAACCCCTTCCCCGCTCATGACGGAACCACTCCGTCATGAGCCACGGTTGCGCTGTGCTCATGACGGAGTGGTTCCGTCATGCTACGGCCGTTGGCGGCCGCTCCGCCCACGCGGCGCTAATTCCCCGCCTGTGCGGGCGATTAGCGCAGTGGGCGGAGACGTGACGGAACCACTCCGTCATGAGCACAGCTCAACCGTGGCTCGTGACGGAGTGGTTCCGTCACGAGCACAGCGCCACCGCGCTGCCCCCAAACCCCCCCCAGCGCCGCGGCGGAATTCCTGCCGCGGCGAAGGGGTTAAACGACTGTGGATTTTAACACATCCAAAAGCTGATGAATGGAGCGGGCTTGCACGTCTTTGGGCTTGTGCGCGCTCCCCTCCCTCCCCCACCACAGTACTTTGCATTTTGCCCTGTGTTTGTAAGTGTGTTTTCATGTGGAATTAAGGTGCCTGGTGACGGGGCACTATCCGGCGCAGCAGTGGGATTAGTGTCTTAATACTGAAAAGTAGCTGTGAATTGTGGAAACCCCAGATTTTTGTGCGTGAAGTAAATAGCTTGCAGGAAGCACTCCAATACATTTGGGGACACAAATGAGGGCGCAGGAGGTGGCTGAAGAAGTGGGGTGGGTTAATCAGCAGAGAGCGGGAGGAGGAGGTGGTGGTTTAAAAGCAGGAGGAGTTGTTAAAAACAATGGCGGGGGCTGGGAGGGTGAGTTAACACAACCAATGCATGTCAAAGGCAAAGCTGGCTGACGGCAAGTTGTGTATCCTCTTGAGTGCTGCGGTGGGTACCTTTGAGAAATTTCGCGCAGCAATAGACCTTCCATGCTTTCGAAAGTCTAATATTGCCAGCACGTTATGACCAATATTTGGTGATGTTTTTTATTTTGGCATGGCATGCAAAACAGGACCGGCCCGGCGGAGCGTGGCGCGCGCGCTTGGCGGGGGGAGCGCATTCCAGGCGATTTGTTTATGGTCTGCAACCCCGATAAGAGTACTAACCATGGAGTGGGCTGGTAAAAGATAGCAAGTACTTGGCAAAGCGTTGTCAATCAATCTCAAAGTGGAAGCTTTATTGCAGGCCTGAGTGACAAGTAGACATGATTAATGGGTGGAGTAGTGTTTGCAGGCGTGGTGAGCGTCATGCATGTGGGACGGGAATGGACACTATACACATGGAAAATGTATTAAAAGAAAGTTGACCGACCCTTTCATTTTAGGATGGTTCTCATTCGTGCCTCCTCCTTCGACCTAAGGAAGCGGGTTCGAGTCTCTGCGTTGGCTCAACATCCTATGATCCTGGGCAAATCACTTAATGCCTGTGTGTGTAACAGAAAAAAAACCTCAAACTGAAAGTGTCTTTGTAATGTAAATGGTGCTTTTATAAAGCACTCCGATACCTTCGGGGATTCGAGTGATAGTGCGGGAAGTGGCTGAAGTTGGGGGGGGGGGGGATTTAAATCAACAGCAATCAGGAAGGAGGACATGGTGGGTTAAAACAAGGGGGGTGGGGAATGATTTGTTAAAGACAGCGTTGTCAGATGCTTGGTTAATACGCTGGGAAGGAGAGAAGATGGCATGCAAAACAAGACAAGCCCGGCGGAGCGTGGCACGCGCGCGCTTGGGGGCGGGGGAGCGGACCCTTTGAAGTGCTCCCAAAAAGCAGATTGCATGGCGGCACGATGCGCGTGATTGTGCGCGTGCTAGCCATGCAATCCGCTTTTTGGGAGCACTTTTAAAACCCACAATAGTCTCGCTTAGCGATCGCTTACGCGATAGCAAGGCGAGACCTAAAAATGGAAGTTGGAGCACAAGGGGACCCCAATAATTCTATGAGAGTTGCAAGTTTAGGAACGTGAGGGACAAACCAGTGGGTGGCCTGGGGTGCACGCAATGCAGAATGGTAGAAACGAAATATGATCTATCACCAGTGTGGAATACGCAGACACACTTGTGCATGGAAAAGAGTTGGAGTTGATGTGCTCAACCCCAACCATGGGTAATTGAATAGTAAAATCAGAAGCCACTATGCAGGGAATTAACACGTATGTTAATGTAAATGTTCTCTGAAGTTTCAGCGTCATATGTGAACCATGTGTACACACCCACAGTGTGGGCATGAAGGCTCACGACAATAACGTTTATACCATCTAGAAGAACCTAACCTCCAGTCAGGGTGTTCTATTAGAGCACTTTAACTACAGGCAATCTGTTTCATGATTTAGGTGAGCTCTGTTAACCTGTAGCTTGCAGGGAGTCCACTGTTTAGTCATTTTGAAGCAAGTTTGATCCACAGGGCTGGAGTTACAGATTGTGCAGAAAGCACAGTCAGTCAGAGTGCAGGGCCTGGTTGGTGCAAATCAGACTTACAGCATGGACCCTTCTTCTTCCTTTAGTTTCAAGCAGCAGATCTGAGAGGCTCTGCCCCCCTCAGGCACTCATTCAGTGTTCTCTGGGACAAGCAGGAGGGCACTCCTGTCCAATGAGGTGCAGGGCAACATCCCAGATCATGACAATTTCCTCCAGAGTGTGGCACTATATTTTCCCAGGAAGCACTGTTCTTCCAAAATTCAATATGGGTGAATTCTCAGCAGAGAGGCAAGAGCTGACTAAACCAACCTCCAGGATGACTTATCTCCATATTTTCCCTTCCCCTGCCATCAGCACATTTCTTCCTTAAGCCTCCCATCTGGCTGTTCAAAGAGTAGGGGGTAGGTGGGCTTGGCTTCTTTTGGTTGTCCCCCTCCTCACTTTGAAGAACGTTGCTTAAAACCCCTTCCCCTGGCTCTGGCATTCCTATGTAGCAGAACCCTCTCCTCCCAGAATGGCTCTCTAACCCCAGGTGCTACTTATCACCTCATCAAAGCAGCCTGGCTAATCCACTTAACTCTGACCAATCAGGACAGATCACTGGAAGGCGGAATTTTGGCTAACAGACAAGAAAGTTTTATAACTTCTTGTCTGTACATTTTAGGATACATTCAACAATAGCATATTGCTGGATTTATCAATACCATTCTAATAAGTTCTTGAATTGTATTTTTCGGGTTTTCCTGCAGGGAATTATTAGTTAATAACTTCTTTCCATGTTAACCTATGTAGTTGGGGATCTGCAATGGGAAAATGAACCGGGCAATTTCTCCAATACCAGAGTTTATAAAACATTTTTTTATAAGGACCTTGCCTATATCTACAGGAACCCCCCCCCCCCCCATCTCTGGAACACCTAGGGAGACGTTTGGGATTCTGGATATGTAAAAATATTGCAGATCCTCACTCCACCGTGCTCCTAGCACAAAAGTTGATTTTGGGAAGCACTTTATTACAATGTGGAAGGTAAAATGTACATTTCACTAACCCCAGGGCATGTAAAACCTATTTTATAAAGGTCCTCTTTATAAATAACTGAAAGCCCCCCCCCCCAACCCAAGGGAGGCACTAGGAGAGATCCTGTGGTACCATAAATGTCAAAATATTGTATTAATTTGTAAGTGCATCAAACATCAAAGTCGAGTTTGCAACATAGTGCTGCTTTTAAACTGATCTCAGGCTTCAGCCGTGCACACATGGAAGCTCAGAAAGGCTGCTGGCCTCTAAACTGCCATGCCCTTTTATATATTAGAGACTTAAAGGTAGTATCAATCCCCCTACCCTATTATGTACTAGGGCCTTATTGGGGAGGTCAGTCTAATCATAGGGGTACCCTAACCCATAGTGTACTCTAGTGTATGTAGGTATTTTCACTGTATTCTAAGTGTCTTTACAGCATATCACTGGCCATGGGCCTGGTTAGGCAGAGCCCATGGTCAGTCAGAGTGAGTTACCACCAGTACCAGTTAGCAGAAATTGGGGAAGGACAGGACACAGGATGATTTTGCAACAATCAATGGTAAGCAAGTGGGCCCAGAAAACACTGTATCGACACCAAATGCTACCAGTGCATAAAAACCATCAGCACCTCTCAAGACACCACATCCTCCAATATAAGTCATGCAATCTATGTTCATCCTCAGATAGTGCACGAATGAATGGAGTTCTTCCGAAACATATGTGGGAAACGTCCTTCCCATTTAGAGCATATTTTGTGTGTTTTTAGGATACGCTAACCAGAGTGAGCATAGTATGTACACTTCAAAATCTGAACAGAATCTGATTAGGTAAACACTGCAAGGTGTGGCCATCGCCAACTCAGAATTTGAGAGAGAAACTGCACCTCTGTTGTGGTTAATCACAGAAATGCAAGAAATCAGCCCTGAAGTCTCTGTGAGGGTAGAGAGGTAATGTGTCAGTTCATGTTTAACACAGCAGCAGCACAAAGACAGAAAAAGACCTTGCCATAACAATACCCCAACAGTAAACCTTCTCTACGGCCCTACATTAGAATCGCACATCACATTAGCTCTGCCTCCTCTGGCTGGAGACTGACCTCTGGCATGACTCACGGAAGGGCCTCTCTTTTGAAGCTTTGAGGGAAGGAACCAGTATGCTGTGCCAGCAACGGGCAGCGTTATAAGCTCTGAGAGACCTGTGACTGACCAAACCTTAAATTCACCATCTTGAAAATCTCAGTATGCTTTCCCTGTGGAGGGATCAGGAGTGGAAAGGTGATGTGGCATCCTTAGATCAGGGAGGGATGCCACTTTCTGGAACTCTCCACCTCCATTTTTAAACAGGTGCACAAGGAAAAGTCTGAAAAGAACTGGAAACTACAGCTCAGCTGAAGGAGGAAGGAGGACAGTGTAGCTTGCTGATGAATTCTTACCTAGAGACGACAACAGGGCTTGTACTTCTAAGGACTCTGTTGGACTCTTGCCTCTGTGGCCAGTGTCACTGGCCTACCCAGTATCTTTGGAGGACAGTGAAGGGTGGATATGCTGAGGGCTTTGGAGGAGAGGTGTTCCCCTGGAACTTCTGTGGAATGTTCCTATGGTTGGAAGACCCCTTGGCACCTGCTGGACATCCAAGCACCCTGCAAATGGCCACAGGTCTAACCTGCCTGGGGGGCCAAGGCATACTTTGGGACAAGGCGATTAACACGAGCTCAGGAAGGAGAGCTAGTCCTTGGTTCTGGGTGGTTCCCTGCTGCCGGAGCAAGGTGGCTGGGTACTAGATCCACAACACAGCCTTGAAAATCAGGCTTCCAAAGACTTAAAGGGGCAGAAGTGGCAGTCCCTAAGCTCTCACTCATTGGGGGAAGAGCAGTTAAAAGTAAGTTCTAGAAGAAAAGCAGACAAAGTTTGAGTCCAGGATAACGTAAACCTTCACTCCTGGTGACTGGAGAGCTCAACCAGAAGCAAAGCCCCATCTAAAAAGGCCCAGTGGGGCCCAAAATATCCACACATGAATAGCATTTTTCAGAAACTTCTGGGTTGATCAAATCATTATCGCATTTCGCTGCATATTTAAGACTCCTCCAGGGAAAGCTATTGCCCCTGACGCACCATCATGAAAAGAGCATGTAGCAGCTTCCATACTCCCTTTGAATTCTTCCCCATGAAGGGTGTTTGCAGTGACGACCGACACCACTGCAAGAGCCTTTGCTCTTATCAATTGCCCAAGGGGTGGGTAAACTACCAGTGATCGGTGACCTCGGAAGCTGTGCCTGGACCGCTGCCAGGAGAGTACCAAGCTCTCCTAAGAAGCCCACCCATTTAGTAACCTTACTCAACCTAATTCTTCTGGGGTGATAAAAGATTAACTCTAAGTGGCATTATCAAGCACTTCTAATGCTGGGAATTATGTCTAATTATTTTGAGGTGTATGGGCTTTTGTTATTTGAGCCTGTGATTGCTTTGCAAATAGGTTATAGATGGAAAAAGCAAATTATTTTAAATATAGAAACTTACTTGACAAATATGCATTTCTGATAGGAAATCATTACAATACTGTCTTATGTAAGACGCTGCTACCCTTGAAGGTTTTGAGTATTGCTTTGCCTTGTGTTTGGTTCTATACCTTGCCTTTGATTGTTGCGGCAATACTCTGACAAAGCAAGCTGGTCTGGCTTTTATTAAATACAGTCCTCATATTGTGTTAGCATCATGGGGGTTTCAGGTTTTTAGGGTTCAAGACTTGCTGGTGTGCAGACTGTTAGAGATGTCTCCTGTCCAGAGATCCAAGGTAAATGTATGTTACCTGATATGTGGGACCTCTCTATAGTAGTGTGACCCACTGTGGATTGTAATGCCCTTACAAAGGTGTCATCATAGTCATTTTCAACTGCCATTCTCTTACATATTTGTTAATTGGTGCATAGTATTTAGTAGTGTTTCAAAGAAGACATTTTTCATTTTTATAAGAAAAGCAAAGACTGTCCAGCAATTGTTGAGTGAATTTTGATGTGTTGCTGAGTTCTGAGTCTCTAGCCCAGAGCAGCTCCCATGAGTAAGTCTTGAGCGCCAAGTGCCCAAAAGGGGTACTTGGTTTTTAGTTGGAAATCTGTACTATGGGGTCTCAGGAAACCAGTGGCAAAAGCCCTCAGTTATTACAACTGGGGCCCAGTAGTACCTCATGTCTGCCCTGTGACCCACTTTTCTTACAGAGTGAAAATGCGTGTGAATGGAAAAAAGATAAGAAAGAGAAATGGGCTTAAAGGAGACAGGGTGAGTGAAAAAATAAAGTATGTGAGAGAGTAGGGAACAAGAGTATGTGTCAAAAAGAACTATGAAAGATTAGGACATGACTGGTATGAAGTGAGTAAGGGGATGGTGTGTGAGAGAGAACTGTGAAAGCAGATGGTGTAAAAAAGTGTGCATATGGAGAGTGGGTAAGAGGAGACTAGAAGAGACAGACGAAGATGTTAGACTAGAATGTAAGATTAAGGTGTGAAGAGAATAGGTGCCAAAGGATATTCTGACAATATGAGAGATGATGTATGGAGGAGGGTGAAGAAGAGAGTAAAGAGCAAGAGAGTTGACCTGGAGAAAAGCAAGGCAAAGAGAAGGTGAGAGCAAGACAGCATGATGCCAAACCAACATTTTATTTTATATTTTCCCCCACAGAACATCTAATAAAATTCAATCAATACTGTGAAGCCTCATTACTGAGCATGTCCCCATTGAATGCAGATTTAATGTGACCACATTATTGACTCTGGTTCAAGCCTGAATATTCTAAGAATTTCTAAATTTACTCATATTGTACTTTGTCCCAAATACAATCCAGACAGCCACATTTACACACATAGAACATTAGTCATTTGGGATCTTGATGGGATAAAAATTTTATATCAAGCACACGTTGCATGAGCACCCGTTTATAATTTAAAAAATATGTTTTCAGGGAAAGAGATATTCTACAGAATAGAAAGGAGAAGCACAAGCGTGGAATACATAAAACACATGGGGCCTGAGGAACAATACCCCCCTCTGCCCCTCCACCTCTCAATAGTGTGCATTGTTAAGAAACCAGAAGAGGTGGTAATTTGGAACAAGTGTTGATAGAAAAATAAAATGTCTAGATTAATAAATTGGAGACTGCTCCCCTGGTGGAGGATTGTCTGCCAAATTAAGAGATCCCAGCAATGACTTCAGTACATCCATCAGCGCGGTATACTGTATATGCATTGAAGGTATAACTAAATGCTGAATGAGAGCCATGTTTCTTTCACCGATGTCACGTTAGTGTTTTCTTTTACTACAACAAACTCCCAATTTCAGAAAGGGAGTATGTTTCAGTAAAAAAAAGAAATCTGTGGTCATGACATGCATTGATTTTTCTCATGTGACAGTGTCTGTTTTACACGTCCAGGACATCCGTAGCTTGCAGGGTGGCCCCATGCAGTGAAATCCAGAGATAGCTGCCTAGAATTAAATAAGATATGGTGACCACCACTCTTACTTGGTGGCCCGGAGATAAGCTGCCAGATGAAGCGGTTTATGTGTCACCTCTAAATGGTGGTGAGAACCACTAGGTTGATGAACAATACATTCACTGATTTTGGCGTATGAGCTGTATATGCCAACCTTTAAATATATCCCATACTCTTTATAGTCTGTTCACAATTAACCAAATCTTCAGGGAAAAATACTAGATTTTGTCCTTATATGCAACTTGGTTATTCCAGAAGTTAAAATGAATTAGCCTGATAACGTCTTAGGGCCCGATTATGATGTTGTTAAGAAACTGTCCAGGACTAATCAGTTCCGGACTAGTTTCCAAACTAATCGGGTCCTTTACCAGGCTAGGTCGCCCCCAAGCACTGCTGCCTCGCTCCTGACGACCCAGCCGCCGCTGAGCCACCCGACCCCCAGAGCTTCCCGCCGCTGCCTCCTTGCGGCCCCGCCCCCCTCCAGCCCATTAGCCACCCCGCTCCCGCCACCCTGCTGCTCCTCCCTCCCAGCTCCTGATTTATGATGCCCCCAGAGCGACCGCGCAGCGGACGCGCGCAGCGGACGCGCGCTGCGGACGTGGCAGCGGGTGCGCCGATTGTGCGCCGAAGGCGTGCCAAAGGCAAGCCTGTCTGCGCCTGTCCGCGCCTGGCCCGCGCCCAGCGCCAGTCCCCCTGGCCCCCGCAGATGCCAGCCCATGTACCGGACTTACGACGCCACCACCCTCAACACACTCAACACCGCCCGGATCCCCGGTTGCTACCGAGCCACCCCAAGATGCACCCACGGACCCTTCACCTGCCAATCCTGCAAGCTCTCCTGCATCCGGACCTGCACCGCACCCGCAAAGCCGAGCACCAGCAGCTACCACCTGAAGTGCATCCTGCTCAACACCCGCTCCGTCCACAGACACGCCGTGGAACTCTGGAACCTGCTCGACACCACATCTCCAGACGTCGCCTTCCTCACGGAAACATGGATGAACGCCTCCTCAGCGCCCGACATCGCCATCCCGGACGGATACAAGATCACCCGGAGGGACCGCGTCAACCAGACAGGAGGTGGCATCGCCATCGTCCACAAGAACACCATCCGCATCACGACCAACTCCGACGACACCCTCACAGCCGCCGAACATCTTCACTTCCAGATACACACCGACCCCAAGACCACACTCAGAGGCACCCTCATCTACAGACCCCCGGGACCCCGCACACAATTCAGCGAAGACATCTCAGACTTCATCAGCCCACACGCCCTCCCCTCCGCTGACTACATCCTCCTAGGGGACCTCAACTTCCACCTGGAGAACAACAACGACAACAACACCACCACCCTGCTGGACAACCTCGCCAACCTCGGACTCAAGCAACTGGTGAACACCCCCACCCACTACGCCGAACACACGCTTGTCCCAGTCTTCTCCTCCAGCAAGTACATCTCCTTCAGCCACTCCACCGGACTCCACTGGACGGACCACAGCTGCGTCCACTTCAGCTTCAGAAGGACCACAACACACCACCACCCGCAACAGGTTCCCCGCAGGAGCTGGAACAAGATCACCAGCGACCAGCTCACCACATCACTGAGCCAGAACCCTCCCGCCAGCTCAACGGACCCCAACCAAGCAGCCAACAATCTCACACAGTGGATCACCAACTGCGCTGACGACCTCGCACCACTGAAAAACCATCCCAGCAGGCCCGGCAGCAAGAAAACCTCCTGGTTCAACGACGACCTCAAGGACTCCAAGAAGAACTGCCGTACCCTCGAGAAAGCCTGGCGAAAAAACCCGACTACAGACAACATGACCGCCCTCAAGCACGCCACCCGCAAACACTACCAGCTGATCCACACCACCAAGCAGACAGCATTCAAGGAACGACTAGACAACAACGCACACAACAGCAAGGAACTCTTCAGCATCGTCAAAGAGCTCTCCAACCCCAGCGCCGGAAACAACGACATCACTCCCTCACAAGACCTCTGCGACTCACTCGCCTCGTTCTTCCATAGCAAGATCTCCGACATACACAACAGCTTCGGCGCACAGACCACGCACCCAACCACCGAACCGACGCCCCCCACCACCACCCTCCGCACCTGGACCCCGGTCAGCACCGAAGACACCATCCACACGATGAACACCATCCACTCCGGATCACCAACCGACCCATGCCCCCACCACGTCTTCAACAAGGCCGACTCCGTCATCGCACCACAACTCCGGGACATCATCAACTGCTCTTTCAACACCGCCACCTTCCCGGAGAGCTGGAAGCATGCCGAACTCAGCGCCCTACTGAAGAAACCATCAGCAGACCCCACCGACCTCAAGAACTACCGCCCCATCTCGCTCCTCCCGTTTCCTGCCAAAGTCATCGAGAAGACCGTCAACAGACAGCTTGCCGCCTTCCTCGAGACGAACGGATCCCTCGACCACTCACAGTCTGGCTTCCGAGCCAACCACAGCACCGAGACCGCCCTCATCGCAGCCACTGACGACATCCGAGCCCTGCTCGACAACGGGGAAACAGCGGCCCTCATCCTCCTGGACCTCTCCGCAGCGTTCGATACTGTCTGCCACCGCACCCTAGTGCAGCGCCTCAGCAACATCGGAATCCAAGAGAAGGCACTAGAGTGGATCATCTCGTTCCTCGCCGGAAGAATCCAGAGAGTCCGCCTCCCCCCGTTCAGATCCGAGGCCACCGAAGTCATCTGCGGCATACCACAAGGATCATCACTCAGCCCCACCCTCTTCAACATCTAAATGAGCCCCCTCGCAGCCATCGCACGCCAACACAACCTCAACATCATCTCCTACGCCAACGACACCCAGCTGATCCTCTCTCTCACCAACGACCCAGCCACCGCCAGAACCAACCTACACGAAGGGATGAAAGACGTAGCCGAGTGGATGATGAACAGCCGCCTGAAACTGAACTCAGAAAAGACGGAAGTCCTCATCCTTGGATCATCACCCTCTGCCTGGGATGACTCCTGGTGGCCCCCTGCCCTGGGCAGCGCACCCAAACCAACGGACCACGCACGCAACCTGGGCTTCATCCTGGACTCCTCCCTCTCGATGACCAGACAATTCAACGCCGTCTCATTATCATGTTTCAACATCCTACGCATGCTCCGAAAGATCTTCCGATGGATCCCCACCGGTACCAGGAAGACGGTCACCCAGGCACTCGTCACCAGCCGACTGGACTACGGAAACACCCTCTACACCAGAACCACAGCCAAACTGCAGAAAAGACTCCAACGCATCCAGAACGCCTCCGCACGACTCATCCTGGACATCCCCCGACACAGTCACATCTCCGGACACCTGAGAGACCTGCACTGGCTCCCCGTCAACAAGAGAATCACGTTCCGACTCCTCACCCACGCACACAAGGCCCTCCACGACCTGGACCCCAGGTACCTCAACAACCGCCTGACCTTCTACACTCATACCCGCCAGCTACGATCGACCAGCCACGCCCTCGCCGCCGTTCCACGCATTCGAAGAGCCACCATGGGAGGAAGATCCTTCTCCTACCTGGCAGCCAAGACTTGGAACTCCCTCCCCATCCACCTCCGTCTGACACAAGACCACCTCTCCTTCAGAAAGCAACTTAGGACCTGGCTGTTCGAGCAGTAGCGGACCCCTTCCCCCAAGCGCCTTGAGACCCTCTGGGTGAGTAGCGCGCTATACAAATTTCTTGATTGATTGATTGATTGGTCCTGTACGTCCCGACGACCGATTACGATGCTTCTCGACATTATTCGGTCGGACTTGCATTGACTTCAATGGGAGCCTGTGTTCCGAACTGGAACACAGGCTCCCATTGAAAAATAGGGTGGTTGGGGAAAACCTTGCACCCTATGGTGGGCACCCCATGGTGCCTGTCACATTATGAATGGTTGGGAAGCGGAGTCCCTAGGGTACATGTGTCTGTGGATGAAAGGGGGCCCGCAATGGGCCCCCAAAGACTGATTCTGGCAGCTGTTTCGTCTCGGGCAAACCGAGTCGGAACGGCAATCCGAATTGGTCATCGTAATCGCTCGTCCAGAAACCATGTCCATAGAGTTGTACGAATCGGATCTAAAAGACTCTGGCAGTCCGGATACCTTTTGGAACCGATTCGGACTGCTCCAATGATTTCCTGGCATCGTAATCGGTCTTTGGGAAATCTGTACGATTCGGTTGGAAGCAAGGGTTCTGAATCCGATTCTGTAATACTGAATCCCATCCGGAGTCTTTCCTAACAACATCGTAATCGGGCCCTTAGTCGTTAGGTAAAATTACAAAAAACTAGGAGCCTGATATACAAAGCCATTTTGCAGTCATTAAGCCTGCAATTCACAAAATCACAGAGTTTGTGTCTGCAAAATGGCTAATTGTTATTTACTAAACCCATCGTTCAATTCTGTAACAGGTTACCAAATTGCAAAATGGGTTGAGAAACCCATAATGAATTGCTATTTGAAAGGGGCGTTTTTAGGGCACTCTTTCTAAATAACGATTAATTATGTGATGCATCAAACTTTTCCCATAATATGGTCACAAAATGTTGAAAGGATACTGACTCCCGAGGTGGGGAGGTAGGAGGTAACACATTCGCCAAAGGGAAAGGCTTCCCTTGAGACTGCATCCTCTTTGTGAAAGTAGAAAAAAGTTTGTTGGTGCAAGGACCACTCCCAAATCTCAAAAATACGTAAAGAAAGATTAAAAAAATATATTTTTTAATGCAGTTCTGCTTCCTTCAAGGAAAACGGGCTACATTTAAAAAACAAAATAGTTACTGTATTAAAATGCAATCAAGGACAGTGATCTGCTGCAAATAGCAAGAATCCCTGTGACAGCATCCAATTATAGTGCGTCATAATTTGCGATCTACTTCATGAGGTAGGTCGGATTCGACCCACTACGAATTGGAATTTTGTGAACAGACCTTTTAGTGCATAGGACAGTTCATAAAATTATTTTCTAATAATAAAAAAACGTGCACAATTTGCAATCAGTTTTTTGCGAATGGAATATTTCATACATCAGGTCCCTGATAACTAAACAGAAGTAGTGTTTATTCGATAACAATGGGAAAGTGCTTGCGGAAGTAGGGAAAAAAGAAGTATCAAAGGATGAATTGTAAAATTACATGATAGAGAAATTTTAGTTGCCTCTAGTGCAGAGGGTCCATATTTCAGAGACTGTCTGGTTTAACAACTTTTCCAACTTGTACAACTCTTGCCCTAGTTCAGTAAATTACTGGCCTATTTTTTAGGAATTTAGTGCTGTCACAGTTTTACAAATGAGAGGAAATTAATTGCATTATGTCCCATTTGCAAGAACAATTTTCAAAAGGTTTAGGGACAAGGGAGAAGCATCTCGACAGCAATTTATCATAATGAAAGATGTTCTTGGGAAATGCAGGCCATTTGTGGGTGCACACTTGCAAACAGGGGTACGGCTAGGAACAGCACAGCAGGTGGCACCAACGCCTACCGGTGTGAGGGATCCTCCTCACCCCTGATAATGGCTGTTTTTATCAACTAAACCGGGGAGGTGGGGGTAGGGTTGGGTTGTGGACCCCATTTCCTTGCTTGCATTAAGACCCTTGCTAGGGTACTGCTTGCAAACAACAAACACAAAACCCAGTGCCAGTGATTAATCAACAAAAATGTGATGCAAACTCATGTGTCCGCCACGGTTTACTGCTTGCCCAAGAATTACTTATACTTTTCATGTTGGCTTGTTGTCTCCAATTTTAACTTTTGCCCGATGATGCAGTCTTGTTGCCTAAAAAGCAAGGTGACCTTTAGGAAATGATGGGTGCATTTCATTGCTATTAACAGCAGAACTTCCTGGTTTTGATTATTTGAAAATAGTAAACACAAGCAATAGAGTGAGTGGTCTTGTCCAGTTTGATAGTGTATGGGGTAGATTTTCACACATTTTTGTGCTGGGGTAGCATCACTCAACGCTTATTTACCAATTTACTTTCCAGCACAAAATTTGTATTGAGTTGGAAAGTACCCTACAAGTAACGCAAAGCAGCGCGAAACACTGCTGTACGTTACTTAGTGCCAAACGGGCATTAAATGGGTGGTACATGGGCATTCTAATGCAACCACCCATGCCTTTTGACTTAAAACTCTATCTACAAACCTTTGTAGACAGGGTTTAGCACCAAAAGGTAAAGCTATCTGAAAGCAGGCGTTAAAAGGGTAAAAAAGATTCATTTCTCCTTTCTTTTCCTACTTTGCATCCGTGCTGCATTGTGCAGCGCACATACAAAATGGGAAATGTGTTTGAACTTGTCTAGGCATCGAATTTTGTACAGGAAGGGTACCTGTACAAAACCTATGCTAGACAAAGGCATGCACCTTAGCTCTATGGCTCAAGGTGTATGCCTGCCACATGGCAGCTGAAATCGGCGCCCGTGCTAGGGAGAGGGGAGGAGGGAGCCATATCTCTGTAGAAGTTGAGCTTTCCTGCTCCCTCCCTGTCATGCAACGCAGTGCAGCATTTTTGTCTGCTGGTCTATGTTCCGTAACTTTTTGAAAATCTGTCTTAATGACTCAAAACAAGCCGCTGCCCATGTAGGTAAGAATGGTGGGGCGATGGGGTCAGGTTGGGGCAGGATTTGACAGACGACCATGAGGGGAAATTAAATAAATAATTAATTTTCCCTCATTGTTGTCTATCGAAATCCCCCCCACCTGGCCCCGCCGCCCTACTGCTCGTACCTTCACGGGCTGTGACTGCTCAAAACATTCATATCTTTTGATTGCATGAGTATTCATTTCGATGCCAAGGGCAACTGGAAAAACTAGTTGAGACACATTTACGGCTAGGGCGGTTGCACAGGGCACAGGTCACCTCACTCATCTGTTCTTAGTAGAGCATAGGTGTGCCGTCATTTAACATCTACTACAGTAGAAATGAATTAAAAAGGCTTTTTAAAAATACTTAGGTCCGAGTTTACTATCCTTACCACTGTGGAGTACTGCATGAAAAATAGTTGTGCAAACGACAAAAAAATTTGCAGAGCCAGATTTAGCCAGCCGATGATGTCACCAGTGGTGCATGCTAAAAATGGCTGTTCTCTGTGACGCTCAGCCTAATGCTATAGTGCTAAGATATCAGTGTCTAGCATAAGCTGTGCACCCAAAGTACACGCTCCAGCCCCAAATCCTACTTCTAGATACCTGCACAATGGTCAGACATGTGATATTTGTAGGTCAGGGTAAAGCACAGATGGCTGCATGTATACATATCTGATCACGGCCAGACTGGGTACCAACACTGGCCATGGCAGACAGCTCAGCCGCCCCCCCCCCCCCCCCGGTGTGGGGGGGCTATTGGAAAGCATCACTCCCGTCTCACTGCTGTTGCTTTTGTTACCGGGGGCCCATATTGCAAAACTGGCCCCCGGTAACAAAACCGGCTTCACAGGAGTCCAAAACCGGCCCCCACCCTGGCAGCCCACCAGGGAAACGACCAGTGCACGCTATGACCATTCTGGACCTGTATCTGGTGGTATACCGCATGACCACATTCTCGGACCTGGTTTCACTAATAGTTAGCATTTGGTGCAAAGCCATATCACAGTACTTTAGTTGATATAGCTTTTTGCCAAAACCAATGGTGTTTGTGCTGGTTCACTCTAGACATCACTCCTTTGAATAAACTAACAGAGGGGCAGATGGAAGTGGTATTGGCACAGACCAAAGATGAACTTCCTGAGCAATATAGGTTTGTGAAAGAAAGTGAATTTTGTGTTACTGTTTGCACTACAGTGTGTCACTTATCGTCACTTTACATCATGCAAGCGCCAGTATAAGTCTTTAGTAGATCTCAGCATTAGTGGCTACCTCAAAACGGACACCTTACACTCCACTGTTGATGGAACTCAGAATTAAAGGTTAGGAAAAAGTGATCAACATGAAACCTGTACTTTTTCAAGCACTGTTTTAATCAGCTTCTAGCCTATTGAGATACACTTATGGGTTTATGAGACTTCCAGGTTCGCATTCTCTATCTAACTTGGCTGATATATGGATATAGCCAATATTTTGCTAAATTTCTTATTTGTGTTATTTAGAGCTTGGCGGATTGGATATTCCACGAAAACATGGCAGATATGCCATCCATCGTATTCGAAGTGCCATAGGCTGTAATGTACTTGTAATACAGAGGACAGGACATGCATCGCGTATGTGATGAAGATCTGACCATTATCATTTGTGATTACCTGGGAGCAGCTCAAATTAGATGGCCAGAGTGTAGACTGTATCAAAGCTGGCTGCTGTGTCTGACATCAATGGCTCCTTAGAAAGGCAAACTTTTACTTTTTTCTTGGAGTAGGCAGTGGACCTATGACCCTTACATCTAAAATTCAAAATGGGGACCATGTCACTCACATACTATCGGAAGACACACAATGGTGCCTCTGAAATATGTTGTTATAGTCTTCATCGGGAAGACATATTCATACACTTTCAATTTGCTTAGCTTCTATCACCCCCCATAGGGAGCATTGGTTGAAAGTACTTCTAAACAAGCTGTAGGTGCAGTGCTAATTTTGTGCCGTGATTTCACAGGGCTGGGCTTATACAATTTGTCTCTCCTGGGCAGTAGGCCCGGTAATTATTAAATAAAATGTACCTGTCCTTCGGTGTCTGTCTGGTATGTATTCACAGGCTAACCCACTCTGGTCCAGGCATGTTGAATGTGCATCGTTATTAGGGATGTCAGCAGTGCACACCTGCTTTTCAGGAAGGAACATCGTCGTTTTCATTGGATACTCGTGACTGAGGGTGGGTTCATGGCTGGGAAATTCCAGGACAAATCTTCAAGATGTTGTAGAGCAAATTAAAAGTGGATAGCATCCTTTTTGTATCAGCTCGCACTGAACTGAAACCAATAGGAGTGGTCTATAAGTCTGCATTCGACATGCTCGTGGCCGGGGCCCACCACCAACTACAGTCACTGTTGGAACTTGGTGTGCATGTGCTGTTCTGCACTCTGAAAAACTGCCAGCACTCATAATTGCTGTGCTACATGCAGGGGCGGTCTGGGAACCGAAAGCGGCCCTGGTAAAGTGCTTGGCCGGCCCCCTTTTTTGGCCGTGCCGTTTTCCAGGGCCTGTTTTCGGGGGCAATATTGCAGCTCTGCTGCAAAAACAGCCCTGTAACAAAAGCAGCCTCCAGGGGCCAAAAGCAGCCCCCACCCTGGCGGCCCACCGGGGAAATGCCTGGTGCCTGCTACAGCCACTACTGCCCTGTTTGCATGAGACTGGCAGTGGCAGCATTATGGGGAGCATCTGGGCAGGTAGACACCCGCCTGGCCTGCACAAATTAATTAGAGCATCAACCAGATTAGCACACTGGTGACCCGAGGTGATCACCCCTCAAGAATTGGGTAAGTGGAGCAAATGATTGTCTGTGCTGGGAGGGCCCTTGCTGATTCTGTCACACATGTGTGTTTGCCTTGAATTAGAGGACTGTATGCATTTTTGTAGGGTTTTATTTTCTTCACGGCGGGTATCAGCACTGGATGCCGACCTCAGGAGGGGGAACCAAGATTGCAATGTGCAAGAAGTCCAATTTATTAGAAGAAATAGCTGAAAGAAATAGCAGATATCTGAACGAGAATGGCGTTTCAAATCTACAAGTTGCTTTTGAAAACAGCACCCTCATCCAGAATCAAATGGAGTGCTTTTTAGATTTGAAATGTTAATGTCAATGGGCTGGAGAAGGTTAGCTAATGGCAGGAAAATATTTCCCTATCTGAATTCAACATACTTGCTGCATTGTCTCTGCAGATTCTATTTTTGTTTAATATGTATGTGAGGGGGGGCGTGGCCAAGATGGCGGCGAGGTAGGATGCAAGATTCGGAGCTCCTGCCCGCCGCCCGCCGAAAATAGCTTCGGATAACCTCCGAGAGACCCGTGGACATCTGCAGACACCGGCGGAGGGCTGCCCCGGTGACCCACTGGCTCTGACTGGCGCGGGAGGTGGCAACAGTTGGCCGCGGCTGGGGGCGGAGTCCCGGGAGGCGATCCGGCCTGCGGCGGCTGGCACCCGGTGGAGGCTTCACCAACGTGGAGGCCCCGAGAGCGGTCTACCGAGGCCAGCTACCCCGATACCGGCCTCTACCTGGGTACCTACTGCCCCGATCGCGGGCCGCCCTCGCCGGGCATTGGAGATTACGGAGGCCCGAGCTGCGGGGGAGGGGCGACCCTGGACTGCAGCGCGGCCCCTGGGGCTCGCCGGGGCCTGCGGCCGGATCCTTGCTGGCGCCGGAGCGGGACCTCTCCCTGTCCCGGGTGGTGGAAGATTGGTCCGATACTGCAGGCTGTCCTCCGCTGGGGAGAATTGGGACTGAAGCACCGGCGGCTGGGTGTGTCCTGGGACCCGGCTGAAGTACACCGTTGGCGGGGCCCGGACCTGGCGATCTGCTCCCGTGTGCGGTTCCGCTTGCTGCCGAGGCGGCTCCGGTGGTGACAACGACGGGGCCCCGACCCTTTCCTGGAGCTGAACAGCGGGGCGATCTGCTACACCTGCGACGAGTGGAGGCCTACCTGTTCGCCCTGTGCGCGTGGGCGCGGCCCGGGCCTGGGCCGCGGGGGCTGCCCTGGAGGTGGTGAGTCGAAGAAGCGCCGGAGCAGGAGCGAGGTGAGCAGTTGAGGGGCCCGGGTCCGGGACACGGGGCGCTGTCGACGGGGGCTGAGGGTCAACCCAGTGCACAGTCAGTGAGCTAGACGGTGGACCTGCGAGCGCACATGGCTCCCCTCCCCCCTGTGGCCTCTGCGGGGTGACGTGTCTGCCCGATTGGCGCCCCCCCGCCACCTTGCCGCCGGACCTGCTGGGCAGCGGCCGGGGACGACCTGCGACCAGCCCACGAACTTGCTGTTACTAGACCCTGTCTCCCTGAGTTTCCCGACGCCCGGTGGCGACATCGGCGCGCCTCTCGGCGCTGGTCACTTTGTGGGTCGCTGCGCTATGCCCGTATCTAAGGCGAGGAAATCAAAGCCTCTAAAGGACATATTCGGGCGCCCTCAGCCTGTCCCCAGCACTCCAGGCTTGGATTCCAAGATGGCGACCCCGCAGCACTCCCCCGGCGCTGGGGAGGAGCCGGCCACCAAGGCGTTCATGGAATCCCTCTTCCAAACTCTGCGGGCTGACCTACAGACAGTGAAGGCTGACCTCACCGCGGAGATAAAAGACATTCGCAGGGACGTGGAGGAGGTGGGGGAACGAGTGGCGGCGCTGGAGGAGAGGAGCGACACTACTGTGTCGGACATGCACACGCTCCAACAAGAAATCCTCCGCCTGCGAGACCAGCAGCTGGACGTTCAGACCCACCTCGAGGACCTGGAGAATAGGTCCCGCAGACATAACATCCGGATTCGCGGAGTGAAGACCTCGGACGACACCACGGACCTTTCTGCCTTCGTCGTGGGCCTCTTCCGCCACATCCTAGCGGCGCCGGATGACGCCGAGATCGTCCTGGACAGAGCACATAGGGTCGGCCCACCCCGGGTGCCCAATAGCCCTCCAGCGGATATACTGGTGTGCGTCCAAGACTTTAAAACTAAAGAAGCGATCCTCGCGAAAGCAAGGACCCTCCATCCCGTCTCTTACAAGGGGCACTTTCCGGTGCTCTACCAAGACTTGGCCCTGATCACCTTGCAGCGCCGACGGCAGTTCCGCCCTGTCACGGACCATCTCAGACAGCGGGGCATTCCATACTCGTGGGGGCACCCATTCCGCCTCATCTTCCGCCTTGATGGCAAACTTCACCAGCTGCGCTCGCTCTCCGCAGCCTGCGGAGTGCTGGACTTGGTGCCGCCGGATGGGGAGGAGGACTGTCGGGCTGCGGACCCGGGGCCAGGGCCCTCGGCATCGGGTTGGAGGCGACAGGGAGGGTGCAGACGGGAATGGAAGCCCAACAAAACAGACATAGCTAAGAGTCAGCGGGACGCACTGGCCTCGGCGACGGACGCGCTGGCCGGGGCGCCCTCGGGTGCTGAGTGAACAGGGGCCACCCGTAACTTCATGCACTTGTCCCGGTGGTCTCCGGTGGGAGGCGGGCGGCGGAGGGAACCGATGCTCCCCCTCTTGGTCGCACTATGGTCCCCACACCGACGCTCCCCTGGCTTTGCCAAGGTGACGAACAATCCTTCCGGATCATGACTTTGTTGTTGGGTTTTGTCATTGTTGTTATTATTGGTTTATTTGGTCTGCAGGGGGTTTTGGGGTTTTTCTTTTTTGTTGGGTATGGGTTCCCTCGTCCGCTTCCCCCTGTCGCACCCCGACAGTTGCTCCACAAGGGCTTGGAGGGTCTGAGTTGCCGCCCGCACTGGTTTAGGGTAGTTAGCGCCCTACAGCGATTCTGCCTTGCTCACTGGACTGTAGATGCCACACACCCCTCTTAAAGTTCTTACGCTCAATGTGCGGGGGCTGAATAATCCCGTCAAACGAAAGGCAGTCCTTAGCTACCTGGAACACTCGAAAGCGTACATATGCCTTTTACAAGAAACCCACCTTCTGGCTAAGGACCACCATAGATTGAAATCCCGAGCCTTCCCCACACAGTTGTTTTCCTCTGCCAACTCTAAGACGGCTGGGGTGGCCATTTTGGTTTCCCGCTCCTTCCCGGGCAGGGTCTTACACAAAGGGGCGGAGATCAGAGGTCGACTACTCACCTATCAGATCATACTGGGAGGGGTGACCCTGGATGTTGGTTCCATCTATGCACCCAATGACGGGCAGATTGCATTCCTCCTCAATGCTCTTGACGACACGGCCGCGGCTTCGGGCCGCTATCTGCTGCTGGGCGGCGATCTCAATATCGTCTTTGACAACGCACTGGACCGTTCCGGTCAGAGAACTGGTCAGGCAGGTGTTCTCGCGGCTGCCGGGCGAGCTCGTCTCCGGGATCTGGGGCTGTCGGACCTGTGGCGTCACTTTTACCCGTCTAGTCGAGGCTACACCTTTTACTCCGGGGCACACAAAACGTATGCACGCTTAGATTACTTCCTTAGCTCCTCATCGCTTCAGGCCCACGCATTGAACACGGACATCTTACCGGCCTCCCTCTCTGATCACTCCCCAGTTCTGGCCACCTTCCAGCTCCCGCCGTCCCTGCAGCCTCTCCGACATTGGCGCCTGCGCGATACACTACTACACCACCCCTCTGTTGTCGAACAGATCCAGAAATCTATCTCGACCTTCCTCACTCTCAATGCTAATCCGGATACGACTCTAGCGACACAGTGGGTGACACTGAAGGCTGTTCTGAGGGGGGAATTCATAGCCATATCCTCTGCCCATAACCGCGAACGCAGCCGCAAACGGGCGGAACTTTCCCAGCGCGTCTCGGAGCTCGAACAAATGCATCAGCGGACCGGCGCCTCCCAGGCCTGGCGGCAACTTTGCATAGAAAGAAAGCAGCTGGCTGCCTTGGATCAGGACAGGGCCGAGTTCGCCGCGCTTAGGCTTCAACACGCGTACTACACAGGAGGAGATAGGTGCGGCCGCCTGCTGGCAAACAAACTGCGGGAGACCAGACAAAAGCAGGGAGTCCGCGAGATCCGGACCCTGGGGGGGGCACCGGTAACCGACGACGCCGGTATAGCGGAGGCATTCCGCGACTTCTACGCGGGCCTCTATCCCGGGGATCCCCTGGAGACTCAGGTCTGCGCTGATTACGTGGCGGGGGCCCATATGCCTTCCCTAACGCCCGTGCAGGCAGATCTCTTGGAGAGAGACATTCGGATAGAGGAGGTTGTCTCGGCGATCTCACGCCTTAAGCCGGGTAAATCGCCGGGCCCGGACGGCTACACGGCTGCCTTTTATAAGACTTTTTGCACCTGCGTGGCCCCCCTCCTGACGAGTCTATTCAATACCTTCGACCAAGCGGGAGCAATCCCGAGTGAAATGTTAGAGGCCGCGATAGTCGTCATCCCCAAAGCAGGGAAGGATCGGACAGCCTGCAGCGCGTACAGACCCATCTCCCTGTTGAACATTGACATTAAATTGTACACTAGCATTTTTGCGGCTCGATTGGCGCCGCTTATGGTCAACCTGGTTGAACCTGATCAGGCGGGCTTTATTCCACAGCGGCAAACAAGCGACAACACTAAGCGCATCTTGCATCTGATCGAAAAGGCGTCGCGTACGCAAGGAGAATACATGCTCTTGGCCATCGACGCAGAGAAGGCCTTCGACAGAGTGCACTGGCCGTACCTCGAGATGGTTCTGGAGAGCGCTGGGTTTGGGGAGAAGCTGCGTACCAGGATCTTAATCTGCTATCGCTCCCCCATGGCGACGGTCAGGGTGAATGGCTACACTTCCTCCCGCTTCCCCATTGGGAGGGGTACTAGACAGGGGTGCCCCCTGTCACCCCTTCTGTTCGCGCTCTATATGGAGCCCCTGGCTCTACGAGTGCGGCGACATCCCCTCATCACAGGGATTAAATTTGGAGGTGACATCCATACCATTAGTCTCTACGCGGATGATATACTGCTCTCCCTGTCCGATCCAATACGGGCCCTGCGCGCTCTCTTCATCGAACTGTACGGCTTTGCGCGGGGGTCGGGGTTCAAAATCAATCTAGAGAAATCCATTGCACTTAACGTCTCCCTCTCCCCGCAGACCCTGGCCTATATCCAGGAAGAGCACACCCTGAGTTGGGCAGCCGCCTCGATTCCCTATCTAGGCATTCACCTAGCCCCAACCCTCCAGGCCACCGCGGACATTAATTACTCTGATCTCCGCTCCCGCATTCGTACGGAACTGCACAGATGGAGAACTTCTACGCTCTCTTGGCTGGGCAGGATTGCGGCCATCAAGATGACGGTCCTCCCACAGATCTTATACCTCTTCCAAACTCTCCCCCTCCGCCCACCGCCCGGCTGGATCCAACAGACTCAGGCGGACCTAGCGCGCTTTATCTGGCACGGCCGTAAACCCCGATTTCGACATGCAGTAGCGATTCTCCCACCGGAACGGGGGGGGGGCGGTAGGGGTGCCAGACCTTCAACTATACTATCATGCTTCTCAGCTTAGATACTTAGTGGGATGGCACCAATTGGAATCGGAGAAACACTGGCTGTTCCAAGACCAAGCGGTGGCAGCCAGACCGCTGCAGGGCATCCCCTTCCTTCGTAAACAGCATGGACCACCCAATCTCTACGCTTCCTACATCACAAGCACGGTGCTGGAATCCTGGGATCGCACTAACCTTGCCCACCGCCTGACCTCCTTTCCGTCACCGCTCACCCCGATACTTGATAACCCAGAGTTTCGTCCTGGTGCGGACGCCCAGGCCTTTCGCGCCTGGCGCTCCTCCTCTTGTAGGTCCTTGGGTTATCTTTTCGATTTTGATGGCATAATCACATTTCAGCAGCTCAAGGAACACTACGGCCTCCCGGAATCAGAGCGCCTGCCGTATTTACAAGTCAGACACTGGGCACTCCACCAACAGGTCAGGCCCCAGGCGCAGCGTCTCCTGACCCCTTATGAGAAATGGCTAATGACACGCACATCCAATAAGAAAATCATTTCTGACCTCTACAAAATGCTTCTAGACTCCACCGCACACACATATAATGCAGGCCGGGCTCGGTGGGAAAGGGACCTGGGCAGATCCTTAAGCCACAAGGAATGGGACGGTATCTACCATAGAGCGCGGCACTCTGCGTACCACATGGGTCTCACAGAGATTCTGACTAAAATTGCCACTTACTGGTATTACACGCCTGAGCGCCTGCATCGCTTTGACCCTCGCCGGAGTGCGCTGTGCTGGAGGGACTGTGGAGAAGTGGGCACCCTCGAACACATCCTCTGGAGCTGTACCTGTATACAACCATACTGGTCCCAGGTTTTGGATGAAATTGACCTGCACTTTGAGACAGAGCTGCCGCGCCTCCCCGCGTATATTCTTCTGGGCTTGCCCAACCCGCTGACATACCCACTCAAATCCCGGAGGGGCAGGCTGATTGCCATCGCCTTAGGCGCAGCGACACAAAACATACTGATACACTGGCGTTCAGCCCAGCTCCCGACACACTCTGGATGGCTCCAGAGACTCTGGGGAGTGTTGGGTATGGAGAAACTGACACTCACTTTAGCTGGTACGGGATCCGAGTTCCCAGAGTTATGGAGGCCCTTCCTCACCCTACTGGTGTCTGAATTCCGTGAGCTGACCTGTCCCATTATCTGCGGTTACTGCGCCTGGCAGACACGCAGATCCCAAACGCCACTTCCCAGGGTCGCTGCGGGCGGCGGCGTTGACCCTTCAGAGGCTGCCTTCACTTGATCAGTTCACGCGGACGAGGGAAAGGGAGGGGGAGGTATCTTTGGGGTTTGTATGATTTTACTATTTTCATATTTTTTGGCCCGGTTTGTGTCTAATGCCCGTAGTTTTGCTCAGCTTGGCAACCCAGTTGCCTCGTTGGTATTGCGCCTCTGAAATTGAGGGTGTTGTTGTTCACTGTTTGCTTGAAATCAATAAACAGATTTAAACCATAATATGTATGTGAGCAGAAACGGGTAGATTTATGAATAACTTCAACTCCCCCTCAACTTTATTATGGCAAAAGGGATGTGAGAACTTTTTCTGCTTAAATTGTGCATGGACTTTGAAAAAAAAAATATTGAAAGCTCCTGCCACATGACCACACAAAACAAGCTGAGCTTTTACAAGAGGCTGTCATGTGGCGTAGTGACTGCAGCTTCCGACCATGAAACACAGGCCTCAATCCCTGGGCTCATCACCTTGTGAATCCAACAGTTCTCCCTTTGACTGAAAAAAAGTATAAGAAAAAAAGTATAATGTGGTCTGAAGTGTTGAGAAGTGCATGTCTGTCCTCGGTCCAGGTTCGGGGCAGGTAAAACTTCCAAAAATCATCCGATATGAACTAAGGAAAAAGCATTAACATTTGATGTCAGAAAGAGGTACCCATCTAATCATTTTGACTGAATTGCACATTGTGAAACTGGAAAACCTGGCGTTAAATCCAACTTCAGTGCTTGCCCAAATCATGTGATCATAGAAAAATGCTTTATTTCACCGACCTACCTTTTGCCAAAATTGTGTTTTAAATGCACTATTTGTTTTAATTTTTTTCCAAAATTTTCTCAGGGTGAGAGCCTTCAACCAAAACATTACTTTAGCAAGGATCACTCGCTGAAATTCGGATCAGATATTAACGAATATATGATGTTACAACGCATACCCTTTCAATGTAGACTTTTACAACGTGGTCTTTACAACGCACCTACCATTACAACACATGATTTCACAACGATTATAATGCATGTTCATAGAGATACATAAAAGTACCATTACATCGCATTCCATTACAAACCCATAAAAAATAATTAAATAATTACATGTTATTATATCTCAAATGTAAAAAAAAAATATGTAACTTACGGAAATGAATTGTGAAATAAATAAATAAAATACCCAGGTATTAAAATGAATACCTGGGTATTAATGCACTCCCCCACTCGAAACCCCTATTTTACTTACTCCTCAAGAGCATTTGTGAAAAAATACTTGCAAAAATTATTGAAATTAATTTATTAAATTAATAACAAATCAATAAATACACTGCATTTAACAACACAAAGTAAATAAATAACAGACACAATTCAACAACAGAACTACACCACTTATCTAAAATTGCATTGTAATGGTATGCATTGTAATACCTTCTGCATTGTAAAGGCTTGCGTTGTAATAGCATGTGTTGTAATGGCATATACGTTGTAATGGATTAGTTGTAAAGGTATTACGATGTAATGCCTGCGTTGTAATGGTTGTTTCCCAATATTAACCAGTTGTGGATGAGGGTGGAGCCACTAGAGAAAGTGTAGAGCCGGGGGAAATGGGTGTGGCCTCCTAAGAAAAAGTTTGGGCACCTCATGCACTGTGCATGTGAGAATGTTAAATGCAGCTGTCCAATTCTATTGAATAACATTAAGCAGAGTATCTGTAGTGTCCACATATGCACAAGCTGTTTGGGGTCAACCTAGGCACATTTTGACATAGGTATGATAATGGTAAATATTTTTAACAATGTGGGGTCCTGTACAATGAATTAAAACTGTGAGAAAATGGCATCTTTGTAGTCCTCATTGCTTTCCCCATTAAGCTGTTGTTTTCTTTTTTGGTTTTCAGAGTATTAATGGTTCAATTTGTATTTGACTTTTGCAATTTGTGACTGTTTGGTGTACAAGGGAAAGAAGAATATGAGAAAATACCAGTCTTAGGTACCAGAATGAGATTGTATAGGAGCAAGTGGTATTATGGAGCAGTTGTTAACTCGAGAATTTTATGATTTATTTCACTTGTCAATGCTGATTATATTTTGTAGCTGTTAGAAATGGGGATCTCTAGTTAGCAGTGGCTGGCGTCGATGTCCAAATAGGGATCCTTCTTCTTAAGTCAGAGTAAGGGGCTACACCCTTTGATAACCAATGCTCAGCCCTGTGGTAACGTAGCACGAGCAGACAGGCCTATCTCAGAGGCAGTGTGTGAAGCATTTACGACCATACACAATAACGCAGTGAAGACACTACAAAGGGACACCACACAAGTAGCTACAGAAAAAGAATTATCTTTATATAGGCTTAACACAAGGCTCAAAAGCGATCAAGAATCACAATGCATATAATTACAGATTCACTTCAAAAGCAATAGAAGCACTCAAAAAGCGCGTGGAACAAACTTAGTTCGAGACCGGGGTCCACGCAACCTGGTGATGCACAATGTACCCGAGATTTAAAGGGGCACGGCACGCAGCCTCACAAGGAAGCCGCGGTGATGACAGGCGGACTCACAGTGGCCACAGCTCCCCGCTGTAGCGGTCCGTGGCGTGCACTCACGATAATCCTGGGATGGGGCTTAAAGGCGGGCACCCACAGGTGATAACAAGATCCTCGAATTGGTGACTAGTGTGGGCACTCAGCGGCACAGATCCTCAGCTGCAGCGGCCCACAATAGCGATACCGATGATCCTTGTAGGACGGCAAATGTGGGCACTCAGCGGCACAGCTCTTCAGCTGCAGCGGCCCACAATAGCGATGATTTTCGTAGGACGGCAAATGTGGGCAATCAGCGGCACAGCTCCTCAACTGCAGCGGCCCACAATAGCGATAGCGGTGATTTTCGTAGGACGGCAAATGCGGGCACTCAGCGGCATAGATACTTAGCTGCAGAGGCCCACAATAGCGATAGCGGTGATTCTCGTAGGACGGCAAATGCGGGCACTCAGTGACACAGCTCCTCTGCTGCAGCGACCCACAATAGCGATAGCGATGATTCTCGTAGGACGGCCAAGGCGGGCTCTCAGCACATTAGCTCCTCAGCTGCGGTGGCCCACAATAACGATCACAATGACTTTGGTAACACAGGCAAATGCGGGATCTCTGCGGCAACAGCTCCTCAGCTGTGGCGGCCCACAATAGCGATGCGATGACTTTGGTAACACCCTTTCCTCAATAGATCCCTCAACATATAAATCCCTTACATTTTGAAGTGGTTGTACTCTACCCAGTCATTTAACTCTTTCAAATGTATTACTGGCCTCATGCATTTGTTCTTTTTCTCGACGAGAAATAGGTTGCTTACAAACCCAGCAGACCCATCCTCTCCTTTCTCTATAGCACCCTTTCCTGCTAACTTCTGAGCCTCTTGATCCACCAATCTTTCCTCCTCTTTTGAGAGCCTCAAAGTTCTCGGTCGTCTTACCTGGACCGGAGTTTCCACAAAATCTATTTGATAACCACTTACCATTTGCAACACGCAAGGATCGGAAGTTATCTCTTTCCATCTGTCTAAAAAATGGGCGAGTCTGCCACCCAATTTGTTCTGAATACATAAAGGGTCGCTTCTCAAACATACCTTGTTTTCTTGTCCTTCTTTCTCCTCTATATTGTCCTCTTCCCTTCTGTCTTTGGGGGTAGAAACTGGTTGTATAGTTTCCTGATGACTGAAAATCACCGGGTCTATATTCACACAAAAAGGAACTTAATGTGAGTCCAAAACCCCGACCAGTGAATCAACCCCGCATTCTCCTGGCCGTTCCAAAAACCTTCCTAATATATTTTTGAACTTTCTGAATAGAGTTAAAGGCTCCAGCATACCGAGCCATCTCTTTTACAAACTCCTCACCAAAAAGGAGACCATTAGCCTCTTTTTACCCAATTCCTTTCCTTTCTACTCAGGCACCTGGCTGCCAAGCAGTGGAATTCCCTGCCTCTGCAACTCACACTGGAGACATCAGAATCAGCTTTTAGTAAACATCTTAAAACTTGGCTGTTTAGGAAAAATCTCACCCCTTAGTAATATTTTGCCCAGTCTTCTCTTAATGAGCTCAGCCTTGTTGGAATCCAGCGCGGTGACACTCCGCAATGGAGTAACCAAGTGCTATAAAAGCTGCAAAATAATTCTGCCAACTTCGGGTCTATTTTCATTACAATGCTATTTTTACGTTCCGCACATAATGCAGCGTTAGTGTTACCTAATAAGCATACTGCTCGTTGCACCCATTGTCTCAGTTCCAACACATTTACTGTAGTCTCCTGCAGGTAAGCTTCCTCGCATAAAGTTTCTTGTTAAGGGTCCAAACACATCTAGAAGGCGGTCCTGACACCCCTTCAGACCTTTGTCAAGACCTCGTCCTGGATCCCTACCAGATTTATTTATAAATGCAAGCATCTTAGCATCTAAGTCTGGTGTGTGCACCACCTTGTTGGCTGGAGAAGGTTTTGGGCACTCCGAATAGAGCCTTGTTCTAACTTCTTTAGGCATCTCTCGTCTAATCCAAAATTCCACATATTCAGCTACCTGTTTAGCTGGGACTCATTGAGGAGAGAGTGGGTGTTGGATTGTATGAGGATCGAACATGAAATCAGCCAAGGGATCCTTTTCTTGATCCAAAATCTCTTTCTCTTTCTTTTCCTTTTTTACTCTCTTCCTATCCATCACAATATCCACACTACTGGAGGATTTGTCACAGACAATAGCTCTGTGATCAACTTGAGTGGCCTTTATAGCCTTGACACTCAACTCTCTCTGAGTTGATCTAAAATGGCTGTCGCGTCATCTGACACTCCTACGGCGGCTTGGGAGGTTATCTGCACCAGGAAACCTTCCAACTGACGATGCACTTGTGCTGGTCAGTTATTATAGCCTTAGAGCCCACCGTAGCGGGCTATACCGGCTATTAAAGGCCCGCTCCAGGGTTAAAGGCCCGAGCCGAAGGCGAGGGACTTTAACAAGGGAGCAGGACTTTAATAGCTGGTATAGCCCAGCTACGAAGGGCTATAAGGCTATTAGTACAATCTGCCACTAGATAAAACCAAGGCCTCTCGGAGTTCGAGGGGTTTAAATTCCCTCGGGCCCCGAGAGGCCTTTGAAAACACCATTGGAATGTTGCTTTGCGGGCCTTTACCGGCCCGTAAAAGCATGGAGCACTCCATTGTCTTCAATGAAGCTCCCAACATTCCAATGTTCTAATATAAATTAAATCCCTTACGTTACGACTCTCACCTTGTTCATCTCTCCAGTATAGTCTGGAGTAATGCCGTAGAGTTGCACTCGCTCAACTTAATTTCTCCCCAAGAAGCGGGGAGAGAAGCAAAAGACTCCGAGCGCTCGCGCCCTTTCTCCTGGCACGGAAACGCTTGAGATCAGTACTCGACGTTATTGACTCGAGCTCACAAGTATTTTATTGCCTTGCCGCTCTCTTGGTTAAAAGCTTAACCAATTATATCTCCGGCACAGCCTGCTTCCCAAAACATTCTTAAACTATAGTTAGCCTCTAATTATGCACACAACAGCAACCTAGCGCACGTCTCCTAATCTAAAGATCCAAGTTATTTTACCTAGCAAACAGTGCTGATATTAATTAAACTACTAAGTTTACGCACTTCGATCAACCAGTCTGCGTGCACACAACTTTCATAACTTCATTTCTCATGCCAGGTGAACAGATCTAAATATGTGAACTTATTTGAGCTGTGAGCAGCAACAAGGAAGGAAGATCGCTGCCAGACAGGGAATTAAATAGAGATTGGAATGTTAATAGATTCTTATTCTCAGTTCTTTCATTGTTTTGTAGTTGCTGCTGTGAGTTGGCAATTAAAGAAATATGCATAATATTGACCTCCGTGCCTTGACATAAAATCAGGCTTCCAGATTTTGGCAACAATTGAAATACCATAACTTTACTTTAATAAGCATTGTTGAAGTTTAGTCCCTCATAGTCATTTATTAAATGTATTAGAAGACAGGACTTGTGACTTTTGTGAAAACTATGCAAGTTAAAGAGTTCAAGCGGTGTATGTTGCACATATCATAGCATCTTTAACTTTAACAGATCCGCATACCACAATGGCCTCATATGAGCAGTGGCAAGAAGATCTTGTGGGACAAGGAAAGGAGGATGCACCAGATAATGAGGAGGGGGAAGAAGATGAAGCAAAAGTTGAAGCAGAAGAAGAAGCAGAAGACGAAGCAGAAGCTAACAGCGAGAAATACCGAGACAACTTTGACTATGCAGACAACCTGTATGATGAGATAGAGGACAAAGAGGGCACCATGAAAAGATCAAACCCTTTCCGCCATGATAAGCAACCGCTGCATGCTCCTCTTCCTGCCACAGGTCCATTGATGCAGGAAAACGTCTACGTCTTTTCACAAGGTAGGATTATTACTATTATTATTGTGATTACTAAGATTTTTTTATTGTATTTAAGATTTTAAAAATACAACAAAAATCACAGAGGTTGCAGCAATATTAACAGTGCGACATGTAGCATTTGTACCTGTCAAATGCAATGCCATGAGCGGACTCGCATTGCTTGTTAACACCAATTTATAAAGGTGCAGGTGTATTGATATAGTTATGCTAAATAAGTGTGGATGTGTCTCCACTGCCTATAATGTTAGGGTTAAAGACAGAGCTTGGTTATACATCAGCAGCACCACACAGTGCACAGATACTATGGACCAGATGTGCAAGCCTTTTTTACAGTGACAAACACTCAGGTTCACTGTTGACAAATGAAAAAAAGAACTTTCTGTATACCAGTCCCATTTTAGGGTAGGTAAAGTTTTACAGACTCCTAAGATGGGATTGCAACTGGATACTGATTTGGTATATGGAAAGGGTGTGTTGTGGGCATCCCTTCCCAATACCCAATCTTTATCTGATGTATCAATGGTTTGTGATTGTAACCAGTGGTGGCTGCAACAACATGAAGGTGAGGGAGAGGGATGGACGGCCGGGGGCAAAGGAGAGGACAAATATTAGTTTTTTTAAACGTACCTTTTCCCCGCAGATGCTGATGCCGACTCACGGCAGCCACATCCTCGGAGCTCCCCCAGCGGTCTCTGGGAAGACAGAGGCTGCTCAGCCAATCCTGGCACTACTCTCTTGGTAGGAGAGCAGTGCCAGGATGGGTCTGAGCAGCCTGCTCTGTCGCTCAGGCACTGCCTGTGAGCCTGCGGCATTTCTCCCACCCGGCTAATAACACAGCTGGGGTGGAGAAATTGAAGTGCACATATATGTTTGCCCAACCTAGGACAGACGGCCAAACATACATACGTATAAGTGCCACCACCTGCCTGTCATGGCCAGGCCCCACCCTACACGCCTGCCAGAATCAGTCAAAGAAAAATTAAATGATATTGTTTCGTTATCATTTTATTTTTCGCTGACAGGTGGGGCGACGCACCTCCCCCATTATGGAGGACCCGCCCCTGACTGTAACTCCAGTCGCAAACTAATAAAAATTACTGACTCCGAGATTGGGGTGATAACTGATTTGCAAAGCCCGTTTGTTTGTTCCCCTTTGTTTAAGCGGATTAGGCAGAAGAGTAGGGGACTACAGCAAACCTTCAGTGAAACTTTTGAAAGCAAGCAGTTTTTTAAAAGCTGCCCCATTTCCTTTAAAGAAAACGGGCGCTTGGAAAAGAATCTTTATTTAAAAGTCAAGTCACAGTGATGGTGGTCTGCTGACCCTTCCAGGTCCCCGTCACTGTGATTTTGCCAAATCAGAGTCAGTCGAATTGGCGACCCACCTCATGAATATTAATGAGGTTGGTTTGACTGTCAACCAATTTGATTAGGAATTTTGTGAACCGACTTATAAGAGCATAAGTCAGTTTGCAAAATTCAATAGACTAATTAGAAATTACAACCGCTGCAACTAGTGCAACAGAGCAGTCTCTGTGGCTGACATGAGAAAGGTCTGCCTGTCTGTAAATCAGGTGGGAGAGCCTTCACTTTGGTGTAATGGGCACTCCGTATCTGTTGTAATGGATCACCCTTTCTGCCAAAATCTAAACCATCCCATATGTCTGCTGTTTGATGAGAACGTTTTTGTTTGTGCACAGGAGAATTGCCAATGCTTATCCATCAGTGGGGTCCTGAAAGTGCCATCCCACTGGCATCTGCTGGGAGGCATTTCCATTGCCTTACCTTCAGCACCCCTCTGCGGATACGGGTGACAAGAGGTTGGGGACTAGAGGTACAAAGCCTCTGCTTGAGGAGAGAATAACTCTGTGGCTCTAGGAGATGTGTTGGGTAGGAAGGGAGTTTGCCTGCTTGGACTGTATTTAAAGGGCAGAGATTTGCTGTCTCCCTTTTTGTTTTCAAAATGCGGTAGCATTGTAGCCTTATGGGACCAGAGTAAGCATACTACACCTTTGTGGTTCAATTTTGTTTATTGGTATTTTATCTAGCACAGACTCTCACCTACATCCGGAGGCATGTGAGGCTGGATGAGAGGGGGAGCATGAGAGGAGAATAGAGGGAGAAAGTGGCGGAGGGTGAGAGTCCAGTGTGGATGGGGAGGGGATAGGAGTAGGAAGAGGGGTTTGAGTCCCATGGTTTTAATCAGGTAGCTGTAGCTTCGCTGTGAATGCTCCAGTAAACAAGGGTAACTGTTCAGGAGGCCTTGGTGTAGTCCGAGCTGCCAATGTGTCGGAGTGGCTTTCCGTTAGATGGAGCACCCAGAGATAATGGGGGTGGGAGAGTTCTCGATACTCTTAAGCCAAGAAGAGAAGACATTTTAGCAAAGCGTGGCATCGCCCGTTCCACGGAGGCTGTGAGTTTCTCCATTGCCACTGTATCCTAGAGCCTGTGCAGCCAGTTTGAGTGGGCTGGTGTGGCGTCTGTGCCCCATTTAGACGTAATAACTTGTCTGGCCAAAGTGAAAGCCATCATTATCACCCCCCTGTGTCTGAGTGAAGGGGTTAGGTCAATGGGGTCTGGAGATCAAGCAACATATAGTTAGGTAAGCGGGGGATGTCGGTCTCGAATATCTCGTCTATGTCTCTAAGTACAGCTTCCCAGTATCTCTGTAGTGTGGGGAATCTCCAGAGCAATTGGGTAAGCATACCCGACTGGCCACAATTATGCCAGCAAGTACTTGGGGAGTTGGATTTCCATTTTGCAAGCCTGGCAGGGATGAATAACCAGTAATGGCCAATTTTAGTATAGATTCTTTTGCCGTGGTGTTGAGAGAAGAAGTGCAGGCTCTGTGAAATATGTAGGACCATTTCTTGGGTGTCAATGCACGGTCCTTTTTAGGTCTCGCCTACGCAGCGCATGCGCTGCATAGGGGGGACCTCTTCGAATCGATCCGCTTTTGTCCCCAAAAACGTGCACGCGTTGCATTGCTTTCAATGGCAACGCTTGCACGTTTGGCGATTCCCTTGCGAGAGCGAGCTTTGGCAACATCTGTTTGTAATTAACTTCCAAACAGATGGTGCCCAAGGCTCGCTCCCACAAGGGAATCTTTGTGTTATCTCGGCTTAAGAACTCCCAGTGAATGCGTGTTTTTTCCAGTTATCTCCCTTCTGCGCTTCTTTCCCCTCTCCTGTTCCGTGTCGGTCTCTCATCCGTCTCGCACTGCTCTCTCTCATTTCTTCTTGCTTAAGCACTGCATAGTGCATATTTTTTCCAGGTGACTTCCTTGTGTGCTTTCCTAGACCCTTCCCCCTCATGTTGTTCGACCCTTCCCCCTCTGTGTTGTTCTATAGCGCTCAGCACTGCAGTTTTGCGGTTTCCAATTACTGTAAATCGTGGTTATTATTACCCCCCGTTTCAATAGCACTGAAATTATGAACCCTAGAAGGATGAAAAGGCAGAGGTGAACCTTTCAGGATTTGAACTTGTGATCGGCAGCTCCTACAGACATCCATCCGCATCTAGCACTTAACTCACTGAGCCAACTAACTGGTCTTGTTGTCCCAGATCTAAGGTTTGGGTGGGGGGCATTGTGGGGGCGGGGACAAACTTCTGGGCTGCTTTATGGGAACTCACTATTGAGACAGTTTTTCCTGCCCATGGGAGTATTGTGCAACAGGGTAATTAGCGGTTCTATTTATAGCTTCAGGAACAATTACCAATTTCCCAGGATCGCACATGCAGACACGCAGCTGATGTCATTAGGCAATTCGTATATGTTAGTTTATAAACAGCAATGGTGACCTGCTGCCTGGTCCCGGACCTGCCAGTCTGGGGTACACCGAAACATTGTGGTTCTGGGGGTGACTGAGGAGATCAAAGGGACCATGGCTGGCACGGGCAGGTGAGATCTGCAGTGTGCCCACTGTAGGGGCACGTGCACCATTCAGACGTAGCCTCACCAAGAAAGTAAGTGGGAGATTTATGACAGGCAGATATGGCTCTAAGCAGTCGAAATGGAGGGTTGGAGCAGTCACTTGCATGCCAGGAGGGACGGAAGATAAAAGCTAAATGTTAAAAGTGAATCTCTTTGGTAAACCTGTGAAGGCCAAAACATCGATTAGGTAAATTTAGAGTTCTGACGTGGAATTGTGGACTGACATTCTTACTGACCAATCAGTTCAATGGTAACATTTGCTCCAGCAGATCGGTGCGACATTTTTGGTGACTGAGGAAGCGCTGGAGTTTACACATTGGTCGATTAATGTTAATGCTCTTTCTCCAATGGTTGAATAATTCAGAAGTCATTGTAAAATCAAAATCGGACTCTGCCATTATAAGGTTACCTCATCAGGACCCACAAGTTAAAAGTGCAATTCACCTACTTGGTACAAATGGGATCCCCGGCACTTCATAGGGTCTTTCTGCGATTTGACATTAATATTACAGTGGTGTAGGAAGATGAAAAGCGAGATCCATGGGATACAAAGCAGGAAACAGAAAGAAAACAAAAAGGAAGAAATTGAAAGAAAATAAAAATAACATCCGACAGAAAGAATACGAAAAACACGTGATAGTAAAATTTAAAAGCATGAGGTGCAAAGAAAATGAAAGCAAGAGATAAAAGGTAGAGTTTGGGAGAAATTGAAGTGACCACGTGCAGTGATGCAGCCCCACAGCAGCAGGTGCCCAGCTCTGGAAGCTTTGACAGGGCCCACGGGGCTCCTCTCTGTTCACCCCAGCCGTCACCGTCCCTCCACGCTGCTGTGGCCTGTCTTGCAATCCGCCCTGGGCCCATGCCCTCCTCGGTTGCTCTCTCCGTGGTCCCGACGCCCCGTGCTCTCCTCCCGCCCCCTCCCCCAAACCCCCTTCTCTCAGCACTCAACCTCATGTGAGCTTCAGGGGGTATTGACCTTTGCTCTCTCTACGGCCATTTATGCCCCCCTACCATACCCTCTGGTCACGGCCGATCTGGAGTCATAGCCGGGACAATGTGGGCACGCGACACAGCACATACGTTGCATAACTGTACGATTTGATGATCTCTGCAGATCACTTGTTTATCATGACAGATGATTTAAGATCTTTTCGTTGTATGAAAGGGCTCTTCATGTGTAGATATACGCCCCCACCTCTGCCTTTGATTTCGGTGCACTTCTGAACCTGTAAGTCTTCCAGGCTTATTTACAAGCCCCTGGCGCCGCCCTCTTGCGTCACTTTTAACATTGGAAAAACCCACCACTGTGACCTCCACTGAGGTATTCGTGGAAAGTATAGAAGGGTGGTGGTGTTTCCTGTGGCACCCCAGAGAAAAACGCCCATGGCTACCTCTGTGAAGCAGCAGGATAGAATGCAAAACTCTTCACAAATCAAAGTCCTACAAAATCATACATAAACTACTGACGGAACGCGTGTTTACAAATTGCTGAAGTCATGTTATTTTTTTGCAAATGGTGGTTTCTGCCAACCAGGAAGTAGATACTGACACATATGGACCCAGTGAGCAGCGGGAACCATTCCTGGTGGACGTCTTGAAATGAGTCAAGGAAGCCGGGGCTTGTAGAAAGGTTCCCCACAGCAGGTTTCCTTCAGAATGTTCTGAGTAAGTACGTCAATATGGCTGCATTACAGGGTGACATTGTTGAAGGAAACTCTCGGGTTTAGGCACAGGGGTCGTTTTGTCTTTCAGTGCTATCGACGTCTGGTTAGGACCAAACCTCGCTGGGACTTCTTCAGAAATGCCCTTTTCTCACCTTGGGCTCTGCGTTCAGGAAGATGCCACTGGTGCTTGTAGGCACTCGCACTGAACACATCTGCCTTTTGAGCACAAGAAGTTGTCTGGGTTAAACTTTGTGTGCCGAGGATCTGAGGTCTCCTTTTAGGGTCTGGTGTGTCACACTTATCGAGGTACACATGTGTAGCACCTACAGGCGGTACAATAAAAGGATCACATTGGTACCACAGGCTTTTTGCTGCTGGTAAATATTCAGAGTATTTCTGTGATTTACAAGTCAGCCTTGTAATTAGATAAATAGCATCGCTCAAAATCTGTTATTAAAATATATGGCATCATGGCGCCACGGATTTGTACCATTACCGCACAACTGTAAAAGATGTCGTAATGTAGCAAGTAAAGCACACTCTCCCGCCCTGTTGGAAACAGAAGCCCCTATGGCCGTGTCCGCTTTGCCCAGTGAGTATCAGTGCTTCAGCAGAGATCTGCGCAATCACCGACACTCTGCTCATTCAGCGCTTGGCCTCTCTGCTGAAACTGCCATCGGCAATGACGATTTTGGTGGTGATTTTGTGAGAAGTGACGATCGGCCCAGTAATAGCAGTGAGACCGCAGGCAGGCTTCAAAACAAAAATCACGGGAGGAGGAGGGGAGCGGTTGATTATTCCTGCCCATTGGAGGTCAGTTAAACTTTCATTGTACCAGGTCGATGCAAATTGCTAGAGACCTCAGTGAAGCAGCCTAAAGTGGATCCATCCGTCTGTCCGTCTGTCCGTCTGTCCGTCCGTCCGTCCGTCCGTCCGTCCGTCCGTCCGTCCGTCCGTCCGTCTGTCTGTCTGTCTGTCTGTCTGTCTGTCTGTCTGTCTGTCTATCTATCTTGTAAATCCTTTCTGTCTGTTCTGTGAATCCATCCGTCCCTTTATACGTGGAAACTATCTACTGTGGCTTTTATTATAGCGCCTGCGACACAGAGGTTTCATGGCACTGGATGCTGATATGAAATTGATTGAAGTGTGACATTGAAATCCCTCCGTGCAATTGTTCATTTTCGTTAATTCCTGGTTCTCGTGGCTCATGTGCCCGGGTGCCCCCATGTGCCCCACGAGTTAGATTACCACCTGGTTGGGCTTCATCGCTCACTAGGATCGCTTGAAGGATGGGCCGGTGTTCAGACATTACCCACGCGGTGTCTGCCATCACTGTCTCAGCATAAGGAGTGTTTAAATGTGATATTATCCACTTCACGAGGAAGGACGTAAAAGGTCAACAATGTCTGGTATTTGTTGCTAATCTTCTTTAATAAAATACGTGTCTTCACTTTATCAGCAGCTAGTCTGTAAAATAGATTACATTCTTGGCGAACTTTCAAACCTCCTTAAATATGTTAAATATTCATTTGGCATAAAAACGCTGCCCATCCTCCCCTCCAGAGCCGGATAGCGCCTTGGGCGTGGGCAGAGGGAAACGCCCTTGCTGATGGTAGTGAATGAAATGAGGCAGCAGGGGGTCCCTTTTGTGTTCACTGGTCAGTACCTGGAAGAGCAGGGACTGGCCCCAGAACACCAACATCCCCAGACCACCCCCAGTTCACCTAAATCACAGATAGTTTAGCTGCCTCAAGCAGATGATGGTTTTCTTGATGTGTGCCAGCAGGGGTCAGAGGGTGAAGGGGGGCGGTGGGGTCAAGGAAGGGGCTAAAGGGGTGTTAAAAACATCGCCCACAGTCTGATAATAAAGTACTTAACCCACTTTAAACTGGCAAATCAGACAGAAACGAACAGTCAGGGACAAGGCTGGAGCAAGATGAGAAGGGCGCTGCTGTTGGTGTACCTTAAACCACACAGCTCCCTGCGCCCCTCAGAATATTGGCGCCCTGGGCCAGGGCCCAGCTCGCCCATGCTGAAGGCCGGCCCTACCCTCCTCCTCTATTTCCGAAGGATGTGTCTGCAGCTGGCACAGTGAACACAAGTCACCCCAAGCTCTGCTCGAGGGTGAAGGTCACCAGTGGTCCTAACCTGTCTGCTGGAGGGGGCGGGCATCAAGTCTCGAGCCGGTGGAGCAGTCTGTCTGACAGGGATGGAGACCAGACACATTTCCTGGATGATCGGCGCCTATACAAAGGAATCCCATTGGCTGGTTTATTCATTGCGCTGATTTACATAGCGCCCACATTCCATTCCACCTTACCGACACTTTAGGAACGTAAGGAATACAAGATGGCGGCGGCTATATCTGGATTACAATGTGGCACATGTAGGTTTTCCAATCAACCAATCACAGCTTTTCAATAACGCTGAAAATAAACATTGACAACACTGCAGGAGAGAACCACAGCGTTGTTAAAACAACAAAACCTTTACTGTTTTCTTTGTGGCAAGAGTTCATCAATGCTTCTCCGTCTAACAGGGGCACATTCCAAAGCAAGCATCACTGCTGAAGTTCTAAAAACAAGCATTGGCAAAGGCAACAAATCTGGGTTTGGTTCTGAGGTTTTTGTCTTAGTCAATCCTGTTTTAAGAAGCTATAATTTTGAGGATCCGCTGGTCCCTCGCCAATATAAACAAGCATTGGCATAGCCAATAGGTCTCGCCTTTGGGACCTTATAAGTGTTTAGCCATGCAACAGCTGATGTTGTTGCACCAAGGATATTGTGCTGGATAACTAAACACTTATAATATCCCAAAGGCGAGACCTATTGGCTATGCCAACGCTTGTTCTACTTCCAGTGCCCCTGGACTGGGGATTTGCTGGAGGTTTTAGGGGTGTTCGGAAAGGCGCAGAGATCGGAGAGCAGTCCGTTGTTATCAGACTTAGTAATCAGCCATTTTTCAAATTTGGTAATCGGTCTGGAGGCATGGGAACAAATGGAACACGGGGTCAACCAATGCCAGACAGCTGTGTATTGCCAGTGTTCAGCACTAGCGAGGTAATAGTTAGATTGGAGTTGCAGGAAGTCCATGACACCCCTTGAGCTGCACATGCCCCCAATTCTTTTGCAGTTAGCTGATTGCCATGTCCGGTACTCAGAGCCAGTGTGTGTTAGAAGAAATGCTGGGTTTTCTATAATGGGCATGATGGGAGAAGTAGGGGTAGACAGACCCTTAGCCCCATGACTCTGTCCCAAGCTGCTATGGTTCCCTGTGTGATGGGTGACACATAGACTCCTGTGGGTTGGTGCACTTTGGGTAGCCATGGGACCTTCCATGTGTGGATCCCTGTGATGGATGGTTGATGAAGCACCAGTATCTTTCTGTTAGTGGTCTGTTCCATGCCACAATATATTTGAGTTGGGCAGCTGGGTAGTAATTGGCGAGGTGTGGGATACCTTGATGGCCGATGATCAAAGGGAGGTACACTCTGGATCTGGCCATGCGTGGTCATTTCCCATCCCAAATGTAAAGTTCTATCATTTGTTGGAACTTACTGAGGATCTGTGAGGGGGCACATGGGTAGAGTCTACATAACGTACAAGATCTTAGGTAGCAACATCAATTTCACAGCTGCTATCCTTCCCACCCAGAAAAGCCTTCTTGGCCTCCATCCCTGAAACTCTATGTATGCCACAGCAAAGAGGCTGGCGTAGTTTCACTCTGCAATTTCTCTGGTTATGGTGGAGATCATAAGCCCCAGTTACGGTACCCGGCCCTTCACATATGGAAATGGGATATGATGCCGGGTGTGCTATTTGTCCTTTTGTGTTATATACTCCGGCGGAGGGCCTGTTTTTGTTTTATATTTACCTTGAATCTCAAGACCGTCCTGAAGGTTTCTAGCTCACTCATAAACTCTGTGAGGGAGGTCCAGGCTGAGAAATCCAGAGCATGACATGGTCGGCCTAGAAGCTATTTTATGTTCTTGCCAACGAAGCAGATGCCTTTAATTGTTCCACTTGCCTGTATCTGTTCTGCAAACAGCTCCATGTGGGGGGTGAAAAGGAGGTGGGTCAGGGGACAACCCTGACGGGTGCCCTGTGCTATTGCGAATGATCTAGAGATGTAGTTATTTACCCTCACCTGGCTGATGGGATTGGAATAGCCACTTCAGACCCATTTCAAAAGGTGTGACCCCAGCCCGCATGGTCCAGCACTGCCGGTGCACCTGGTCAAAATCCTTCTCTGCATCAATAGAAAGAAGCAACGGCCGGTCACATGTCCTAGTGGCTTTGTCTATTAGGTACAGGACTCTCTTGCTGCTGTTACTACAGCTCCTTTTGTGGATGAAGCCTTCTGGTCAGGGTCTATCAGCACCTGCAGATATGGGTTCAGGGGTGCCACCAGAACTCCAGTAAAGAACTTGGCATCGACAATCAAAAGTGAAATTGGTCGATACGAGGAACATAGCTTAAGATCCTTACCTGGTTTAGGGAGGACGGTAATCATAGCCTTCCTCATCATCGCAGGGAGCGTGCCCAACTTGATGAATGAGTTTTAGAGGTGTATGAGTATAGGCACACATTGGGGGCCAAAAAGTTTATAAAAGCTTGGGATGAAGTCGTCAGATACCAGGGCCTTGCCAGGCTGTAGCCTAGATATAGTTGTCAGGTCCTCCTCTGACCTAATGTCAGCCCCTAAGGACAAGACATCTTCCTTCTGCTGTGTTCAGGTAGGTGTAAAAGTGTTCAAATGTTTGAGCGATCTCTGCATCATTGAGAGCACAGTGATCATTTGGACTTTGGCGATTCCTATTTCTTTGGATTTGTGCCTGAAGTTTATGGGTGAGTAGGAGGCCTGCCTTATTTCCACCTGCATTGGAATGCTGTTTAGTGCAGAGCAGAACATACTCTGGTCTATGCCAGTCCAGCACTTTGAGCTGCTTTCTAGCCAGCATCAGCTGCCTATGAGCTTTATGAGTGCCCGTTAGGAGACAGCTGACCTCCAATGCCTTAACGTTGGCCTCCAGAGCGGCCATTTTCTCCGGCCTCTATTTATTGATCCTTGTTGAGATGGCCAGCAATGTCCCTCGTAATACTGCTTTGAGTATTTCCCAAAGGAGGGTGATTGAAGTAATGGGCATATCATTAAAGTGGAGGAAGTGGCAAATAGCCTCTTGGATCTCTTCCTCAATAGAACTGTAGGTGAGTAATTATCATTAAGGCACCACTGACGGTAAGCGGTGAATGAGCCCAGTATGTCAAAGGTCACCGTAATCGATGAGTGGTCGGACAGGGCTGCCACTTCAATGTCTGTCTGGGCTACGCCCCCAGTATACATGGTGAGACTAGGAAATTATCTATCCAAGCGCAGGTTTGGTGTGAGTTTGAAAAGAAAGTGTAGCTTCTAGACTGAGGATTCATATGGCAGTAGGCCACAGTGAGGCCTACATCCTGGAGCCATTGTAACCCTGTGTCTGAGAGCGTACCCCATTGGCTCTGCTAATGACTCCACCTAGCCATGGAGCTATCGTGGACTTAGTTGAAGTTGCCCCTTATTACTATGTCCTGGTCTGGAAACACCGCCACCAAACCCATGGGGTTGAGTACAAATTGCTCCTGGTGATCATTGGGCAGATACAGGGAAGTGAGTGTGGATGTGTGGGCATTCACTGTTAGTTCTAGGGAGAGGAGCCTCCCCGAGATTTCTGCTTGGATTTGTGTAATGCACCCTTGGAATGCGGTGGCTAGCATTAATGCTATGCCTGCTTTCTTGCTAGGCCCCAATGAGTAGTACTGACTGTCGAACCAGCGAGACCTCAATATTTTCCAATCTTTTTTACGGAGATGTGTTTCCTGGAGTAACGCAATGTCACATTTGGCGTCTCATAAAAAGGACAACAGGTTCAGTATTTTTGCAGGGGTGTTAAAGCCTCTAACGTTGAGGCTCAGTACATTAACCATGCAGTGTAGGGGAGGTGTTGCTGAGGGGTAGCATTCAGGAGTAACTCTGGCTGTGGAGTGCAGCACAAGGGCGCATCCTGCCTGGCAGAACATCATGAATTGGGACCCTAGGGGTAGGAGTGGGGAGATTTAACATACAAGTTACTTACCTTCGGTAATGCCTTATCTGGTAGATCATGTCTCTAACATGCCAAGCTGGTGGGTAGTCCCCCTACAAGACTCGAGCCGCTACAGCTGATTAAGTGTCAAATTTCAATAATTCAACATCCAGAAACCGATTTTGTTTTTGCATAATTTCATCCATTTTAATCCAAATTTAATCCAAGATTACTTCAATACTTTTGTTAATACAATGTAATTCCACACTTTAGATGCTGCAGAAATGCCAATCCATGCCTTATTCTATAGCCCATAAGAATTCACATTGAATTCTTGGAAAATGTACATATGTATACCCAATACATTTCGGGCTCTGAAGTCCTTCATCAGGAGTCTTGAATATAAATAAAGCCCATCAATCACAAGACATCAACATAAATATAAAATTACGCTGTTTGATTTGTTCAACTTATACTTACACCCTAAAATATTAAATGTAAAATGTAAAGTACTCCGTGCTTTAAGCGGATCACCCAAAGCTCCAAATGGCTAATATGGAGCCTGGCTTCCACCGGAGACCAGAGTCCTCTGATCTCCACCTCCCCCAGATGGCCACCCCATCCCAGAAGAGAGGCATCCATCACTACTGTGAGATTTGGGTGGGGAAGGGAGAGGGGTCTGCTTCTTACCCAATCGTGGTTTGTTAGCTACCACTGCAAGTCTTTCGCAGTGCCCTCTGATATCGGAACCAGGTCGGTAAGATTTCCCCGATGATGTGCCCATTAGAACTTCAGGTCCCACTGTAGAGCCCACATGTGCCATCTGGCATGTTCCACAAGCAAGATGCAGGAGGCCATGAGGCCCAACAGCCTCAGAGTCATTCTCACTGAAATCCAGGATAGAGGCTAACACATCGGTATCATAGCTTAAATATCCTGGACTCGCCGCTCAGGAGGAAAAGCTCGAAACTGTACTGAGTCCAGAATCGTTCCGATGAAAGGGAGCATCCGAGAGGGAGTCAGGTGTCAGGTGTGACTTTGACACGTTGATAGTGACCCCAGAGAATGCAGGAGGTTCACCATGAACTAGAGGTGGGAGATGACTGCTTGGGACGAGACCGTCTTCAACAACCAGTCGTCGAGATAGGGGAAGACAGGAACACCTGATCTCCACAGATGGTCTGCAACCACCGCTATCACCTTAGTGAACACCAGAGGGGCACTGGTGAGGCCTAAGGGGAGCATGGCCTCCTGAAAGTGCTTACGGCCCACCATCAACCACAGATAGAGATGATGGGCAGGCAGGACGGCGACATGGGAACTAGGCGTCCTGCATGTCCAATGCTACCATCCAATCTCCCGGGTCCAGGGCAGATAAGACCTGAGCGAGAGTGAGCATCTTGAACTTCTCTTTTTTGAGTTAGTGGTTGAGGGCTCTGAGGTCGAGGATAGGACGAAGGCTTCCATCCTAATTTGGAACCAGGAAATAGCAGGAGTAACTACCACACCCTATTTTTGGCCCAGGAACCCTCTCTATAGCTCCCTTGGCCATGAGAGTTTTGACTTCCTCGTAGAGTAGGGCACGGTGATCCTCCGTCAGCTGATCATAAATTGGAGGCATGAATGGAGGGGTAGTCTCAAAGGGAAGGAAGTAGCCTCTTAGGACTATTTGCAACACCCACCTGTCCGAGGTGATGTCCCTCCAGTGGTGGAGGTGATGGTGTATCTTGCCACCAACTGGACGTGCATGATCTAGAGGGATCAGACTAGGAAGGTTTTACAGTGGAGAAGGGGAGTGTGGCTTGGCTTGACTTCTGGCCACCCGATTCTCGATGTCAGGGTGAACCGCAACCAGAGCCCCGCAGAGTAGCTGAACTTGAGGGACTGTCTGGTTGGAATAGTGTTGACGCGTTGGAAGCCCCTTTCGTAGCCATGAAAGGAGAGAAAAGCAGACACAGGCCGGCATGGTGAGGCTTAAAGACTTGGCTGTAGCTCGCAAGTCCTTAAAACGCTCAAGCGCTGCATCATCTTTGTCTCTGCAGAGACGAGAGCCATTAGAGCGTATGTCCATAAGATTAACCTGGATATCCCCAGAAAAAGCAGATGTCCTCAGCCAGGTGTGGCTCCGTATGGCCACCGTCGAGGAAATTGCTCTGCTTAGCGAGACTGTTGTGTCCAAACCACAGTGGATGTGAAACTTCGCTACATCTCTCTCATCTGAAATAGGTTGGGAGAGCAGAATCCAGTCCTCCTCCGAGACTCTGGGCAGTATCTGCGCAACCATATCCCATATTGAATGGTAATAGCAACCCAAAAGGCATGCGTTGTTCACCGAGCACAGGCTGGCGAAAAAAAGATCTTCTTTCCGAAGCTTTCCAGCCTTTTAGAATCCCTGTCCAAGGGTGTGGAAGGGAACGTGCCACCGGAAGTGGAAGCTTGGACCACCAAGCTTTGCGGGTTGGAATGGGTGGTGAGGAAAGCTGGGATGCCCGATGCAGGGCGATGGCAGCGGGCAATCGTTCTGTTCACAGGAGCCCCTGTGCTAAGCTTGTACCAGGTGCCCAGAAGACCGTCAGTCAAGGCCTCGTTGAGGGTTCCGAAAAGGAGACACTAGGCTGCAGGACCTCTGTCAAGACATTAGTATTGACTGCCACCATAGAAAGCTGCAGGTGTAAGGCCTCCGCAGCACTATGCACCTCTATTGCTAATGAAGCCCCCTCTCCAAAGCCAGTTAGGGGGAGACAGCATGCCAGAATCTGTGGAGGTGTCCAGTCCGCTGGCATCACCCAGCTCCTCATACCAGTCCAGATCTTGAGGATGTGGGATTTCTAAGGGATCCTGCTGCTCCCAATCCTCTTCATTCATTCCTAACCCTTTAGAATAGGGCAGGTTGAATGGCATGGAGCCGTATGGGTCCATCAGCATCGGTCTTGGCATCAGTCGATGCCCAGCCGGCTCCATGTCACCCGGGATGATGATTGGGGAGGCGCCGCCGGTGGGTGCCAGCGATGCTGCATACCTCAAGTGTTGGACGCGGCGCTGGGGAAGGTTGCCATCGGATGCAGTGCTAGGGAAGGTCACCCTTGGGGTATGACCAGCACTGGTCCGGACCCTGGGACAGGTCCAGTAGGAGGCCATGGCACCAGGGCCGGAGCCAAAGGCACGGAATCCATGGGACTCCTTCATCTGAAACTGCGGGCCCGAAGGCATGCTGGCAGAATCAGGCTGCTCAATATGGCGCACATGGCATCATAGAAAATCTTTTAGCTGGGTGGAGGGAAAGGTGGAGCTGGCCCAGGCACCCGCTCCTGGATAGGGGCTTCGAATGCCGAGGTTCATTCGTCTTATCACGCAATGGATGGGGTGAAGTAGAAACACGCTTCGACTTCTTGTATTTCCTATGGTGCCTCCTACCTGACCGCAATAACTTCAAGGAAGAGGACTTCGACCTTCCGGAGCGGTGCTCGGACCTTCCTCTCAACCAGGAGCGGGAATGAGATCGGCGAGGTGATTACCATGGTGCTGTATGCCGGGCCACGATCAGTTTTAGCTAGCGCTCCCTCAAAGCCTTTGCGCTATGGCCCGGCAGTTGGAGCACGACTTTGTGTCATAGACATGCTCCAGGCACCGGAGACACACAAAATGGGAGTCCATGACCGACATGGCGCGGTGACAGTCGTCAGATGACTTGAGCCCCGAGGTCTTCTTACTTGGCATCCCTACACACCAAAAGATGACAGGTGGCAGCTCTCTTCAACAAATCTGTGCTGGCTGATGCGGGAAGAACAAACCTGATGTCAGAATGCCAGGGTTGCGCCTATAAAGACAACGCACATGTCAAGAGGACGACAAAACCGACGCCTATGACATCACACAGAGTCGACCAACGCCACCAACCGGCACACAGGCGTACTGCTATCAAAAATCTTTGAGATCCAGTCTGGAAGTTCAAAGCTAAAGAATCTTTGGCTAGATGTCTCTATCAGATTGGGGAGGCCTCTACTCTCTCTGTGGAAGGCCAAACTAAAGGGTGGGTCATGGCATCAGATGGAAAGTGGAAGCTGTCACCATTAGGATTTTTGGCAGTCCCTCTATCCAGGTCTGTGAAAGAGCTAATGTGTCATCAGCTGCACCTGCATGGTGGGATAACGGACAGGCCTCTGGATCTTTTCATGTGACCTTCAGATACCAGTGGGCAGCTGCTTGAAGATCCTTGTGTGTAGCGGATAATCCCATGTCTGGTCTTGTTTAGCATCATGACTCTGCAACTGCTGGAAGAGGACTGTGTGCTCCTGGCGACTCTCATTTGGGGTTGGCTTGAGAATGCCCTTTTTTGCAGAGTGTGGAGTTCGTCTGTTGGGAGGGTGATCTTACGTTAGGTTCTCCCCACCCAGATAACTCATATGGATGGGCAGGCCCAAGATCGAGTTTGCTTCTTCCATGGATCGCATCACACAAGTTTCCATGGGCCAAACAAATGTCAGTCAAAAGGGGTGGTTTCCGTGCAGCCACCGTGGTGAGCAAATCTTTCACAGAGGCATACTTTTTTGTTTTATGGGCCGACATTATGACGTGCTGTGAAGTGCCCTGGGGCGGGCCAGGCCGTGCAAAAGGTTGGGCTGAGTGGCATGTCTACATCCGTAGGCCCAGGCTGTGCTTCTAATGTCCCAGTCAATGGTGCTCCCCCGAACCCTTTGGCTGAAGTTAGGCCTCTCACCAAGGCTGAGTGCCCTATTGTTGGATGCGCATAGCAGGAATACCAGAACGGTCAGGATGGAGCTGGAGGTGCAGCACTCTGGCTTGCTGACTCGTGGAGGCCCCTCAATGCAATGACAGTGCTGTCCCATCCCGGCCCTGCTTGTGTAGGTCTTCTGTCTCCAGGCCGCTATGCCAGCCCTGCTACCTCTCTCCAATATTCCCTCGAGGTCTAGTGGCAGTCCAAACAATGCAGCTCGGCATGGTCTACAACATGGGGGCGCGGCTGCCCCGTGGCCCCAGGCATTGTATTTCATGCACCGGCTCCACCCTGTGCGTCTCTGGCTGAAGGATCAGCCTCTGTAGCACGGGTGCTAAGTGTGGCGCAGCAGAGTTAGAGAACCATAGAGCGCAGACGCAGCTCACCCTCTTCTTCCTAGGCGGCTCTCAGGCCCCGCAGGTCTGCTTGTATGCCACTTGGACAGTGGCCATATCACCAGCACACCAGGTGCCTCCAATTGCCCGTGCCACCTGGAGTTCAAGCATCTCTGTTATGGCAGCACCATGTTCACCTGGGCTTGGGAGGAGTCCCAGGGGGCAGAGGGCTCCTTATTGTGCAGCACAGTGATGTTTGGTGGTGCTGGATAGAGGAGCTCTGTTGGATTGCTCCTAACTTGCTGCCATTATGGCCACAGACCCCCATACTGCACCTCTGTGGCAGAAAAGTAAAGCTCAAAGTCCAGCACCACGTGGACACCTCCATAATATGACAGGGTCAAGAGTCTTCCATTGTAGACAGTGCAGTTTACCTTCCAATGTCAACGTAAAATTAGCAATGCCAGTAGCTGATTGAATAAACGTCTCTCTGAGAGGTATGGCAATATTTGTAAAAAGGAAGAGCAGTTTCTATAAGATCACCATTTTGTTAAGCGCAGTGCAACCTGCCATTGGTAGGGGCAACAATATCGATTACTTTACTGAGTTTCGGATATTATGTATTACCTCGCCATAATTTTCCCTAATCTCTACATCTGTCTCACATTGTATATGAAGTCTGAGTCTCTCCATTGCAGTAGAAATGCCATACAGAAAGGTGCAGCATTGCTTGTCAGCACTATTATATCAGATTCATTCCAATGAATTCAGAGCGATGAATGCTCACGAAACCTAAAATTCTCTCTTATGATAGGAGCTAAATTTGGCTCAGGTTCTCTAACACATAATAGTATATCATCTGCAAAGCAGAAAAGGGAGCCCACTAGTTATATAGCACTCCTTGAGCAAATATGCAAAGAGTTCAAGTACTATAGCCAACAGCAGAGGTGGCAAAGGGCATTCTTGACAGGATACTCTAAGTGGCAAGGGATTGTGCCATTATGTTCCTTAGCCTAACCTCGGTCTGTGGCAAGGCATACAGAAGTAATATCCACCCTATAATCCAGATATCTCCAGTCCAGTGAGTCAAAGGCCTTTTTGACATCTAAGAAAACTGCTGCTGCTTTCAACTCAGGTTGTAAATGGCGATTTAGACAGAACACAGTATAGGGATTGTTCACTTGTTCATGGTTGATTGATCAGGGATGAAGTCTGTTTGTTCAGATAAGACCAAACCCAACATGTAAGCTAGCACATTTTCAGTAGTATGGTAATAAGGCAGAGGATTCTATATGAGGAGCATCATGTTGCATCTTTGTCAGGTTTGAGATGGGTTATAATAATGGATTTGCATAGAGTATGAGGAGCAAGGCATTCTCTCTCACCCCCTTAAATATAATGAGGAGATGCAGGGCTTGGATATCAACATATTCTTTATAAAACTCAGCTGTTAGCCTGGTATTACCAGGGGCTTTGCTGCTTGGCATCACTTTGATTGCATTGAGTATTTTCTACACATGAGTGGTTGGAGCAGAGATTCTCTCTCTTGTTGATCTGCAGACAAGCGAGTGTGATACTCTCTAGGAGGCAAGGGTGTCAGGCTCTGGGTGGGACACCTTGGAAGTATAAAGATTAGTATAGTAGTCTATGAAGGCTTTGAGGATGTCACGATTCTAGTCATGGGCCTGTCTGCTAATGTAAACAACCATCATCACCCCCCCCGATGCTCCTTGTGGGTGCAGGAAGTGAGCCAACATCTGTCATTTACAACGCGTGCCTTTACAATGCAGTTTTTACATCGCAACATTCTTTACAACGCATTATTTTACATCGCAGGCCACTGCATCGCATTTTTAGAAACTACCTTTACAACGCATTCCATTATATCGAATTATAGCATTACAACGCATACCATTACATCGCATTTAAGGTAAGTGTTGGATATTGTAGGGGTAAAAATTACTATTCTAACTCCAGTGAGTGCAACAGTAGGGTAAATGTTGGCTAGTGTAGGGGTGGGTAAAAAATACTATTCTAACTCCAGTGAGTGCAACAGTATGGTAAGTGTCGGATAGTGTAAGGGTACTATGCGTTGTAATGGTATGTGTTGTAATGACTTGCGATGTAATGCCTGCATTGTAGTGACATGCATTGTAATGAAATGCAGTGTAGTGACATGCGATGTAGTGGCTGCGTTGTAATGGCATGCGATGTAAAGGATGTTGCAAAGTAATGCCTGCATTGTAGAGGTAGTGCGATGTAATGCATGCGGTGTAAAGGTTGTTTCCCCTCCATAATGTCTGGCTGAGTTGCATTTTTTTTTTTCAACTTGATTTTACATTGTGCTTCTCTCAACCGCACCAATGTACTGTTTTGCGTGTCTTGCCATAAGCAGGTTCTTACCTATGTATCAAGTCTTCTATCCTCCATCAATGATTTTGTGTATTTTTGAGAATGGCCAACTGTATGGAGGTATATATCCCCTTATATACGTCTTGACAGCTTCCCATATTGTGGCAGGGCTGTTTATCAATCCTTACCAAATCTCAAAGTATTCAGCAATCAATTGGCATACCTCTGCTTTGAACAGTCTATCAAAAATGCCTCTGCCCATAAGCACCAGCCCATAGGCAGATATTCCATAATGTCAGCCAGGAGTTGATACTGGATACCATATCATGAATCACTGAGTAGCAAGTGTATGCCTTCTCATTAAGGTGCCCTAGAGGATACAAACCAAGAACACATTGCTGGGTCATTATACAAAGTATAGAGTTTTAGCTGATTGTGATTGAGGATCTCAGCGTAGTTTACAATTTGCCCTGTCAGGTGTAGAAGATGGTACAGAAATCCCCTTCTCCCATATTGGTATGCAGTGCCCAATTTGAACACCATAAAAGCACTCCCTTAAGAAACACGAATCTTTGTCGCTGGGGGCGTTTATGTTAATGATCATTACGTGTGCATCAGATAGAGAGTCCTGCACTATTTGGTAGTGCCGCTCAGTGTCCACAAATGTTTGGATATGTAAGAAGGGACCAATCCTCTGAATGAGTATGGCTACCTCACATAAGTAGGTACTGTATGAGTCAGTGTCAACCTTAGGGGGTAAGTAAGTGAATTTCTTGTTAGAGTGCAAGGTTTATGTTATACCTGTCTAAATGGGCTATGACCTCCCTAGCCTTTTGGCCATTGTTTTGTCAGCTGACTTTCCAGGACATCAGTCAGGCTTGTGGTTTGTTGGTATTGCCTGACATGCTCATAGCTTAACAATCATGTCACAGTCTGTTGATCAGCAATGAAATGTGGGATAAAAATACTAACTCACTGTGCTGACCCATTGAGTACCTAATGTTTCAACAATAGATGGGCTAAACATGCTGTAACTATTCAACTTCCATTCCATGTGTCGCCTACTCCCCTCCCTCACTAATAACTCCAACTGTCAGGCGTATAATTCCACCCCAACAACCATCAGAAAAGTTCTGTGAGCTTAATACAACAGTTAGTGTCAACTTCTAACAAGGAGTCTAACAATGTGCGGGTCATGCGTAAGGCAACCATAGTCGGTAGTCTAGCTTCTAGCCACTCTCTCAATCAATCAATCAATCAATCAGGATTTGTGGAGCATGGCTGCATCACCCGTGAGGGTCTCAAGGCACTGGGTGAAAATGCTGCCTGTTCTTCTATTGGTTGAACATCCAGGTCTTGAGGTCTTTCCTGAACTGCTGGAGCGATGGTGAGGCTCTCAGGTGCAGGGAGAGGCTGTTCCAGGTCTTAGCCATCAGGAAAGAAAGAGAGTGGCCTCCACAGTTCAACTGGTGGATACGTCGGGTGTCTGCTAGGGAAAGGGATTTGGAGTGGAGTTTCCTGGTAGGTTGATGGATTTAATCGATTGTTGAGGTATGCCGGTCCTTGTTGTCTAGTGCCTTGTAAGCGTAGGTGAGCAGCTTGAACTGGCATCTCTGCGCAATTGGTAGCCAGTGGAGTTTCCTGAGGTGAGGGGTGATGTGAGTCCATCTGGGGAGGTCGAGGATGAGTCTGGCTGCTGTGTTCTGGATAATCTGGAGTTTCGTCATGAGTTGGGCAGTCATTCTAATGTAGTGGGAGTTTCTGTAGTCTAGTCTGCTGGTGACGAGAGCTTGTGTGATTGTTCACTTGGTGTTGGGTGTGAGCCTTCTGAAGGCCTTCCTGAGCATTCTGAGGGTGAGGAAGCAAGCAGAAAGATGGCGCTGACCTGCTTCTTCATGGATAGCTGGCAGTTGAGGAAGATGCTGAGGTTGCGGGTGTGTTCTGTGGGTTCGGGGGTTGGGCCCAGCTCTGGTGGCCACCATTCCTTGTTCCAGAGGGTATCCCTGCCTTTCCCGAAGATGAGTACTTCTGTCTTGTCGGTGTTGAGTTTGAGACAGTTGTTCATTGAGACGTCCCTGTCTTGCATGCATCTTTGAAACTTGTCCTTGGTGGTAGTTGGGTCGTTAGTTAGGGAGAGGATAAATTGGGTTTCGTCAGCACAGGAGATGATGTTGAGTCTGGGGTTCTTGACGATGTTGGCCAGGGGTGTCATCTATACGTTGGAGAGGGTTGGGTTGAGGGATAAGCCTTAAGGTACTTGTTCTTAGGGAGCGAGGTGTAGGGATGGAGGATGAGCTTCTGCGTTCTGCCTATGAGGTAGGATGTGATCCACTTGAGGGCTGCTCTTTAGATTACGATCTGGTGGAGTCCGTTTATCGGTGTGTGGTGGTATACAGTGTCGAAGGCTGCTGAAAGGTCGAGGAGGGTTTGAGCTGCTGTTTCCTTGGTCTAGCAACAGTCTGATGTCATCCGTGGCCGCAACTTGGGCTGTCTCAGTGCTTTGGTTTGCTCTAAAGCCAGATTGGGAGGGTCCAGAAGATTGTGGTTCTCCAGATGTCTAGTGAGATGGGTGTTGATGGCTTTCTCTCAGAAATGACTCCTGCCCAATGACTTCAGAGAGAACATAATCACATGCATCATGTCACTACTTGTCTCCCATAAACCCACTTCTATCATCTAACTCAGGGGAAGTCCTACTAACAAGGACTAGGTCTATGTTAGTGGCATGCTAATTAGCTCACCATTTCCACAAATCCTCTAGAAGCAGAATATGTAGGAAGGGGGCATAAGGGCTCCACTCTATGTCTGTTTAGTATAGCAATTAGCAATATACAATACTCTAGTGTAATTGGGGGGTAAGAGCCTGTGCCTGCACATTAGCAGTATCCACCACCTCAACATTCACACAGCTCATTTCTAGGTCTATGCCCAACAGGCAGCTGTCCCATAAGACAAATAAAAAGGATAAACATAAAGACCTCAGTGCTCTTTAATTGTGAGTCAACAACAATGCTGGGTGTGTAGCCAATGACAGCATAGGATTTGCAGAAGGAGTAGAGTCAATGTCCTAGGTAGACTCAAGTGGCCAATGAATATTGTAATAGAGCAGTGGTTCATAGCCTGTGATCTGGGGACCGTGAGCGTCCGCAAAGCCTACTCAGGGGATCCACGGCTGCTTACAAAATTAAATAATACTAACAGATTAATAAAGTGTATATAAATAAAGAAGCAACATGTAACACTGAAAAATGTCAAATGTTTTGTAAACGTAAAGGAATTTGAAATTAGAAGCTTAAAATGATGTTAGTATCCTCCGATTGCTCCGTGGACGAGAGTGCATATGCATCAAGAACAATATAACTTGGATAATGTAAATGTAAATGTATGTGTCTTGTAAAGCGCACTGCTGCCCTGAGGCGTCCTGGCGCTGTAGACCACTGGGGAACCTGTCCTGGCTATCCCTGTGAGATGGTCCCTCCAGGGTATCTCCAAGGTGAAACCAGGCATCCCCAGTGAATGTGGGGGGCCGTTGTGGAGATGAGGCAAGCTAATGTCCAGAGTTGCTGAGTGTGTTCCTGGTTAGAGTAGGTACCGAGGCGAGAATTATCGAGTCCGTTTTGACGCTGGTCCACGACCCTGCCGCGTCGGGAATTGAACCCTGGTCCCTGGCCGATTCTCTGCTTACGGATCTGCCGCCTCTAACCAGTGAGCCACACCTCTCCATAATGAGAGGCTTCAATTGTTTTTAGAAAAGCTCCATCGACCCATTAAAACATTTTTTGTATATATGTGAAATAATTGAAAGATTTCATCATGTGAATGTGTTTGATAAATGCTTGTTTCTGTATTTTATTTGTGTTCAAATCCTTGACATACGGCCCAGTGTGAAGGTGATTTCTAGTGCTTAGTTCTCAGGAGCTGGGATACCATTTGGGGTCAGTTCTCCAGCACAGAATGTGCTTGGCACTCCACGTTTCTATGTTTGCCCTAATTCTATGTGCCCATAGACCAATCCAGGGTTTTGGCTCTTAGGCAGCAAGGCCAAGCCTAATATCATCAAGTAACAAAGAAAACGCCAGTGCGCAACTCTATTCACAACTTATTCGCAGTGCATTGAACAAAACAATGACACACTAACCACTTTTTCCATTGGATTTAATCCAAAAAGCTTTTCACAGTCTACATTAACAACTTGTCAAAGACACAATACAAACATCTTAGACCTCTGATTGTTGGAACATAAATAACCAACCTCCCATTCTCCCTTACATACATACACACAACTGTGTTGCTTCCAAACTGGTATCACTTGTGTGCATTCTCAACACTCCATTCATTCTGTCAAAATACCCACTTTCACCATTCTAACATACCACACCTCTCACTACACACTACACTCACTGTTCAAACACAAGCCAAAAGAGCTTTACAAAATATTTACTAAACATGCATTTGATACAGAACAAAACAAGGCACAGGCCATCAAGATCAAGAATGTAGCCAAATTCAAGACAAATACAAAATTCGTTTTTAGATTGGCCTAAACGCCACGGTCTACGCGTTTCGACCCCCTCCAATTGCGGGGATTCTCATCAGGACCAGAGTAGCTTAATCCAAGCTTCTCAGTCAGTACTTCCTGTTCGCAATGCTAACACCCTTGAAAGACGCTGTTAGCGGCGTGGAGCCGATTCTCGATATTGGTGACTTTTACATCTCTGTATAGATGTTTGTCTTCTTCAACGTCTCTTAATTTGAAAGCCAGAGGGAGGCAGGAATGCACAAGGGAAAAGGACAGGAATGCGCCATACTGGGTAAATGCGGTGCCTTTCTGCCTTTTCCCTGTGATGCACGGCAGAGCAGCAAGGTGACTTGCTGTGGTGCCCTCCACCACAAAACTCATAAATAAGCCCCAAGTGTTTAAAACGAACATGGCAGTATATCTTCCCCAGTGTTCATACTTAGCTTTTCTGCCATGGCCAATTAGAGGTAGCCATTGCCCATCGATAACTGGAACTACAACCTCCTGGCTTTACCTCTTGTACCCCTGAGCGGGTGCATGCTTCCCCCACTCTCAGTGGCCCTGAAGGCAGCAGGAGGAACACAAAGTAAACATGGCTTCTGGAGCACTGTTTTCTAATTGTAGCTTTTGCATTCTACCGTTCCCTGACCCGTTAGCAACAATTAGGAGGTCTGAAATAGATGAGTCTCTATGATGTCATGTCGGTTTAGAGTGTCAAAGGGAGTGTGATGTCACTTCCGGTATTGTATTGACATCCTCGACTCCCATCCCATCTGCTACTCCTCTCCTCGCCTTCAATCTACACGCAAATACTCAACGTTTAGAAAAGGGGCAGCCGTGCATATTCCGTAATCCAGTTTTACTCTGGCCTTGGTCCAAGAGTTTATGAAATGAAGGAGGCCGCGCTCTCCGGTTCATAGACAACACAACATCTGTTTGACACGCGCAGCATGCTCCTGCCATATTTGTTGCCGTTTGAAGCAAGGGAAATCACATTGACAAGATCTCGTGGAAGCTGAGACGATGGCTTGCTTCATCTCTAATATCAAAAAAACCGCGGTGAGTCATCGGAGCGGAGAGCGTTGGGGAATGTCGCAGCCAGAGTTCTCCTTTGTGGACGGGGGCTGCTCTCTAGTGGAAGCGCCCTTCGTTTGTGGCATCAGAGCGCCCTCTAACGGTATTAAAGCAGCAAATCAGCTCGACCGAACTTGCTATCGTAAATTCTACTAGTGGGCGAGCCAACAGATTAGCACGGTGAGCCGAGCCAGAGCCGAGCCAATGGTCTTGCTCGGATCTTTGAGCCCGTGCAAAAGCCGAGCCCTGAAAATGTGTGCTAAGTAAATCATACAGCAAACCATGTAAAATATTACAAAGGCTCTTCAAAATTGAAAAAAGGTGTATTTCTTTAATGTGTGGCACTGAGAAGTACCTATTAAAAGTGATAATTTTGTACTAAAGGGTAGTCTGAACACGCATAGTTAAAAGTGCTTTAATGCGCAATAACGAAGAAAAAGTTTTTGTGAAAGAAAATGCCTAAAATCACACAATTTAAGCGGGCAAGCCATGATTTGTCCATGTTTTCTGGTTTCACTTTGTACAAATCAGCCAGTAAATGGGTATCAATCTGTCTTTCCTTATGTTAGAGCTGTGTTATACCTCTTAGTGCATTTTCGTGCAGTTTTTAAATATCATGCAAACCCTACCCGAAAGCTCAGTGATTTAAATGAGCACCAGTTACATTATGTAATGTCACATGCATTGTTTATAGGCATGGGGAGATTAGGTGCTTTTTCCAGCATGCAGGATGTTTGGTTGATGCAGAGACTTGAACCTGATTCTCCAGTTCCACAGTCTGCAGCTCTGACTGTAAAGTGCCTTCCTGGGTAGAGGGAGGGAGGCAGCAGTGGCGTAGCAAGGAGGGGGGCGGGGAGCGGTCCGTCCTAGGCGGCACAAGTTTTGAGGGTGGCAGCCTCCCCCGCTCTTACCTGCCGTTCTATGGGTGGCAACCCCCCTGCTCTTCAAACGGCCGCCGAGAGGCCGCAAATGGAAAAAATCGCCCCCCTCCCCTCTTTGATTCGGCCGCAGCGGGCGGCAAATATGGGGATCGTCATGGACGGCCAAAGTGCCGCCACTGGGAGGCAGGCAGAAGCCACCTGAAACATCGGCTTCTTATGGGCTCGAGGTTCCAGCAGGTCCTCGAGCTGAGCCAGAGCCAGGCTTCAGGTCCGAGCCTGGCTCTAGTTTTTAGTGGCTCGCCCACGTCTAGTAACTACACAGCCACACAGGAGGGTTCACACAAGAAGATCATTTACCTGTGATCAAGTGGTTGCATATTGTTCAAATAGTGATTCTCTTTGTTTTCTATTTTTTTTGTAAGACTGTATGCACAGCTGTTCTCATTACTTTTGTCTACTGTCCACAAACGTAAAATCACCAACTCTACAGTATAAACAAGGACTGGGAAAAGTATGGTTGGTACTGGTAGGCAGGCCACCTGCCAACCAACCACCTAGGTTGACCGCCTCACTTCAGGTGATCATGGGCACTGTCTCCGGTACTATATTTTTCACCAGAAACTTACTAATTTCATGTGTGTTAGTCTAGTTCAATTGAAGCAAAATAAGACTACAACACCCAGAATGCATTTGGCTATAACACAAAGGTCCAGGACCGGAAATAATGTCTCTAAAGATCTGGAGGGAGATGGTCAGCCTGCATGGTTGAAAGGGGTCCTATTATTTGCTGTCTGTCAGGCATGCATTTACTCTGAGAAATCCTGATTTAAATAAATATATGGTTTAGACCCGGCAAATCAAATTCAAGAAAAAAGGCACTCAACTCTGCGTTGAGCCAATGCAGCTGTTCATGATACCGCCCAATATATCTTCATTCATACATTGATGAAAACCAGTGTTTTAAATGGGCAGGTGCTGTCAGGTACTCATTATCGGCACTTCTTTAATGAGAAAGATAGATTCAGGTTCAATACAGAATCATACCCCGTCCACTCCCATCGTAGGCATTGACTTATCTGTCTCACCGTTATCTTGTAGACACCGACCAGTGACAGCTGTTTGTATCTATACACAGACCACCCCCAGCCCGGTGATTTACAACCATTATGTCTGCCTTCTGGGCCAGACAACCTGCCCCCTGTTTCTTAATCTCTTCTTTTTATAGGCTGGACTTCACTTCCTGTTGTTTTCAGTATAAGACCAAAACTATGGGCCAAATTATCAAGGAACGGCGATAACATTATCGCCACTTTTCTTTCTGCCTGTCCTCTGCCCAGAGAAGCTGACTCCACTGCAGACAACATGGAATAAAAACTGAAAGCATGGTTGAAACTACAAAAATAACACAGAACCTATAGCATAAGCTATAGTCGCCTGATAATAAAATGCACACATATGTCTCACACCTTCTCCTCCACTACACTGCAAGGCTCTGCGCCCCCCACTTCTTTGGTCACTCACACACAACACCAAAACTCTTTTTTTTGTTGTTGCAGTTTTTATATAGCGCAGACTCGACCTAAATGTATCAGAGAGCTTTACATGAGCACCAGTTGCATTACAGACGGACACATTCATTTTTTGTTTTTTTTAGGCACGGTGAGATGAAGTGATTTGCCCCGTGTTAGACCTGTCAGCCCTTTGGGTGGTCCCTCCTCATCATTATTTATTTTGTCCCACTTTTGCCTCAAACCCTGTTTGAATTTTTCCTTTTTGGGAACCACCAGACTTTTTCGTGTTGCTGCAGATTCAGGGAGCCATTTTACCTACCCCTGAAACTTCTGTCTGAGGGCCTGAAGCACAAAATGGTGGCCACCTGTGACATCACCAGCATCCACTGGAACCTACCAGCACCTTCCAGAACATTCCAGAACCCTGTGACAGTTGGAGGCGGTTTAGAATGTTGGGAAGCTAAGACAGAGAGTTGGCAGTTGGAGCTGGCAGTTGGCACCTGACTGGTGAAGAGAGAGCAGCACAACAGTGAAGGAGGAAGGAGTGAAGCAGCAGGGGTGGAAACTTGTGCCTGGAGTGGGGTCCATAAACCCACCCTTGATACTTGTCCCTACTGATGGATCCCAGCCTGTAGCCCTGTGTGGGAAGAAGCCAGAAAAACTCATCCTAAGGACCTGGACAGCAGGAACAGGCCTTAGAAGCAGAAAGCAGCAAGATCCTGACCTGGAAACTGGTTTCCCTGGAGTCCGGCGTCGAGTAGCCCAAGACCTGGAGCCCGAGGTGGAGAAGCGGCGCTGACTGAAGAAGCAGACGTCGTACCCGGAGCCGCCTGAGGTCGTGAGAGGGCGCCGACGGAGGTCGTGAGGAATACCAAAGGTCGAGGAGGAAGTTAACCGAGGTCGAGTGAGCGGCGTCATCGGAGGAGTGAAGTCCGCCCTCCGGAGTCGTCGGAGACCGAGGTGAAGTGTACCGGAGGTCGGGAGTGAGGATCGCACTCCGGAGTCGCCCGGAACCTGAGAGGAGGAGCACCGGAGGTCGGGGGTGAGGATCGCACCCCGGAGTCGCCGGAAGTCGACATCGAGGCCAGGCCGGCTGACGTCATCGAAGCCGAGAGCGCCATCGGACCGGAGCCGCCCGAAGTCGACATCGAGTAGAGACTGCCCGACGCCGTCGAATCGGAGGTCGAGATCGAACCGAGGCCGCCGACATCGGACCGGAACCGCCTACCGGCGTCGTCTAGAACTGACATTGTGCCGAGGCCGCCGAGATCGAACAGGAACCGCCTCACGGCATCGACACGACTCCAGCGGCGTCGGAACATCAGAAAAAGGGCAGTAAGTGGAGTAGAGGGCGCCTAAGGCCCTGTGGAGACCTGAGAGACTGCTCTAAGGGGCTAGGGAGGTGCTGAAACCAACCTGACTGTGCCAGGGGTGAACTGGGACTAACCTAGAGAGGTTGTGTGGAGAGAGAAAGCCAGGGCACTGGTATTCCCCCCTTGATCTACCTCAGTTTAGGCCTCAGCCTTGTCCCAGCCAGGGAGTAGACCCCCCCCCTCAAGCCTTCCACAACCCTACAAGCTGTGCCTGGGCCCAATCAGCCCTTAGGAATTGAAAAGTGATCTGATTACATGAGTGCTGCTGTATTCTTTTAATTATTTATTGGGGGCACTGTATTTATTGTGTTAACCTATTTATTGCTTCACTATATTTATTGGTCTACAGGACTTGTTGGTGTACAATATTTATTGGTTCAGTATTTATTGCCTCAGAATATTTAATTGCCTGTATTACCTGCACTTATATTTATGTCCTTTATATTTATGATCACCCCTATTTATTGAATCTCCAGACAGTATTTATTTGACCTGCACTATTTAAATTTGTATATTGTGATTGTCTTATTTATTTTTCCAATCAGCAACTAAGAGAAAAAGATAAAGAAGAATATTTTCATAATTTTTACGGTGTAGAGTCGTTTTTGGAACGGATGCACGCATGGTTATTGTATGGGTATATTGTATGCTTAGCACGGTGCCTGTTTCCTGACCACTCGAGCCAAGCTACCACAGAGTGTTCGGGGAGTCCACCACCACCCTGCGGAGTGGGAGTGGGCTGTTTCCAACATAAATTGGTGTTCAGTGGTGGGATAGAGCTGTGCCTACGCATACTCAACAATAACTGTGGGTAGTCCATAGGCCTACACCGGGAGTTTTCTCAAGAGCGGCCTTCCTAATTGTGGGTTTTTGTTTTTTCCAAATTTACTCTGGTGGTGGGAGGAGGTATTATTAAAGGTACCCCCCCTGCATAGTTACTGCACAAAAACCTGTCCTCTAACCTGAGTGGGCAAGATGGAGTTTGTACTAGAAAATCTAGAAACGTACACTGTGGCCCAACTCAGGGAGTTTTGCCAGCGGGAGGGGGTGTACTGTCCCCCAGGAGCAAAGAAGGGTGCACTCCAAACCAGCTTAAGGGCTTGGGGGGAGGCACGCAGGGAAAGCAAGGCTGAGGAGGAAGACAGGGATGGAGAGCCTGACCCCGAGGGGGCTGAGATGTACCAACCTGAGGTGGGGAACCTGTCAGCAGGGCCCAGAACCATTTCTAGGAAGGGCAGCAGTGCCTCTAGCGGTGGCTTGTCTGAAGTGGAGCTAACAGACCGGAGGGAGAAAAGACAGCTCACATGGGACTTAGCAAGGCTGGAGAAGGAGAAGGAGGAGCAGAGGATGGCCCATGAATTGCGACTGAAAGAAATAGATCTTCAGATCTTGAGAATCGGGGCACAACCTGTTCCTAATGGTGGCAGCCAAACCCAAGAGATCACCAGGGAATCCAAACCTTACCTGCCAAAGGACATAGTGGCTAGCTATGGAGTGGGCGACGATATCGCCAAGTGGCTAGCGGCCTATGAGGTCTCACTGAGGGCCCATGGGGTTCCAGAGAAGTACTGGGGAGGGGGATTGTATAAGTACATCCCTCCAGCTGGTAGGGATGCTTTATTGGCCCTCGAGGAGGATGAGCAGACCCACTACCCCACCATGAAACTGGCGCTCATCAGAAAGTTTGGACTAACACCTGAAAAGTACAGACAGAAGTTCAGGGGTAGTCACAAGCTGGGCACGCAGAATTGGGTGGACTTCCTGGACTATGCGAAGAAGGCAATGGAAGGTTGGATTCAGGGCAGTGAAGTGAGGAACTACGAGGAGTTGTTTGACCTAGTACTGAAGGAACACCTGCTCGAGAAATGTTTCCCTGAACTGCGGCAACACCTGGTGGATAGCAAGCTGACCAGTCCCCGGAAGCTTGCTGAGGAGGCGGACATTTGGGCTAGTACCCGGGTGTCCACAAGGGGGACTGGAGGGGATACTCAAAAGGCCGGACAGGGCGCCCCCCAGAAGAAAGAGGGAGGGGAAAAGAAAAAGGAGTTCTCCAAAGGCCCCCAAAATAACTTCCAAGGGAAGGGAACAGGATTCACCTCTAAGGCTAACCCACCCAGAAACCCTAATCCTGGCCAGAGTCAGCAGCCAAGGGTTGTCCATTGCTACGAGTGCGGTGGCGTTGGACACTATAAAGGAGATCCGAAGTGCCAGAAACGACCACCCCCTCCCACTGGAGGAAAGACCCCCGGAGTAGCTAGTGCAGTGCTCGGGGAGGAGATGCCCTTAACTAAGGGAAGGGAGTGGGCGGGTGTCACTTTAGTGTCCCTGGGAGAACGGGAGATGGTTCCTAAGATCCAGGTGCCCGCAAATACCGCAAAGTATGGGCAGTGGGTCACCATCAACGGCCAAAGAGGGGAGGCTCTGAGAGACACAGGAGCCAGTATGACTATGGTGCGTAGTCAACTGGTGTCTCCAGAGCAGGTAATTCCCGATGTACTCCACCCAGCCGCGATGGCTGACGGCAGAACAGGTCACTATCCCGTGGCCGAGGTTCCCTTTGAATGGGGGGGGGTTGCAGGTTCACTTCGAGTTGCCGTAAGCCCTGCCGTGCCAGTCGATTGTCTGCTGGGGAATGACATGGAGCACAACGCTTGGAAGGAGGTGGAATACCGGACTCACACTGAGATGCTGGGTACACCTGACTGGGCCTGTGTTAGCACAAGGTCCACGACTACCCGAAGAGGGAGTTCATTTCGGCTGGAGCCTGGAACAAAGGTCCAGTCAGCTGCCAGTCAAGGGAAGAACCGAGGACAGGAGGAGCCTGCCTCGGCGTCTCCACCCCGTAGGACGGATAGGCCACCGGAGGTGGTGGACCAGGAGTCTGCGGAGGGGGACGTTACCAACCTGGAGGACCTACCCATCCCGGCCGAGTGGCACGTGGAGGGAGGCCCGTCCAGGGAGGAATTCTGCCAGGGCCAGAGGGAGTGCCCTACCCTTGAGGGGCTGAGGCGACAGGCCGAAGCCCAGGCAGCAGGGAACGTTGAAGGGAACTACAGTGTTTACTGGGAGGATGGCCTCCTCTACAGTGAACCCAAGGCACCCCTACACGGATCGTCACGAGCCTTGGTAGTTCCTCAACGTTATCGAGCCTTCCTTCTGGAGTTGGCTCACGAGATACCATTGGCAGGACACCTGGGGCAAGACAAGACCTTCGCCCGTCTTGTCCCACACTTTTATTGGCCTCAGATGAAAGTGTCGTCCGATACCTACTGCCGGACATGTGTGTCTTGCCAAGCCAGTGGGAAAACAGGGGTGAAGCTGAAAGCTCCCCTGGAACCACTTCCTGTCGTTAGCACCCCCTTTGAAAGGGTGGGCATCGACATTGTGGGTCCATTAGATCCGCCAACTACAGCTGGTCACAGGTTTATCCTGGTTCTGGTGGATCATGCCACACGGTACCCAGAGGCAATACCTCTGAGGACCATAACAGCACTTGTTGTGGCAAGGGCCCTGATGGGAATCTTTACCCGAGTGGGTTTTCCCAAGGAAGTTGTGTCCGACAGGGGGACCAACTTCATGTCAGCGTACATGCGGGCGATGTGGAAGGAGTGTGGAGTGACCTACCGGTTCACAACTCCTTACCACCCCCAGACAAATGGACTGGTGGAGAGGTTTAACAAAACCTTGAAGGGCATGATCAGAAGTCTGCCTGAAAGCCTGCGGAGGAAATGGGACGTCCTCCTACCCTGTTTACTTTTTTCCTACAGGGAAGTGCCACAGAAGGGAGTGGGCTTCAGCCCCTTCGAGCTTCTGTATGGGCACCCTGTACGTGGACCTCTCAACCTGGTGAGAGACGGATGGGAAAGAACTCCCAGAAAGCTCCCCCAGGATGTGGTGAGCTACATGCTGGCCTTCCGGAGCCAAATGGCTAAGTTGTGGAAGCAAGCTTCTGACAACTTGGAAGCCAGCCAAGCAGTAATGAAGGCGTGGTATGACCACAATGCTCACCCGGTGGAGTTGGAGCCTGGCCAGAAGGTGTGGGTGATCGAACCAGGAGAGCTTAGTGCCCTCCAGGATCGCTGGTCAGGACCCTTTGAGGTGTTGGAGAAGAAGGGTAAGGCTACCTACTTGGTGGACCTGAAGACCCCTCGTCAGCCCCTGCGGGTGCTGCATGCCAACCGCCTCAAACCCCACCACGAGAGGCCCGAAGTCATCTTGATGATGGTGACTGACGGAGGAGAGGACGTGGAAAGCGAGCCTCTTCCTGATCTGTTTGCGTCTCAAGAAAAGGATGGGTCGGTGGAGGGAGTGATTCTCTCCCCATCTCTAACTCCTGAACAGCAGGAGGACTGTCGCCAGGTCCTGGGGCAGTACTCTTCGTTGTTCTCCCTTGTCCCGGGTAGGACTCACCTGTGCGTCCATGACGTGGACACAGGAGACAGCCCACCTGTGAAGTCCAAGATCTACCGGATGTCAGACAAGGTGAAGGCCAGCATTCATAGTGAAGTCACTAAGATGCTGGAGCTAGGAGTGATTGAACCTTCTAGCAGCCCCTGGTCTAGTCCGGTGGTGTTAGTACCGAAAGCTGCACCACCGGGTGCCCAACCAGAACTGAGGTTCTGTGTGGACTACCGGGGACTGAATTCAGTGACAAAAACTGATGCTCATCCGATCCCTAGGGCGGATGAATTGATTGACCGGCTGGGAGCTGCCCAATATCTAAGTACCTTTGACCTTACTTCAGGGTACTGGCAGATCTCGTTGACTGATGGAGCAAGGGAAAGGTCAGCCTTCTCCACGCCCAATGGCCACTACCAGTTCTGTGTGATGCCCTTTGGGCTCAAGAACGCACCTGCCACGTTTCAGCGCCTGGTAAACCAGATCCTCACCGGAATGGAGAGTTTCTCTGCTGCTTATCTGGATGACATAGCTGTCTTCAGTAACAGCTGGGAGGATCACTTGCGTCACCTGCAAGCTGTTCTCCAGGCCCTGAGACAAGCTGGATTGACGATCAAGGCCAGCAAGTGCCAGATCGGGCAGGGGTCGGTAGTGTACCTTGGACACTTGGTGGGTAGGGGAGCGGTGCAACCCCTCCAGGCGAAGATCGAGGCCATCATGGCCTGGGAACCCCCCAAGACACAGACTGAGGTCCGAGCATTTTTGGGCCTCACGGGATACTACCGCCGCTTCGTGAAGGGGTACGGTACCATCGTAGCCCCCCTCACGGAGCTCACGTCCAAGAAACAACCTCGACGGGTAGTCTGGACGGAGGCCTGTCAGCAGGCCTTTGTGAGATTGAAGAAAGCCATGTGCGAGGCCCCGGTCTTAAGGGCCCCAGACTTTTCCAAGGAGTTCATTGTCCAGACAGATGCATCAGAACATGGCATTGGGGCAGTGTTATCGCAACTCAACGAAGAGGGTCTGGATCAACCCGTGGTCTTCCTATCCCGGAGACTACTTCCCAGGGAACAGAAGTGGAGTGCAATAGAGCGTGAAGCCTTTGCAGTGGTATGGGCTCTGAAGAAGTTGCGGCCATACCTGTTTGGATCGCACTTCCTAGTTCAGACCGACCACAGACCCCTTCGCTGGCTGATGCAAATGAAGGGGGAGAATCCCAAGTTGTTGAGGTGGTCTATTTCCCTACAGGGGATGGACTTTCAGGTGGAACATCGGCCTGGAGTGGACCACGCCAATGCAGACGGTCTCTCAAGGTATTTCCGCCTTAGTGATGAGAACTCCCAAGGGGTTGGGTAGCTCTCCCCACTTTCAGCTGGGGGGGACGCGTGTTAGACCTGTCAGCCCTTTGGGTGGTCCCTCCTCATCATTATTTATTTTGTCCCACTTTTGCCTCAAACCCTGTTTGAATTTTTCCTTTTTGGGAACCACCAGACTTTTTCGTGTTGCTGCAGATTCAGGGAGCCATTTTACCTACCCCTGAAACTTCTGTCTGAGGGCCTGAAGCACAAAATGGTGGCCACCTGTGACATCACCAGCATCCACTGGAACCTACCAGCACCTTCCAGAACATTCCAGAACCCTGTGACAGTTGGAGGCGGTTTAGAATGTTGGGAAGCTAAGACAGAGAGTTGGCAGTTGGAGCTGGCAGTTGGCACCTGACTGGTGAAGAGAGAGCAGCACAACAGTGAAGGAGGAAGGAGTGAAGCAGCAGGGGTGGAAACTTGTGCCTGGAGTGGGGTCCATAAACCCACCCTTGATACTTGTCCCTACTGATGGATCCCAGCCTGTAGCCCTGTGTGGGAAGAAGCCAGAAAAACTCATCCTAAGGACCTGGACAGCAGGAACAGGCCTTAGAAGCAGAAAGCAGCAAGATCCTGACCTGGAAACTGGTTTCCCTGGAGTCCGGCGTCGAGTAGCCCAAGACCTGGAGCCCGAGGTGGAGAAGCGGCGCTGACTGAAGAAGCAGACGTCGTACCCGGAGCCGCCTGAGGTCGTGAGAGGGCGCCGACGGAGGTCGTGAGGAATACCAAAGGTCGAGGAGGAAGTTAACCGAGGTCGAGTGAGCGGCGTCATCGGAGGAGTGAAGTCCGCCCTCCGGAGTCGTCGGAGACCGAGGTGAAGTGTACCGGAGGTCGGGAGTGAGGATCGCACTCCGGAGTCGCCCGGAACCTGAGAGGAGGAGCACCGGAGGTCGGGGGTGAGGATCGCACCCCGGAGTCGCCGGAAGTCGACATCGAGGCCAGGCCGGCTGACGTCATCGAAGCCGAGAGCGCCATCGGACCGGAGCCGCCCGAAGTCGACATCGAGTAGAGACTGCCCGACGCCGTCGAATCGGAGGTCGAGATCGAACCGAGGCCGCCGACATCGGACCGGAACCGCCTACCGGCGTCGTCTAGAACTGACATTGTGCCGAGGCCGCCGAGATCGAACAGGAACCGCCTCACGGCATCGACACGACTCCAGCGGCGTCGGAACATCAGAAAAAGGGCAGTAAGTGGAGTAGAGGGCGCCTAAGGCCCTGTGGAGACCTGAGAGACTGCTCTAAGGGGCTAGGGAGGTGCTGAAACCAACCTGACTGTGCCAGGGGTGAACTGGGACTAACCTAGAGAGGTTGTGTGGAGAGAGAAAGCCAGGGCACTGGTATTCCCCCCTTGATCTACCTCAGTTTAGGCCTCAGCCTTGTCCCAGCCAGGGAGTAGACCCCCCCCCTCAAGCCTTCCACAACCCTACAAGCTGTGCCTGGGCCCAATCAGCCCTTAGGAATTGAAAAGTGATCTGATTACATGAGTGCTGCTGTATTCTTTTAATTATTTATTGGGGGCACTGTATTTATTGTGTTAACCTATTTATTGCTTCACTATATTTATTGGTCTACAGGACTTGTTGGTGTACAATATTTATTGGTTCAGTATTTATTGCCTCAGAATATTTAATTGCCTGTATTACCTGCACTTATATTTATGTCCTTTATATTTATGATCACCCCTATTTATTGAATCTCCAGACAGTATTTATTTGACCTGCACTATTTAAATTTGTATATTGTGATTGTCTTATTTATTTTTCCAATCAGCAACTAAGAGAAAAAGATAAAGAAGAATATTTTCATAATTTTTACGGTGTAGAGTCGTTTTTGGAACGGATGCACGCATGGTTATTGTATGGGTATATTGTATGCTTAGCACGGTGCCTGTTTCCTGACCACTCGAGCCAAGCTACCACAGAGTGTTCGGGGAGTCCACCACCACCCTGCGGAGTGGGAGTGGGCTGTTTCCAACACCCAGAATCACAGGATGCTTGAGCCTCCCTCCAGACTAAAACCTGGTTCCCCAGCTTCAAAGTCAGCTTTTGTAGCCATTAAGCCACATCCTCTTCCCCATAAGATCTCAGCACATACAAAATTGTGCAAACTGTGAGCTCACCAACCGTGTAGCATTCTACCAATGTTTTAATGGTCTTCAGCACCGCACAATAGGGTATGAAGTGCTATATAAATGCTACAATACACGTGAAGAAATTATGCTAATTTCCTTTCCCCGTTTTCTCCAGCACAGGCTTGATGCAGCTTCATTCCATGTCTTTCTTGTGGCCTACAAACCTCATCATATGTGTGCCTGCTCTTCACCTCCACCACTTTGTCTCATACACAACCTTCCCCAGTGCTTGTTGCTTGTAGTTTTACACCTCTCCCTGCTTAGCTTCACAATTTCTGACAACACAAAAAGTCAAATGTGTAATGACTTAGTTATTCTCATCCATTTGTAATTACTCTGGGATGTATTCCAGTCCATTTTATTAAAGCTCGTCTGCCTCATTCTAGCACTGTTCAATCACATGGAAATCAGTCTTCACCCACAAAAGGTACCAACCCAGTTAATAGGTCATGTCCCTTCTAATCAGATAAACATGCAACCCTAGACTATTTTCAGCCTTGTGCCTCACCAGTGACGTGTAACTTGAGTCCTATGGCACAACGATCTGTTGACCAACATCTGATCTTACCTGCCCTACCACTGAAGACTCACTTACACAGCACAGCCGGGGCCGGACTGGGAACCCAAAGAAGCCCTAGCAATTTTGTTGTGATACCTCCCACGCCCCCACTCCACACCCTGGGGGGAGGGGGGCAAGCATGAAGCACTGCTGCTTAACAAAACCGGCCCCCAAGCCTGCTGCTTTTGTTGTGGGGCCGATATTGCAGCATCACTGCAAAACTCCAGTAACAAAACTGGACTCTACCACTCAAAAACCGGTCCCCACCCTTCCAGCCTCCCGGGCCTACGCCTGATGTCCGCTACGGCGAGTACGGCACTGAGTACAGCAAGCGATTGATGGAGCGATTGATGGAGTGCTTGAATTAATCTCAGCCACTGGTAATCAGTCTGGACCTAGACCATTGGCAGATAATAATTCAAACATTTCCCTCATGCTTTTTTGCATTTTATATCTTTACAATATTCCCTAATCGCTTATCCCTTGCAGCCTGGCATTGCGTGCTGGCTCCCAGACCACTCTGACATGGCAACCTTTACTAGGGGGAACACGCCTGCATGGAGAGCACATTAATCAAACACTGCCCCCTTCAACTATGGCAGTGCTCACAGTGAGGACCCTCCATCAATATTTCTGTATCCGGCAAAACGTTACCAAACCTTCATGCAATGCAGGTCAGCAAGTAAAGTGGCTGCACTGTTCTGCGTTGTGTGAAAGGTAGAGAGCAGAAATGCCCCTTATCTGCAAAGATATGGAGAATTTCTGGACTCTCCCTGCACGGCCGCACTGTATGCAGCCTAGCGCCAATGCAGACACCCTTGCACCGTAGTGCAAAGGTGTCTGCGTTACAGCCTGGATTGTTTTTGTGCAGGAAGGGACACCTTCCTGCACACAGACAATCCTTAGAGGCTTTTTCCTCTTTCTCCATGTGCTGTAGAATGCGTCACACGTGGAAATAACTAGGAGAAATAAACATATTTCTCCTCGTTATGCATCATTTGAGAAGGTGTAGCATTTTGACAAATTCCCAGGTTTACAAATCTTTGTCAATCTGTGAATGCGTGAAAAATTCATGGGTGGATGCATGGGAACTCCCATGCTCCACCCCTGAAACACCTCCCAGGATGAAATGGGATGAGTAGCTGGCCTAACGGCTCGGGCGGTTGACCTCGAATCTGGGGAATTGGGTTCAAGTCGCGGCAATGACGCTGAACATTCTGTGATTCTGGGCAAATCACTGAATCTCCCTGTGCCTAACAAAAAATGTATGTGTCTTCATGTAATGCAACTGGTGCTAGGTAAAGTGCTCTGATACCTGATTCGGGTCAAGTTCGCGCTATATAAAAATCCGTAAAAAATGTAATGTAAAGCAGAGCAAGCTGGTGCCTTGTGTTACATTGCTTTACAAGGCCACGCATATCAGGCCTTGCATGGATTAGCAAATATTACTAGCGCCTTTGCATTGTCCTTGCATCGCCTTGTGTGATGCAAGGCCAACGCAAAGGCTTCATAAATATGGGCCCACGTCTTTAAACACATATGTGATCTTGTGATGAGAGGGACCTCTTTATTTTGGGGGTTGTGGTTCCCTCAAGGCTTGGGAATGGGCTGATCAGTAGCATATATCTGAAAAAACGTATGAAAAACTCAAATGGGTTCCATGCCTCTATCCCGCAGAACAAAGCTGGAAATTGAAACAGGATGCTGACCAACTGTGGATGGACCAAGAGGCCTACAGAGACGAGGAGGATGATGACGATGAGGAGGAGGATCCATACAGCCTCGCCAGCACCAGTGACTTGTATGACCATATACTGAGCACTGGCCAAGAAGGAAAAAGGAAAGGCCGCAAGTCCTTTATCATCAACAGGCCACCAGCACCTGCACCGCGCCCACCTCCCAGTGTCCTCCCCATCAACGAGGGCAGCACACCATTCATAGCACAAGGTAGAGTCTATTTCTATGCTATGCTGACCACCATTCACAGTATTGGGGAGTCCCCCTTGAGAATCAGTCATACAAATGGGACCAATGAGTATTGCAAATATGGAGCTTCTAAGATAGTACATTTGTTGTGTGATGTTGTAGGGAAGGAAAGGAGCTGTGTTTTGACAAGCAGCCTCAAGGGGCACCACATTTGATGTGAGATCGACTAATACATTTCAAGAGAAAGAAATGAAACTCCCATGACATATGTAGATGTGAAGGGTGTGTTTACCAAACCTGCTAAAAGCAAATAGATTTGATTAAAAGCATGATCACTGTGCTCCTTTCAGTCACTGAACTGCAGCCGCCCTTTCGCTGAGCCAGTGGAGGAAGATACGAGGGCCATAGGCATGTGTAGAGCGGTCGCAATGCAACGTCATCAAGCGCCCTGGGTGCTCCCGTCTACAGCGAGTTGAGTTAAATACTGATCTGTGTCACTAACTGGTAGAATCCGACACTGCCGCCTCATTGTGAGAGTTCCAGTATTTGAGTTGAAAATTTGGGGGCATATTATCAAGGGCAATATCGCCGCTTTTGCAGCACTTTTTGACGACAAAGCGGCGATATTTTTATAGCTCTATTAGCAAGCCTGCACTAGCATGCATTAGCGCAAGCTTTCAGGCATTTTCTATCGCCTTGCATGTCAGCGATATTTATCACTAATGACATGCAAGGTAGGCGTCTCTAACCAAAATGTACACGTTAAAAGTCTCTAACACCACTTCGCTGTATTACCAAAGTTGTGCCGTGATAAAAAAAAGTTGCGCTAATCCCCGAAGATGGCAGGTTTTTAACACCTGACTAAACATTGTTATACATGGGGGTACTTAAGGGACAGTAGGCCTGATCTCCATCTGAGGAGCCACGGACACCAAAAAGGTACAGCATTAATAGCCCCTAAGCATGTAGATGCATGTAAGCCACCCTATTTCTGCTGCTCATGTACAAGAAGGTGGCGTGGTGTTGTAAGGGGGTGCACTACAACAAACACGCCACCCCATCACATAACAGGTTCTCACAATGTGTTACTGCGGCAGAGTGCAAGACTAATTGTGCCTGTGATCTTGTGCCACAGATCGGGTCTTACAGGGTGTTCAATGGGTAATATTGGATGCTATTGGCATATTAGCTGCAATACTATCGCCGCTAGACCAAACGCTAACGCGCTGATCCTTGCCATCGCAATAATTCCTATCGCATGTTAGAGGGAGTTTTCGCATCCTTTCCCGGAAACTATCGCATGTTACCAATGTGTTGATAATACGTTGAAAACAATGCGAAAAGTATCCAGGAAACTATGCGATACAAAAAATGACGATAGCTTGCGCAGGCGAACTTTATCGCCATTGCTAGATAATATGCCCCTTGGAGAAGTAACTTGGCTCTGGAATTTTTCACTCAAGCACTTTATTTTCTCAAACTGGTGACATGTTCAGGTTAAAAACTCAAAAATATGGTGAAAAACGTGGAAATTGGGAGAGAACAAAGGGGCATATTTAAAACGGCATTGCGCCACCGGAGCGTCACTTTTTCCGACGCTCCGGTGGCGCAATGCCTTGCTCCATATTTACAAGGTTGCACTAAGTGACTTTGCATGGCTTAATGCCGCCTTGTAAAGGGGCGTGCAGTGGGTGTTGCTGTGGGCATTCCCATGCAACACCGGTGCTTTTTTGACACGGCCCCAGATTTACAAGGATGTGTAAATCTAAGGCAGTGCCAACAACTAATGCCTTTGAAAATGAGGTGTTACTGTGGCACAACAAGGAGAAATACTTTTATTTCTCCTTGTTTTTTGCTCTTTCTATGTGGGCTGCATTCTGCAGCACACATAGAAGGAGCAAAGCACCATTAATGATTATTTTCACGCAGGAAGGTGTCCCTTCCTGCACAAACAGAATCATCCCTGCAACGCAGGAACCCTTGCACCATGGTGCAAGGGTTCCTGCGCTGGCACTAGACAACTGTTTTATTCTTGTAAGAGCAGCTGAATTGCTTGCAGCACCACGCTGTTCCATTTCTTTCCAAATATGCCCCATGATTCCTTCATGTTATTCTCCATTATCTCATAAGCAGGAGTAATTCCTGCACCTAAAATTACAGATGTCTGTGCTATTTTGGATTCTGGGATGCACAAACTGTGAGTTAGCTTAGGGCTACTTGTATTGGCCCCATTTGTATTCTACCCTACCCACCTTCCAAGTGTAAGCCTTGCCTGTTTGACCCCACTGATCCCCAAAAGCCAAAGAGGATGTACTTGACATCAGTAAGCTTTCAGTTGTGCCCTGCTTTTACGGTTTCAAGGACAACAGCAATACGTGACACACTAATTGCAGAATTGCTCACGTTTAACAGGTCCCAACAAACTGGGCTGACACAATGGATAGACTTTTATGGCAAAATATTATGCAATAAGTTAATGACACTGGGGGGCATATTATCAACACACATATCGCCGCTTTTTCGGCACATAGCACCGAAAAAGCTGCGATTTTTTATCGCACAATCATCAAGGCAGCGCTAACATGCATTAGCGCATGTTAGCTGCCGTTTTCGCAACTCTTCGCTTCTTAGCGATATACATTGCTAATTAGATGCAAAGTAGGCGTTCCTTCTTCAAACAACATGAATAAGGTCGCAAACACGCCATCGTGGTATTAACAACGCGGCCAAGGAACCGCGAAGCAATATTAAAAGCCTCGCTAACCGCGGATATCGCAGGTTTCTTATGGCTGCTTAAAACCTGACTTAGGCATGTTTTGTACGGGAGGTGGATCATCTGGTTAGGTCCATACTCCCCCCTATTATCAAGCATTTCATGAGCGCTGTGAAATCCTCGCTGGATTTTATGTGCTAATCCTGTTATTCAGCCTATATCGCTGGAATTACATCGCCTGTTAGCAAAGTGTTGATGATACGTCGCTAACACAGCGATGTAATCCAGCGATAATGTAAATCGCACTAAGCGCGGTTTGCGATGATTATCGCATGGCCTTGGTAATATGCCCCATGGAACTCAATTGTAGCGAGTTGTGTGGGGTCCATGCAGGGGATACAGGAAAAGCCACCACCAGACCTGCTTGAGATAGTTTTGACAATGTTCAGTTGTCCATCTCAGAATGAGGATTCTATTAGGAAAAAAATGTGTGTTTACACCTCTGTAAAGGGTTATCTATTCAGTGTGGCCTATCTGATGCTGCAACTTTAGTAGAAATAGCTCTCTGTATTACCTTTCCACCTTTCTCTAAGATTGATCGATTTACAGGGTCATCTGGTAATATTTGTCGCCAACCTTAATGTTCTTCCTTGGTTCTGCAATGGTTTTAGCTCCTTACCACTCTTGCTACTGCAGCCCTGGAGAGGCACTATCAAGTGAGTGACCGGAAAAAAAAAACCACCTCCTTTTAACCATGCCCCAAATAGCTCAGACTGAGCAAGTGAGGCAAGAGAACCCGGCAGTCATTCATGAGATTGGTCCCCCTCAGGGAATTCTGAAACTCTGAAAATCTTACATTTCCTTCCTTTCTTCTGTCCATCCTTCATTCAGTCTCTTGGTCCACCCACAGTCCTTCCTTGCATTCTTCTTTCTGCCTTTTTTCCATCTTGCTTTATTACTTTTCATCCATCCGTTCATCCTTGTCTCTTCAATCTATCGTACCTCGTCTCCATTTTCTTTCTGTTTACCCATTCTTCCTCCTCTCTTTCCTTCTTTGTCATTTTTAGTCTTTCCTTTTTCATTCATCCTTACTTCTCTTTAACCTTCCATCCATCCCTCCACCACTCCATTTTACCTTCCATCTGTATTTTCATCCCCCAATCTATCTCTTCTCTTCATCCATCCTTCTCCCAATCACCCTTCTCTTCATTCATCAGCTATCCTTCGCTCATCCATCCTTCTGTCCATCAACTACTCCATCCTTCTCTCCATTTATTCATCCTCTCTCCAGCCCTCCTCCTCCCTACCTCTCCCTCAACCTAGCCAGGATCTGGAACTCCCTCCCCTTCCATATCAGGTCTGAACCCAACCTTCTGAACTTCCGGAAGATTCTTAAAACCTGGCTATTCAGCAAAACTTCGGTTTAAAACTTCACCAAGCCCCCCCTATTCCAGCCTCTCCAGCTCAGCCCAAGCTCTTTACAGCGCTGGGACGCCCCTGGGTAGCCAACGCGCTTTACAAATCCTCATTCCATTCCATTCCATTCCCTCCCTTTCATTCTTCCACTACAAGAGGTTACATTTATGAGCTTGTTGGAGGGTTAATGACGCCCCTTGTCATGTTACATGAACCTACTGCCCAGAGGTTGCTTATCATGCTCGGACTTTCATTATAAGAGCAAAATGTGGTCCTCTAGCTGCAGAGTTCACTGCTTTCTTCTGCCTCCATCCTAAATGGTATGTGCCCTCTCAGCTTCCACTCTGTAGATTTCGTCACTGCCTTCCCGTTTTTGCAGTCTAAGTACACTCACATTTCTATTCCAGAGTCTACCAACCAATGTTTTGTCATTTGGGGGTGTTCGAAACATGACTGATTGGTTTTGTCGAAGTTTGTTTTCAATATACAACTTAAAGGCGTGCAGTGGTTCCTACTGATTCAGATCTAATGCTCCAGTGAAAAGAAAACTCTTGTTCAGGCCTAAGTTTCTTTAATTGAACTCAAGCACACGATCCTTTTATTCCAGCCTGGGGAAGGCTGCCAGGAGGAGGCTGTAATGGGGGGTGAACAAGGCCCTGCATCTCTTGAGCTGCAGAGGGAGGCCAGCATTTTGCATTATGTCTCAGGTTGGGGCTAGCTGTCTTCAACAAGGCTTGCTTATTATGCACGTTCACTCACAACAGAAACACTTACAGAAGTAGTCCCTATTTAATCTTAATTAGGCCGTCAGGACATCTGACCCTTTTTAGCGGGTGTGCCGCATCTGCAAACTCTGAATAAAACCCTAATCAGCAAAATAAACAAACCCCCCTTGGCTGAGTAAGTAACATGCAAGACCACACTCACTGTAGCATTTTGAGAGTACAAACAACTGTTAGAGAACTTACACCAATGTGTTTGCTACATCAGGTCTATATGTAAACACCAGACAACACAGGGGCATATTTACAAGGGAAGTGGTGGAGTAAGGTGTTAGCCTTTCCTGGCTCAAAGCCTCACTCTGCCACTTCACAACGCAGGGCTGCACCATATTTACAAGAATATGGGGCAGCTCTGGGTTTGACCCTGAGCTGGCGCTAAACTTAGCAACCTAGTGCCAACACAAGCACACATGCACCACAGTGCAAGGGTGCCTGCGTCCAGGGGAAGATTGTTTATGTGCATTAAGGTGCCCCTTCCTGCACATAAACAATCTTGAAATGCCATTTTGTAACTGTTAACTTCTTGATGCAGCACACATAAAGTGGTTGCAAAATGGCATTTTTTGAATAGGATTGTTTATGTGCAGGAATGGACACCTTTCTGTACATAAACAATCATTAGCCTTCTGTTGTTTCCATGTGTGCTGCACAACGCAGCACACATGAAAACAGCAAAAACAAGGAGAAATTAAACATTTCTCCTCGTTGCGCCAGGGTAAGACCAGGTTTTCCGTGGTATTAATTTTTGCGCTGCCTCCTATTTACGCCACCCTTGTAAATAGGGGGCAGCATCAAAATCAATGGGTGTTGCGGTGGAACGGCCACTGTAACACCCATTGCCCTCCTCTTTCACGTTAATCTTATTGTCAAAGGGGGCCTTATTCACAAGGCAGCGTTAAGCTACGTTAGGTGGCTTAACACTGCCTTGTAATTAAGGTTAAGCCCCTCTCACCACAGGAACGTCATAAAAAGTGACGTTCCCATGATGATCGGGGCGTGTAAATATGTCCCACAATATCTTAAAAGGGTCATACTTTTTGCAGGAATGGCATGGTTTCACACCCTAAAACACCTTACTACTCCTTAACCCTAACCCATCCCTGAAACCTAAAAACCCTTTACCCCTACCCAGCCCTGAACCCTGAAAAACCCTTCCTACCTCTTATCCCTAACAATCTCCTTACTACCCTTTACCCAGCCCCATACTGAATCCTAAAACCCTTGCTATTCCTTACCCCTGCCCATCCCTGAAACCTTATAATGCCTAATTTTCAGTGATGTAAATTATATATATATATCAATACACACACACACACATACACACACACACACATAATCACAAGTGCTTATGTCATTAAAAAACAAATAAATAGCTTACCTGTGTGGTGAATGAATTCCTGCATTAAAAGTCCTTTAAAGTGGCCTGTTTGGTACTTACTGTTGTAAAGACTTCATGGCAAAGGTACCACGTGATAACAGCTGCAAGTACCTTTGCACGCGGATGGTAATGGCCAAGAGGCTGGTGATCAGTTTGAATTTTGAGTGATCTGGATATATGGCAATCAGTAGAATGTCCACAAATACAGGATATACTTTTGAGCTATCTCTCCATGATTTATGACTGTTACAGATTATAAAACAGTTTATGAAATTACTGTTATCCACATATTAGACCCTAAGGGCCCTATTAAGAGTCTGGCAGTCCGAGAACCACCAGGTTTGTGGTGGCGCGGCGGTGGTGGATCCAGCCACTGCCGCAGCAATGGTCCAACTGACCGATTACGATTCAGCCAGTCAGATTGCCATGGGACCGTCAGGGAACTGCCGGAGGCCGCATATGCTTGGCGGGACCACCATGTTCCAGCAAGCATATTACAAGTTTCCTCTCAGCCAGGCTTTTCATGGCAGTTCCACCTGGCGTAGAGGAAACAAAGGGGGCTCTACAGGGCGCCCCTGTGCCTCAAACATATGTGGATGCACAGAGGGTGGCATAACTTGTATGGTGGTCCCATTGTGGTGCCTTTTTTAATGGCAATGCTGCCTTTAAAAGAGGCACCACCATGAGACCGCTGTTGTAGTCTGGCAGATTAGCGGCGCGAGCTTTGGCGGAGCAGTGGCACGGCGGTTTGCACTTCTGCGCCACCTCTCCGCCAAAAATTCTGAATTTGGCCCTAATTAAGCTTGGCACAATCACCATATATGCCTTCAGTTAGTGACAACTATGTTACCGCTAGAGAAATATTGTTTTCATTGGTAGAACAAGCCTAGCTTGAGTTTGGTTGGTGACTTCAGCATTAATTTTTACAATAAGCAGCAATTTAACATTTCATGTCCTGAACAAGGGCTGATAGTCTGATTCATGACTGTACTGAAACATAGTGACAGAACTCTTATATCATAAACTATTCCAATGTGTGAAGGACCTTTTATCATAATAAAAGGTTTTTGGAGTTCCTAACACAATTGTAACTGCCTTATCACTACCCTTCCCTCATTTGCCATGTTTTCTGGTCTGCCCTAGATAGTCAAGCAGTGTAGATATTAGCTACATGGTTCAGTACAATTTTTACAGTGACTTAAGTAGACATATGACACACACTCATTAACACATTAGAAAGGTGGCTGGGAGCATAGACGCTTTAATAAGAGTGTCAGGCTCAAACGAAGGATACTATATAATGATATCAGTCTTTGAAAATTATTTGTGCATTGAGTGCCAGAAATGACAGAATCCAGAATCACTGATTGCAGACACTAGTTAATGTCCCCAGTAGAGGTAATGAATGGGCAGGCCTGGACTTGTTACCTGCATGTGGATTCCCGATTCTGTGAACGTATGGGTTCCCATTTACAACATGTTCTGAGCAGCTAGTATAAGGGAACCGCATCCCTAAGTGTGGGACGGGTCAGGGGTCTGGGTGACTGGAGGTGGGGATGGCATCAGGGGGCAGGGCAGCCTTTGGGGGATATTTGCAATAAAACGTCGGAATGCTGTGTTATTCCAAAATTGGTAACGCTGCACTCTGACATTTTATAAATGCAGCGATGCGCCGTGTTAGATCTGGGAGTCTCTAGTTGGCAGGGTAGGTACCACTGTCCAAGTAGGGACCCTTGCTTCTAGTCAGGGAAAGGGGGATACACTGTTAAGATAACCCCTGCTCACCCTCTAGGTAGCTTGGCCTGAGCAGTCTAGGCTATCAAAGGCAATGTGTAAAGTATTTGTACCAACACTCACAGTAACACAGTGAAAACACCACAGATTTACTGTACACCAGTTTTAGAAAAATAAGGTATCTTTACTAAAAACTTCACAAGACCAAATACTACAGAAAAACGAACATACAATTAAAAAGGTTACTTTAAAGATAGTTCAAGAGTTTGCAGAAAGTACTCCAGGATGTAAAAATCAGTGTCCTGTACAATGCGACTCTCAATGCACAAAATGCGACACTCTCGTGCCCAACAGTACCTGTAGTTGCGCTAAGGTTCCCAAAAGCTATAACAATGAAGATGGACGATCTCGCAGGTTACCGGTCACGTGATCACACTGGAACCCCGAATGTGTTTATTGAATGTGTGGGATGCTACTGACCTTACCCAGGCTGATCAAACCTGGGTGACTATCGGGCTAGCACTGGCGAAGAGGTCCATTGCGCAATACTGGGGGGCGCAGGCAACCCACTCACACGGAAGATGGGCCCGCGACATGGACAGTGCCATGACAGCGGAGCGGGTGGTGTGTGCGAACAGAGGCTGCCCCAGGCAATGGCAACGAATCTGGGGAAAATGGAACACGTTTAGAGGCAATATCTGTGAACCCCCGGTGGCGGACTCAGAGTCCGAGCTGAGTGACTGAAACTGCAGATGCGCCATTCTCGCGGCCTGGGGAGGGACGTGATGAGGGGTGGATGTGCGGGTGGGGGGAGACGGGGGTTGGCTATCACGGGAGGGGTGTGTATGGATATTGATTATTGTGGCATGTCTGGCACGGCCACTATGCTGCCAGAGGAACTGCGTTGGAATATTATGTAATGATGAAAGGTGCATTTTTGTTTTTGTATGTGTTAATAAAATGTTTGAAAAAAAACAAACAATGAAGATGGCAAAGACGATGCGATACTCCTGAGACCTTGGGGAGGGTTTGCAGCAGCCCTGCTTCACGCAGCAGAGGTGGATGTGCCGGCTCCGATCTGTAGGGGGAGGATGCGATGACTTTGGCTTTCGTTGCATAGGTTTCTTAGGGGGAAGCTTCACGCACAGGTACGATGCGACGCTCTTCGAGGGGGCGCGATGCGCGGCGTAGACTTTTGGCGCCGCAACCCTCGATGCGCCACGGGACGGGACTCTGCGTCGACGCACGCAGCGACTGGATACTTTCACGCACCGGCAGTGGTGCGGCCCGCAACCTGGTTCTACGACGACCTTCGCAGTGTCAGAAATCTTCACGCACCGGGACGATGCTCGACGCACTCGGCGATGCGGGGTCTCCGGGTGCTGCGATGACGCCGCAATGAAATTCTTCTCGCACTCTCAGTCTTGCGACTCGCAACCGGATGATGCGACCCTCAAACGGATGATGCGATGGGTACCAGTTACTCTTGTTCATGCTTTCTGCTTTCCAGCTCCCAAACTTAGCAAAACGACCTCCGGAGGCCCCAAGACTAGGCAAGCACTCCAAGGCAGGTCAGAACTCCCTCAGCAGAGTTCCAGGGGAGCTGGTGGTGAAGTCCTTTTGTTCCTGGGACTTCTTAACAGGGAGCCAGCTCTCCTCAGGCCCTTGGAGATCAGAATCTAAAGAAGAGGACACCACAGAGTCCTTCCCCTCTCCTTGGCAGCAAAGCAAAACAGCAAGCAGGCAGTCTTCTCCTCTTCAGTTCCTTCCAGCTTTCTCCTTGGCAGAGGTTCCTTCTTAGTTCCACAGTGATCTAAAGTTTAGGTGTCTGGGGTCCTCTTCTTATACCCCTCCAAGTCTTTGTCTCTCCTTGTTTCAGTGGGGGGATTCCCCTGCTCAAACCGGTTCCTGGGTGTGCTCTGCCCTGGAGCACCTGGTTCCTTTCAGAGTGAGGGGCAGGGTCGTTAGACGCTCAGCAGGAGGTGGAGCCTTCTTTGTGCTGGCAGAGTCCTCAGCCTGGCCAGCAGGGGGTGGAGCCGGCATTGTGCTGGCAGAGGCAGCCCTACTCAAACCCAGGGGCTACTCCTCCCACCCATTTAGAGCAGATCTCCCTAGTCACCCTTCTGCTGACTCATCCAGACTCCTGGAGCCACCTAGCCCATCACATGACACCAGTCAGCCAATCTGCACACAGGCACACAGGAAGGTTAAACAGGAGAATAGCTACTTTCTAAAAAGTGCCATTCTCACACAGTGAATTTAAAAACCATTTTGCTAAAAAGATGTATAATTAAATTCTGAACACAAAGATACCAAACTTGGATTTTCTATCTTGCCTTTAGGGTAAGATAGGCATGTAAACAGCCTCCCCCATTCTGTCCTATGGGCAAGATAGCCTCTCAGCAGTGAAAAACGAAAATGGCTGTAATTCACTACCAGGGCATGTTACACACCTCAGTACATGCCCTACCTTTCAGATACACTGCACCCAGCCCAGGGGGTACCTAGGGCCACCATAGGGATGCCTGACATGTACAGAAAGGGAAGGATAAGGCCTGGTCAGTGGTTGCACTGGCCAGGTCGACATGGCAGTCCTGGACTGCACATAGGCACTGCAAGCAGGCCTAAGACATCATTTTAGCGCTACTCCTGTGGGTGGCACAATCAGTGCTGCAGCCCACTAGTAGCATTTGTACTACCAGCCCCGGCACTCTCAGTGCACTTTACTAGGGCCTTGCAGGTAGAACAAATATGCCAAACATGTATAGCCAATTACATCACAATTTCCCCAGGGAGCACTTGCACCTTGACACTGATCAGCAGTGGCAAAGTGCCCAAAGCATCTATACCAGTAAAAAACGACATCCAGCATAGCATCAAAAAACAGGAGGTAGAGGCAAAAAGTCAGGGGTAACCACGCCAAAAGATGCCAGGTCTAACACGCCGTAGTTACAAAAATAAGGTGCACCTCTGCGTTTCCACTAGTGCTAAAAAAAGCTGCCTAGCGCCAGTGCAGGCGCCCATGTGCCATGTTGCAAGGGTACCTGAGCTGCAGGAGCAATTAATTATGTGCAGGAAGGGACACCTTCTTGCACATAAACAATCTTTACAGGCAATGTGCTATTTCCATGTGTGCTGCAGAATGCAATCTAAACTCGTTTTCCATGTTGCTGCTATAATTGATTTTGAACGTGCTCTATGACACTGATATCTTAAGAGGAGATTGCAGGGATCCACCCTAAGGGGCAGAGGTAAAGCGGGTGATTTACATCGATATCATGTTGGCGACAATATCAAAATCAGAAACATCTCTTAGAGATCTAATGGCAATGATTAATAAATGCTCTGCGATACCAGGGCACAAAATTAGAAATGCATAGTAAAGAATTTCCAATGATTCCAATTGAAGTGGGTGTGCTGGAAACGTAATTACCTAGTGCTCCTGGAAGGACTAGCAAACCTGCTGGGCGATAACTCGCTCTTCGAACAAAAGCAACTACATTTCTCCAAGTAGGATAAACTCCACCTTTTACAAAGTGTTTAGATGAAGTGCACCATCAAAGTGAATTACTGCAAAGTAACTAGTAACTCAGCTATGGGTTGGGCATGATCCCCATTATTCTAGAGAAGGGTTTCTGGTCCGGAATCATGAAAGACTCACCTCCCTTGTGAAACATCTCTGCGAGGATAACACACACTTTCCAAATCACCCACAAACCAGTGTGGCTCAGGATTTGAATCACCACCCCATGGGAGGCCGGTATCTGTCTGTACCAAGAGCCAACATACTGTTACCAAAAAATGTCGAAGTGTGGAGCTGCACCATCATCAGCAGTGCAGTGCTCCGACATTTTTAAAACGCAGGGATGCGCCATATTCACTAGAATACAGTGCACCCCTGTGTTTCCCCGACCGCTGGCACAAAAAAAGCTGCCTAGTGCCAGCGCAGGCACCAGTAGCGGCTCCTGTAGGGAGTGCTGCCGGCCGGTGCCGCAGGGCAGGGGAAGGGCAGTGTGGGGGGTAGTAAACTCTGGATTATGGTCGAACGGAGGTAAGTATACAAATAGATAAATAAATTGAATTTCATTGCGCGCGCTGCATTGCATTTGGCGATGCAGCGCGCGTAACAAAATTAATTTTATTTATTTGTATACTTACCTCCGTTCGGCCATAATCCGGAGTCTACTACCCCACACCCTGCCCCTCCCCCGCCCTGTGTCACCGCCCAGCAGCACTCCCTCTAGGAGCCGCTACTGGCAGGCACCCTGCTGCCATGTTGCAAGGGTGCCTACACTGCAGAGGCAATTGTTTATGTGCAGGAAGGCTTCCTGCACATAAACAACCATTCATGGCAAATTGCTCTTCCAGCACACATGGAAAGAGCAAAAAACAAGGAGAAAGAAATGATTTCTCCTTGTATCGCCATTCTAATGTCTGGTAATCCATGGCTTTAGAATGGTGCCGTTTTTGGCGCTGCCTCAGCCTTGTAAATCTAGTGCAGCGTCAAAAAGCAATGGATGTTGCGGTGGGACACCCACAGCAACACATATTGCACGCCCCTTTGCCGCAGAGGGCTGCGGCGGAAAGGGGCCTATTTACAAGGTGGCCTTTAGCCATGTTAAGTGGCTTAGCGCCACCTTGTAAACATGGGAAATGGCGCTACGCCACCTGAGCGTTAAAAAAAGTGATGCTCCGGTGGAGATTGGGGCTTGTAAATATGCTCCCGTGTTTCCTCTGGCAGCATCCAAACCCTTGTGTGAAGCCTGAACTCACTTCATAACAGAAAAGGCCGGGACTGTGTCTGGTTAATTGAAAGCAGTGGCTTCTGATCACAGAGCACAAAGCAGCACCACAGACGCACAGAATCATAATGGTTCGGTAAGATCAGATTAGAAAAATCAAAAATAGTGAATTTATCGTAGAGCTCGCAATGGAAATCCAGAAGAGAATATGTACATGGAAAGGGCCAAGTGTACGTTTCACAAGAAATACGGTAAGATATACTAGCAGCATAAAAAATCAGGCGACAGCTATCATAAGAATTGTCAAAGCCAAGGTGTCTGGTTTCATGTGCCAAGATTGCAATCAGCGTGTGTGCCTGTCTGTTGGCATATGTTAGCACAGAAAAGCCATATCTATTGGCTTTGCAAATGCATTGTTATTGAATCCCTCTTCTTCTCTTTTCCTTTTACGTTTCTTCTGCCTGATACCCCTCATTTTGTAGGAAAATTCAACATTGACGATGATATAGGACATAATTATTTCTGCAATATTTTTATGGAACAGGTAATTCCAAATTCATTTATGGTGGATAAAACATACATATGTTTAATTTATGAGCTGCATTGCAGGTTGGTCTTGCTGTTTTTTTTTTTAATCGTGAATTAGACCCAAGACATGGGGTATCAGAGCGGTTTACAAGAGCACCAGTTCCGTTACAGAAGGACCCATTGATTTTTGTTAGGCACCGGGAGATTAAGGGGCTTATTTATGAGCTCCTTGCGCCAGTTTTGCGCCGCCATTGCGTCACTTTTAGTGACGCAGCGGTGGCGTAAATAATGCGCCATGATGCGCCATATTTACAAAGTGACGCATCTAGGCAGATGCGTCACTACGTAAGCCCCTGCTCTACATTATACCTGCGTCAGGTATAATGTATGCACGGTGGGTGTTCCCCCGCAAGAAAGGGTCGTAGGAGTGGCGCAGCGAAATCTATGAGATTTCGCTGCGCCAATTCTAGGACACCAATGCGTCACAACCTTACGCCTGCCTCATGGCAGGCGTAAGAGTGCTGCAGGCCCTTAAGGAACATTGCTGGAGTTGCGTCAGGCTTTCGACACAACTTCATCAATGCGCCACTTTTTGTGCTGACAGATATGTCAGTTATACTGACATATCTGTCCTTCTGAGAAGTAGTGCATCGCTGCTTTCACGCAGCGATGCGCCACTTCTCGTAAATGAGGCCCTAAGTGATTTGCCCAGAATCACAGGATGTTGAGCGTTGTTACTGAGAGTCGAACCCGGTTCCTCAGGTTTGAGGTCGAGGTCGACCGCTCTAGCCGTAAGGATACATCCTCCCCCTCTTATTGAAAATCGGTGCAAGCTATTTATATGGAGGCACAGAACAGCTTTCATCTTCAAAGTCCATGCAATAGGCTGTGAAACAGACGACAAACCCTGAACCTAAGGTAAGAGGACAGTAGGAGTGTCCGTACATGCGAGATTCTGCAGTGTAGTTATTGACTGGTGTTAAGTGTACTCTACATTGTAAATTATAGTTTTTGCATGATCAAACCATATGAAAAAATTAAATGTTTCCTTATGTTGTCTTAGCACCGACAGGTCAATGCCAAACGAAAGCTTTTTTTTGCAAGATAAAGGATACAGAGCGGTTTCAATAAACCCTGCAGTGCCTGAGCTGCAGGGAGGGACTTGCCATTACCAGCTCATCCAACGCGCCCACTCAGCAGAATTTCCAGAGTCAATCAATTTAAGTACTCCTCAATCAATGCTGTTATTGATGCACTTGATTTAATTTATTCTCCATATTGGTGATACGCTAGGATCTGCCAGCGCTGTTATTCCCAAGTGTTTCTGCGGCTCTAAACATTATGCATTCATTGCATATTTCCCGTCGAAAGTGCAGGCTGTAATTTACCCGTTAACAGGAGTGCGGGGAACTCACATTAACATGTGCGGTTGTAGTGAAGTACAAGATCCATCCAGAAACATGTGTGTGATATGTGATCGGGGACTCGAAGATGAACTGCATTTGGGGTAAGGCATTCTCTCCACACTTTGGGGTAGATTTACAAGCCTCTTGTGCTACTTTTGTGTCACTTTTTACATGGGAAAAGTGACGTACAGGTGGCGCAAGGGGCTTGTCAATAAGCCCCTTGGTTTCAGCCAGTTGGTGAACTTACCTACTCATTGGCAGGACTTATCTTAGATGGCATTTTTGTCAATCATGGGGTTCTGGGATTGAGAGATCTTCTCCCTCTTTGTTGGACTGACCATAGTGAGGAACTTCTTAAAAATCACAATACAGTAGGCGAGAAGTCAGTTGCAGAGCAAAATCACCATGTTCAGGCAGTAAAATAAAATTTATGCTGAAACCTTTGAGGCAGCACTGTGCAAATCCTTAGCAAGGAAGCATAGTCATCTGGAATGTACTGCAGATGGCTTTCACTCGTGGTTGGAGACCATCACAGATGAAAAGACTCCGCCTGCCTCTAAGACAGGGAGTAGAACCCGAGCATCTACTCCATTGTTCTCAGAGGTTCTTAAAGACCTCAGAAGTCTTTGCAGGAGGCAAGAACAGAGGTGGAGGCTTACTTCTTCCACTGAAGAAAAAGATAAGCACAAAGAACTGATGCACAGTTTTACACATGCTATCATACTAGCTAAGTCTTCCTAATTCACTACGAAAATATTGTCGGCCACTAATATCCCTGAAGAATTTATTACACATCTCTTCACTCCCCCAGCTCAGCAAGCCATCAAAAGTTCCCAGGGTTTCTGCGATAGCATTGCAGCTTACTTTAGTGACACAATTCTGAAGGTTGTTGCCTGTTTCAATCCTAATGAGGTTTGCCCCCTCAGATAAAGATGAGGAGACTATTAACTGCATCCCCACTGCTACACTATCCGTCTTCCCACTGTTTCGCCTATGAAAGTTTAGAAGCTACTTCTACACTTGAAATCCGGCTCTCCGGATGAACCATGTCCTCCCCATATCTTGCAGTTAGTACCAAATGGGATTGCCATATTTCTCAAAAAAGTCTACAATCAAATCCTTTTAACAGGTATCTTCCCCTGTCCTGGAAGGAGCCTATAGATATCCCCCTTAAAAAGAAGCCTAATGGTGACCCTGAAGATTTGTGTACTCTACACCCTATTTCACTTCTTCCTGCCCCAGCTAAGGTATTAGAAAAATATCTGAATCAGAAATTGGTAGCATTCATAGCCTCTCAGGATCTTTTGGATCATTCACATAATGGGTTTCAGGGAGGCCACAGCATGGAATCCGCTCTGCTGGCTGCTACGGATGCCATTCGATATCAGGTTGACCAGGGAGGGTCTGCTATCTTGGTGCTGCTGGTCCTTTGAACAGCTCTTGATACGGTGTCCCCCTCCCACCTGGTTCATAGACTGCACCAGGCTGGTTGAGGGACACCGCCCTGATGGAATAATTTCTTACCAACAGATCTCACACTGTGAGTTGTGGTCACTTTAGGGCTGGCTCATTCCAGGTAACTTGTGGGGTACCACAAGGTTCCTCTCTTAGCCCGATTTGTTTAATCTATATGTTGCCACCACTGCCAAGTTGATAAGGTCCTTCGGTTTCCAAGTGCTATCTGGATGACATACAAATAATTGTATCAATATTCAATGTCATCCAGGGGGTTGTTGAAAGGTTCAACCACTGTATGATCGACATAAACAACAGGATGAAAGAGAATTGTCTGAAATTGAATGCCGACAAGATTGGATCTATTTTTTGGGAAAGCAAAAGTCAGTATGGTCAGAGTTGTGGTGTTCAGAGTTCTGCAGTCCCCTACTTCATCCAGTCACTGAGGCAAAAAATGTAGGTATGGTTTTCGACACTTCCATCAATACTCAGGCGAAGGCGACTGTGAGCTCCTCCTTCTATTTTATCAACGTTCTAAGGAAGAAATTTCCTCTCATTCCAGCCGAGCTCAGAGTTGCAGTGATCATCGCACTCATTACATTGAGCATTGACTACTGCAATGCCCTGTACCTTAATATTAATAAAGGCTCTGTTAGAAATGGGGATCTCTAGTTGGCAGGTTTTTACCCTGTTCAAGTAGGGACCCTTCTTCCTAGTCAGGGTAAGGGGGATACACTAATGAAATAACCCCTGCTCACCCCCTCGGTAGCGTGGCACAAGCAGTCAGGCTTATCTCAGAGGCAGTGTGTGAAACATTTGCACATAACCAACAGTAATACAGTTAAGGCACTACAAAAGGACACCATACCAGTTTTAGAAAAATTTCCAATATTTTATCTGTTCAAAATAAGACCAAAAATGATTTAAAAAAATGCACCATGCAGGTGCATCAAGTAAATAGCTCATTCCGGAGCCATCAAATTGGTGTGAACAATCAAATCCAAACAGTTCTGGCTGACCGCGGCATCGCAGGCCAGCTACAGTGTTCCGAATACCCGCAAAACAGTACCTTTAGAAATTCAGGGCATTGACGACCTCTCGTTGGCTTTGGCAGGTGTTGGTTCCGGAGGTCAGTGCCGGAGTCATCAGGCCCTTGAAGTCACACACATTGCAGATCGAGCTCCTCGCAGTTGAAGTCGGGAGTGCCAGCATCGACAGGCATCGGGCTGTGGTGTGAAATGCAGTGGTGCAGCGTGCGGTGGCCTCAGGTCACAGTGCAGGCAACGGCTCAGTAACGGTTGTCCAGCGGAATCGGGGAGACCAGGGCTGCAGTGCGAAGTGAGGCAGTGCTAGCAGGTCATGGTGCAAGCAGTGTCGTCGTCGTCGCTGAAACGTTGAAGGTCAACTGACGAACTGGAGTTGATGGCGCCAGTGTCGGTAGGCCAAGGTTGCGGTTTGGGATAAGGGTGGTGCGTCAAGTAACTTACGAGTAGTGCCCTCGAACCACAGTTCTGGCAGCTGTGTCAAGGTCGGCGTGGAGTTTCGTCGTCTGGGATACCAGGATGGCGGCGTGAAACAAGGCGGTGGGAAGTGCGGTGCCCACAGGTCATGGTGTAAGCAACGGCTTGGTGGCCGTGGCGGCAGTGAGATGAGGGTTGCAGTGCAAAGTGGGGCATGCCCTCTGCGGTGCGTTTAGTACATGAAACCGGCAGCGTTGTCATTGATGGCGTCTGGTTGCTTTTTCTTCTGTTACAGCACAAAACACATAGTTCCCAGTGCTGGTAGCAGATAAACTTGAAGTCTTTGCTGTTCCTGAGACTTCTCGAACTGGGGGCAAGCACTACCTCAAGCCCTTTCAGAAACTCAAACACAGAAGTTGCAGAAAGGTTATTCCAGTCCTTTCTCTGCCTTAGACAAAAGCAGCCTCTGCAGGCCAACACAGCAAAGCAGACAATGAAGTGGCAGCTCCTCCACACAGCTTCTCCAGCTCATCTTTATGGCAGGTTCCTGTATCCAAAAGAGTTCTAAAATGTTGGGGTCTGAGCCCTAATATTTATACCACATTTCCCTTTCTTCTCGTGTGGCAAAGAGTCTCTGTGCTTAGTCCAAACCAGTTCTGTCCTCTCTGGCCCAGCTTCCCGGCAGGAGGTGGAGACAGCATTGTTGTAAGGCAGACCAGGCCTATTAAGGTGCAAGGATATCTCCTCCCACTACTCTAAATGCAGCCCAAGTCTATTCAGCCCAGCCCTGACTCATCCAGGAAAGACAGGACACACCTCAATCCCCCCGGTGGCTGTCTACAGTAATGCATATCTCCAGTCCCTGTCACTCCAAAGCCAGACAGTCAATCCACAACCCAGCAGAGGCACACAGGGTGGTTAAGCAGGAAAATGCCTACTTTCTAAAAGTGACAATTTCAAACACATAATTTAAAAACCATCTTTGCTAAAATATACGTTATTAAATTCGAGTTCAGAGAGCCCAAAACCATTTCTCTATCTTGCCCCAATAGGAAGCTATACTTGTAAGATGTTACAAAGTATCTCCCATTCTATCCTAAGGGACAGATAGACTTTCAATAGTGAAAAAAAAATTACATGGTATTTCACTATCAGGACATGTCACGCACACCATTTTTTTTTAACATCCTCGGGTGTAATGCACCATTCTATGGTTCAGGTTTTAACACCTCACTCAGTTTGAAGAAGAAGACATTAACATGGTACGGTTCAAGTATTAACACCTCGCCCAGTTTGAAAAAGTAGATGTCGCCATGATACGGTTCAGGTATTAACCTCTTCAGTGCCCATGACGAGATAGTCTCGTCATGGAGCACGGTTGCGCTGTGCCCATGACGAGACTATCTCGTCATGAACCCCACCCACTAATGTAACGCCCGTCACAGGAGGGGGAAAGGGCGTGGCACAGAAGGGGTTAACACCCCACCCAGTATGAAGAAGTAGACCTCACCATAATACGCTTCAGGTATGAACACCCCATCCAATTTGAAGAAGTAGACCCCACCTTGCTACTATTCATGTATTAACACCCCAACCAGTTAGAAGAAGTAGGCACCATCATGCCACAGTTCAAGTATTAACACCCCACCCATAAATGCACCTTTCAAATGATTATTTCTATATCATCACTTCAAAGAATTGTAGGTCTTGACTATTCTATCAAAAAACGTAACAAGAATAATCACCACACATCTGTCCCTCTTAGAAAGCAATGAAACCATTCATCCAAACTCAACCATACCCTTTATTTACAACAATCAGTATCTGTTCCAAATAATTTACCAAGGAAATTAAATGGAATTCTTTACATACTGCAATCTTGATCACATGATAAATGCCTGCTACTTGAGACATTCATTTCATTTTTCGGATTTCTAGTTTATTTAAACATAAAGTTAAATTTTAATAGCGTAAATAAAGCCTTTGGCCATGCATAGCAGGGGTGTGGCTTGCAGCTAACACCACACGGGCAGTCAACCCCCTCCCACCAGCACGCACGAAGGCCGTAGATGGATATGAGTTGGCTGCAGGCTTTCCTTTAACACAGTCTTTATTTATCCTTTTTGAAGGCTGTAAAATGTTAAAAGAAAGGCTCATAGACATATTGTTTAAAAAAAACACAAATAAATAAACAAAATGTCTCTAAGTCTTTCTTTTAAAAATGTTCAGGCCAGAAAATGCAATCATAAAAACTACCACAAGGAAACCTTGCATTACAGAAGAACAGCATAGACTCCTGCTAAAAATGCTTTAAAATAATATGGTATGATCTCCTTGGGTAATGGGTTTAATGACCCAGGAGACTGACTGTTTTTTTATGTTGGGGGCTGCTGTACTCTATGCAGCTCCCTACAATATAAAACAAAAGGCTTGGTGCTGCCCCTCCCTATTCTAGGGTCACCATGATGCAAAAAAATATAAAAGAATAAAGCCATTCAAGGGCATTATGGGGCGCTCCTTCAAAGGAGTAGGAAATCATAGTTGAGGAGCTCCTGCCACTCATTTATTATTCATTTTTTAAATTTATTTTGGGTCCCCGGTGCCCATCCACACACCTAAACATAATTTTTTAAAGCGGGAGCAGGGCATCAAGAGGCTTGCTGAGGATGTACTTCAAGTGCTTACTCTCTGACAACACCCCCTTATTATTGGAGTCCAGAATGAGGGGTTATAGGCCCTGTGTCCCTTTGTGGACGTGTGAGACCCAGAATATATAACATTGATATGAAGGAAGCCCTCTAAGGCTACTATTTATTATTCGATATTTATTAATTTATATAGCGCCCGAATCACCCCGTCAGGGGTATCTCCGCGCTGGGACAGCATGCTACAGCCAAACGAGTGGGCCTCAAAAAAGATGGGTTTTTAACAGTTTCCTGAAATGTGGAAGGCTCTGGCAGTCGCGTAGTTGGCGGGGGAGTTCGTTCTAGAAAGTCGGGGCAAGGTAGGTAAATGCTTTGCCACCCATGCAAGCCTTTTTAATTCTTGGGGTGCAAAGGAGTAGCTTGGATCCTGATCAAAGGGGCCGAGAGGGGGTATACTCTAGCAGTTTGTCAGATAGGTAGGAAAGCCTCAGGCCGTTAAGGGCTTTAAAAACAGTGCAGCAGATCTTGAATTTCACCCGCTTTCTCACAGGGAGCCAATGGAGTTTGTTAAGAAGTGGTATTGAGCCGTTCTGGGAGGGGCATTTGCTACTAGTCGGGCTGCCGTATTCTGGACCACTTGCAACTTGTTGAAGGAAACCTCATTGGCCGAAGCCAGCAGTGCATTGCAATAGTCCAGATGGCTTAACACTAGAGCTTGTATCAGTGTTTTTCGCGTGGAGGATGGTAATAGAGGAAATGCTCCTCTGATGTGCTTTGAGCATAAGATTCTGGTCAATACGGATTCCTAGGTTTTTGACCACTGCTTTTGGAGTGGGAGCAGAACCCAGATCCTCCGGCCACCAACTGGGAGTCCAGCTTATTGCTGCACCTCTAAACAACATGATCTCCGATTTTTCGGCATTCAGTTGAAGGAAGTTAGCCCTCATCCAGGCGGCAATGGTCTTCATGCCCTCCGAAAGATGAGTTGTATGTTAGGACTGGACTTATCAAAGGTGAGTAGGAGCTGGGTGTTGTCGGCGTAGGAGATGGGACTAAACCCTAGGGTCCTTATTAGTTTAGCCAAGGGAGTAACATAAATGTTAAAGAGGGTAGGGCTCAAACAGGAGCCCTGTTGTACTCCCTTGGTAACTTTGGTGGTCTTAGATCTAAAGGTGCTCAAATTGACTGTCTGAGTTCTATCTGTTAGAAAGTCTATCAGCCATTTAAGTGCAACCCCTTGAACCTCAATGTCCTGAAGTCTCTCAAAGGGGATTTGGTGAGAGATGGTATCAAACACCGCAGATAGGTCAAGCAGCACTAAAAGTGCTGCCTGACCCGTGCTCACTACGCCACTGGAGTCAAGCTATCCTGGCTGAAGAGGGGTGAAACCCCGAAACCGGTCCTAGGATGCTTGATTCCGGTCCAGGGAAGACATGGCTTGGCAGTTCGGGCTGGACTGTTCCCATGAGGCACAGGGTCAAGACTGATTTGCCTATGGCCATGTCTGAACTGGGGTGGCGTGGTGAGCAAAATAACGATGGATTAAACCCAGATCCGTGAGTGGGGGTGAATGTTTTGCCAATGTGCAACATTCCGTCCATCATCTTGTGTGTTTTTCTGTTCACCCTATGTGGGAAGGGTATGCCCAGACGTGGGTCCCGTGCTCACTACGCCACTGGAGTCAAGCTATCCTGGCTGAAGAGGGATGAAACCCCGAAACCGGTCCTAGGATGCTTGATTCAGGTCCAGGGAAGACATGGCTTGGCAGTTCGGGCTGGACTGTTCCCATGAGGCACAGGGTCAAGACTGATTTGCATATGCCCATGTCTGAACTGGGGTGGCGTGGTGAGCAAAATAAAGATGGATTAAACCCAGATCTGTGACTGGGGGTGAATGTTTTGCCAATGTGCAACATTCCGTCCATCATCTTGTGTGTTTTGCTGACCCTTGTCCAGGGCCATTCTGATGTTATCAGTTACCTCTATCAGGGCGGACTCGGTACTGTGCTTGGCCCGGAAACCTGACTGGGAGACATCCAGGCAATGCGAGGTTTCAACAAAATCAGACAGGGGCCTGTTAATGTGTTTTTCAAGGAGCTTGCTCTGAAGGGGGAGCAGAGAAATGGGCGATAATTGGACAGCTCGGTAGTGGGGACCTTAAGGTTTTTACGAATGGGAATGACTTGTGCTGCTTTCCATTCGGGAGGGAGTCTGCCAACCCTCAAAGAGCTGTTGAGGATGGTGCAAATGGGTGTGGCTAGCTGTTTAGCTAGTCGGGAGGAGATATTTGCGGGGATTACATCTAGGGGGAACCCAGATTTAACTTTGGTTAGAAGAGATTCTACCTCTACCGGGGTAAGTGAAGGAAAAAAGTGCAACTACGCGGTGTTGATGGAGGTTACAGGGCATTCTGTAGGGGGGTTATTAGGAATTCCGTTGGATGAGATAATTTTATGGTAAATAGCGTTGATTTTCTGGGTTATAAAGGACGCTATATTGTCGCACAGCGACTGTGAGGGATTCTCTGCAGTATCGCAAGCCTTAGGGTTAGTGAAGGTCTTCAGGATCTGATAATGGGTCCCAGAGTTGTTCCCAGCCTGTTCTAGTTGATTTGCGATATGCATTTTCCGTGCAGACTTTACGTTTTTATGATAAGGAGACAGTGCGGCTTTGAATCTCTCCTTTGTCCTGTGCATTGTGTGAGTGTCGCCATTTCCATTCCAATTGTTTGCATTGGCTCTTTTCCGTCCAGAGGGGAGGGGAGTACTAACAAGTTAGAGAGTGTATGGAGGGGTGGGTCTGCAGTTTCAGCGGTACTACGTGATCTACAGTGGATTGTAAGATGGAATTATAATGAGCTAACTGTTGTTCTACACTGTATGTGTCAGTATAAGTGTTCCAGGAGCAGAAAAGTGTCTGGAATTGGTCAGGTTTAAGTTTATGCCATGGCCTGTACCAGTGTGTGACGTGAGATTTAGCGGTGGGTTGATTTCTGGGACTCATGAGTTGGAAATCCACCAAAGAATGGTCTGACCAAGTCAAAGGACGAGTTTCCCCACAGATGATATTAGGGGAATTGGTTGAGGTAAGATCTAGAGTCTGCCCCGCAGAGTGGGTAGGGGCGTTGTTGATCTTCAAGAGATCGAGTGTGGCTAAATCTGCCAGACAAGCTGTGGCATCAAGATTGGAGGCATTTTCACTGTGGATGTTAAAATCTCCCAGGACTAAAAAGTTTCGGGTGGGGGGAGATGAGTTCCATAAGTTGGTTAGTAAAACCTAACAGAGGGCCAGGGGGGTCTATAAACAAGAGCCCCTTTCCAGCTATGTTGTGTACAAATTGTAACACAGCCCAAGTGTGCAGCACAGAGTGGCGGGAATCTGAAGATGGTTGTTAGAGGTGTGAATTGGCATGACCTATGGCATCAGAAAGAAACTGGAGTGGGAGTTGGTGGAAGAGGATAGACACCTCATGGAGCTGAAGCGACGGGCTCTAGAACAAGAGATGTTTCGCTGGCAGGGGAGCACAGGAAGGTGGTGGCCATTTGTGACAGACTGGACTGCCATGTCCGGAGGGACTATAGGCAGTGCCTTCACAGAAAGGGTTATATGTCAGGCTGCATGTTGGCCTCGCTATTTAAATGTGAACGTCCCCCACCACTTATTTCTGCCCTTCATAGGCCAGATGGTGTCGAAATTATGGGTCAGATTGCCGATTACCCAATTATTACGAGACCACTTCGCTGGGGTGTGTACTGCTCTGGCGCATAAGGCAGCCCCCAGAGTCGAGGGTTTTCTGACTCAGATGGCCATCCCCCAGTTGACGAAGATTCAGGCAGAGGGGCTCAGAGAAGTCATAACTCGGGAGGGACAGGGCAAAGCCCTCCGGGACATGGCCAGGTGGAAATGTCCGAGACCAGATGGTCTCCCGGTTGAATATTACCAGGCAAACTCCGCCACCTTACTCCCTGCCTTTCTCAAGATGTTTCTTGAGACACGCAAAGCTGGCATACTTCTGACGCATATATGGGAAGCCATTATAATCATGCTCTCTAAACTGCACAAGGACCCTGCTGGCCTGGGATCTTACAGATCGCTCTCTATAATAAACGTGGATGTTGAACTTTTTGCCAAGGTTCTGGATGATCAATGTGGCTTTATGCCGACAAGAGGTACCCATAAGAACTTGCGGCGACTGTCCTACGCGAAGAACAGAACCCAGGCCGATGACTTTAGTTCAGTGCTGGTAGCCTTAGATATAGAGAAGGCGTTCGATACCATGTCCTCGACATACCTCTGGGAGGTCCTCCGGCTAATGGGACTTGGAGTTGGATTCCTGACCTCTGTGCAACTCCTGTACAAGGTGCCTACTGCGAGAGTGTGCATGGGTAATGATGTGTCAGATGCCTTTCGTATTAAGAGGGGTATGTGACAGGGCTGCCCATTGTTGCCATTCCTGTTTGCCCTGGCTATGGAGCCACTGGCGACGTATCTCAGAGATCAGATGCGGGATTGGGGCGTGTAGGTGGAGTACAAGGCGCATGTCGTGTCCATGTATGCTGACGATAAGTTGATTTATGTGAAGGAACTGGAGTGCTCTGTACCCCTTCTCCTGCAGCTGATGGTGAACTTTGATGAGGTGTCTGGGCTCTGCGTTAATCACCACAAGATGGTACTGTACCCCATGGCAGCACTGGCCGACCAGGATGAATCTGATCTCCCAGCAGTGGGCCTACCGTGGGAGACCCAGGCTTTCCGATATCTTGGATTGCAAATAACTCCTGACCGCTGCCTCCAATACGAGCTAAACATGGGTAGAGTAAGGGAAGGCCTTACAGCTTCAGTGCAGTTTTGGATCACACTACCTCTGTCAGCGATGAGCAGGGTTGCTATAAGCAATATGGGCTTGTTGCTCCGCTGCCTCTACGTGATGCAGAATTCATTCTGTGTGTTGCCATCCACATTGTTCCCGCAGGTTGATGGGCTGCTAGTGAATCTGGTCTGGGCGGTAAGGGGAGTAGGTCTGCCTGGAGATCCTAAAACTGGACCTCAGCTGGGGGTCCTTGGGATCCCAGATCTTCAACTGTATTATTTAGCGGGTCTATTAAAATACTCTGCAAAGTAGTGTGATGATGGGCCTAACTGGGAAAAATAATTACTTTCTGGATCCACTCAAGTGCTCGAGCTTCCCAAACTGCTGATGCACAGCAGTAGGGTTCCAGTGAGGACTCTGCTTATAGTTACTCAGATGGCCAAGCATTAGAAAAGGATGTCATGAAGGTCCTAAAGTGGGTGCCTTATGCTAGGCTCCTCCCAATCTGGTGGCTGCGGCCCTTCTTGCAAATCCGTGACTCCATGGATGTTACTAGATGGCTGGATGGGGGATGACAGAATGCAGGAGATTCATTTCTAAATGGCACCTTCATATCCACGGATAAGGTTGATGTTCACTATGGTGTCGATCAGTGGCAGTTTTTGCAATATGCGAGCATATCCCGCACTTCCCGTGAGATCTGGACTTCCTTCCCAGAGGAACCGGAGCAGTCCCAAGTCCTACAGGTGATTCTAGATCCCAGCTCATTTAAGGGTATCATCTTCCAGTTAATGGTGCCCTAAAAAATGATAGGCAGACGAATATTGTGCTGAAACATGCCACCTGGGACAGAGAGTTAGAGTCCCTGCTTATGGACGGGGAGTGGAACAGAGTTCTCACAAAGGTGTGAGAAGTTGCGTTCCTCCCCAGGATCACGGGAGAAATGTCGCTAAGCGACATTTCTCCTTTTATCAAGCCTCACGCAAAGCAGCATAGCGACAAGAAAATTAGCGATAACCTCTTTTATCGCTACTTTCCTTACGCCTGCTTTGAAACTGACTTAGCCATGATATCCTATGGAAGGTGGATATCATGGCTAAGTATGTGAGGCCCTATCAGCAAGCTATCGCCAAAAGTTGTGTGATTATCGCTGCATTTCAGGCGATAATCTCACATTTGGCAGCTTGCGCTCTGAATTTTATCGCTTTGGAGATAAGCGTTGCTGATAGCACGCTATCTCCGCGATAAAATTCAGAGCTGGACGGCGATAATTATCAGAAGGTGCGCAGTCCGTTCAAAGAAGAATAGCTAACTAATAGTTACTGTGGAGAAATGCATGAGATCCTACAGGTAATTGAGACACCACCTCGCAGGAGGTAAGAGTCCATCAGCCCACCCTTGTTGGCGGAGCATCGTCATTTGGAACTCTAAGGAATCACTGTCTGAGCCCGGGGTCGCAGATCACCAAAGACTCTACCTGGTGCGCAGGCCAGTGATACCCAGAAAGAAAATAAACTCCTGCCAGGGTGTGTACCCAAAAATCGTGGACTCTAGTGATGTGCAGTGCTAGTGAGTGATGTGAAGTTAAAAATGAATACTTGATCAAAAAATGTGTTTAATATGGATTAACCAAGTTTCATATCTAAAAGAACCTATAGTCTGATTTGAATTTCTACAGACTAATTCTTGGTTCGATTATAGTGTGGTCGACATGTTTCAGCCGGAATGGTCACTTGACCCGGCTTTCTTCAGGACCGAAAAACACAACAAAAAATGCTACTGCTAAACTAATCACAAGGTGGAAAATCAAAAACCCATACAAACCAAATGTGAGTGTTGGGTAAGATAGTGGCGAATGCCACCCTACCAGACAAATAGTCTCGTGCTTGAGCGTAAGAGCAATGTCTTCATTCCTAGAAAAAAAGATTTTTAACATAAATAATTGGAAGTAGACATCATGCACAACAGAACAACACTACCAGTCGCTATTCAGCAGAGCTATTTCAGCACCGCCCTTATTTCAGAGAAACTCATAACGATGTTTGCAAACACAATAGTATGTAACTAAAAAAATAATGAAGAAACTCACCCAGCTTTATGTGGGAGAACCGCCTCACCTCACCCGGCTGACTGCTCGGAGAAGGAGGCACCGCTCTGTTTAAACGTGGAAAAAAAGCCAGACAGATTGCGAATTGATACCCATCTGCTCGGAACTCAACACATATGCCTTTAAACATTTCAAAAAACCTTCTATATTAAAAAGTCAAAGACCTCAAGACTACCTAGGTGTGTCATTTGTTAGTTGATGAAATCTATTTACAAAACCCTGTCAACATCTGGTGTAACCAGATCATAAGTAGGACTAAGAATAATAGTTACCTATGTGATTTGGGAAGATGTTGTAAATAGGTCAATGGCCCACTGAAACAGAGCTTTGGCCAGACTTGAAAAAGACCATCCTGCAGTGAACTAGTTTCTTGCTCTGTGACAGAATATGTCCACATTTATCGTAAGAAATCACTTAGTCAAAATTAGAATTACATTAAAAGCTTTCAAGGAGATAAACCTCTGGCACAAACCCTCCAACCTTACCTGTCCGTCGATACCTCTGACTGGCCCACGAGCTGTCTGGGAGGTATCGGCAGGAAGGGGAGGATTCTTTTTATAGAGGTCGCGATTGACGTGATTGTCTTCAATCCAATTCAGGTGTGAATATTGGTTGAAAAACACCCCGCGAGCATCTGGACACAAAAGCGCATGCGCATGACTGAAACGCATATCGTCAAAGACTAGGAACTGTCCGATGCCTAGTGCGCAGGCGTCGATAGTGAGCACTATGGGGTAGCGCCGTGTGAAGAAAGCATGTTTTGCTTCCGGCGTTGTAATTAACAAGGATAAAGATGTAAAAACCTTGACCTGAGCCAATCCCTATTACGGGTTGCAATGTGGTGAGAGCAAAGGCGTATATAATATACAATCAAGGACACAACATGTATCACGCCCAGGGTAGACACTTCGTAAACCTATTGCGCAGGCGCCAGTTGTCAGTGTCATCAAACCACGCATGCGCAATGCAGAACGGCATTACAATAAGGTGTGGAAACCTTAATCCTAATTACGGGTCACCATTACGGGAAACAACAATAGTAATAAGGCACTTAAATTACAGATCAGGGAGGGATGAACTAATGATGGCTAAAGTTAGCAAGATCCGGCCCCAGATTAAGTGCCAGTAGGTAACTCATTGTTGTATTTCTCATTACCAGACTTCCTATCGGGACAAACAGGACTTACAAAGATGATCCAAGGACAAAGAACATGCCCAGGACCACCAATGAGAGACTCACTTTTGTCACTACCTTCTGCACTCTGTCCAATCATATACAAAAAACGGTACGGAAGCATTGGCAGATACTAAATATAGCGGCTGACAACATATTGCCTCCTCTATTTGCATTCAAGAGGGGTCCAAGTTTGCGCGACAGCTTGGTCCACACAAGACCGCGGTCGCTTTCCACTCGTGAGACCAACACCTTGTGGTCACTACCTCCAGTTCGAGGCCATTTTCCGTGTGGCACGTGTAGCGTCTGTCCCCAGACCATCAAGACCACATCAGTGGACATAGGTACAGAACGTCCCTGGATATTACGTAACCACACAAATTGTAATTCGGAATGCGTAATTTACAGAATCACATGTCCCTGTACCCTACATTATATAGGATACACTACACGCAAAGTCAAGCTCCGCATCAGCGAGCATAAAAGCACCATCCACTGCATGAAACAATCCACCTGTCTGACTGAGCATTTCCTAGCCAAGAAACACAAGGCTGAGGACCTGAGGTGGCTCGTACTGGAACGCCCGTTTATTCCTCAGCACATAACGGACGTCTCCAAGTTCTTATTTTCCAAAGAACAAAGATGGATTTTTAAGTTGAAGACTGACATTGAAGGATTAAATGATAACATACCGTGGGCTTCTGTCTATGCTTAAGTCAGTTAAACAACTTTTTTGGAGGTTGGTCGAATCTGAACAAACCCCGAGAGTTGACTCATTTCTGTTGTTTCTGAACATCACGAGATTTGTTCCTCGTATTGAGTGATTAGATATTCAATCTTATATGTTAATCCCTGGGTATAGTTGTTACATTTCTCTCAAAAGACACCTTTATATAGAGTCTTAGGTGTTTTGACACAGCACCTACCTTTGTGCTGGAATATATGGCTCTGTATTGACCTGTTTCTGTATTTGGCCAATTTTCGTCCCTGGACAATCTCTGTAAGTCCGGTGGGTTCCGATAGGAAGTCTCATAATGAGAATACAACAAGGAGCTACCGACTGGCATGTAATCTGGGCACGGGTCCTACTAACGTTAGTTATTTTTAGTTCACCCCTCTCTGTTGTAACCAAGACGGTAGTGCCGCACATAACTTGAATTAGAGGGTACGAAGTGAAATACTTCCCAGAAGTTCTGTAAGCAGGTCCACCCTGCCACTATCTACATCGATGGGGTTGTTACATCTCTTTCACAAGACACCTTTATACAAAGTCTTAGGTGTTTAGACACAGCAGCCATCTCTGTGCTGGATTACATGGCTCTCTACTGACCTGTCTTTGTATGTGGCCATTCTTTGTCCTTGGATCATCTTTGTAAGTCCTGTTTGTCCCGATAGGAAGTCTGGTAATGAGAAATACAACAATGAGTTACCTACTGGCACTTAATCTGGGGCCGGATCTTGCTAACTTTAGCCATCATTAGTTCATCCCTCCCTGATCTGTAATTTAAGTGCCTTATTACTATTGTTGTTTCCCGTAATGGTGACCCGTAATTAGGATTAAGGTTTCCACACCTTATTGTAATGCCGTTCTGCATTGCGCATGCGTGGTTTGATGACACTGACAACTGGCGCCTGCGCAATAGGTTTACGAAGTGTCTACCCTGGGCGTGATACATGTTGTGTCCTTGATTGTATATTATATACGCCTTTGCTCTCACCACATTGCAACCCGTAATAGGGATTGGCTCAGGTCAAGGTTTTTACATCTTTATCCTTGTTAATTACAACGCCGGAAGCAAAACATGCTTTCTTCACACGGCGCTACCCCATAGTGCTCACTATCGACGCCTGCGCACTAGGCATCGGACAGTTCCTAGTCTTTGACGATATGCGTTTCAGTCATGCGCATGCGCTTTTGTGTCCAGATGCTCGCGGGGTGTTTTTCAACCAATATTCACACCTGAATTGGATTGAAGACAATCACGTCAATCGCGACCTCTATAAAAAGAATCCTCCCCTTCCTGCCGATACCTCCCAGACAGCTCGTGGGCCAGTCAGAGGTATCGACGGACAGGTAAGGTTGGAGGGTTTGTGCCAGAGGTTTATCTCCTTGAAAGCTTTTAATGTAATTCTAATTTTGACTAAGTGATTTCTTACGATAAATGTGGACATATTCTGTCACAGAGCAAGAAACTAGTTCACTGCATGATGGTCTTTTTCAAGTCTGGCCAAAGCTCTGTTTCAGTGGGCCATTGACCTATTTACAACATCTTCCCAAATCACATAGGTAACTATTATTCTTAGTCCTACTTATGATCTGGTTACACCAGATGTTGACAGGGTTTTGTAAATAGATTTCATCAACTAACAAATGACACACCTAGGTAGTCTTGAGGTCTTTGACTTTTTAATATTAAAGGTTTTTTGAAATGTTTAAAGGCATATGTGTTGAGTTCCGAGCAGATGGGTATCAATTCGCAATCTGTCTGGCTTTTTTTCCACGTTTAAACAGAGCGGTGCCTCCTTCTCCGAGCAGTCAGCCGGGTGAGGTGAGGCGGTTCTCCCACATAAAGCTGGGTGAGTTTCTTCATTATTTTTTTAGTTACATACTATTGTGTTTGCAAACATCGTTATGAGTTTCTCTGAAATAAGGGCGGTGCTGAAATAGCTCTGCTGAATAGCGACTGGTAGTGTTGTTCTGTTGTGCATGATGTCTACTTCCAATTATTTATGTTAAAAATCTTTTTTTCTAGGAATGAAGACATTGCTCTTACGCTCAAGCACGAGACTATTTGTCTGGTAGGGTGGCATTCGCCACTATCTTACCCAACACTCACATTTGGTTTGCATGGGTTTTTGATTTTCCACCTTGTGATTAGTTTAGCAGTAGCATTTTTTGTTGTGTTTTTCGGTCCTGAAGAAAGCCGGGTCAAGTGACCATTCCGGCTGAAACATGTCGACCACACTATAATCGAACCAAGAATTAGTCTGTAGAAATTCAAATCAGACTATAGGTTCTTTTAGATATGAAACTTGGTTAATCCATATTAAACACATTTTTTGATCAAGTATTCATTTTTAACTTCACATCACTCACTAGCACTGCACATCACTAGGGTCCACGATTTTTGGGTACACACCCTGGCAGGAGTTTATTTTCTTTCTGGGTATCACTGGCCTGCGCACCAGGTAGAGTCTTTGGTGATCTGCGACCCCGGGCTCAGACAGTGATTCCTTAGAGTTCCAAATGACGATGCTCCGCCAACAAGGGTGGGCTGATGGACTCTTACCTCCTGCGAGGTGGTGTCTCAATTACCTGTAGGATCTCATGCATTTCTCCACAGTAACTATTAGTTAGCTATTCTTCTTTGAACGGACTGCGCACCTTCTGATGGTTATTTGTAGTGTTTAGCTGGGATTGGAGGTGTTTTAGTCCTTAAACTAAGTCCCCCTTTCTTTGACCCTCTTATAAAATAGTTTTTCGGCGATAATTATCCTCACGCTAAGAGCGCTGAGCGATAATTATCGCCGGCCCTTGCTGATATGTTCCCTGGTCTGTTGGGCTTGGCCCTTTCTGCGAGGTAATCCCTAGATTTTTTGTCTTCACTCTGACATATTTTTTGTTGAATTCATTTTTGTTGGACTTAGGACTCTGTGCACTTTACCACTGCAAACCATTGCTAAAGTGTGCTTGTGCTCTCTGCTTAAAACACGGTAACATTGGCTTATACCCAATTGGCATATTTAATTTACTTGTAAGTCCACAGTAAAATAGCACTTCCAGTGCCCAGGGCCTGTAAAGAATGCTACTAGTGGATCTGCAGCACTGATTGTGCCACCCACTGAAGGAGCACTGTAATTACGTCTCAGGCCTGCCATTGCAACCTGTGAGTGTGTGTGTGTGTGCAGTTTTAAACTGCAATGGCAACCTGGCAAAGTACACCTTTTGCCAGACCCAAGCATTCCTTTTTAATAAATATAAGTCACCCCTAGGGTAGGCCCTTGACAGCCCAAAGCAGATACAACATATTTTAAATGTACCTTTAAGTTTTGAACTTGTAAAGACACACTGGGGTCTTTTTACAAGGGGATTATGCCACTGGAGCATCACTTTTTTCGATGTTCGGGTGGCACAATGCCCTGCACCATATTTACAAAGCATTAAGCCACTTTGCATGGCTTACTGCCGTTTTGTAAATATAGTACCCTTTCACGCAGTTTTCTGTGTGTAAGGAGCATGCAGTGGCTGTTGCTGTGGGCGTTCCACTGCAACACTCATTGCTTTTTGATGCTGCCGCAGATTCACAAGGATGTGTAAATCTGAGGCAGCGCCAAAAACTAACCGCATGCAAAGGCAGGCGTTAGATTGGCTCAACGAGAGAAATACTATTTATTTCTCCTCGTTTTTGCTCTTTCTATGTGTGCTGAATTCTTCAGCACACATAGAAAGTTCAAATCGCCTTTAAAGAATGTTTATGTGCAAGAAGGTGTCCCTTCCTCCACACATTCACTCCCTGCAACTCAGACACCCTTGCACCATGGTGCATGGGTGCCTGCTTTGCAGGGATGAGGTGCAAGGGTGTATGGGTTGCAGGAAATGTCTGTAACGCAGGTACCCTTGCAATATGGCGCATCTTTATACTCGTCAATACAGTTCATCCCTGCGTTTTTTAAATGATACAGCACAGTGTTTCAAAACTTGCCACAGCTCCGCTCTGCGCCATTCCCTTGTGAATATACCCCACTGTGTAGCCATTTTACGAGGTATGGAAGACTGCATGGATTTGTCCTTGCTGTTGGCAACATTTGACTTAGCATCGGGGAAATCAACAGTAAGAACATGTCAGGGTGACCATAATACAGACCCATAAACAGCCACAAAACTGGCCAACACACACGCCGCGGCCGCTGCAGGTAAGAGCGGTGGGGCCAGGTTAGGGGGGATTTCGAGAGACGACCACGACGGAAAATTAACTAAATAATTACATTTCCCTCATGGTTGTCTCTCGAAATCCCCCCTCACCTGGCTCCACCGCTCTTACCTGCAGCGGCTGCGGCTGCCACACACAACCGGTCAGACCAGCGCCTTGGGCTTTGCCCGTATGCCCAATAGTCCAGTCCGACCCTGTATCTCTCCCGTCCTTGCAGCTTTGCCATGGAGCCTCCTTCCTGTGTCGACTGCCCCCCCCCCCCCCCCCCCCCCCCCTCCCCCCCCCTCCAGTCCATCCAGTCGGAGCACGGGATTTTTACCACTGGCCTCTCTCATGGTTCGTCATTAGCGCGCTGGTTCCACCTGTGCACGGGGAGGCTGCAGACTCGAGCAGAATATGAAAAACCTTCGCCAACTTATTTTAATGATCTCTGCATCCTTTCAAGTCTGCTTTCCATAGTCATGCGAACTCCCTCTCCCAGCTGATGCAATTACTGCACAGCAATGTAATAAACATTTTCTGCCCTGGGGAAAAGCTTCAAATTATTCAGGAAAAAAAATATTGAAGATCAAAACACACTTGTCAGGGAAGAATGGGCCGTGGTGTGAGCAAAAGGTATTAAATTGGGAGGTTTTGAAAACGCGGGTCTTCTGGTACGGAGTAAATCCTGTTTATACTTTCTGATACCAGAGCCGGACTGACGCTGTCGGTCTCGGTTTCGGAAGTGTTCTGGGATGTCTTCTTCCACTGGTGCACGAGGCAGCACGCGCACGTCAATCCATGGTTTCCCGCCGCAAGATTGATTCGTTTTGACAGGAATTATTGTCACCTCGCAGACTTAATGTTGCAGCCAAATAAATGGGAACCGTGTGGCGCCAGTCGGTATTTACATATTCCCAAACAGTTCTTTCCTTCCGGTCATTCTTCTCACCACGCACAGACTTCTCACCGTCCCCAGAGAACCAGGCACAGACATTTTTTTTTTAGTCAAAGAATAATCCCCTTTGCGTAATTTAAAACATCAGGGGGCATATCATCAAGCGGCAGCGATAATTATCGCTGGCCGCGTGTAGCGTGAACTATTGCCGGATTCTATCGCCCGGTTAGCGCACTATTAACAACGCGCATCGCCGAGGCGATAGAAATTCCGGCAATAGCGGCGAAAAGCGGCAATATCGTTGGATTTCCAACGATAAAAAACAGCGATAGGGAAAACATTGTTGATAGGAAGATGTGGACTTAGCTTCACAATCCACCTCCCATGATACATATAGGTAAGTCCGAAAATTAGCAGGTGTTAGAAACCGGAGCTATACGCGGTTAGCGCACCATTTCATGTCGCTAGGCGGGTTAGCGATATCCTTGTTGATAGTGAGGAGCTGTGTTAGCAACTATTTTCGCTGAATTTCAGTCGGGAACGCCTACCTCGCATCTCATTAGCGATAAGATGCAAGGCGTTAGAGAAATGGGTGATAATACAAGGAAACACACGATAAAGCCTGTTAGCGTGTCCTTGTTGATACCGCATTACAATTATCGCCGCTTTCCTGCTGAAACGGGCCTGCTAAAGCGGCGATAATTGTCTTGATGATATGCCCCCAGATATTTAACAAACAACCAATTAAACGAATCACCAGAACATAACACCACCACCTTCAAAGGGCCAAGTGCTCACAAATTGTAAGTGCAAATATTGTATTAAAAATATTTCATACAATGTTAAAAACATTCCATCAGAATAAAAACATGATCCATAACATTAAATACAAAGCACCAAACTCTAGTTTAAAAAAGCACTTTGAGACTGTGAGGACGTTTGTCGCAAATAACAAATTAATTGTTTAGAGAATGAGTTTTTAGACAAATTATCTATGTCCGAAGATATGGCCTCTTTTTGACAAGAAAGAACTTTCTTGCAGGTTCTCCCAGCTTTGCACTGAAATGTTTGGGGATTTGTGTTTTATGTTATGTATCATGTTTGTCTTCTGATGGAATGTTTTTAACATTGTTTGAAATATTTTTTATGTGTGACTACATGTTTGGTTATTTTTAATAAAATATTTGCACTTACAATTCGTGAGCACTTGGCCCTTTGATGGTGGTGGTGTTATGTTCTGGTGATTCGTTTAAGTGGTTGGTTGTTAGATATCTGATGTTTTAAATTACCCAAAGGGGATTATTCTTTGACTGAGGTCTCCGTGGTGCCCTACTCCTTTGGTGATTAAAGGGGCCCCTCTCATACTATTTCAGACAGACATTTTTTAATCAGAAGTGATAAAAACTCCCAGCTTCTGGAAAGAGGAAACGGCATGGTTGGAAGGACACTGACCATCTAACCATGGTTCGATTGGGATCAAAAATTGCCCATGGAACTCTAAAAAAAAGTGGCCCACATTTGCGGACTGCGCATTTCTCAAAAAACTGCTTCAGTGTTTTAAGTAGTATAAGAAGAAGGAGAGGGTGGGGTTCTTTAAAAGAGGCATGTTCCTTAACTTCACTGAGATAAAACAAATGCAAATGTTCCCTGGACTCTGTGCACGGATGAGTTCACACTGGTGAACCACACCTGAATATAAGTGAGGCTACTTCTGCTCAGGCCCCTGTCACTGCTCAATCTGCATACATTAATGGGCCAACCCAGCGAAAGCCTTGAATGACACCTCTGCTCCCTTGGAAAAAGGGAGGTAATAGAGGCCCCCACTGGGCCACTGGTGGCATCTGAACTGCACAGACACAGCCCATATCGTCCAACACGCTGGCCAAAAAAGTGGCCCATACCTGCAACTCGGATACCGACCTATTGCCCGAGTGCCTGCCTTACAAATCCGACCCTGCATCTAACGTAGTAATCATCAGTGGCATAGAAAGGGTGCCATGGGCCCTAACGCAAGCAGAGGGTTTGCCCCGTGCTCTCTAGTTTTGTAGCAAAAAAGTAATTCATTGGGGTAAAGTGGACCCCTAGATAGCTATGCCGCTTGTGATCTCAGGTCTGACGTCTTTCAGTGTACTTCTTCAACAACCTCTTAATTGACAGATAATTGCAGTACCGAAATGCCTCTGCATAGGCCACTCTACGAACCAGCACTCTTTCAATCTAGCACAGCCAATGGTGTAGTATGCTACCTGTCCCAACACACTTTGATACCTCGTTACGGGTATGAAAAGTTACATTTAATGGTACTGCAATGCAATACAGTCCCATAAACAAGATGGCTGGCTTAGCTGTCAGATTTACTATTCCAACGTTTGTCCCATCTACTTGGGAGCTCAAGGCATGTCAATGAAATGGAGGTCACATTTATGGACAGGTCAATAAAAATGGTTTTGTAAATGCAGCGTGATATCAATAGCTGTCATTTGCATGCGATGATTAGCAAAGACAGGGGGGCAAGTAGACAAGCATTGAGCACGCCAGATGGAGCTCTAAGGCAGATTTGAGCCACAAATCTGCTGTGACCCTAAGACTCAAAACGAAAGCCAAGTCTTCAAAATAATTATTATGTAAACTATAGAACAGATATCATATAAGAATACATGACAGGTCCTCAAAATTCAGAAAATATGTCTTGTTTTTGCCTGTGTAAGTTTTCCAATATATGTAGAAAATGTTGTATACGAAGTGCACCATATAAGTGGTCAACACTGTTGTAATTTAAGGAGCAATGTCATATATGACTAAGCTTTTTAGTTTTGGTGAAGCCATCATCAGACCTATTGTGCTCAATGAACACAAAGTGGGTTTTGGAACAGCTTCCTTCAAACCATTGGATCACAGCACTGTCCATCAAATCTTGTCTAAGTCCTAAGGAGTTTGGTCTCACTGTCATGCTACTTTCTTCCAGTAGGTGTCCTTCCTCCTCCAGTGCGTCCACTGGAGTGCATGAGGCATTGTTTCACAACTCAATAATACACTCAGTCATCGCACTTTTTGTCACAAAAATGAATCTCGCACATGCATTTTATACATAGACATACCTTTTTTGTTGTTGTTTCTTTCACCATAGCTTTTGTCAGTTGTTGAGTGTGAGCCTGACCTTAATAAGGACACTCCACTGGTGTGTCCCTTTGCAGCTCAGGGCCGCCTGATCTCAATATGGCAGAGGTCTTGCAAGATCAGGAGTAAAAGACACGATCTGCTGAGACATCAGGTATACATCACATGGTTATGCCATCCAGTCTCCAGGATGGGGGATGCAGCCTTTCGGCACAACCAGCAGCACCTTTTCACCCTGCTAGGTTGCTGCTGGTATTCATCATGCCCAGCACCAGGACGATGAGCTAACACTCCGCCCCCCAGCGGGGCAAACGTCCTTCGGGCTCTCTAGGCATTCAAACCAAATAACCTTCCCATACAGGACACTCAAGACCTTCCTTGGTGTGAGAACAACCACAGTTTATTGCATTTTACAAGCTGGTACATTCATTTTCAATAAAGCATCATTCATCCTGTTCCAGACATGCGGATATCTTGTTTGTCAATCAATGCGCTTCTTAACTGGTCACACAGTGATCATTGATTCCTTTACAGTCGTATAACTTTGTACATAATGACTTGTCATAAATCATCATAACAGCCAGTAAAACATTTAATAGTTGACCATAAATAACTTTTTCATTGCCATATGTCCTCTTGTGATAGCTATTTCTGCTGCCTACTCAGTACTGCGAGTCGTAGCTTCCCTTGCTACCGATGTCTTGCATTTTCGGACCTCTGGCCATGCCTGGGCTGCAAGTGCCGTGTCCGCCCTGGGCAGACCATCTCTTGGCCCTTTGTTTGCCCTCCAGTGTCCCTGGCGTGAGGCATCCCAAGGATCCTGCTCGGGCAATTTTTCTTTATGCCCGCATGTGATGTCAATTAGTGCCAATAATTGTAGCTAACACCTGCCATGCTGATGGTTGTTTACCGATCGCCGTCAACTATCCCGAGGCCTGCCCCTTCCCCAGCCTGGAGGAAAAGTGCCCTAGCCTATGAAAAACCTGACAGCTCGAGTGCCCCTACAATGTTTAGTAGGAACATGTCCATCACGACCCTGGGTAGGTGAATCCTGTCATCTGCTTATTAACCTGGCATTTTGTGGGTAATGAGGCCGTGTCTGACAAACTCCCAGCCCATGCCCCTGCAAAATGAACCCATTGTGATGTTCTATTTGCTCCTTGACCTTTCCAAAGCATTATGGCTCTCTGCCCCACGCCAGTCATATCTCGCTGTCAACTCTGACCACAATATGTCGGCAGGATAGAGTAGTCGGAAGACCGAAGTCGGATCTGATTTCATCACTTTTAACAGTTTCTTGCACCCTGTCTTCGTGAGGTCATTGCTACCCAGATGTACCACAGTGGGGTTGGGTTTTCCGAAGGCCCACTTTTGGCAGAAGCTGGTTCCACTTTATACCTGGCTTGCCCACCCACTCCACCTTGGTGTTGCTCAGACATATGCCTCCATAACATTTCCTTGCGCTAGCCCACCGCTGAGCTCTTCTGATGTACGAGTGGCCTAGTATCCAAACAGTCGGTCCCAAGGCTCTGACCTCTGTAGTGAGAAAAATATGCCCTGTGTAGGTTATTGAGAACCTGATGTATGCTTAAAAGTTGCAGGATTTCCATCTGCCGAGCGGTTGAATACCCTGTGTCCCTAAGCCAGATGGAGCAGTGGTCATGGCTGCGCTGATATGGAAGGAGTGTGACCCAAAACATGCCGGCATTAGGACTTCCCATGCTAATGTCATATACAAAACAGAAATGATTTGGAATATCCTGAGATAAGTTCCTTCGCTGTGCATGAGCAAGGAAGAGGCACCCTGTGGTCTGTCCTGCATGTATATGCGAGTCAGGCATATGGGGTAATACTCGTGGGATGCAAGGCAGTCCAGCCACATGAATCTGCCCCTTACTTCCTGGATGTTCTTTGACTGCCTCAGCGGTAGCACTAGATGGTAACCCCCACATACAAGTCTTGCAGCAGTAGACATGCATTCCTTGAGTGGGTCCTGGAGGGGGCCACCAGCTCACTGGTTCTGTAGGCCCTAAAAACCGCTAGTGAGAAAGCTGCCTTCAACAGGTTAGTCTCCCCCGGTGACAAGCAAATGTCATGTAGCCTGTCCAAGAGTGTTTTAGTCTGGTGAAGTCAATTGGCTTTCTGCTATCCTTACTTTTTGACTGTAGGTGGCCCCAACCCCGCATAACTGAGCAGCAGTAAAAGGACTTAGTCGGATATTCCCCTGTACAGTTTGGAATTATAGGCCACTGTGCTTAGGTGAGACTGAGCCCAAGCTTTGTACTTGCCGCTGGAGATTGCCCAGTGTCTACATTTTTCCAACCTGCCACTGCGCACTCTTTGTATGTCACTCCCACCCGTCACCCACTGGAAGCGGCCCCAGCACTTATGATAAGTGTTGACGGTTATGGGCGCGAGTGCCTTGTCAATGAGTTCTGTTAGGTCTGCTCCACCATCCCCACCGTCCTCCTTCTCAGCATCTTTCCCTAGTGCCGATTCTAAGAAGGTACTAAACACTTCAGATTACTCACAGGATATAGCGCAGCTCATGGGAAGGCATTTATCATAATAGTAAGCCACATCTAGCTGGGAACCAAGTAAATGGTGACTGTCAGGGTGCACCAGGAGGAGTTGGAAAGTTGATTCCATGTCAGCTTTTGCTATTAAGGCTCCCTTACCTGTCCCCCTCAGCAGGTCAACTGCTTCATCCAGTGTGGCATATGACACCGATCACTTGTCCTGGTCCAGCCCGTCGCTCACTGGACACCCTCTGGGTAAGACAGGTGATGAATGAGCCTAAATTGGCCTGGCTCTTTCTTGGGGAAAACTATGAAATCCTCAAATGGTGGTTCTCTAAATGGGCCAGCCACATGGCCCAGCTCAAGCTCCTTGGCCACTTTTCACCTTGCAACCTCGGCATTCTCTGCAATGGACTTGAGGTTGCTACATAGCCACTGTGCATGAAGACCTTTGTAAGGAAGCCATTTTGGAAGCCCTCTGCTAGTAAACCCACATTGTCCTGCTAATGATATCAATTGAGTAACTGCATGAGACATCTAATTTGTATAGGTATGGTTGCAATTTCTGTCATTACCCGTTCCTGTGGGGGGGGCCCTGTTTATTATTTTGGGGGGGCTGCCTCCTTTTATTACTCCCTTTTCCCCTTCTGCACTAATTGATGGGGTGGGACCCCCGCAACTGTTACATGCATGTCTAAATTTGCATGCCGGTCCACACTTGCAATCCCCTTTCTCGAACATCCAGCAGGTCACGGGATGGGATCTTGTTGGCTTTCCCCCTGAATATTGTTTGCCCTTGCACCCCTGCTGGTACCACTCTGTTTTCTTCCTGCTTCCATACCACCGAAATGCATGGGCGTGTGGTTCAAATCCCTCAAGCAGCAACCATGTGTTGCATAAAACCTTCAACATCCTAGTATTCCCAGTCTATGATAGGCCATGTTTGCATCTTTGCCCTGAAATTCTCATTGTACCTCAACCATGCATTTCCTTGATGTTTGTGCTGTGCTTCTTGGACCTTCTGATTATTAATAGTGCTATTGCACTGTGGAGGAACTTTTAAATGAATATGCATGCCAGAATGTGAAATGCTTGCAGCCAGTTATCAATGGACCTCTCCAATCTATGCCTGTGCCTCTCTCTCCCATCCTCGCACTCCATGTTCTGGGTAACTAGGTCAAGGCCTGTCTGCTTGGCTTCAAGCAAAGAAAATATGTCAATGAACTCTTTCCGTCATATCCTTCTTTTTAAAACCAGAGGTACTAGGATTGCTGGTCCGGTGTCACATGCAATTTTGGGCGGGTCCCCTGGAGAGGGCCTAATGTAATCGCTGGCTGGCATGCCATGCGCTGCGCTTTGTAAAGTGTCGTCCCCACCAGCCACTGTCAGGTCTGATGCTGCTAACTGGCTGTCATGAATCCCGGTTGCCTGGGCGTCCTTTCCCAGTCCTTCCTGTTGCTTTGCTAGTGCGGTGTCTGGCCTGTCTGTGCTGCCTGTACCTTGTACTGGCTGCACCTGCCCTTCTTTCCTAACCTTGCCCTTTTTACTTTGTGTGTTGACTGCCCCCACTGCTGCGGTGCCCCACTCCTTCTCTAGTCCCTCTGTGTCCTTTTGCAAACAATCCTGTGTGGGCCACTGCTGTACAGACCAGTAATAGGAGTCCACCCATGTGTATATTGGGGGTGGGGGTCCCCAGGGGCCCAACACTGTGTCAAAGCTACTATGCTAGAGGCATTGGCAGAGGTGGTGGGGTACTGCCTGTGGCCTCTTAAGGGGCTTGGTGTGCCCTTGCCACCTACATCGCAATCGTTGGCCCTGGGTTGTGACCTGCCAGTCGAGTTAACTTCCATGACCTGCATGCCGTAATTGATTATCCCATGCACTGTGCTTCTGTGCTCTGCTGCCCCATAAGGCTTCCTGAGCCCTGTGTTTGTAGACGATGCACCTCTACACCTTGCATTCCCAAGTAGCTCTAAGCCAATCACACCTGCCCCTCTCCCCATGCAAGCTGCATGTATCTCACCATCAGTTGCCGGGGAGCCACGCTCACCTGGCAGTGGGTTCCTGCTGGGCACCACGAAGTAGGCTCCATGTGCCACCTGTGTTAGCAGGTCCCTCCTTGCTGGCGCTACGCCTATGGGTGGCCAGGTGGATGGGAGTGCACCTGGTCCTGTGTGGGGCTTAATCTGGGAATGCGTCAAAACCTTAAGCCACCCCAGAGCAGGAGTAACCAGGAGAAATATTTTCGTTTCTCTCTGCAGCATGCAAAGAACCAGGAAAACACCTCCTTTGATTGCTTTTGGCCAGGAAGCAGTGGCGGCTGGTACGGTACGGGGGTGGTGGTCCCGGGGTGAGGGTAAAAAAATAAATTCACGTACCTGATCGCTGCGTCTCTCCACAGTCCCTCCAACTTGGTGTCTCCTCTGCTCGTCTTCCAAGAAGCACCCAGCTCCCCTGAGCCAATCACACTGCTGCAACGCAGCATTGTGATTGGTTTGAAAACCATGGTTCAGTGCTCAGATGGAGATTGGGAGCCTGGGCATGTTCTCCACCCTGAGGCAGCCTGTGTAAGGAACATGCAAAGTCTGCATGACGTTTTGGCTGCCCGAGAGGACTGGCCAAATCGCCATGCGCACTTTAGAGTGCAGCAGCCACTCCTCCTCCCCGACATCAGGGGAGCCAAGCCCCGCCCTGCCCTAACCTGACGATGCTAAAAGTAAAATGATTATAGCTTCAGTTATTAGCATTTTCTTTTACACTGCTCATGAGCAGTGGGGCGACACTCTAAGGAGCCACCACTGGCAGGAAGGTGTTCCTTCCTGCACAAACACAATAATGTCAACAACACAGACACCCATGCACAATAGTGCAAGGGTGCCTGCATTGGCACTCAGCTGCAGTTTGTGCACCAGCGCTGACAGAAAGGACAGGAATGTGCTGTATCTTGCATTCCTTCCCTTTTCTTTTGACGTCGGGCAGCGCAGCTAGAAGGCTTGTGGTGCTGCCCTATGCCAAAATATTGTAAACAAGCCCCACTGTCTGCACCTGACTGTGAAGAGCCTGAAGAAAGCAGGCTGAGCCCAGACTGAGTAAACATTTGCTTGGTCTGCCATAGGACAGTACGTGACACAAAATATGGCGGCAAACAACTTTTGAGCTCAAAACAATTTCAGCAGTAAAACATTAGGTGAGCATGGCACTAAATGCAGCTGCGTATCATTGCGTAAAACCTCTAATAATCTATTTAATTTCAGAATTTTGAAGGTCAGGAGCCATGCAAACAACCTTAAGATCCGACACAACACCAGATCAATTGAAGTCAACCCAAGAAGCGTAACACGTTTGTGCATAGATTACTAGCACCAATTGAAAATAGGTACAAATAGCAAAACTAAGGGGCTCATTTATGAGCCCTTGCGTCACTTTTGCGCCACCGGGGCGTCACTTTGTAAATATGGTGCAACAAGGCTCAATTTTTACGCCGCTGGTGCGTCATAAAAAGTGACGCCCCGGTGGAGCAAAAGTAACGCAGTGATCACTTTTTATGACGCACCAGCGGAGTAAAATTGAGCCTTGTTGCACCATATTTACAAAGTGACGCCCCGGTGGCGCAAAAGTGACGCAAGGGCTCATAAATGAGCCCCTTAGTTTTGCTATTTGTACCTATTTTCAATTATTCTACATAGATGCATCACTTTGTAAACCCCTGCGTCACATTATACCTGCGCCAGGTATAATGTATGTAGGGGGGGCGTTCTGACACAAGAAAGGGTCGTAGAAGTGACGCAGTGTAATCTATAAGATTTCACTGCACCACTTCTAGGACACAAATGCGTCAATATCTTACGCCTGCCTCATGGCTGACTGACGCAGGCACATTTCACATGGGACTTGCCCATGTTTAATGACCCATTGCTGGAGTTGCGTCACTTTTGTGACACACTCCAGCAATGCATCATTTTTGTGCCTACAGATACGTCAGAAATACTGACGTATCTGTAACTCCTTGCGACATTATGCGCCATACTGTAAATATGATGCATCATTGGTGTCGCAAGGAGAGTGCAATGAAAAGTGACGCATTGCTGTTTTCTCGCAGTGATGCGTCACTTTTCATAAATGAGGCCCTAAATAGTTTTGCAATTTGTGTAAATTTGGCAAAAATCTGATGTACGATTTACCCCTGAGTGGACTTCTCTGTGGAGAGATTCGAACTGTGTGTGCCTCTAGAACAAAACTCAAACAACACACTGCTCACTTGCCTTTGTACTCATACCCAGTGGTGACCTGTGCATGCATGACCTAGGATATCATTGGTGAGTAACCATAGTACATACTATGTAGCAGAATTTTGTCTTTTTAGGCAACACAACAGTGAAGATTTGCACGCATATTTGCATTGATCAAATGTTAAATTGGAGGTCATGGTTCAGTGGATCACTGTAGTGGGTTAAGCTCGGAATTGGGTAGCAGAAAAAAACATCTAATTCATGTGGTTTTCGAAAGACATGGAAAAATGATGGCCTATTTAAAAACGTTTTAGCATGACTGCATCTGGCAAGTATAGAAAGACAAGCCTGTATTTCAGACTGAGCATATTTTGATGCCGTTAGCCGAAAAAATGTGAATGTAAATGGGTTACCATAAGTTTCAGAGTTTACATTATATTTTGAATGTTTCAGAAAGTGGGTTTTTGCTATTTTGGATGACATTTGGGGGCAGATTACTAACATTTTGTGATAGGTTTGCTACAGAATGTTTATTTTGGATTTACTTTCCAGTGCAAAACTTGTTTTACCATGGGAAGTTTCCTGTAAACAACACAAGCTGCACTTTGTCCTGCTTTGCATTACTTTGCATCAGTGGGCTGTTCCGTGGGTTGTATATGGGGGTTCTCACCCATGGCTTTTGATGCAAAACCCAATGTACTCAGGGTTGGATTGGGATTAAAAATCGGCCCGGGCATGCTAAAAAAAAGTGGCCCACATTTGCATTTTGCCTTTCCACAAAACACTGCCTCAGCGAAGTTTTATAAAAAGAAGGTAGGTGGAGGGTGGGGGGGTCTCTGACAGAGGCATGTTATCTTAACTTTAGTTAGATTTAAAAAAAATGCACAGATTAGTTCACACTGTTGAAACACACCTGAAAACAAGTGCGGCTACTTTTGCTCAGGCCCCCCATCCGCGCTCACTATGCATACATTAATGGGCCGGCCCAACGAGAGAAAGGGAGTGACACCTCTGCCCTTTGATAAAAGGGATGTAATGGATGCCCATCTGCCTCCAGAACGGCCACTCAGGCACCCACTGGGCCGATGGCGGCATCCAAACAACACAGACACCGGCCAAATCGGCCTCCAGGCTGCCCAAACAAGCATTTGCAATGCAATAGGTCTCGCAGTTACACGAGTTAAAGCTATTGGCATTGTAAATGACAATGTCAATAGGCATTGTTATTTGCAATGTCAATAGCTCAAACTCGCGTAAATGCGAGACCTAATGCATTGCAAATGCTTGTTCTTCCACCTATTTTACTATGCAATAGTGCAAGTAACCCATCTGATTTAAAAAGCTATTTATTTTATTTATTTTAATTTTTTTATATAGCGCTAGCTTGACCCGTAGGTATCAGAGCGCTTTACATACATACTGTAAAGAAAAACAGATGGAAATTGCATAACATAGTAGGCAGGCAGTAAGGAAGCACAAGCATTGGAAATGCAATAGGTCTCACATTTGTTTGAGTTAAAGCTATTAACGTTGTAAATGACAATGTATTTTACCCATGTGTCATGGAGTGTATGCATGTGGTGCGTTGTGGAATTATGTGGGTTGGATTGAAACTGTTAGTTGTGGAAGTGTATGGTGTGGAATTTAGTGGTGTGGAGTGGATTTGTGTAGTGGAATTATGTGGTATGGTGTGCAGTTGAATTATATAGATAGTAATTATGTGGTATTGAGTGTACTGTAATTATGTGGACCGGGATTTTGTGTAATGGAGTGAAATATGTGGAATAGTATTTTGTGTCTTGTGTAGTGGTATGAAGTAGAGTTTATATGGTATGCTGTTGCATTCTGTTTCATGATATGGAATGTGGTGTGGATTGGACGTATGTGGTGTGGTGTAATTGTGTTGTTGAGTTGAATTATGTGGTTTGATGTCAAATTATGTGGTGTGGATTGGAAATGTGTGGAGTTGAATTGTGTGGCGTGTAACTGTCTGGATAACTTTGCCTTTTTGGTGCTAAAAAACCCAAATAGGAACTAAGATCCAAATCTGTGTCCCTGAGATTCGATCAAAAAGTATGCGGGTAATTTAAGACACTTGCTTGGCCGCAAGGCCATAAATCTACATAATCTTTTAGTTCTGGACATGGCCCTAGCATATACATTTGCAATCATATCTAGGAACTCAATAAATAACCATGTAGGAGGCCAAATCAGCGGCACACATTTATGAACTTGGTACCGAGGCTGGACAGGATAACCAGCCTTGCCATCTTGATCGCACCTCCAATAAAGATTGCCTATTTGTGCACTGAACGCAAGCAGTGGCTCTGGATACTTTAAACATCATTCCACTTGGACTAGTCCGATTACCCAAACCAAAAAATCCAATTACTATAGGTTTTATTCTGATGCACATCTAACACCTGAGTTTGAATGTTTGCCTTTTATTTGAATAGTTTTAAGCCATACTAAATTATATAAACTTAAGCCGCTTTCGCTCCCACCTTAGAACATTTCAACAAGCAGGACTTCTTGTTGACATTACAAATGCATTCCCGGAGTCATCAGCATTCATGCCCTTTAGATAGGCTAGCATGAATAGCACCAACGTTGTGCCTTTACAAGTGCCACAGTGGGAAGAACCCAATATAACTGGCTGCATTCTGTAAATGAAGATATGCAAGTATGCCAATCCACCTACCAAACATGGCATAGAAAGTACCTGAAAGTCGGGAAGCCGCGTCAACATTGCAGTGTTCTAGAGGAAGATAGGAATATTAAAGTAACTGTGGCTGAGTGTTAATCCAAAATAACGTGCTTTGCTGGGTGTAATGCATTGAGTTATGTGGCGCACATATCAGTTTCCATCCGATAACTTCAGCAAACATTACCATGGTAAGCGGATTTGCTGTAAAGTTATTACTGTACATTCCGAGCTCGCAGAGATATATGGGTTTTAGAAGTTACGATTAACATTGGCACACACATCAGGCCGCTCTTGGCAAGGTCTCTAGTGGTAAGCGTACCTTTCTAGAATTAGAGAAATAGAAACTGGGGTGGTAATATGCAGCAGACATGCCAACTGCCACTTGACTATCTTCCCATTAGAATGAAAGCAGAATTAAAAGGGTGTTTAACTTGATAGGACTGGAAAAACATCAACTACAGGCTATGGAGCAGTGGGAAACACTGCAGACTTAGCATTATATCCGCACTGGCACTGCGGACAATCGATTAATAGCTAAGGCTACTGAAATTCTGCAATACCGGGAGAAACAAATTATGCTGCAGGGTTAAATAGATTGTATGGCAAGTAAGAGCAAAATATACGATTTACATAACCTTGGCATATTCACACATTAACATTGTCTGGGCAAAGGTTTAACCTCATTCGCACCATTTTAACATCCAAATACACTAGTAAGCAACTTAACAGGTGGCCAGTCAACCTGTGCATAAGGTGTTGCGCAGCAACCAGTGTAGCTGCAATTTTAGTACCTTTTGAGCTAGACACTTTTTGGTTAAAATCTAAAATATGCAGCGGATAATTATGCGGCAAATCCGTAATTCTGCAGCTCTGTTAATAGCAAAGGCAATAGATGTGAAAGTGGCAATTAAAGTGCAGTTTAGGTCATCCATTTTCGACAGCTTAAAATATAATATATTTATAATAATAATAAATTTAACAGAGATGAACACATTTCTGCATAATTCGGCTGCAACCGGTTAAATTAAGAGGTCTGTGCAGGTTTTATTCATTCAACTCGTTCTGGGAGTTCCACCCGAAGCCTCTTTCCAGTAAAATGCATGTAAATGTAGTCTCTGAAGGGACGTGCTTGGCTCCACCCGAAGCCTCTTTCCAGTATATCTTATTTAAGATAAATGTAAATGTAGTCTCTGAAGGGCGTGCTTGGCTCACGTTTTGCTTTTTGACTAACTGCTGATACCTAAAAAATGTGGAAAGATGAGGAAGCTTCTGTGAAGTATCGCATGACTGGTCAAAGGCAGTAACTTCCTTTTACCTGTCTCGGTTCGTTTAATCATGGAAGAGGTCTCCAACAGCACTCAACAACTTTAACTAAATTATTCAACGCGCTTATCAGAGTGTTAGTTACCAATGACTGCACTTCAGTACGCCGACTCATGGTGGATGTGGTTTGAAACACTCCAACTAATTAAACCAAGAAAGGCAAAAAGGTTGCGGTTAACAAACACATGGGGTGCAACATACAAAGCTGGGGACTTTAAAACTGGGGAACGAGGTTCTAGTCTCGGCATAAACTCTCTGTGCCTTTCAAAAATAAAATGCAGACACATGTTGAGTATTAAAAATACAGCAAAGCAAAGGCGAAAGCCTGCTATTTGTTGTTGCATGTGTAAAATTTCAAAGAGGAGGCAGGCAGATGCAGTGTGGTGTGAGAATACTTGTGACAACTGAAAACAAGCTTTGTGACGCGGCCGCGAAAGTGAAAGTGATCGCGATCGCGATTACGATCGCGATCGCGTGCTACGGAGGAAAGACACATGGCGCTGCGCGCGTGCACGTTCACGTGCACTGAAGCTTTAGGCCACGGCAGCACTTTGAAAAGCCTGTATACAAAATGTCTCGGCCAGATCAGCGCAAGCGCTGGATCAGACGAGACCTAAAAAGCAGCCCACAGCTGGAAGTCGGATACCCGCCCCTCAGCCATTGCCCGAGTGCCCACCTTACCAATCTGACCCTGAATGTACTAGCAATAGTGTAGAGAGAGCTTTGCACCACAAAACAATGCCTCTTTGAAACAGGCATGAAAGGGAATAGATGCTTTTCTTTCTCCCAACTTTTCCCACTATTTTGCACTGTACAGCACAGATCCATAGAGGGACAACGTTTTATTGTTAATCTAAGCAAACTAATTTGTACTGGAAAGCTATCCTTCCAATACAAAACGTATTCATGACTCATGCAGACACCCATGCACTATGGTTCAAAGGTGTATGCATTTCACTAGGCAGCCTGACTGTGCTCCTGCACTAGGTAGAGATCATGACAATGCCCCATTTTAGTAGATATGGCATATTCCTGTTCTCTCTCAACGCAGCAGAACACAGCGCAGCAACTTTGGTTGCTGCGCCTTGTTGCATGATATCTTTGTAAATCTGCCCCTTGGTGTTAACGAAAGTGAGTGCAAAAACACCAGATTTGAACACGGCACCCACTTCGGGTATTGTCACATTCACAGTTTTGCACATTGACATTTGTACTGATGGGTTCTGATCACAAGTAATAGAAGTTGACTTTTTAAGAAGAGTGGAAGCACTCCAAGCACATTGTGGCTTTGCAGAGCTTGTTGTAGCAGCTGAAGTTTTTGGGAAATTCGATTTGTACGTGCATCAGGGTCCTTATTTAAAACAGCATCATGGGAAAATCAAGAATGCAGGTGTCAAAATGGCAAGCAAAAGCGACAAAGTCTAGAACGGTAAGTGCACATTATGCAATACTTCCAAGCCCATATTCATCCCATTCGCCCTTGAAACAAATGGCATAGGGGGCAGGTTCACAAGTGCGAAAACGTAAGCATGGCGGTGAGGCGGTGCCAGGCCCTGGCTTCACCATATGTGCCTTACACGTGCAACACACTTTTCCTTGTGCCAGGACCCACAAATTAAACATACTGCGCATGCAGTGGGCTGTCTAATGCCGAAATCCACATATTTAAAACGAGTTTGTAAAACATTAATGAAACATGAAGAAAGAGTGATCATGCAAACACAGTAGCCTCACAAACACTAGTGCTGAGGTTGTCTTCAGTGGCTTGACAAGAAAGGGGTAAGGTGTGCAACAAGGGCGAGAGTGCAAACCTTTTGCAGATAAGCAGTGGGAGATCTGATGCATTCCAAGGCCCTTGCGCCCTGAGACAACCAGCACGTCAAGGCTAACCAAAAAAAAATTGAGGCAAAATGATTTTCAGCTCTTGTTCATGCTTATTTGTACTATGTGTAGTGATACAAGTTGTTGGTGTGCAGTCCACATCTCCGTTCAAACAACCTCTAAGCCTAAAAAATAAAGGGAGAGAAAAAGTGAAGGAGGATAAAACTTCAGACAGTCCGGAACTGCTTTGCCCATATCTTTTTGTTCATTATAATCAGACTATAATGAGGAAGCATTAATCGCATGCACATATTACATCTTTGCTTCTCTGTCTCACACGCCCCCTGTCTAGGCCTCTCAATATCAGTACCTGTGCCTCCCCGTCCCACTGCATGTACTTTATGTCCTACTCTGTATGTCTCTGTCTCTGGGTCTGTTTTCAGGTGGGAAGGTCTCCCCTTCATGTGGGAGTGTGTACTAGAAAGTTACAGGGAGCTGCGTGTACTGTACGTCCCCTACATTTGTTTATGTGCAACCAGACCTTATTGTGCAGTTCTGGATTACCTCTTGCCTTTGTGATTTGAATGTGAGCGAAGTAAAAGAGTCTATCTGAAACAGTATCTCTGTATCAACCTACCGTAGTGTCGGTGCTCCTGTCAGTCTGCCTTATCACTCAAAACTCATCATACATTGATAATTTGTTGGTGACTAACTGGAAAGTGATTGTCCTGGTGAAGGTCTATATATCTTTTGCATTTAAGGTCAAAACACTCTCTGTCTTTTTTAGATTAATCTTAATTTCTCTAATCTAGTTTTAGATATCAGCAAAGACGCTATTCAAAGTGTAAAGTTTGTTGGTGCAACCTGATTTGTTATGATTTAGAAGTTCATGATTTAAGGTGAAATCATTTAGTTGGATAGCCAAACATTTGTCCATGGTTTTTCCAAGGTACGATAGTCCTATGGTGGATATCCAGTTTTCTAATTTATTGATATCAGCATCAGTCTTTTTAGACAATAGCCAGACAAGACCTATGGTGGAGTAAGAAACAGAGCTTTGCACAACAAAGGTCTACATTAAGTTTAACCATCCGGGACTGAGAGAGTCCATGCATCTATTTACTGTTGTGGTATGGTGGGTTCGGTTGAGTATTTTGAAGATCTGACATCAGAATGTTTATGTCATAGAGATGTCAAAAGTATTTGAGCCCCATTATTCTACATATAATCTTCCAACAGTAGATTTCAATTTTGTGAGTCTTTTCTGCTCCCAGATCAAGGATATTTTAGTGAAATAGCTAGCAAATGAATCACATCTGGATTCTGCTAGTGAATTTGCAAAAGGTGGTGGATATGCAGATACCCTGCTGTGGGGAAGTGCTTTGCAAACTTACTATGTTAATTTGGGGCACTAATGCAGAAACACTTGAAAGCGTATCAACAGTGAGCAATCAATGTCCCGCCAAAAATATGGCTAACACCGGGATACCAAAGCACAGAAATTATAATCTGAAAGTCGGTCTGATCAATACAAGGTCACTGGTTAAGCACAGTATACAAACGTCCGAATTAATAAACGGACAGAAAATAGATATATTATTCGTCACTGAAACATGGGCAGACGAGGCATCAGATGCTGACCTAGCCTTAGCCATTCCAGACGGATACTCCCTCTCCAGAGTTGACAGAAAAATTAAACGAGGAGGAGGGATAGCGATTATAGCTAAGGATTCATTGAAGGTAAAAACCTCAGACAAAGGTAATACCGCAGACTGTGAAACATTGTCATTCCAAATAAAGATCACAGATAATTACACTTTTAATGGAATACTAATATATAGACCACCCAGTGCGAAAACCCCCTTAATCGACTTACTAAGCCCCTTTCTGGAATCAAGTGTGACATGTCCCGACTATACCATCCTAGGTGACTTTAATCTACACTTAGAGAAAAAATCAGACCCTAAGATAGCAGCATTTATTGATGCTATGGCTAACTTTGACCTGGAAAACAAAGTCAACGTCGAAACTCATAATGCTGGACATACACTAGACGGAATTTTCTCGTCGTGTCAGAACCTACACAATGTAGAGACTCTCCCTATCCCATGGACTGATCATAAACTAGTAACCTTTACGCTAGAAATTAAAAAGGAGACGGGAAGACCAGTGGACATTATTAGGCAGATAACATATCAGGACTGGTCTAAAATTGACAACCAGGCGTTCAAGGAGAAACTCCAAATATCCTACCCCACATTGGACGATAACTGTAATACAGCCTGTAAACAATTTAATGAGTGGATAGATAAGGCAGTCAATTCGGCTGTCCCTCAAAAAAAGGTAACTGTGAAAAGAAAAACCCCATCACAACCCTGGTTCTCAGATGCGCTAAGAACACAAAAACAAATTTGCAGAAAAGCAGAGAAAAAATGGAGAACCAAATACGACGCCCACCTCAGACAAGAATATAATGTCACATTAAATAATTATAAAAAATTAATAATTGAAGAAAAAGGTAGATACTTCACTAATAAAATTAATGAGTCAAAAAACTGCAGTAAAACTCTTTTTGACACTGTCAAAAAACTTTCAAAGTTTGAAAACAATAATCAGGAAGCACTGTCATCGGAATTCTGCAATTCACTTGGTGACCTCTTTGTTAACAAAGTCTCATCAGTATACAACTCCTTTAAAAATCAGAACAGTGAAACTCTGGAAAAAGATATATCCCACTCAATTAATTCAGAAACTCAACAAGACCTAATACCAGCCTTTAGTTTCACACCCCCTACAGCTGAGCAGATACAGAAAGAAATCCTTACCTGCAACTCAGGTAGCCCAACAGACCCCTGCCCACCCCGAATAATGCAGGCTTGCTCCATTGAACTAAGCCTGGTGTTGGAAAAACTATTCTCCAAAATTATCATTACCAACACCTTCCCTGACGAATGGAAAATGATATCCATTAGGCCACTGCTAAAAAAAACCAATCTGGACGGCGAAAATCCTAACAACTACAGACCAATAGCCAGGATCCCTTTTGCCGCTAAAATTCTGGAGAAACTGCTAAATAAACAATTATCCCAACATCTGATGGACGGAGAATGGCTAGACCATTCACAATTTGGTTTTAGGGCGGAGCATGGAACAGAGACAGCCTTGATCACAGCAGTGGAAGAACTCAGGACAATAATGGATAACGGATCGAAGGCCGCATTGATATTACTTGACCTATCGGCGGCCTTCGATACGGTTAGCCACGAAATCCTCATAACACGGCTAAAAACAGCAAATATTCATGAGTCAACCTGTGCTCTTATAGCCTCATATCTGGAAAATAGAACATTCTCAGTTGAATCAGGAGAAGCAAAGTCTAATCTGTTCAGCTTGCCATGCGGAGTTCCGCAGGGATCATCAATGAGCCCCACGCTTTTTAATTTATATGTAGCCCCACTCGCGCAAATAATAAGAAGTGAGGGATTCACCCCTATATCCTACGCCGACGACACCCAAATTGTGGTGTCAATAAATAAAGAGGTACAAGACACAGCAGCAAAATTCCAATGCTGCATGACAAAAATCAGCCAATGGATGCAAATGAATTGCTTGAAATTAAACGGCGATAAGAGTGAAGTATTGATACTAGGTGGTGACACAAACATATGGTCACCTTTATGGTGGCCCACAGATATGGGAAGATGCCCAGATTCGTCGGAAAAGGTAAAAAACCTAGGAATAATGCTAGATACTAACCTCTCATTTGACGCTCAAGCAAGCAAACTAGCATCATCACTCTGGTACATCCTGAAAATGATAAGAAAAATATTACCTTATATACCGCATGACTCTCGGAAAACAGTGGTGACGGCATTGGCCTTGTCCAGATTGGATTATGGAAATGGTCTATATGTCGGAGCAAGGAGGAAAATTCTTCTTAAATTACAACGCCTGCAGAATGCAGCAGCGAGGCTGATATTGGAAATTCCAAAGTTCGAAAGAGTAAGCCACAAACTTAAGAGCTTGCATTGGCTCCCAATTGCAAGTAGGATAGAATTTAAGTCACTATGCTTGGCATACAAAGCAATAAATGGAACGGGATCAAAATTTCTAAAAACACACCTACAACTGTATGAGCCAAATAGACTTCTGAGATCCGGACAAAGGAAACTCATAAAAGTACCCAGATACAGAAGAACAAACTGGGGAGGCAGAAGCTTCCTAGTGCAGACGGCAAAAATGTGGAACCAATTACCGCTGGAATTGAAAAACAGTCCATCTCTGAAAACCTTCAGAAAGGGAGTCAAAACATGGCTTTTTGCTAAACAGCCCTAACTACATACTTAGGAGTCAGTGGGAATCTCAGCGCCAAGACGCCTTTTGGCATTCGCGCGCTATACAAATTGAAAAATCAAATCAAATCAAATCAATGTATGTCCTAGGAGTATGGTGGAAGTTACATATATGCTTGGTTTCTATTCTGCATGGGAAAAAAGTCACAGTAACAAACAACAATGACCTTCTTTGCCAGTTAGTATCTCTATATCTCTCATTCTCTCTCTTTCTCGTTCTCGCTCACTCTTTCCATCTGTCACTCTCTCTGTCTCTTTGTGGTGTTGGAAATGCCAGTGTTCCTTACCAGGGTGGGGTTAGAAGCTCTGGGGCAGCATGGTTGGATATGAAAGTGTCAGGGCACGAGCAGTAGGAGAAACAGACACGATCCAACTCAAAGAACATAGGCAGTACTTGTGCAGCAATATATAAATGCCATAAATGATATACTATAAATAAACTCCCCGCTATGCACCAACCTTAGGAATAAAGAAAACAAACTAGAAGTAACTGCATACAACTATTAATTGTAGGGGCTTCTGGGACTCATTTTGGGTCCCTGGTCCATGGCTGCAGGGAAAAGCAAACTCAACCCAAGTTTACCAGTGGCCTCGACTTGAATGTGGATAACGGGAGGATTGTTGGGTCAAGGTAGGTCGTAATGTGTTTATTCCAGAAGCAGCCCGTGGTGGGAGTGGTGCCAGGCGATGCAGCATGCACAACAGCATTTGTTTTATTTATTTATATGTTTACTTACCTCTAATCGGCCGTAATCCGTAGTTTACTACCCCCCGCCCCACGTCAGCGCCTGGCACCACTCCCACCACGGGCTGCTTCTGGAATAAACACATACACTAGGACCTGCCACCCCACTCCCAGGATGACCTATAGGCAGGAAAGCAAACCATCTATGAAAGATTGGAACCCTATGAGCCAGTAATAAGAGGGAATTCCTGTGCACTAGAGGAACCACTAGCCTCTTGCTAGCTCCTGGCTCAGGATAAAGTGGTCCACTTTGGGGTCCTCATTCCTCTCTCCATCTAGAGTAGAATCAATGGTGCCATGATGTGTGCTTTATCACAGTTTGTTGAGATCCACCGACTCCCCTTCTATAGTCTTTGCAAATCTGGGATGGTCACTATCTCCTCCTGAGACTGATAAGTGGCCAGTGCTCTGGTTGACACAGCTAATTTGGCAATTGCTTTGCAGGCTTCTGACCTTTGTAGTTAACCGGATGCAGTGAGATCATTGTCTAAAAGACATCTAGCACCCTGTTTCACTTACACTATACTTTGAGCATGACCATCTTTCCATTGACTTCTCAATTTTGGCAAGTGTGTACTTGATGTTGTTTCCACTAGCTACCGGGCCTGCACCATTTGCAGCAGGGAGAATCACCTCAAGTTTGAGATACTTCCTCTCAACTATAGTCCTGTAAGGAGCTTTATTCCTCATGCCAGGGACCTTCCTCCCATTGACACCAGTTTCCATGACCTAAAAGCCATGATGTTTGGGTGAATGTGAAACAGGGCATCTGGATTGATTTTCAAAATGTTCACAGTTGCTGTGTTGACATGCTGTCAGATACCCTCTTTCACCATCAACACAGTGTCAATCATCTCAGCGGCTGGTACAAGATCTTCCATTTTACAATCTGTTTTGTAATGTCTGTCTTTGTGGCACCTGAAACAAGTCCACCTTGGGCGTAGTGGAAACTTCGTTCCTTTGTCCTTTTGCTCCGGACTACAAGCCCAATTCCGTTTCTGTCTGTGTCTAGTCCTGGACCCTTGTGAATTACCCTGGCCCTCCTCTCCTGGGTTGGAACCACCCTGTTGGGAGATCTTCTCCCCCGTGAGCTTAGAAATATGCTCCAGTCCTTTGCTAACCCTGTTAGCTAACCTTTTGCCAGGCAAGTCTGCAAGCTTCTCTACACCCTTTTCAGTCAAGTAAGAAAGTTGCTGTTTAAGTGTAGTAGAGCACTCCTTCCTGAGTTGCTCTGTGACCATTAATTTCTTAAGGCATGAAAATCCTACACTTACCTCCCTCTCCGCAAATTATCCCTGTCATGAGATACACCATGAATCAAGTTCTCAAATGCAACACAGCTGTTCTCTTGATTTCCATTCATCTCTGAAGATATTGACCTGGGCTCTGCCCTATCAGTCTATTCAGAGCTTCCTTCATTCCCTCATAAGCAATATTATGAGACATCGACATTCTTGAAAGGACAACGGTCCATTCCACGGGTAAGCGATCAGTTAGAGCAGATGCTTTCTAAATGTCATTCAAGGCCTGTGCCTTTCAAGTGGTCCCAAAGCTCACACACTATTTCAAAATGTCAGAACCTTCCACATACATATGCATAAGCTGTTTCGGAACATTTGTAGGATATTCTGAAGGATTAGAGGGGGAATGGACTTTCTGAGAACTATCCTTTTTAATTGCAATCTTGAGCGTCTCCTTTTCTAAATCTATCCTCTTCAGTTCTCTTTCCTTTTTCAAGCCATTTCCTTTTCCACTCCTCTCTCCTATTTCTTTCCCCACAGGCCCATTCCTCCAGTCTCTCCCACCCCCTTTTTCTTGTTCCTGACAAGCAAAGGTCAACTTCTGCCTCCCAAACTCCCATATCTCTTTCCTCAGCCTCGACTATTTGAAGGGGAAGCTGGAAGTTTAGGGTCTCAGTAAACCTTTCCCAACCAAGGTAATAACCTCTGTGTTGGAAAGGCGTTCTCCGGGGGGCTTCGGACTACGTTCCTGACCACCCTTTGACCCACCTCTCCCAGAGTTAGGCCGAGCAAGGGCGGGGAGGCCCTTCCTGGAAGGGTCTCGTTCCTAGGATCGCACACGCTGAGCTTGCACTATCTGACAGAGGGATACCACACAGTAGTTCTTCGTAAGACAGTATAATTTATCGATAGTTTCAAGGGATCTTTATGATCCGAGATGCAGGTATTAAATCAATGCCACAAGCGGCGGCAGCCTCGTGATGGGGGTATGGGGGTAGCGGGACAGTCTTCAGTGTCTCTGCGGAGTATCCTTCGCACAGCTCCCAATCCTCGAGCTGGGGGGATGTTGTTTTTCTCGGCAATCTCTGCCGATTCTCCTGGAGGGGAGCGCGGCGAGTCACTCAGCAGGCACAGGTGGTTTCTGAGTCGGGGAGCCGTGACAGCGTCAGCAGGGCTCAGATGGTTCAGAGTTCGGGGAGCCACGACAGCGTCAGCAGGGCTCAGATGGTTCAGAGTTCGGGGAGCCGCGACAGCGTCAGCAGGGCTCAGATGGTTCAGAGTTCGGGTAGCGTTCTTCGGTTCAGGGATCGATCGAGCCGCGACCAGGTCAGCAGGGCTCTCGTAGGTCCAGGTCTTCTCTGCCTCCCGTCCCTTCAGCACCCCTTGTGATACTCCCCCTCCTCTTTGAAGTCCGGAGTCCTCGCTGAGAGGGGTCTTGGTGTCTGGGGGCGGTGTGTCGGGATTTCCTGTCGCTCGGCCCTTTGATCTGTTCAGGTGGGTCTGGGAGGGACTCCAGACGCCCAGCAGGCGTGGCGCCCGCTCACCGGGGGCCCGGTGGCCCGGTGGCCGATCGAAACCCTCCCTGGGGGAGGAGATCAGAGGTGTGAATGAGACGGTGTCTCCTGGTCTTGCTTGGGGGTTTCCCGCTCCCTCGGCCGGGTATGCGTGGTAGTGTTGTGGGTTCGGCTGGTGCCCCGGCCGGCCATCGGGTTTGTGAGGTCAGGGCGGCCGGAAGTCTGTGACATCGGGGATCAGGTGCGGTTGCAGGGTGGCTTGCTGGTCAGGAGGGCCCACGCCACGAGGCCGGTCTCACACGTGCCCCCCCCAGCTGAAAGGCGGGGAGAACTACCCATCCACTTGGGGGTTCTCCTCGCTGAAGCGGAAGAATCGGGACAGGCCATCAGCGTTGGCGTGGTCAGTCCATGCTCCACAGTGAAGTCCATCCCCTGGAGGGAGATTGATCATCGTAGCATCTTGGGGTTTTCTCCTCTCATTTGCATCAGCCACCGCAAGGGTCGATGATCCGTTTGAACTCGGAAGTGGGTTCCGAACAAGTAGGGCCGTAGCTTTTTGAGGGCCCAGACTACTGCGAAGGTCTCTCTTTCAATGGTGCTCCACCACTGTTCTCGAGGTAGCAACCTTCGGCTGATGAAGGCTATGGACTGATCTATGCCTTTGTCGTTGAACTGTGAGAGGACTGCCCCGATGCCGTGTTCTGAAGCGTCCGTCTGGACCACAAACTCCTGGGAGTAGTCGGGGGCTTTGAGTTCCGGAGCACTACATATAGCGGCTTTCAAGGCGTCGAACACTTCCTGGCACGGGGGAGTCCACTGTATCTTCTTCGGGTGCTTTTTGGAGGTTAACTCTGTGAGGGGGCCTGCGAGGCTACCATAGTTCTTAATAAACCTCCGGTAGTAACCGGTGAGGCCCAGGAAGGGCCAGACTTCCGTTTGGGTCGTGGGACAAGATGGCGCCGATCTTCGGCTGGAGGGGGGCGACCTGCCCGCTTCCCACCTGGTGCCCCAGATAGATCACTGAGCCTTGTCCAATTTGACATTTGCTGGCTTTGATGGTTAGGCTGGCCTGGCGCAGGGCCAGCAGTACTTGCCGGAGGTGCTGGAGGTGTTCGGTCCATTGGGAGCTGAATACTGCTATGTCGTCTAGGTACGCCGCGCTGAACCCCTCTAGTCCGGCCAGGACCCTGTTCACCAGCCGCTGGAAGGTGGCCGGGCCATTTTTCATTCCAAACGGCATAACCCTAAAGCTGTAGTGCCCATCCGGGGTGGAGAAGGCGGAGCGCTCCTTAGCTCCCTCCGTGAGCGCAATCTGCCAGTATCCGCAGGTTAGGTCGAAGGTGCTGAGGTAGCGAGCGGCCCCGAGGCGGTCGATGAGCTCGTCTGCACGGGGGATAGGGTGAGCGTCCGCTCGGGTGACCGCATTGAGTCCCCGGTAGTCCACACAGAATCTCAGCTCGGGGGCGACAACAGGGGCGGCCGCTTTCGGGACCAGGACTACCGGGCTGGCCCAGGGGCTGTCGGAGGGTTCAATCACCCCGAGGGCCAACATCTTGGTTACTTCGGTCTGGATGCAGGTTCGGACCCGGTCAGGGACCCGGTAGGCCCGGTGTCTCACTGGCGGGCTGTCGCCGGTGTCTACGTCGTGGACACACCAGTCGGTGACCCTAGGGGTTAGGGAGAAGAGGTCCGTGAATTGTCTTAGTAGCTGGCGACAGTCGTCGGACTGTTGGGGGGTGAGGGTGGTTGACAGTCTCACCCCCTCTACGGAGCCATCTGTCTCTTTAGCACACAGGGGGTCTGGAAGGGGCTCTGTGTCTTCTTCAGTCCCATCGTCGGTGGCCAGGAGCAAACTCAACTCCGTCCTCACAAAGTGGGGTTTGAGGCGGTTCACGTGGAGGACCCGGAGGGGGTTCCGCGGGGACTGCACATCAACTAGATACGTGACTTGACTCTTCCGCTCGACCACTTTGAAGGGACCAGTCCATTTGTCTTGGAGGGCGCAGGGTTTCACCGGGGCCATGACCCAGACCTGTTGGCCCGGCTGAAACTCGACCAGCGTGGCATTCTGGTCATACCAGCGCTTCATCTCTTCCTGGCTAGCCTCGAGGTTTGCCTCGGCGAGCTCTCGGAATTTCCGGGTCTGGTTGCGGAGCGCCAGGATATAGCGGAGCACATCAGGAGGGGTCCCCCGGAGAGTCGTTTCCCAGCCCTCTTTGACCAGGCTCAGGGGTCCCCGGACGGGGTGTCCGTACAGTAATTCGAACGGGCTGAACCCCAGAGATTTTTGGGGAACCTCCCGGTAGGCGAACAGGAGGCAAGGGAGGAGGACGTCCCATCTCCGGCGTAGGGGTTCTTCGAGGCCCATGATCATCCCTTTCAGGGTCCTGTTAAATCGCTCGACTAGGCCATTCCCTTGGGGGTGGTATGGGGTGGTGAACTTGTATGATACCCCGCACTGCTGCCATAGGGACCTCATGTATTTGGAGATAAAGTTCGTGCCACGATCACTCACGACTTCGCGAGGGAACCCCACGCGGGAGAAGATCCCCATCAAGGCCCGGCCTACCACGGGGGCCGTCACGGTGCGGAGGGGAATGGCCTCGGGGTAGCGGGTGGTATGGTCCACCAGGACGAGGATGAATTGGTGGCCCTGGGCGGTCTTGGGATCCAGGGGTCCCACGATGTCGATTCCCACCCGCTCAAAAGGGGTACTAACAACGGGGAAGGGTTGTAGCGGAGCCTTGCGCTTCCCACCACTTTTTCCGCTGGCCTGGCACGTGAGGCATGACTTGCAGTGGGCCTCCACATTCGCTCGCATCTTGGGCCAATAGAAGTGGGTAACTAGTCGCTGATAGGTTTTGTCTTGGCCTAAGTGTCCTGCCAGGGGTACATCATGGGCTAGGCCCAGGAGGAGACTTCGGAAGCGCAGGGGTACCACCAGTACCCGGGCCGATCCCAGCTCGGCCGACTTCTGTTCGCTGTACAGGAGGCCGTTTTCCCAATATACCCAGTGGGTTCCGGACTGGTCGCCTGCTGCCTGGGCTTCGGCCTGCTGTCGGGGTCCAATGAGGGAAGGGCAGGTGGCCTGTTCCCTGCAGAATTCTTCTCGGGAGGGACCTCCCTCGCAGTGCCACTGGGCCATCTCGGGCAGGTCCCCGAGCTCGGTCACTGGATGCACTGACCCGTCATCGGGAACGTTTTTTTCTTCCGGAAGAGGGTCGTCGGGCTCGGGTAGCGCGTCCCGGTCCTCGAGGACGGTGACTGGGTTCAGCGATATGGCCTCAACTCCCTCGGAGGAAGGCAATCGGGTAGTCATGGAGCGCGTGGTGGCGCATACCCGTTCGGGTAGGTCCATCATCTCTAGATGGGCTCTTCTCCCCACTTGTCCCCACGAGGAACTCTCGAGGTCATTACCCAGGAGGCAGTCTACGGGTTGGGAGGTCCGGACTGCCACCCTCAATTTACCGGGGACTCCCCCCCATTCGAAGGGTACCAGGGCCATCCGGCAGAGGCTCTCGGAATTGTCCGAAGATATGACTGGACAGAAAGCGTCGGGCAGGATCTGGTCTTCGGAGATCAGGTGGCAGTGGACCGCTGTGACACTCGCCCCGGTGTCGCGGAGGCCCTCGACTCGGTGACCGTTGACCGCCACCTGCTGTCGGTACTTCTTCGTGTTGGCGGGTAGGGGTGTTCCGGGGACCATCTCTCGGTCCCCCAGGGAGACCAGGGCCATGGCGGCTGGTTCCCACTCTTCGGAGTCTTCCATGTCTTCCCCTAGGCCTACGGAGGCCATTTGTCGGGCCGGAGGGGTTGTCGTTGCGGGTCGTTGGTACATGGGACACTGGGGGTCACTGGCATAGTGTCCGGTCTGTTGGCAGCGGAAACAGGTGATCTTGACTCGGGGTCCCGGCCTCCCCGGTGGCCCGGTGCTGGCTTGAGGTGGGGCTGGAAAGTGCGGAGGTTGGCCTCTGGGGGGACTGTGCTGGGAGCCCCCCTGGAATTCTCTCGGTCGGCCTTGGTTCCCTCCGCCCCTCTGGCGGGGGGGTCCCTGACTGTGGCGGCCATAGTCTCCCACGGGACCCCGGGAGGCCTGGGTGTTCACCCATCGGTCAGCTTCGACTGCCAGTTTCCGAGGGTCAGTGAGCTTGCTGTCCAGGAGGTGCTGGCGTAACTCCACAAAGCAATTTGCGGACAAGTGTTCCCATGCTATTAGGTCAAACAGTTCCTCAAAGGTGGAGACCTTGCTGCCCTTGATCCACCCGTCCAAGGCCCGGCTGTAAAAGTTCACGTACTCTACCCATGTGGTACCGGGTATCTTCTTGCAGTCTCGAAACCGTTGCCGGTACATTTCGGGGGTGAGCCCATATCTGGCTACTAGGGCCTCTTTCATGTGACTGTAGGAGTTCAGCACCGTGGAGGGCAGGTCCAGCAGGGTATCTCTCCCCTCGCTCAGGAACCGGCCCCACAAACCAGCCCCCCAGTCTTTCTGCGGAACTCGGTGGGAGGTCATGGCAACTTATTAGGCCTTGAACCATTGCTGGATGTCGTCGTTCTTGTAATATTCCTTCACCACATCCTTGGGGATGTGGACCTTTGGTTCCACGGTGGAGGAGGGTGGTTGATTTCCCGAGGGTCTGGACTCCTCACTTTTAGCCTTGAGCTCGATCTCTTTCAGGCTGCGTTTGTGTTCTAGTTGGAGTTTTCTTTCTTCGTGTTCTCTCTGGCGTTTCTTTTCCTCGAGTTCTCCTTGTAGGCGTAATTGTTCTACTGCTAACTTTTTCTCGGCCAGTTTTAGTTCTCCCTCTATTTTCAGTTTTGCTAGTTCTAGTTCGTGGTTGCGGCCCCTCTCTCGGTCCGCTAGCTCCTCCGGGGATAGGCCCCCCTCTGGGGCGCTGCTCCTCACCGGGATGCTTCATGGTTCGTTTGGCGGCTCTCCTTCTGTTTGGGCCAGGGAAGCTCCTGTCTCGACCCAGGTCTTCAATGCTCCCTGGAAATCTTCTTTCGTGCTTAATCCGGTGGTAGCGATTCCAAGGTCTTTGCAGAATTGTTTTAATTCTCGATGCGTATAATATACCAACTGGTCCTCTCGGAATGTCGGGCTTGTGTTGGTACCTGCGGCACCTAGGGAGGTTTCTCCTTCCATCTCTTTTCGGTAGTGCGTCAGCCGTTTACTGCACGATCTCTAGGTGTCGGCTCGGATCCCGTCGTCTGCCACCAAATGTTGGAAAGGCGTTCTCCGGGGGGCTTCGGACTACGTTCCTGACCACCCTTTGACCCACCTCTCCCAGAGTTAGGCCGAGCAAGGGCGGGGAGGCCCTTCCTGGAAGGGTCTCGTTCCTAGGATCGCACACGCTGAGCTTGCACTATCTGACAGAGGGACACCACACAGTAGTTCTTCGTAAGACAGTATACTTTATCGATAGTTTCAAGGGATCTTTATGATCCGAGATGCAGGTATTAAATCAATGCCACAAGCGGCGGCGGTCTCGTGATGGGGGTATGGTGGTAGCGGGACAGTCTTTGAATTCAGTGTCTCTGCGGAGTATCCTTCGCACAGCTCCCAATCCTCGAGCTGGGGGGATGTTGTTTCTCTCGGCAATCTCTGCCCATTCTCCTGGAGGGGAGCACCGCGAGTTACTCAGCAGGCACAGGTGGTTTCGGAGTCGGGGAGCCGCGACAGCGTCAGCAGGGCTCAGATGGTTCAGAGTTCGGGGAGCCGCGACAGCGTCAGCAGGGCTCAGATGGTTCAGAGTTCGGCGAGCCGCGACAGCGTCAGCAGGGCTCAGATGGTTCAGAGTTCGGGTAGCGTTCTTCGGTTCAGGGATCGATCAAGCCGCGACCAGGTCAGCAGGGCTCTCGTAGGTCCAGGTCTTCTCTGTCTCCCGTCCCTTCAGCACCCCTTGTTATACTCCCCCTCCTCTTTGAAGTCCGGAGTCCTCGCTGAGAGGGGTCTTGGTGCCTGGGGGCGGTGTGTCGGGATTTCCTGTCGCTCGGCCCTTTGATCTGTTCAGGTGGGTCTGGGAGGGACTCCAGACGCCCAGCAGGCGTGGCGCCCGCTCACCGGGGGCCCGGTGGCCGATCGAAACCCTCCCTGGGGGAGGAGATCAGAGGTGTGACTGAGACGGCGTCTCCTGGTCTTGCTTGGGGGTTTCCCGCTCCCTCGGCCGGGCATGCGTGGTAGTGTTGTGGGTTCGGCTGGTGCCCCGGCCGGCCATCGGGTTTGTGAGGTCAGGGCCGCCGGAAGTCTGTGACATCGGGGATCAGGTGCGGTTGCAGGGTGGCTTGCTGGTCGGGAGGGCCCACGCCACGAGGCCGGTCTCACACTCCGGAGTCAGTGACAGTGATGCATATTTTTGAAGTTGGTAGTGAGGGAATGACTCAGGGGAACGATGAAAAGCAAACAGGGGGATACACTTGGGGTGTTTCTCGGGAAAACCTGTCCCAAGGAGCTCAGAGAACCTCACTCAACTCGAATAATTTCCTGGGTTCTTATCATGGCACCCTTCCTACACCCCTTCTGAGTTTTATTCCCACTACCCAGTTTCTCTAACTGGTGATTACGGGACCTCAACCAGAATAGTTGAGGCTTTTACCACTGATGTCCTGGTGGCACAGCAAATTGGGCACTAAGAATAGCCTTTCAGCACTTGGCTGTCAGAGTAGTGAGGGCGAGCAGTCCAAGGTTTCTCAGGGAGATAGTTGAGGGGGAGAGATTCATAACCCAAGCAGTGATGCGACAGAGAAAGCATGTGCTGTGCAGACCAGCAATTTTCCTTATAGGAAAAAAGAAGCACTCTTATTGCACATCAAAATGTAATACTATATTTAGTAAGTTAAATTAGGCCCAGGGCTGTAATATGGGTGCTGCAGGATTATAATCACAACGATTATGGCTAAATGAGATTATGGTGCAGGTGTAAATTCACTACAGCATGTGCAAACAGACTTCCTGATTCTGTAACCTTCAAACTGTCCCATTACTAAAATGTTCTCTAAGGTCTTCAATGCACACAGAACAAAATACCCATTCAAATCAGCAGTAGAGGTGCAGTCATTGTATGAGTTCACTTGGTTAATCTGAAATGTTAGTTTCTCAGGAATCTTCACTGTGAGGCCTGCAGAAAAGTGTAGCAGTTGCAGGCCAGCACATGGGTCAGGGCAGCGGTGTAGGTAGTTGGTCCCGCCTCCATTTCCCTGTGTCGATCCTGGAAGGCAGCAACTCTGGCAAACCAGCATCTCAGACCACGTGCCCAAACAATAAAGATTTCTCCTTGCTTCCCATCGTTGGCAGTTACAGGTCCTTCAACTGCAGAGACAGCTCCAGTCACAGTCAGCACAAGTCAATCCACCACTGCTGGTGGGTTGCAACATTGCAGTCATTCTGACGGGCATCCTCTCGGGCTGTAAGACTGTGAACGCATACAAAGCTTACGCTCTGCTGAAGCTCATCTTTTGCTAGTTCCTAAATTCAATCTAGTGTGGTATGGGGACAAGTCTCCAGGGTTCTCGCTTGAGGAAAGATCTGTCTCTGCTTAGTTCCTAACCTTAGTCAGTTTACAAAACTCCTCAAGATCTGGCTTTATGAAAAAAAGATGTCTGCTTCAGATTATTGTGCTAGGTTGCCTTTTCTGCAACACTAGCACACCTTCTTCGGTAATTGTGTGCTTTATAAAGGGAAATAATAATAATAAAATACCCACTCTTAGACTCAAGTTGGCAATGGTTACACTCCCTTGATTCAGTCTGCTCTTTTAGACTGTCCCACACACCAGGCACAGTGGCCTGGCCAGATGTCTCCTTGCAGGGTAGGCTGTACGTCCCCTCTTACACTAGCCCAGGGGTACTCCCGGGCATTAGATAGACCCACAGCTGTTCCATCAAGATGGTGAAATATCAGATGATGTCCCCTCAACCCTGGGAGCCCAACTGTCGATGACACCTGTCCTGCATCTCAGTTGTTCTTGAAGTACTCTGTGGAGCACTCCCTCCCTTGATCACAGATAACTTGAAACTGCAACAAAATGGGATAGTTTGGGTCCCACTCTCATCAGAGTCATTTTCCACACAGGAAGTTTGTTCCATCATCAGTAATATGGAACCAGTTTGAAATGGTTTCCTTTCAAAAGTGCATTCTCCTGCTGCAGAGCAACCCCAGTCTATATTGAAGGTGATGGCTCTCACAGTAGGTAGTTGATGATGCTGTCTCCAAACTGGAGTAGGCAACACATAAGTACAGTGAAGTGTGAAGTCACAGCACCTGGCTGTCATCGGCCTTCTGAAATAGCACTCTGGGGAGAGATAAAGGGGCAACGGTAGGGAAAGCGTTGGATTTCGTGGGGGACAGATTTACTATCCCTACTCTAACCTAACATCCGTCTGCTCAAGAAACAGGCTATCAAGAAACAGGCTAGTGAGGATTACATACTTTTTTATGTGATGTGTCCTTTATGCCTTGTTTCGTTGGTGTGTAACATGGCCAGAAATCTTGAAACATGGAACAGGGCAACAAGAGGCTACTGTGAAACACGTCTTAACCCATCCCATGCTCTACTCGTGTGCCCCCAAACCTCGTGCCGCCTGGGGCAGACCGCACCCCTTGCTCACCCCCCCCCCCCTTGCTGCGCCACTGCATCCAGCTAAAAACTAATTTGGAAATCCAAACTGTTTCATACCAGTACAGAGATCTTATTTTGCAGAAAATGTCACACCATGATGAACTATATTGTCATTTGTATCTATTTCCTGTTAAGATATTCTGCATCTGTCTATTAGAGAATCAACATAAAAAGAAATATTTTAATTTTAATGAGCAGTTGCTAGAGCTAAGGCAAGTTTTATGTTAGAGGCTATTTCTATCTCAATCAGCTGTCAAACATAGCTCATTGCACAAATAAATACATTGCTCGATATTAAATAAATCATTTAGTCGTACCAGCAGGCATGTTTGAGAGAAATAACTACAGCACATCTCTGCATGCAGCAGCCACGCCATCAGCATTCGAGGCATGATCACGTGTTTGCCTGAGATATGGTGTCCATTACTCAGCTGTGCGGGTCTCGAGGGAAATCCGGAGGTGTCTGACGTTTAAACAATGTTAACAGATGGAGGAGGGATCTTCCGGGCGAGGGATATTCCTGCTTGGTTAGGCCACGTGACAATCACAGGCTGGTAATCAAATGATAGCGCCAGATGTACAAGGAAGAAAGTGACCAGAAACCAGAAGCGGTCGCCTCCCAAAGGGGCCAACAGATATCTGTTTGACTAGGATAAAATATAGATAAAATGTTTTAGAAGCCGACATCCTCCATTTTGTGGTGAATATAATCAGCCAATCACAAAGCTAAGGGGCATATTTACAAGGAGCCAGCGCCGCCGCATCGTAATTTCTTTCCGACTCAGCAACAGCGCAATCAGAGCTCCACACTGCTCCATATTCACAAACTGATGCATTAGGTCCAATTCGTCAGTTTGTAGAGGCTTGCGTCACATTATACCTGTGCCAGGTATAATGTATGCATGGAAGGCGTTCCCATGTTGAAAGCCGCATAAAACTGACGCAGTGAAATGTACTACTTTTGATGCTGCATTCAATAACTTGACTACGCCTTCTCAAACCAAGTGTAAGGATTGACACAGAGCATTTAACATGGGACTTGCCTCTGTGTTCTGACGCATTGCTGGAGTTTTGTCAGACTTACGACCAACTCCAATAATGCCAGAAGCTGCTCCTCCGCAATGGCGGATGACAATTGCCCCACCGGCAGAGCCAGCAGCTAAAAAATAAAACAATATATGATTTTTGTTTTATTTTTAAGCAGCTGGCTCAGCCTGCGTCTACAGGGAGGGGCGGGCTGGGGCATGATAGGGGGTAGTAGGAGGAGCGGTGCATGCACTCCCTAAGTGCTCATGTGTGTTTGGCCGGCCAAAACACACATGTGCACTTAGGTTTCTCCAGCCCGTCTGCATTGAGCAGCCGGGCTGGGGAAACCCACAGACTCCCTGGTCCGAGCAGGGTGTCTTTCTAGCCTGCTCAGACCAATCCCCACGCTGCTCTACAGTGCAGGGATTGTACTGACAGTCTGTTGCAGCCCCAGTGCCTGCTGGGACACGAAGAGGAAGCACCCGGCACAATGCGGGACGCGGTCGCCAACTTAAGGTAAGGTTTTTTTTTATTCTCCCCCCACACTCCCCCTTCCTCCACCCCCCTGTCCCCCTACCTTTTGTGAGTGCCTTCCCCCACTGAGTAATGCGTCGCTTTGGCACTAAAAGGTGAGTCAAAATTTCAGATGCATCCATGAATCTTTGCGCCATGGAGCACTGTATTCTAAATACAGCACATTCATGGCGTCGTTAGGACATTTGCGGCAGGTGCCATAAATCTGACACATTGATTCCGGTGCGTCAGTTCTTGTAAATTTGCTCCTAATTGTCTTACAGAATAGTTCACTTGGGGGTATATTTATAAGGAGTTTTTGCTGCCACTGCGTTATTTGTTTTGACGCAGCGGCGGTGCTTTCTTTGCTCCATATTTACAAGGAGACGCATCTAGGCAGATGTATCACGTTTCGTCGGCCTGTGTCGGTTTTTCCCTTGTTCGGAATCGTCTGCATCACGCTCATTTCAATATATGCAAGAAAGGCGTTCCCACCTAAAATCCCCCATAAAACGGACACAGTGGTATTTATGAAATTTTGCAAAAGTGATGCATATTCGGGAAGCAGGCCGCAGAGCTTGAGATGCGTCAGAATTCCTACGCCTCTAAAATCTAGACATAGGAACTACACATTGGCTGTGGCACAAGTATCTGACCAGCTTTAGTGGCTTGTAACAGTGTAATCTGCAATCAAGTCATCTACCCTCAACAGGAAAGTGCCCATATAAGGTAAGTAACACAGCAAACATCCCATCACACACCATCAGAGACTCGTATGCGCTCATATTGTACTTTCGCATAATATGTCACAGATACGTAGACATAATGGTACACATAAGTGCACTATGCCAATTTGTATGCGTGACATCCAAGACAAGTGTAATAGAGTGCAAGGTGAGCTTTTCACCTTTTCACGCTCTATTACATTTGTCCCCACACATGAGTCTACCTATGTCAGTCAAAACGGACGCATCACCTCTGATTTCTGATGCATTGCTGTAGTTGCATCAGTCTTATGACCAACTACAGAAATGAGCCACTTTTTGGGCCGGATGCCTTGCACCATCCTACCCATGAATGAGTCAGAATTTCTGATGCATCCTTGGTACTTTGCGCCATGGAGCCCGGTATTGTAAATATGAAGGATCCATGGCATTGTAGGGTTTTTTGACGCAGGTCCAAGAAACTTTGAGGTATCACTGCCTTGGGGCAGCAATTTGTCATTTCTTGTAAATAAGGCTCTTTGTTTCTATTTTGCTTTGTAATGTGGAGGGACTCAGCTTGTTTCCTTATTTTATTAAGGATCTAAATAGTGCCCGGGCCCAAAACGTTATCTTTGTAGGGTGACACCCAGCTCTACTTTCTTCCAGACTGACACAGCCGGCTGTTATGCTAGCACCACTCCAGTGGCAAGTGGTCCAGTTTGGAAAGAGGGCAAGCGCTAGAGTGTGTGAAGGGATTTGCTTCTTTCTACAAGTTCAGGCTGCTGTACCTCATTAAAGCTAAATAAAAGTATAAAGTGAAAATAAAAAAACTGTTTATTTGTTATGACATACAGTATATATGCAAAATCTGCCAAATCCAACCTTGTCATATGGAATCCTTCAAACATTCATTCATTAACCTGAAATCATGTCTTATAGCTTAGTGAACCATCTTGTTTTGAGTCTTAATACCTGAACTATAATACAAATACTTCAAATTGGTGCACCAGGTTGCAGACGGGCAGTGGACTCTATGACTGATAATGCGCTTCCCTCCCAGACTGACACATACTCATGCAGCCCTGGGAGCAGAACATTAGTGAAAGATGGAGTGGCTGCTTGAAGCTGTGGGCAGCATCGTATGCACTTCATATGGAGACTAGAGATCCACCTGCAGACGGGTGCAGTGAGTGACTGCAGCCGGCTGCAGGTGGGTGTCTGGGCAGGTTCAGGGGACCCCTTTTCATCCCTCCAGATGGCAGCCATCAGGGTGCACACTAACCGTGTTGCACCTCTTTGTGATGCACAACCAGTGTGCCTTCCCGATGCCTCTTTGCCTCTGCCTGTGCCATAATACAGCTTGGGCGCAGAGGAAAAGTGCTTCCCTCATTTGAATGAGGTCACATGCAAATGAAGGAATGCCCTCTTAAGATAGCACCAGCGCTGTATGTACCAGAACTATCATATTACAGAAGAGGCTGCACAAGTGTCTGCAGCCCCTTCAGTAATACAACAATACCCAAAGACCAGAAAACAGGCACACACGCCTGTTGTACCGAAAGGGCACTGACTGTAATGTGGCCCTTTATGAGAAGTGAGTGTTGGTAGACCCATGTCAGACGAAAACAATGTAGCTGTTTTTTGCTCACCAGGCACATATTTTGAGCAACATAAACATCTTCAAAAGTGCCTAAGGATCTGGCCAGTTACTTGGTTACTACTCACTAGGTGCTAATGTGGTAAGTCCAGGTCCCAAACCAGTCTGTTTTTTCCCCACACTGACTGCTTACGTCCAGGGTTTCACTTTGTGATGTGACTTCCTGTACAAATCAATTGCATCGCAGAATGCACATGCCCAAGAAGTAGCAAAACCACCTCCCTTATTAATATTTATGAGGCAGAGACATGTTATGGTCCCCCTCTGAATGCCTGTCAAAGTGAGGATGGACACATGCTGTGAACACCAGATGTGGTTCACAAACAGCTTCCACTTTGCTAAGAAAGAAAATATGAATTATTATGGGTCGAGATCCAGGCATCTACACTCGTGGCCAATACCTGCAATTCCTGCACCCAACCAGACATGGCTGCCACCATTGTGTGCAGCGATAAGTGCAGAGACTTCTTAACACTCACCATTCTATTCTAGACATGTCAAAAAATTAAAAGCCTACAAATCCTTTATCCTCACCCGAGAGAATCTACAAAGCACTTACTGAGCCTAAATCTGCGCAAAGCAATATTAACAAGCATCGCAAAGCCAATTGGTATGGGTATAATTTATTAATGCATCCACTGTAAACCCATTACAGTAGGCCATGTGGGAGGGAGCCAGGAGGAGCAGACAAAGATGGCTGGAAATATAAGGCAGCCCCTCATGCAGCTCGATGCTAGCACATGCGTGGAGGTGGAAGGATACACTTAAACAACCAACAGCATTAGGTAACAGATGAATACTCCATTAGGCTTAGCCAGGACTTGATTGACAAAGTTTCAAACCAATGGCTGAGTGGTTAAAGAAAGTCAAGGGCTGGAAATTGAAACTGTCAATACCCAGACTTAAAATGTTGATCAAAATCACTGCTTCACAGCCTAACTAAGGCCCTAATGTCTTAGCAAATTTGAGTCATATGAGACCTTGGTTTCTGGAATGATGTGTAATGGAATAATCCCAGGCTTATATTAAAACAAGCATTTGCAAAGTCAATAGTTCTGGCTTTTGCTGCCAGCCTTTTGGCTTTGTCGATGCTATCTGTGTCATTTCCTTTTCGCCCAAATCACTGACAGGAACTGCAGGTGTTCTCCTTGAGAAAGAGCAGAATGCCATCACTCACACTGAAGTTAGCCACTGACTGAAGTGACCTCATACATTTCCCCTTGCTGTATAGTGTAGTGAGTTGAAGGACAGTTTGGTTTACACAAGAGACCAATGGATGAAGAGAGCTGACTGAAAGCCCCTATAAACATAGTATATATGCATTTTTACTCAAATGAAAAGGTTGTGGTTAATGCCAGACTTAAAGAAACAACTGCTAAAAAGCAATAATATTTTTGGTCTAAAAACCCACATTGCCATAGTAGTTCCTGGCACTGAAACAAACCTCTTTGTTTGCAGATGTGATCCTTGTGAAAGGTCAGAATGCTGTCACTTACAATGAAGATAGCCAATGGCTGTAGTGGGCTCAGCCATTGCAACAAGCTTCATGCTGTAATGGGCTGAAGAAGAATGTGAATGGCACAACAACAGACCAATAGATGAAGGTTGCTGTTTGAAAGTTGCAGAAAAAAGTATATTATATATTTAATTGGATTAAAATCGAAAGGTCTTGGCTAATGCCAGACCTATACAGTACTACCCTCATTGTTTTCTAACTGAGACGCTGCCCCGGTCAGTATTCTGAATCCGTTCCAGTAGCCATGGGCAACAGGATGAGAAGTTGAAACTGATGAAGGTGATAATGCTAATGCTTTCTCTTTGTAGATCTTTCTGCTACTTTTGAGATATCCATCCACACCGACCTCCAAATCCATGCACGCCGTGCAACTAACTCGAGCCCTCACCATGCACAGCTAATTATCGTGCATATTACATGATTCATGACATGTGCTATAACATCATTAACATCACTGCAACATTTGAAATTACATTATTGATGACAAAACTGTATATGGCAGGATTGCGAGTTAGAGTTACTTTAGGGCACGAAATATACTTACTTAAGATAACTATAACTAGTTGAATTTCAGTCTTTTTAGATAAAAAGATATATTGTCATTTAAATTTTCACCTAACTATACTGTCACTTTAATCTTTGGGTTTTTTTCAGTAAATATATATGTGTGTGTGTGTGTGTGTGTGCGTGCGTGTGTGTGTGTGTGTGTGCGCGCACGCACACATTAAGGTATGCAGATGTATATTTAAAAACAGTAAATCTCTTCTAACATTATATACTGGCCTCCAAAGTATTTTGGTTGTCAGTATTTCTGCTGTGATATTCTTGTAGCACAAAATCTCTATATTAATTTTGTTGACACAAATCACTTAAAACCTACTAACCTCGGCCTCAGAAAGTTCCTGAAGATTTGGCTTGGCATCTCTCTTTTCTACCACACCACCATGCAATCCACCCTTTCTTCCCTGTTCCAGACAAAGTGGCCCTCTACAACTATAAAACCAAATAAAAAATATTGATACAAACGCCTAGGAGCCGGTGTACCTCAGAATAAACACTCCAGGCACCAAAAGCAAGGCCATGTAACTGTCTAAAAACAGACACAAAATACCTGCATCTACCTTTAGGCAGCAGGCATGAGCAGCCACAATAAAATCACAACTTCAAACTAATTAAAATTATTGACATTGCTATGATGCTAATTAATGGAGGCAGTTATACAACGTATTCTTATACATTTCCAGGCAATGCACAAAGATCCATGCTAGTTAACTTTTGTCACCAAATGCAAATATAGAAATATGTATCTATAAACATAAAACACCTTTTACAAAAGAGCTACTGAACAGTATCGCAGTTTAAATGTTATAATACGTGTCTGTCTGCACCCACCCAGTGGTGATTGAGTCAAATTGATTTAAAAAAACTGTAAATAAATGAACAATATTCGCGTGCAGTTTGAAGCTGTCTGGAATTAACAAGGACTCTTGGGTAAACATTTTTGTGTAGAGAATATGCTTATCTCTTGAATTATTGAACAGTCAATTAAGATAGTGAGCGTGTGACCATTTCTTGCAAGCTCTCTTCTGCGAAAAGAGCATTAATATTTCAGTCCAGGGCAGTCAGAAGGGTCGGGCAGAGGAGTCATTATTCTTGACACCTCAAACATTTTTCAGGACCTATCTCCCCTGCTTTAAATGTGTTCTTTGATTTTAAAGCCTTTTTAAAAATTATTAAGAATGAAGCAGCTAACACAGCAGTGCCACTAGATGGCACAGATGTTGGTGCAGCCATATTTTCTTTCTCGGAGGATATTTTTTTCAACTTTGAAACAGGTGCTTTCTTATGTGGGGACATGCACAAAGTGTTTGAAGGCCCCCACAAAAGCTCCTGGTGTGCATTTTCCTGTATATACGCTTCAATTATGCCTTTGAAAATAGTTGTCTATGATTAGAGCGTTCTGTGTAAATGAATTTATCAATGAACAATTCATCAACACAGTGGTTCCAGTTGTTAGGTTAACGCAAGTGCCGTATCCTCAAGTCCACCACTTGGCAGGAGCTCCTGACCTTACTTCGAACAACGGCAAGAATCATTATATTCTAATGGCGTGCTACCCTTGCTTGTCTGAAATCAGCTGGGGAGCAATAACGTTATACCCCCTCCATTAGGATGGAGGAGTGTCTCCCCGCTATCAAAAATGCCCCCCAGAAAAGCCCCAGAGATGAAAAATAAAATGGTCATAAAGTTCATTTATTTCCCCGAATCGATTGTCAGAACAGGGGCGAGGCCTTTGCTGCAGCAGGGGGGAGAGGTGGGCTGGTTGTGCACTTAAGTTTAGAATGCGCCTGTCTCTTTGTCCGGCTATCTTGCGACGGCCAGCCAGACATGCGCATTTTAAAGGACTCTAACTCAGCTGTCATAGACAGCTGGGTTAGAGAAAGCACAGGCCTCCAGGGCTCTTGAGAGCGCTGAGAGAGTCTGCTCCCCTCCAATCCTGTTGCTTCTCTCATGCTGGTTACCAGTATGAGAGCTGCGCCAGGCTTGGTTAGGGGAATTGGCTGGAGCCGGCGGAGCCAGGAGGAGACAGAAGCAGAACATGGAACGAGCGAGGAGGACGTCAGACGTCATGCAGCAAGCAAGGTAAGTGGCTATTTCTTTTTATTTATAGTTGCCTCTCGCCTTGCATTTATACACCCACCCACCACCCATCTGCCTGCCCCCCACTCTTCCTAGTTGCCAGACGCCGCTCAACATTTACCTTATGTTTATCAACACTGCAACAATAGAGACACTCCAGGTGGGGCTTGGGGTTACAACAGACGAAAACCGAAATACGACAGCGAAGCAAATAGGTCTGGCGTTGGCTGCCAACCTTTTGGCTTTGTCAATATTTGCTTTGTCTCATCATGGCTTTTGGAGGCAAGTCTGGTCCTTACCAACAAAAAACTAGAAACTGCTGGCTAAAAAACATTTGTTTTGGTCTCACAAGGCTCACGATGCCACAGCAGTACCTGACACTGAAGGGAGTTACTCTGTGTGAGGATGTGCTCTTGGTAGTCACTCACAGTGAAGTTAGCCAGTAGCTGAAGTGTTCTGGCCCGTTGACAAAAGCTGCATACTGTGGTGGGCGGAAACATTTTTTACTCACAAAACAGACCAATGAATGGTGAGGAAAGCCCCTATTAGTAAGTACATTATATATATACAATTCTAGTAAAATCAAAAGATCTTGACTAATGCAAGAGCTCAACAGGAATTGGCAAAGCCAATGGGTCCAGCATCATCCCAGTCTTTTGGACACAATATTGAATTTGATAGGGTTCATTTTTCTGCACCTAGTGAATCTAAGGTGCCTTTCCCACTATGAATTGAGCTCTTGCTGAATGTACTGCTGGTTATCAGCAGAGGTGTGTAAACGGGGAGCAAACATCAAATCAATATAATTTCAAATAGCGGTGAAACCCACTAAGTTCCACAAAAAACGACAGAGAATAATCTTTTCAAACCGCAAAGGTTTATTAACAGATTAGCCAAGTTACACATGCATTCAATCAATTAATCATTAGTCAAAAATCTTAAAATCCTGCAAAGTTAATCAATACAAATAGAATATAAGTGGGCAGATGCAAGCATGAATCATTTAAGCAGTTCTAAATGCAAAATAAAGACAGTGTCAGTTCCATAAATGCTAAACTAAACACTTCTAAGCAGTACAATTCTCAAGTTTAACCAAACAGAAGTCCAAAGCATGGAAAGCATATGTGTTCAATAGTTTAACTCAAGAACAAGAAATAAAAAGTCTCAGGGAAAAGAGGTCGGCATCTGATTAAGTAAGGGTCTTTTAACTATCCCTCTAGAAACACACAATTAATTCATGTTTCACCCAAAGCTCCTTCCCACCAACTCCCCATATCAAAATACAACTTTTCCTGGAGCAGGTTAACTCCCTCTTTCCCATCATAGAACAAAGTAGCATACAGCTTCATGACCTTGGCTGCATCATCAATTGAAATGGCATGGTACAGGATGAGTCTTCTCATGCTCATGCATAGTGTAAATCACAACTGACTTCCAATGAATTTGATGTATTTTGACATTCCTTAAAGACAAACAATGAACTGCTCTTCTAACCAGCACTTTATCTTGCTCATAGAACAAAGACCAAAACGTGAAAGCAGAAAAACAAGGAACATTTCGTCTAACATGGAAAGTCATTGTAGGCCTGCTCCCACTCTAGCTAACTTAAGAAATAACATGTTTTATACATGAATATACTCTGAAACTAATAATTATACTCAGTTATACAAAGTGCAGCTTCAATATACATGTTCAGCTTCATATTAACATTTGGGGCAACATACTGTTAGTCAAAAAATAATGCATATAAAAATTCGCTCCACCAGTTGCATGTAATAAAAGAATGCTAATGTATCTATGTTTATAGGTATCACATGTAATGTTGCTTGCAGCAGTATTAGGTGTGACATGTAATGGTGATTGCACCATTTTGGCAAATGTACCGAATTAAGGGCCAGATGTACGACAAATTTTTGCATGCACAAATGGGTTTAAGACCCGTGTGCGCATGCAAAAAGCTGTGGGCCATGTACTAACTCTATTTTGCGAGTTGCTAATTAAATAGCGACTCGCAAAATAGGGTTAGCGACAGGCGTTCTGAAGGCGTCTCTTCCTAATAGCGCATCTGAACCCTATGTAAGAATGTTTTGCGACCGCAATTGCGGTCGCAAAACACTCGCAGTTTACCACCCTCTTCAAGAGGGTGGTAACCATTCACAAACGTGAAGGGGTCCCCAGGGGACACCTTCCCCTTTGTGAATGGGTGCACAAACATTTTTTCAGAGCAGTCAGCGGTCCCAGGGACCACTACCTGCCCTTAAAATAATGAAACAAAAACTTTCATTTTTTATTTTTAATGCATCCCGTTTTTCTTTAAGGAAAATTGGCTGCATTAAAAAAAAAACTGCTTTATTTAAAAGCAGTTCCAGACATGGAGGTCTGCTGACCCCAGCAGGCCACCATTCCTGGAAGTGGCAGCTATTCCCATTGGGGTCGAAAATTGTGACAGCCTCATTAATATGCATGAGGCATGCAATTTGCAACACCATTGGGAATCGCAAAGTGCCCCAGACACTGTTGTACATTGGCAATTGCGATCTGCAAATTGCGAATCGCAATTTGGCACAATTTGCGAGTCGCAATTGCCAATGGTCGTACATCTGGGTCCTAAATGATTACTTTATACATTTAGAAAGGAGCCTAAGCTAAGCCTTCTTCCACTATTGGATTGGGACATTGTTAAATACAATTTTAATCAGTTCAGTTCAAAACTATTTTTTTCAGCCACCTGGGCCATAAACATAAAATTTATCACACTGACAACATATGTCTAAAATAGTATAAATACTTCCAATAGTGCCTAAAAACATATATATATAAAAAAATTAAATATATTTAATTATACACACGTACTAATAAAAATGAAATATATAATTGAAAATGAAATGTTAAAAGAATTTCCCCAATACGGTCCAGATGGGACATGCTGAAATATAAGTCATCGAGGGAGAAATCGACCTAGGGCTTTTTTGGTAGCACCCACATTGCACCCAAAACGTTTGCAAAAGAGATAACCATTGGCATGGAAGAGTCTGATCTTAAGATACGGAGGGCGTCCTGGTAGTTCCGTGCACCTTATGACCTACAAATCAGTGCCAACCAATTGTGCCAGGGTGGATAAGTAGCATGGGCAAGCATCATAACATGTGTTACACTTTAATTTTGGTGGTCCCATATAGGACATGTGCTACCTCCTTCGCCCTTCCAGCCTGATGTAAATGACCGGAGGGGTAGAGTGTGGATACATAACTGAAAATAAAGTTTTTGGTGCAGTGGAACCGTCACCACAAACCCAGAATAATTCCAGCCCCCAGTATGACTTCCTGTCCATATAATCACTTGTTAGCTTGGCAGCGGCTGACTTCCGAACATCCTCAGCCTCCACAAATTACCATTATTTTACTTTCATCTCAGTCTTAGATGAAAAGACAGATGTATTCGGTTGGTCCCACTAATCATTGAGTCCTAACGAATACAGGGCTGACTTCATGTTGTAGAGCAATGGAATTGAATTCAATTGGTCAGGCTTCATAACGTCCTATTAAACTGTCAGCATATTGGGCGAGCTCAAGAGTAGTCCACAGGCGCCTCCAGTTCAATACGGGCCGCAGGCGAATTTTTTGGGTATTGGTTGGGAGGAAATTCAGGTTCCTAATGAACTTGTTCTCAGATTTTACCATGTCATCATGCTTGGAGAGCCCCCACAGCTCAGCCCCGTACAAGGCTGACCCCAAACCCTTGGTTTCGTAGATTTTAAGAGCAGGAGAAATGGTTTTCGAGTAAGATGTCGGAAACACTTTAAGCATTGCACCAGAGATCTGTTTTAACCTGGTGGTGGCCTTGCTAATGTGCGCTGCCAAGACATACCCTCTGCAATGGTAACCCATAGATAAACAAAGGAATCAATTTGTTCTGGGGGAGTTCCTCCCAGAACTAATTTGCTCTTGAAAGATTTATGCTGCTTAAAGGTAATCACCTTGGTCTTTCAAGCTCAAAAGATTTTTATTAGATAAATAAAGGTGTCGATACATAAGAAAACCTAAAACATAACAGCAATATAAGAGGAGGAATAAAAAACATGACTATGAAAATGAACATAAGATTAAGAGATAACAAATAATTGAGGCTATATAACAGAAACAATACTAGAAATAACATATAGTAAGATGGATTATAAAAAATGCAAAGGAACAAAAAAGGTCAATCAAGGTGGCTTAGAGACCTCCTTCTGGAAAGGAGGTAAATGAGATGAGCGCTTAGCACAAATATCAAGGTACAAGGTCACAGGAAGCCAAAGATCATGTCGTTTTTTGACTAAACTGAGGGGGTAAACGAAAACTGTATCTAGCCTGTGGTTATGACATACGTTATACCACCATGCTCTAAAGGAAATGTTAGCAGAATTTTTCCAATTAACAGTAATTTGTTGGAATGCAACAGCTAGCAACAAGTCAACAATTTGCACATTAAAATCAGTATCTGCCCAGGAGGGAGAGAGACTTCCTAATAAAATATTAACGAGGGAGAAGGGAAATGCAGTGTGAAATATGACATTAATTTGAGCCCAAACTTGTTTCCAAAAATTGTGCGTAGCAGTACAAGAAAAAAGCATATGAAAAAGAGTAGCCTTAGGTGTCGAGCAGGACCAACAAAGGTCAGAGAGTGAAGGGAATCTCTTACTCAGCATGTGAGGTGAAAAGAGAAGTCTGTTATAGATAAAAAAGAGGGTTTGTGTGAGGGAAGCAGCCCTGGACGATTTGCGGAGTTTGGTCCACAATTTATCCCAAAGAGAGGTGGGCCAAGAAATGTCAAAATCAGATTCCCATTGTTCCTCTACCGTGGATTTTGGCCTAGGTGTGAGAGTCTTGTGGAGTGAGTTGTAAATTGAGGAGGCTGTGGGATGAGTACGCAACAAGGAATGAAGGTGGAGAGTAGGATTAGGAGAATCAGATTGGGTGGGAGATGTAGAGATTTGGGCAAAGGTGGACATAACTGCATTCTTAAGCGTGCAGTACTTACGGGCCAAGGAATGAGGAAGATTAAAATTTTGACTAAGAACGGAAAAAGGTAAAATATCAGAGCCAGAGAAAAGGTGGGATACCCAGATCAAACCCTTTTGTCTCCAAGATTTCCAATAAAGGGGTTTGTGATTCACGAGGATACTGTTATTATGCCAAATGGTGGTTTTGAGTAATTCGGCTACAGAGGAAGGAGGACTTGGGGAAGTGGAAAGAAGAAGTTTGGCGGTGAACTTATGAATAGGGGTGGAAAGAAACTGGGGCTTACGAGAAAATGAGAGATACTCAGCGAAAGTAAAGGGGGATAAAGAAAGACGCTCAATAACAAGCCATAAGGGGGAAGATTCAGCAGGATCCCGCATCCAAAGGGAGGCTTGTCGCAATAGGAATGCTTTATGATAAGTGGGAAAGTCCGGGAAATTGACCCCACCCTCTGATTTGGGAAATCGTAGTCTGAACAAGGACATACGCACTTTTTTGCCGGACCAGAGGAAAGAAGAAAGAATAGTATTGATTTTCCTAAAAAATTTAGCTGGAATAGGAATTGGAATATTGGAGATAGTGTAAAGTACTATTGGGGATAGCATAATTTTAATCGTGTCGAGGCGACCCCACCAGGAAAGGTAAAGCGGGTGCCACCTAGAGGTGAGGTCGGACAATTTCTGGGTACATTTATTAAGGCACAGCGAGACAGTATCGGAAAGAGAAGGGGTAATGTATAAACCAAGATATTTGATGTGTGAGGGACTCCAGGTGAAATTGTACGCAGCAAAGTCAAGTTTGAAAGTAAATTTAGTAAGGGGTAGAATTTCACATTTGTCGTTATTCAACTTATAGCCAGAAATTTGGGAATATTCATGAACTTCAGTTAAAAATGCGGGAATAGAGATGGTAGGATTGGACATAAAAAGTAGGATATCATCTGCATATGCAGCAAGTTTGATATTTGTTTGGGAGATTTGGAAACTATGCAAATTGGGATTTTGGCGGAGTTTTTAGAGAAAGGGCTCTAAAGCCAGATTAAAAAGGAAGGGGGAAAGGGGGCAGCCCTGACGAACCCCTCTACCTAAGTTGAAGAAAGAAGAGACTAGACCATTAGCACAAACCGCCCCTCTGGGACTGGAATGTAGGAAAGAGACAAAGGAAATAAAATTAGGACCAAACCCAAACCATCTAAGGGCGGAAAAAAGGAAAGTCCACTCTACTCTATCAAACGCTTTTTCTGCGTCCAAAGCGATTGCCGCTAGTGAACCCTGGAACCGTGAGGATTTGGACAAGACATTAAACAAAAGTCTAGTGTTATCTGTGATAAAACGACCCTTGACGAATCCAGATTGTTCCGGGCCCAACAGTTCAGGAAGAAAGGGGTCTAGTCTTAAGGCAAGGGATTTAGCATATATCTTATAATCAATGTTAACCAAGGAGATTGGTCTATAATTCTTGCAATGCTGGGTGTCTTTTCCTTCTTTGGGTATAATACATATGTGGGCGTCTGAGAAAGTACCTGAGGAAGTGCCACTAAGAATAAAAGAGTCAATAAGAGAGTGTAGTCTGGGTAGTAGTAATTTAGAAAAGTGCAGGTAAAATTCAACTGTAAATCCATCTGGACCCGGGGCTTTATCTTTCTTGAGTGACTGAAGTGCAGTGTGCAGTTCGGAACTAGAGATGGGCAGTTCAAGAATGGATAAGTCAACAGGAAAATTGGGAGGTGCCTGAATGGTGGAGAAAAAGGTAGCAAGTGAATGGGGAGTGGGGCAAGTTTCAGAAGAGTAAAGTGTGGAGTACAAATGAGAAAATTCCTCTAAAATATCAACATCAGTGTGCCTTAAAACAGAATTAACATCATAGATGGACTCAATGTTCAATTTATGTTGCTTGACTTTTAAATAGTTGGCTAAATCCTTCCCCGCCTTGTTCTTTCCCCCATAGAATTTTGAACTAGATTTCAGCAAATATAACGAAGCATCATCAGTGGATTGTTTATTAAATTGCATCTTAGCTTCAATAAGAGTAGTCAAACTTTCCTGCGAGTGGGAAGTGTAGAAAGAATGTTCCAGTTTTTTAATCGTGAGGAGAAGATCATTAGCACGTTTGCGGGCAGTTTTACATTTTCTAGCCACATGATCAATGATGAAACCCCTGGCTGCAGCCTTATAAGCGTCCCAAATAGTATGCTTGGGCAGAGTGGGTGTGTCATTAATGGCAAAAAATTCTGTAGTGAATTCAACAAAGGAGGTGGTGAATTTGGGATCAAGAAGTAGAGTATTATTAAAGCGCCAACGTTTTGGCCCGTTGGACTTGGGTAAGACATCGATGTTAACCAGTACAGGGGCGTGATCAGAAAACAAGATGGGGCCAATATCGGCATGAGTGAGGGACTGAGATATATGATGGGAGAGAAAGATGTAATCAATACGGGACTGTGATTGGTGGGACGGGGAGTAAAAGGTAAACTCTTTCGTAGTAGGGTTACATAAACGCCAGGCATCAATGAGTTTGTGCTGGGATATTGCATGAGCAAACAGTTTATAAGACTTATTAGGGATATATGATGCTTTGGAGTGCCTATCTAAAAAGGGATCAAGGGGTAGATTGCAATCATCTGCCATAATAAAATTGTCATCAACGTATTCAGAGATACGGGGGACCATTGTGCGCCAAAAAGCAGGGTCGCCACCAGTAGGTGCGTAAATATTGAAAAGGGAGATGGGAATACCCTTCGAGGAAAGTTTGACATACAACCATCTACCTTCAGGGTCTGACTCAGAGATCAAAAGCGAATGAGAGAGAGATTTACGGATTAACACAGTCACACCATTTCTGTTACCATCACCAGGAGCAGAAAATACATCGCCTACCCAACCCCTCTTGAGCTTAGCAGCTTCAATATCAGACAAATGGGTTTCTTGTAAAAAGGCAATATCTGCATTCAACTTGGCTAGATGAGAGAGAATTTTTTGCCTCTTAATAGGAGAATGAAGACCTTTAACGTTCCAAGAAACAATACGTATTGACATTAAGGATTATTAAAAGAGTAAAGCAAAGAAAAGTTAAGACATCGAAAAAAAGCCTCGTAAGAAATAAGAGCATAGGGGAAAGAAGAGAAGAAATAAGAGTAGAGAAGAAATTAAATGAGCAAGAAAAAGAAGACTAAGAGATATCGTAAAAATAAAGAGAAGCAAAGACGTTACTGAGATCGGTGAAAAGATAAAATGAAGTCCGGAAATACTGAGAAGTAAGGTCCAGTAAAAGAGAAAAAAGAGCATACGCAAAGAGACCAATGAACAAGCAGGACAAGAGAGAAAGAGGTCAAAAGGAGAAGAGTGTAAATATGAGCCAAAGGAGAAGTGAAGTAACAGGGGAATGAAATATATAAGAAGAGGGAAGTATGACCAAGGGAGCCAATAAGCGATGAGGAGAAAGAAGAAGCGAAAGAGAAAAGAAGAAAAAGGTTGCAAAAGAGGTATTGACACCAATAAACTTGAAAATATGAAGGGAAAGATCAAAATGAGGAGAAACAAAACGAGAACAAACATGTCCAAAAAGGGATGAGGAATACTTACAAAGGGCAATTTAGGGAAGTTACGATCAGGAACAAGGACAAGCAAGGACGTACGTGGAGGCGGGGGGAGGGAGATAGGGCCAACTGGAGAAGGCAGGACACTCGGGGTCAGTGAGACGTTCAACCAGAGGAACAGGACGGAACGCGGAACATTACTCTGTGAAGGAAGGAAAAAAGGTAACAAGGTTAGGCGACGGCAAATGACAGGGGTACAAGACAAGCAATGAATAGGGTGAACCAAAGAACCACAACAACAGTAACCAATACTACAATGGGAGGCATAAACTCATCAAGAGAATATGCAAATCTGAGAACAGTTGAATTAGAGAAATTAGCAGACATAAAAAATTGAAACATCAAAGTACAACAGCAGAAAAAGTCAAGGTTGGAATAGAGGAGGAAGGCCCAGAAAGCTCCATGTCAGCCTGGCCGCAAGAGTTCAGGAAACTCCGAAGTCGCGTAGGCTCCTCATATGTCGTAGTCTTATTATTGTAGGTGACTTTAAATAAGCAGGGGTGGAAGAGACCATATCTGGCACCAATGGAGCGGAGGTCAGGTCTCATGTCCAAGAAGGCCTTACGACGATTTGCAGTGGCTCTGGCGTAATCCTGCGCAAAGAACAAAGTGGAGCCAGACCATATAAGGCGAGGAGAGGCTCTGGCTGCTGAAAGAACCCTCAGCAGATCTGTGTATTCCAGAAAATACATTATTACACCCCTGGGCTTCACTGACGTGGATGAAGAGGAGGAAGCTCGACCAAGCCTGTGGGCACGCTGGATATTGAGCGGGGGATCCTCAGGCAAGTGTAAAAGTTTAGGAAGAAAGTATTTGAAAAAATTGATGGGATCACTCCCCTCGCAGCCCTTCACCAAGCCGTAAAGGCGAAGGTTGTTGCGTCTGTTTCGGTTTTCCAAGTCCTCCACTTGCTTCTGGAGAGAGGAAATCTGCGTATGCATATGGGTGACCTTGGCAGCAGAGTCCTGAAGCGAGGAGACATCACGCTCCACCGATGTCATTCTCTCATCCATCGAAGCCCAATTATCAGTTAGGACCTGCAGCGTAGCGTTGGTTTCTTCCATGAAAGGACGCAGGGCCCGTATCTCTTCAAGGAGTAATTCCATCGAAATGGTCGAAGAGGACTTAGGAGGCGAAGGTGGATCTTTTTTTAACCTTTTAGGCGTCATTTTTACTGAAGACTGTGAAGAGGCTTCCATGTTCGACGTCGTCTCACTAGTAGGGAGAGACTGAGAGGCTTCTAAATGAGCCAGCTCCGTGAAAAGCTTGGAGTTTTTGATATAATTGCGTTTTTGGATCTTGCTGGAACAGTCAGCCATCAATGTATATATGGAGCGCAGGTTCGCAAAGAACACTCTGCCCGACTGAAAACAGAACAAGTACTTTATGGGAACCTAAAAATGTAGAGAGCAAAAAAGGAGCAAATGGAAGGAGTTGGTGAGAAAAAATGCTAGGCCAGGGTGAAGGAAAGGAAAAAAAAAACAACAAGAGACAAGAACGTCACAGAACCAGGAAATGCAGGCTGAGGACCTAAAATGGCAGCCAAAATTGAAGAGATCAAAAAATATCATTTAAGTCCGTGAGAAAGCCATAATAATTGATGAAAAGTCACCTAGAGATGCAGGTTTGTAACATCTGTGGAAGCTGGAGACATTGCAGGATCCACGAGGGAGCCAAGAATCCATTACGCGATGAAACGCGTTGCTGAGGGGCTGTCAAGCAGTCATCGGGAAAATCGACAAAATGGCGGCCGCGGCCAGTGCCGAGCCGCGACCAGGAGTAAGAAGGGCAGCAGAGTTGAAGGCAGGTCCGCCGCAATGCCAGAAGCGGGCTCAGCACACGCCCGGCACCTTCCGACGTCGAAGGCTTCCTTCCATTGTTCGCGTAGGAAGCGCGAACCGCCGGTGAGCTCTGGCACGAACGGAGCTCCTACGCCGACGGCGCCATCTTCCTTGGGCGCCTAGCCACGCCCCCCATCACCTTGGTCTTTGAAGTGTTAATTTCCAGGTCCGGTCCACACAGAATTCATTAAAACGATCCAAAGGTTTTCTGGAGGCTTGACGGGAACTTGGAAATGAACAAGGTGTCGTCTGCAAATAGGAGGATCGCAGTTTTAAAGCCTGCCAAAAATGGAGCATCAGTTTCCATTTGTAGCAAATTTGAAGCAATATCATTAATGGAAAGTTAAAATAGGGTGGGTGCCAGCACACAACCCTGCCGAACAGCTTTGCAGACGTCGTTAATCACTTCACAATAGCATTTCATTCTCATTACTTTCTATCAGCTTAAATGTTTTCTTTCGATTTTTGTGGAATGCATGGGAAACTATTTTATATTTGAAATGTAAACCCTGTCATCACGCATTTAATTATTTTAAAAAAAATGTTTTTATTTGGTTTTCAGTACAGAAACAAGCTCCATAACAGCTGATAGCTACAAACAGTTTCATGAGGCTCACTGGTCAGGTATCACAAACATCCCTCTCTGTTCATCAGCTATACACGTGGTTTGGCGGGCGCATACACCCCCAGGTCCAATCAATGAGGAGACAAACTCCCCTGAAATCCCTGGTGTTTCCACACCCTGCACGACCACAGTGCCATCTATTGACTATAACGGATCGAGGTCCTCAACAGTTTTCCATGGACTCCATACTTTCTCAAACTTGTTGGAGCACCCTCAGGCTTGATAAACCAGTTTTTCAGCCATCATACACAAGTCTACATTGGATTCCCTCTTCTGTGTTGTTGGAACTTTGTAAGTCCCCCACATTCTAATCAGAAATCAGCATGCGACCATCGGGGCAACAGTACGAAAAAGATTTGTGTACATGGTGTGTAGGTAGTCGGATTGGAGGGTGACTCGGGCAGACTGGAAGACGATGACTGAGGTGCGGCAAGCCTCTATCTACGTGAGATGGTCAGACAGGCAGTCTTCCAATTGATCCAATTGAAAGTGCTCCACAGGGCATACTGTACCAGATCCTGGCTCTTGGTAGAAATTACATTGACTTATGTAAAAGAGGTTGTCGGCAAAGGGGCACATTGACAAGCACAATCTGGAGCTGCCCATGGTTTCAGGAGTATTGGGACATTGTGGGACACAAGATATCGGCAGTATTGGACATAGAGGTAGACCTCACCCCACAGCTGGTCACACATTTAATTCTTTATATCATTCATAGATTGTAGATAGAAAAGCATTTTTTTGTTTTTTCCACTGCAGCAGAAGTTTGTTATTTACTGTTGTCATCCATGGACCAGGATACATGAGTCTCCACACTTCCCAAAGCTGTAAAAGGCCAGGCCTCTTTTCTTCACCTGTAGCACAATGAAGTTGTTACTGTCAATTGTGCTAAGAACAGGGAAGCTGCAGTTTTAGCATACAGCCAACAGATGTCCTCAAAGGAGAATACAGTTGTTTGAAAGCTGAAATTGCACTACATGGCAAGATGTTGTCCTCACAGAAGAATACAATTGAGATGGAAGCGTGTTGGACTTTATTCCTAACAGGGGTCCTACCAGAAACGTACAATAGAGATAGGAATTGAAAGCTGCTGCTGCACTATAACTCGCGCCCCTGCCATGCACATATAACATCACTGATGACATCCTCTATGACATCATTGATGATATCACTGCAACATTTCCAGTGAAATTATTGATAAAAAAACTCTGCATGGTGAGGCCTCGAGTTATAGTTACCATAGAGCATGAGTTAGAGTTACTTGAGATGACTATAACTGGTGAATTTCTGTGGTTTTTAGAGTTTAAAACATAACGTTGTGACAGAACATTTCCCATAACTATAACTTTACTTTAACCTTTGTTTCAGTTTGGTGAATTTTCTTGTTTTCTTAATGTAAAGTAATATCTAATTACCATTCGTAAACACCTTTGGTGGTGTGCGGCAGCAGGTTCGCTGTAGGGCCTGTGGCCAATCCCCCCCCCCCGCATGCAGAGAAACCCATGCTGTACACAATCTTTGCTTTGGCCGTGCGCTGTGGGTGGTTAACTACAAGACCAGGCCCTGTGGCCAACCTTCCCAAAGGCAGCCAACCTGACACTGCACATGGCTGTGGACAAAGGGCATGGCCCTGGGGACCCCATCCCCCACGGGCTTTCTTTTTCAAAGGGAGGGCCCTGTTGCACCCCCTCCCTAAACCTATTATGGCCCTGGGGACCCCATCCCCGGGGCCACATATCTCTTAAAGGGGAGGGGGAAGCATGCCCCCCCTCCCTGATCCATATTAGGCCCTGGAGACCCCGTCTCCTAGGGCTGTGGTTTTTTTAAGGGAAGTGGAGCTGCACAGCCCCCTCCCTGAGACTTTTTAGGCCCTGGGAACCCCATCCTCCAATTCCATTTTTTATTAATTAATTAAAGGGGACAGGGCCCACGCAGCCCCCCTCCCGAGCCATATTAAGCCCTGGGGACCCCACCCCACCAAGGCCTTTTTTTTAGGAGGGGCCTGCTTGGGGTATTGGCGTGGGGTCCCTGGGGCCATTAATGGCTCAGGGAAATGGGCTGTGCAGTCCCCTTCCCCTAAAGTAATCAGCCCCAGGGGTGGGCTCCCCGGGGCCTATAATTTCTTGGGTCAGAGAGTCACGTGGCCCCCTTCCCATTTTTATCAATTTCAGCCCATTGGGTGGGCTCCCCGGGGCCTTTTGAGGTTCAGGGAGGGGCAAAGTTAACTATAACTTGTGCCCCCGCTATGCACTGCTTATGACCTCACATATTACATCACTCATTAGATGTTATATGACATCATTGCTGACATCACTTGAGATAATCCAAGCTACTTTAGTACACATTACTCTCTAAAGGAGTATGGCATTAGGGGCATAATATTATTAGTACAATATAGCTCAGAATAATACAAAGCATCATTAATGCCATGACATATACAATCCAGTTAGGTGAAGCAAGCTTCTGTTATGTACAAGATTGACTCTATGCCATGGGTAGCTGAGCTCATGTTGACAATCAACCACACATAGATGGATAACGTCTACTGCACACAGTGTTCATACTGCATACAACGTTTCAGGGAAAACCAACTTCCTCCAGACACATAAGCACTGTTATATAACTATGCCCTACTATGGGCAGCCTTTAGCCTGTATCAAACCTTTTACAGTTAGCAAACCTTTTGTGCAATACAAAGTGTACATGAGTAAAAAAGTGTGTGCTGTTACCAGTGTTTGCCCTATGCAGAGACTTTATTCTGTACCACACTGTTTGCAGACAGTCAAACACCTTTGAGGAATACACCACAGATTATTAAAAACAATCTACTAAGAACAGTATTTACTATATGCAAAACCTCTTAAAAGAGGGACTACTCACTGTCAACACTCAAGGCCTGAAGGTGCTAAAGGTCACACTACCCATAACCTCAATGCCCTGCTAAATCTTTATGGATAGATTACCTTTGGTGGCTAATCAAACACATGTACATATGTATCTGGTGCACACAGTAGTCTCTCCTATCCTGTGGAGAAATTGTCATGCTGAGACAACTCCATCCAAATAGTCAAGACTGCTTATAGTACATTGTATCTACTATGTAGAGATGCTGCCCCTTGGAAATGTATTAGCAAAACCAAACTACTAGTGTCCAACACAAGTCATCAACTATCACCTGCACACAGTGTTAGTCCTGCACACGCATTTATAAGGAGCTCAACGTCTCTACACACCTATGACCTATTAGCAGGACACAAGCAATTTGTTAACACATTCATTAGCAGGAAAGAGCCTCTACAAAATTAGGTAGAGAAGTAGAATGATGCTTACCTGCTACTATGTTAAGTATAAAAGATACTAACTAACACGCTCATTGGATGATGTCATCAGTTATGTCATTAAATGTCATAGGGTTTTTCAAAAATAAAAAGCTTCCCTTCTGTATTTATTCCAAGTTCTCCAACAAATACAGTCATATACAATGTATTATGAACCCAAAGACAAGAAAACTACAGACTATAGCACCATAGGGATAGAGTATGATAATTTTATTCAAAATTCCTCTATTGCAAACTGTGTCACACTATTGTATCCAAGACTATTCAATGTCTTTCAATCACCATCAGCAAATAAAATTCATATAAACACAATCATAAATATCGTTCACAGTATTTCATATTTAACACTTCTAATCAACAATAATAATTATTGCACATAATGAACTTTAGCAAAAATAAAACATTATGAATAAAATAGACAATACAATAAAGATGAAAGTATAAAAACAGCAAATACAATTGTGTCCTCTTGTCGACGCGTTTCGGTGTAATGTCTAATGTACAACACCTTCTTCAGGACCAACACATTAAAAACAGCTCTCACTATTGGTTAAAATCAATACAGAAACAGGGCTTCTTACTCATTGTCCTAGATAGCCATGGGAGAGTGTCTCAATTCACTTCATCCCTGTTGTTGCACTAGTATCTTCTAATGAGGATTCATCAATTCTTATTTAGATTTATACGTGTAAGGCGGTTAGTGCTTCATACACCCGCTGAAACGGAGATTTGGGGTTTATATCATTCCAAATCCTTGCCAGCTGTCATTCCGTGTGGTACAAATCTTTTGGACTACTTCACACGAGGTGCAACAAACATCCATGAACCCCGTGAGACGAGACGCTGTGCGCTCCAACCAGATACGTGCCTCCACTTGAATTATATCAACAGTGAGAGAACCATTGACCTCGTGTGAAGTAGTCAAAAAGATTTGTACCACATGGAATGACAGCTGGCAAGGATTTGGAATGATATAAACCCCAAATCTCCGTTTCAGCGGGTGTATGAAGCACTAACCGCCTTGCACGTATAAATCTAAATAAGAATTGATGAATCCTCATTAGAAGATACTAGTGCAACAACAGGGATGAAGTGAATTGAGACACTCTCCCATGGCTATCTAGGACAATGAGTAAGAAGCCCTGTTTCTGTATTGATTTTAACCAATAGTGAGAGCTGTTTTTAATGTGTTGGTCCTGAAGAAGGTGTTGTACATTAGACATTACACCGAAACGCGTCGACAAGAGGACACAATTGTATTTGCTGTTTTTATACTTTCATCTTTATTGTATTGTCTATTTTATTCATAATGTTTTATTTTTGCTAAAGTTCATTATGTGCAATAATTATTATTGTTGATTAGAAGTGTTAAATATGAAATACTGTGAACGATATTTATGATTGTGTTTATATGAATTTTATTTGCTGATGGTGATTGAAAGACATTGAATAGTCTTGGATACAATAGTGTGACACAGTTTGCAATAGAGGAATTTTGAATAAAATTATCATACTCTATCCCTATGGTGCTATAGTCTGTAGTTTTCTTGTCTTTGGGTTCATAATACATTGTATATGACTGTATTTGTTGGAGAACTTGGAATAAATACAAAAGGGAAGCTTTTTATTTTTGAAAAACTCTACATACCCGGTCCCTTTTGGCTAAATCTGGGAAACTCTCTCTTTCTTTACATTAAATGTCATAGGAACATGTTATGAGTGATGTAATATGTTAGGTCATAAGCAGAGCATAGCATGGGCTCAAGTTATGGTTAGCACTGCTAACTATAAATGCTAAATTTCTGTGGGTTTTTGATATTGAAACTTTTTTTGTCACTGAAATTTTCATCTGAATATTACATTCCTTTGTTTTTTTCAGTGAATTTCTCCCATACTGAGATCTTATTATTATACCTAACTATTATGTTACTATAACTTTTGGGGTACATGCATCAACATAGACAATAGCGATTCTTTAATTGTGATTATTAAGGAATCGCAATTAAAGAATCGCAATTGCCTATGCATGTAGGAATCGCATACAATTTTGCCATTCCTACAAATTCCTTAATTTCGAGTCGCAAATTGCGAGTCGCAATTAAGCAATTGATTCCCCTTCATTTCTATGGACCCAGAGGCCCATAGGAATTAAAGGAAATTGCATGCACAATTTGCGAGTACCCAATAGGTACTCGCAAATTGCGCATGTAATTTCAAGGGTGCAAGGGTGCCAAAAGGATAACCTGTTGCACCCCTGAAATTGTTAAGTGAACACATGTTGGCACACACATGTCCCAAGGGCATGTGTGTGTGTGTAACCTTCAACTTTGAAAAATGCACTTTATTGCATTTTTCAAAGTTTTTGCAAAATACCATCAAGTTTCACTTGACGGTAATTCGCGTCCCCTAAGAGCGAAATCGCTATTCTTAATGGCATCATGCATTGCATTTTAGGCATCGCAATTTGCGATGCCTTAAATGCAATCACAATTTAAGTAATCACAAATTTCGCGATTACTTAAATTGCGATTTTTGCCTTTTGGGTGATGCATCCCAAATGCAAAAATACCGGTCGCAAATGGGCAGATTCGGAGAATCTGCCTGTTTGCGATCGATTTTTCCTTTGATGCATGTGGCCATTTGTTTTTTCAGTGAATATCTAGGGCTTTTTTGGCATAAAGTAATATTTTATTTCCAACCCCCATGCATCGCCTTCTGCTGTGCACGGCCGACCCTTCACAGTCAAGCAACCTCCACCGGTGAGCCTCAGGAAGTGGTGGGAGCCAGTAATTCTTTTTTTAAAATATTGGGGAGGAGGGGGTACAGCCCTCGTCCACAAGCGTTTAGGGCCCGGGATCCCCATCCACCAGGGATAATATGTTTATTTAAAGGGTGATGGGCATGCAGCCCCCATCCTCGAGCCTCTAGTGGCCCCCTTGGACCCTATCCCATGGGCCCAAAAATATATTATTAGGGGAGAGAGGCATGCAAACCCTCTCCCCAATCCAGTAGAAACCCCAGGGACCCCATCACCCAGGACGAAAACATTTATATTAGGAGAAGGGTCATGTAGACATCCTTCAAGAGCTCAAATGGCCTCGGGGAACTCATTCCCCAGATTATAGGGGAGGGGGGTGCATGGGCCACCTTCCCTAGGCTGTAGAGGCTCTGGGGTCTCAATCCCCAAGAGACAAAAGTATATGTATTAGGGGGAGGATACACACAGCCCTCGTCCCTGAGCCCAAATGGGCCCTGGGGACTGCATCCCCCATAGCAATAAATTAATTATGGGTGAGGGAGGCACCAGACCCCCCTCCCCAACCCTTAAAATCCCCGAGGACTCCATCCCTTGAAGCCTTTTCCATTCTAAGTTGGTGCCCCAGTGCCCACCCAGGGCACTCACAAAACATAACAATGGGGGCCGTGGAGAGAGCCTAGGGCCCATGTGGCCCTAGCCGGCTCCTGCATTAGAGCTGGAACTGCTCCCAGAGCTGTTTGTGCTTTCCACCACTGGGCGGGATTAACCCGTGTTACCCGAAACAGCGGGCGCAATTTCAAACTCCTTCCAGGTGAGAGTACACTTCTTTTCCTGCCAGCACCACTGGAGACCGTATATCTTTATATATAAACACATATATATATCTTCAATGAAAAAACTAAAGGTTGAGGACAAATTATAGTTAGGACAACTTAATTATTTATTTGTAACAAAACCAACTTAAACTTCACAAACCTAAGAAATTTTAAACTTACAGTGATGACTTAAAGTTATAATTTGCGCTGCAGCCAAAATTTTATATAACTCGCACACCTCCATGCACATTGTTGTGAACTTGCTACGCAGACTAAATGAACTGTCACCCGGCCCTCTACCATGCACAATGTTCTCATAAACGATGCTTCTTGAAACGGCATGAGTATTGTTAGAAATGCTATAATTTAACATATTATAAGTAATGTAATCTGAAAGGGTATGAGCAGTGCATGCGGAAAGCGTGTTCACAACACTATGCGCCTTGTAACGATGTCGGGCAGACTCACATCCGCCCGACATCCTTGCGGTCTCGGGACCGACACTGCTACAGCAATGCGACCGCACATGGTGCGGTCACATACTCCCATTTCTCTATGGGGGCTTGTGCTGTAGCCGTAAACCGGCCGCAGCGCAAGCTCCCATAGAGAAATGGGAGCTTTTGTTAATCGCTGCACCACGTGGCAGACTTCATACTGTTCTGCTGGCCTTGGGTCAGGGCAGCAGATTCGCCTCGCTCACCTCACCCGGGTTGCGGCTCTCCACCGGGTTTCTAGGTGTCGGCTCTGATGACGTGCTAGCCTCTCTCCACTGTTGGCCGACTCAGGGAGGTAGCTCTGCATCGGCCCCAGGCCTCAGTCAACGTGGGCCGCAGCCGCTTCCATAATCTTGCTGCAGAGCGTCAATTCAAAGTCACGCTACTCTCCATGTTCCGGAGCACCAAGCAATGGGATGGTTCCCACACCTGCAGACAGCCTGAATATTTAAGCATAAGTGGGATTTATCAGGATAAAAAGGGGTATAGACGCAGGGCAGTATTAAATTGTGTCCACCATCTTGACTAGCTAGCCACTCCCCCAGAACTTGTGCAGGCTCTTAAACAATGGCGGGGATCGACCCCCCATTTGATTCTCCACACTATTACCAGTCTCAGTTTCATCCCTATGTTGCATTTTGTGCTTGAATGTTATATATTTAATTTTTGCCACTGCTCTCACTTTTTTTTTTTTGGTTGTGGGCAGACAGGGTAGATGTGGGTGGGGTACCGGGATCGAGATTTCACACTGCTGTCCTATCAACTGATAGCTCAAGGGGGGGATGATTTATTTCTCCAGATACGAGGGGGTGGGATTTTTTGGGGGTGGGGTTGGCATTGTGCTAGCAAAATATTTCTGCTTATTCAGAGACTCCGTTTTGGTGGGTGGGTGTTTGGTTTAGTGGATAAATAGGGAAAAATGAGGAGACGGAGCTTCCCTGGCCCAAAGATGGCCGCTAACTAATTAAGATCCGTAGGCCGCCTAATCAATCCGGCATTAATCCGTATCACTCACAGGGGTAATCGACTAAGAAGCAGCACCATCGATGCGGAAAAGGAAGCTTGCACCAACGATATAAAAATCTGCCCAAAGCACACTGCTGGTGAGAAGTTAGCGGTATTAGCGTCATGCGGCCTGGCACTGCGAGAAAATGAGGCCCATGGAGAAGTAACCTGCCCTGAGCCGAAGCCGAAAAACATTCAACAGATTGGCCCCCGGTTCGTGTCTCACCGTCTGGGCTCCCCTCTTCGGTATTGCCCATGCTGTAGTGAGCGGTGACTCCTGTTATCGTTCGGGGGCCCGGTCTGAACACGACTGGGTGCGACGATCAGTGCCCGGGCCTGCTCGATGCAGCTTGAATCAGTCCGTGAGGAGTGGTAGTGCTTCTGTCCCTTCCTGAAGCAGCGTGAACACTTGACAATGACAGACACTCGGGCGGACAGAGCCCCGTGAAAGGTCAGTGTGCTGAACCCCTAGGGGTGCCGATGCCATCGCGTGTACCCACCGGCAGAGCGTATCCATAGACTGGTGGCAGGCCTGGCGAGCAAATGCCAGGGAGCACGTTGCAGACATAGAAGTGGTTGGACGCAGGTTTTTGGGATCCAGCCACACACAACCTTCCCCTAATCTTTGAGATCTGATATTGGCATGAAGTTCTCTCGCGTAGCCACTCTGCTACAATTTCCCACATGGAGACACAGGCTGGCCTTTAATAGTATCTCAGCTGGATGATATAAATGAGGGCTGCCCCAGTCAAAGTGTGAATGCAGGCTTCCCCCACCACAGGGGATTAGTGATATACCATGCTTTGTTCTCTGCAGGTGGGAGCAGGTGGGCTCTGCACCCGACCCGGCAGCGCAGTGATTGCGGGTCACCGCAGTACAATGGGTAAGCCGGATAGGACACAGCCAAAACTTCAGTTTGAACAGCGCAAGTCCAGGCATAGGGAAGAGGCCACAGACGCTGCTACAGCAATGACTAGTGTAGAGCCTGAAGACACTACCAGGGACCTAAGGCAAATATTGGCGGCAATGCCAAAAAGTTTATCTACAATAGATGGAAAAAACGATTCACTATCCTATAGAATAGACAGAATGTCCGAAAGGCTAGATAAGCACGCAAAACGCCTGGATGTGGCGAAACGATGCTTCTCGGAAGTGGAGGAAGCTCAGACAGACACGGATAATGCACAGAGGCAAATGGGGAAAATTCTGGCTGTTCTGCATGACAAGGCAGAAGATCTGGAGGCCAGGTCACACTGCAGCAACCTGTGCATTGTGGACCTTCCTGAATCCACAGCAACGGAGTTATGGAAGTATTTTTGGAGAAACTGCTAACCAACTTGCTAGGAAGCAAGGTCTTTTTGACCATGTTTGTAGTAGAACGTGCTCATCGTTCCTTGGGCCTCAGGCCTTCCCCTGATGCCCCTCCGCAACCCGTCCTAGCTAAGCTGCTCAACTATAGAGACAGAGACGCAGCATTGAAAAATGCCAGAGAACTGGGGGAGCTAAAGTTTAAGGGCTCCTCAATATCACTGTTTACAGACTTCATGCTAACGGTTCAGGAGGCAAGAAGGCAGTTTGCCTCTGTTAAGCGCAAACTAAGAGAGCAGCACATAGAATACGCAATGCTATACCCGGCAAAGCTGAGAGTAATGCTCAACAGAAAAGATAGAATCTTCTCAAATCCTGAATCCCTCCAAAAAGCCCTTAAGGAACTGAGCATGGCGGGCAGGCAACAGAAGGGACTGGACTTGGCGGATGGTGCAGTTAGCCTCAGCGGAGATCTTGAAAAAAATGATTGATTTCGACCAGGTGCCTCTCGGCCCTCAATTCAGATTTGTCAAATAAGACTGTGGTTACAACTAGGTTGGTGCTATATGATTTGGGAGCTCTATATTGAACTAACGGGAATTGCAAACTATGTGGGATGCTAACAGACTGGCAGCGGCCAAAAGGTATGAAAGTTGCGTTACCCAATTCAAGTGTACTGGGATATTGTTTCTCTGACCGTTGGAGCTTACTCTGGAGAGGTATGCTGCCTGACAAGTCTGCTTCAAGGTATACCCGAAGCGGGTGGCGCAACCCCGGATGAGTGACTTACATTTCAGATAGGCGCCTGTGTGTTACTCACTGTTTGGCAGTATGCCATAAAAAAAATTGTATACAAGTTATAGTTTAATGGAATGTAATGGTTGACAATGGGGAGGTGGGAGGCAGGTCCCTTATGCTTAGTTGGGTATTGCATGGCGTGGGAGGGGTACTTGTTTTGTTTTCACAGAATGCATAGACAGGGAAGGTATGACATTCGCAATCAGACGGCTCAGTAAAGTGCGGTTAACAAGGGCTAAGATAAGTATGTACAAATGATACAAGGTGACATATGGCATAGTTATATTGGAAGAATACGTTTTATAACCTGGAATGTAAGAGGACTGAATGATTTCAGAAAACTATGAAAAATACTGGCCTATCTAAAAAGACACGAGGTAGACGTGGCTCTGCTCCAAGAAACACATCTGGCCCCTAACAGTAACATGCTCACTAGGAGGAGACTGCTCTGTGCATTCCCGGATGCTGAATTCACTTCACATGCCAGAGGTGTAATTACCTGGGTTAACCCAAAATCAAGGATGTTAGAATCTGGGTTCTCTGGTTGGCACAGATAGGTACTTGTGACAAGCAGGGAACCTTTCCGCCAGTCAGGGTAAGGGGTTACACTCCTAAAACAACCCCTGCTCACCCTCTAGGTAGCTTGGCGCGAGCAGACAAGGCTTATCTCAGAGAGTTATAGGTTAAGCATTTGTGAACACATACAGTAACCAAGTGACAACACTACAAATGAACACCACACAGGTAATTATATTAAAAATAGGGATTCTTCATATAGAGTAACCACAAGACCATTAAACAACAAAAATACACAATACTGTTACTTAGATGGTGGAAGGTTGCTTAGTTCTCTTAAGTTCTTAAATGCGACACTTTAAGTCAATGTACCTTAGATGCGACACGCAGGGCAACAAAAGGGTTGCAACGATGTGATGCGATGAAGTTCTTGGTGCAAAAGAAATAAAGATGAGATCTTCCAGATGCGTTACGCTTCTCCGATGTTGCGAGAAGACTCGACTCGATGCGTCAGCTACAGCGGGTTCCCCCCTGACGAGATGCGACGACAGCGGCCTTGGCAGCGGCACTCTTCTCCGACGTTTGCGAGACGCTTCCGCTCGATGCGATGCTGCAGCGGCGACACCCCCTTACGTGATGCGACGACAGCGGCTCCAACGGCGACTCCGTGGATGCGAGGCGCTTTTCTTGATGCGGTGCAATGCGACAACTACGATGGATGCGATGGCGACACGCTTCTTCCTCGATGCGAGACTCTTCTCTTGATGCGGTGCAATGCGTCAGCTACGATGGCTGCGATGGCGACACGCTTCTTCGGTGTTGCGAGACACTTCCGGACTGATGCGAGACGCTTCCGCTCAATGCGATGCTGCAGCGGCGACACTCTCTGCGAGATGTGACGGCAACAGCTCCGACGGCGGCACGCTTCTTCTCCTTGCGTCGCGCTCCCAGCTCCTTGCGACACGCAGTCCCTCAGAAGGCCCAACAACAGCAGCAGGCACTTCCAAAGAACTCTGGGGAGCTGGGGGGTGAAGTCCACTGCTCCTGGGACTTCGTTCAGGGGGCAAGCTCAGCACAAGCCCTTGGAGATCTTTTAGGCACAAGTTGAAATAAAGTCTTTGTAGTCTTTCTCCTCTCCTTTCAGAAGCAAGGCAACCACTGCAGGCCAATCCCCCAGGTCAGGGACAGTACTCCTCCTTACAGCTTTCCCAGTTCCTTCTCCTCAGGCAGAGGTTCTTCTTGTCAAGCAGGATCTAATTTCTTGGGAGCAGGGTCCCAATACTTATACCCCTAATTCCTTTGTTCCTCTGGGGTAGAGGAGCCTTTGCCCAGTCCAAACCAGTTCTTGAGCACTTTGTTGACATGACTCTGCCTTTCTATTCAGGGTGCAGGGCAGAGACATCAGCCACTCCACAGGAGGTGGAGCCAGCATTGTGGTGGCAGAGCACATCCCTATTCAGAGTCCAGGTGCACTCCTCCCACCCATCTGGATGTCAATCTCTCTATTCACCACCAGGCTACCTAGCCCTGCCCCTCTGGGTTTCCCCAGCCCTGTCACTCACACAAACCAGACAGGCAGATACACATCATAGCAGAGGCGGGCTGAAATGGCTAGGCAAGCAAATACCAACTTTCTAAAAGTGGTATTTGCAAACACAGAATATTAAAATAAACTTTGCTAAAAGATGTATTTTATTATTCTGAGTTCAGGCATACTAAACTCGATTTTCTACCATGTTCCCTGGGTCTGTTAGGATCATAGGATGTAACAATTCTAACAGCCCATTCTGGCCTATGGGAACAGGTAGCCTTACAATAGATAAAAAAAGAAAATGGCTGTAATTCACTATTAGGACATGCCACACACATCAGGGCTTGTCCTACCTTATGCTTACAATGCACCCTACATTTGGGCCTACCATAGGGGTGACTAATATGAAGTTAAGGGAAGGTTTAGGGACTGGGAAGTGGGTACACTTGCCCAGTCAGCATGACAGTACCAGACTGCACGCAGGTTCTGCAATGGCAGACCTTAGATATATTTTACCAGGCCGCTTCTGTGGGTGGCACAACCAGTGCTGCAAGCCCACCAGCAGCATTTGTATTTACAAGTCCTGGGCACTCCTGGCGCACTTTACTGGGGTCTGACAGTAAACCAAATAAGCCAATCATGGAATCCAACCAACATATACATTTTAAATAGGGAGCACTTGCACTGTGGCACTGGTTGGCAGTGGAACAGTGCTCTGAGCGGCCAACACCATAAAAACACATGAGGCACAGCGACAAAAAGTGGAAGGGAGACTCACGCCAAGGTGCCAGGTCTAACAAAGGATTTCTATAGACGACCGAGACGTGGATCCTAATGGTATACTTGCAATTTCTAGGTGCCTTGGGAAAGGCTTAGACTTGCAAGTTGTCAATATATACGGCCCAAATTACGATGAACCTCAGTTTTACAAGACATTACTAACACACACGAAAGGAAGCTCGACTCTGCCACAATTATGGGGCGGTGATTTGAATTGTGTGTTAGACCCACTACTAGATAGATCAGGGGGCCCTCCCAGGCGCCCATAAGCTGCTGTTAAAACCGTATGCGATATAGTTACACAGTTAGACCTGGTACATGTCTGGAGAGCCAGGTTCCCTAGGTTGGGAGGATTCACATACTATTCAGCTCCCCATGATATTCATACCAGAATAGATTACTGGATAATCTCCGGGTCACTGATGCCACACGTTTGCGAGTGTACGGTGCTGCCGTGCTCATTCTCCAATTATATTAGAGGTGGAGGTTCCTCCGCGCGGATCTGCCCCTTTTGCATCGAGATTCCCCCTGTACTCATTACTAGACACGGTGTTGAAAGCTGAGCTGGCTACAGCAAGTGCAGATTTCTTCGATATTAATATAGGTTGGTTGAACACTTTTCCACAGTCTGGGAGCCATTAAAAGTGTACATCAGAGGAGCAGCTATCAGTAAACATGTGGGTGTCCTCCGCTCCATTAGGGGCAGGGTTTCGACACTCGAAAGCCAACTGGGAAGATTAGAACAGAACTCACTTAACGGGAAAGATCCACAGGTCTCTGAGGCACTGAAGAAGACTCTGGAAGAATGCCATGAAGAAGAGAACTAAAACACATGGGGAAATAAGCAGTAGCTAAAACTTATGGATAGGGGGATAGACCGGGGTCGATTCTGGTGGATCTGGCTCGACACCAAAGAGAAACCGGCGTTGTTGCAGAACTGATGGAGGAGGATGGCAGGCTAATACTCTACCCCACTGATATTGCAACCAGTTTCAGTAGATACTATGAGGACCTGTATAGTTCCAAGGTATGGCAGATAACAAAAACTATATTAGATTACTTAAAGCATATACAACTACCCTGGCTCACTATTGGCCATAGAGAATACTTGATGAGGTCTCTGAACTCTGCTGAGATTCAGGTGGCTTTGAATTCTATGCAGTAGGAAAGTGGCGCGGGTCAAGATGGGCTTACAGTATCCTTTTATAAGGCTTAAAATGAATTATTGGTTCCACATTTGAGCATGCTTTTCGAAGAAATCAAAGAAATGGGCATAATGCCGCATAAGATGAGGGAGGCCCTAATTGTAACTCTGCTCAAACCAGGAAAGTTCCCACACGAATGCTCGTCCTATATGCCACTAATATGCGGATACGAAAATATTTGACAAATACTAGCTAACAGACTTTCGCCCCTACTCCCAACTTTGGTGAGCCCTGAGCAAGACGGGATTTGTGCCCAGCCGTACGTTAACGTACAATTTAAGGACAGTTTTCGGGGCCATTCAACACATTAAACCGGATGTTAAAGCTGCTGCAGTATTTTTGGATGCAGAAAAACGTTTGATTCGATTGAGTGGCAATTCATGATAGCCGTACTGCAGAGGCTGGGAGTAAGTGAGATCTTCCTCATGCTGGTGTCAGTACTGAACAATCAGCTAACAGCCAGAGTGAGTGCGGGGGATGTAGTTACATCTCCCTTCAAGATCACTCGAGGCATCAGGCAAGGATGCCCTTTGTCCCCGCTACTGTATGCCATTGTTGTGGAACCCTTGGTGTGTGCGCCCTCAGAGAGTATCATGGTCATCGGGGGATACGCTCCCCAAACTATAATCTTATCAGATCGGCATACGCAGACAATATGCTGCTGTATGCTAGGGAGCCAGCCACTTAGTTGGCACCGATAATCCAGGAGATACTAAGATTTGGAGGGGTCTCTGGGCTAAATATTAATTGGAATAAATCTATCCTATTTCCATTAACTTCGGTCATGACCCCTTTTGACTTAGATTTTCCTCTTCAGTGGACAACTGACCCAGTGCACTGTTTGGGAATACAGGTACATACTGACTCAGAGTTAGTCACAAGGGAAAAATAGTAAAGTTAGAAGAGGATATTGATAGGTGGATACTTCTCCCATTGTCATTAGTAGGCCCCATATCCCTGATAAAAAATGGTTGTACTGCCTAGGTTCTTATTTCTCTTTAACAATGTTCCAATGTTTATCCCGAAGTATATTTTCAAAAGGCTGGAAGCATTGATGGTAAGGCTAGCATAGGCTGGAAAAAATCCACACATTAAAATGAATACTTTCACATTACTGTATTCCATGGGGGGGTCTGGGAGCTCCGGATCTGAAACTATATTACAGAGCAGCTCAAAGCTTGCATGCTTATTCCTGGCGTCATGGCCCGCACATCCTCCTACATCTTCAAATTGAAAAGATAGAGGTTGAACCTGACCCACTCAAACAGCGACTATCCCAACCCCCTAATAGACATAGTGGGGTGTTGGACATCTATCAACTCGACGGTGCATGCATGGCACGACTTATTAAAGAAACAAGCTGGTTACACTATTGTATTCCCCACTTCTGCCAGTGGAGTGGTGTCAGTGGCTCCCAATGAGTGCAGAGAGCGAGGTGATCAGGTCACTTAAGGCTTTTCAAATCCACACGGTAGGTGACTTATTTTTGGAAGGTAGGCTCCTCACATAGGAAGAGGCCACTACGAATGGACAAGGACTTACTCCACACTCACAATTTCATTATTTTAGGGTAAGACGTGCTCTGCATGCACTGCTTGGTGATAAATACCAGGAGCCCCCGGAGCTCCCCTTCTTCACCTACTTCCTATGCTCGAAATTTCCAAATAAGTTGGTGTCTAACATATACGATATGTCGCAAGAGTTTAGACGCACACAATATTCTAAAGCCAGGACGCAGAAGTAAACTGATCTTGGTGTAACACTAGATGACAACAAATGGAGGTATTGTCAATAGGTAACACAGAAAGTCTCACTAAATGGTAAACATAGACTAATTCATTTTAACCCCTTCAGTGCCCGCCCCTTTCCCCGCCCTGTGCCGGCCGTTGCATTAGCGGGCGGGGTTTATGACGAGCTGGTCTCGTCATGGGCACAGCGCAACCGCGGCCCATGACGAGACCAGCTCGTCACGGGCATTGAAGAGGTTAAGTTCCTAAACAGGGTGTATTACACGCCAGAAAGGTTGCACAGATATGTATTAAGAGAATCGGATTGCTGTGAGCTCTGTGGCGAAGGTGGTGCAGGTTTTCTGCATGTTGCTTGGTTATGCCCACAGATTGCTGCTTTTTGGAGGCAAATTTGTTGTGAGTTAAATGAAATAACAGTAGTATCACTCTTTCCAGAGCCACTACTTGCTTTATTGGGATACACAAAGCCCCTACAAAAAGATGTAAGGAAACTGTTAGCGTTGGGTTTACTTCTCGCTAAACGCAGAAAAGCGATACGTTGTTCGCGAGTGCCTCCCCCCTCAAAGGCAGAATGGGAAAAGGACATGCATTTTGTAATACACAATCTGAATTATATAGTGACATGATGCCCCCACAGTCGCCCAACTTTGGTGTCTCTATTATTCAATCTGATTGCTAAGTGTATGATGCAAGCTATGTATTTTGTATCGCTGTGAAATGTTTACTAAAATGTAATAAAAAAAATAAATAGGGAAAAATTAGTCAGAATGTTCATATGGTTTTAGTTTTGTTTGTACCTATCTTTGACACTTGCCAGCTGTTGGATTATGGATATGGGATGAGTATGCTGTGTAACAATGATTTGTTATAATGGATGGATTGAATACAATGTGTTGGAAGCTTGCTGCCCTTAAACACCCTCTTAAGCAACAATTAGTTCTGGAAGAGATAGATAGCTCTATGTAAGCAACAATTACTCTGTTTAACGCAGACACATCTTGCAAATAAGCATCCTTTGTTACTGAAACAACTAGGCTATAATACCCTCATTAGTACTTCCCAGTCTGTTTCTATCCAGAGGGTTGCCATTTTGCAGCTAGGCAGACTGAGGTTCAAGTTCTTAAAACTGCTGCTGACTGCTGAATGGGAGTTGGACTATTACGCAGTATTTTATGTATGGTTGACAGTATGTCTTGTGTACAGTCTATGGCCCAAATTCTGATGATCCGGGGCTGTTTGATCACCTATGTTTAGGATTGTTTGACTGGGCAGGAGATCTAATATTTCTGGGTTATTTCAATTGTATAATGGAGTATGGGATAGACACTACTAATCGCTTTGCTCATCAGTGTAAAGTTAAGACAAGGGCATCTATCCTAGAAATCGCCAGATTACGCCGTTTACTTGATGTATGAAGGGCTCTCTACCCCATGAGACCAGGGTATACTTTTCATTCCCCCCCTCATAAGCTATATTCTAGGATCCATATGATCTTTGCTGGGCCACTCCTTCCTCAAGGGGTGGAAATGGAAGTCTGTCCTAGGACTGCCTCTGATCACAATCTGGTATTACTCATGCTCCCTATGGCTGCTGTCAGGAGGGAAAGCCATAATGTCATGTTTACCTCTCATATCCTCTCCAATCCAGCCTATCAAACCTATTTTTCTGGGCTTCTCAGGGAGTTTCTAATGGATCAGCCCTGGAACAGCCTATCTGGTAGCTGTGTGGAATGCCTTGAAGGCGTTTGTATGCGGAGTCACTCCGCAGTTTATTCTTAATAAAAAGTTGGTTAGAACAGGAGGGGGTAATTAAGCTGTGCTAACAAGTAAGGGAACTAGGGCTCCTGCTTGCTCAAGTAATTTTAGCAAGAGACCCAGGAGAACCTGCTCTTAGAGTTAGTAAAACGACGGTGTCTTTTAGATAGGGGATGTAGGAAAAAGGTTACTCCTAACTCTCAGATGAATAAAGCACTTCAATATGAGTATGGGAAGAATGTTGGCCCATCAGATTTCAGCAAAAAGATCATGATGCATTAATCAAAGTATTAAAGGCAATGATGGAGCTCTTCACACAAGCCTGCAGGCTATCATAGGGCAAGTCACTCATTTCTGCCGGGATATTCATAGCCACCCTCAATCAGTCAATCTGCCTGACTGCTGGAATATCTGCAGGGATGTTGTTTACTGTGTTTGGAGGATAGCCAGGTATTTGCTTTGCAAAGAGACATTTTGATGTCTGAAGTGGAGGCCACTATCAAGGCTTTGTCATCCCGAAAGGCAGCCGTGGAGGACACTATTCTGCGTCAATTCTATAGTATTCATTAATATTCCTTTACCGGAATTTATGTATGTGATAGGTCACATCGATAAGGGGGAAAAGATACCAACCTTGTGGAATCCTATTAATATTGCTGTCTTTTTAAAAAACAAGACAAGCCACCAGATGATACGAGATCGTATAGGCTATTTCTCTGATTAATTCCGATGCAAAGATCTTCGCCAAAATATTAGCTACCCAGGTGGCCTATTGAATTCAGGACTTGGTCTCATCGCAATATCATGGTTTTGTGCCAGGCAGGGATAATACTATTCACATAAATATGGCAATTTCTGTATTTGATGGTGCAGAAAGAATGGGAAAAAGGATCGGCATGATCTTATTAGATGCAGAGAAGGCCTTTGACGGGGTCATTTGCTTGTGGGCAACAATGGGGATCCTCTGCATTGATGGAAGATTGGTGGAAGGTTTATTAAGTGGGTACAGTCTCTTTACAGGAAGTCTATGGCTAAATTAGTCTATGATGGGAATTGCTCACCATTATTCAGGATTTTTAGGGACACCTGACAAGGGTGTCCGCTCTCTCCTCTCCTATTCGCACTGTAGATTAAGCCTTACTTGAAGTCTCCATTTCTTAAACAAGAGATACAGCCAGTGATGTCTCATGGTTTTGAGCTTAAAGTTACAGCCTGTGCTGCTGATGCGGCCATTTTTATGTCAGATACACTTGCTACCATTGGTCTAGTCCAAGATGAGGCCAATAGGTTCAGGCGCATTTCTGGATATAAATTTAACTTAACCAAAACACATGTATTGCTCAATTTTCCACTAACAAGTCTGATCCTGGAGGCAGTAGCAACGGCAATTCATCTAGAAGTCAGGCTGAGTAGCCGAGTTGATATTATCTTCAAACTTAACTGTGAATCCCTTTTGCAGTCAGTCACCACTAAACCACGTTCATTGAATCGAATCAGTATATTAGGTCACTGTAACATTTTAAAATGAATGTTTTGCCTTCATTACTATATCTATTTTGAGCCATCCCACTTCGGGTTCCAGGTTCCTTTTTCAAGCCCATTGAGGGGTTATTGGTAGTTTTATATTGGGCTATAGATGAGTTAGGTGCGCCATCCGCTTCCTGAAACTGCTCTAAAAAGAGGGTGGGTTACAGCTTCCCGACTTCCAGCTTTAGTTTTGGGCAGCTTTTGATGGCCGCATATGAAATCTGCTCACTGGATGTGACCCACATTTGTCCATTTTGGGTTATCAACTGGCTTTGGGGCCAGATGCTAGGTTTTTCGCACTAAGACTCTCTGACCCTAATTACTGCAAACAGGTCCGGTTCAAGTTTATTATTGGTATTATCCGCATTTTGAGGGAAATCTGTTTTAATTATTCCGTACCTGCTCTGTACAGATATACGCCACTTTGGGGAAACCCAGGGTCAGATTTACAAGAAAGTGACGCATCTCTAGAGATGCGTCACTTTCCTTGCGCCACCCGGAAAAATGTTTGCGCCACCATGGATGCGCCGTATTTACAATATGGCGCACCATGGCGGAAGAATTGACAGATGCGTCAGAAATTCTGACGCATCTGTTGGGGCAAAAGTCATGCATTGCTGGAGTGGTGTTGCAAGCATGACGCAACTCCAGCAATGCATTTTGTGGCCTATTCCTACCACACTGCGTCACTCCTTATGCCTGGTTCAAGCAGGTGTAAGGTTTTGATGCAGTGGCATCCTAAAAGTGAAGCAGTGAAATCTTGTAGATTTCACTGCGTCACTTTTACGAGGCTTTCTTGCGTAGGAACGCCCCCCTACATACATTATATCTGACGCAGGTATAATGTGACGCAGGGCTCTACAACGTGACGCATCTCCCTAGATGCGTCACATTGTAAATAGGGTGCATTGTTTGCGCTACCGTTGAGTCAAAAAAAGTGACGCAATGGCGGCGCAAAGAGGCGTAAGGGGCTTGTAAATCTGCCCCCCAGCGTTTCCTTTTATTTTCTATGATGCTGTTGGCAAAGCATGGGCAAGTGCAGGGGTCATGACGGTAGGACAGCCGTATGATAGCAATGGGTTCTGTGTGTTTGTCTCCCTTCGGACTTCCTATGATCTTCCTCATCAATTTTTCTTTAAATATCTACAGTTGCGGGATAACTTTCTATGTGGGAGCAAGGAACAGATAACTCTAGTAGATTTTGGTATTGTCTCTTACTTATATAGGGCACCAGGTAAGGCATAAATTGGTGCATTATATCATATTTTTGGCACCTATAATTCCGACGATAGCTCACTGCTAGCTTCCAAATGGAATAGGGTGCTTTGTTCAGAGATTTATCCAGAAGAGATTTTGGGTGCTCTAGAGCCTAGTGATTGTTCTTTTCACTCTGTAGGTTTAAAGTTAAAGCAGTTTAAGACCATTTGCATACTGTATTATACTCCTGATAGGATCTCAAAATGGTCCCTAAGCCAGGTTTCTGATAATACTTATTCAATGGCAGCCGGCACAGGTAAGAGCGGTGAGACGGTGGGGTGGGTGCGGGACGTGGGGAGGGAAGTCGACAGACAATGGGATAGGTAAAATTACATTTAAAAAAATTTATAAAACCACTTACCTTGCGCTCACCGCATCGCCGACTCTGCGATGCACGAGCGCAAGGTAAGAGGCTTTATTTTTGCTTTTATTTAATTTGACCTATCCTGTAGTTTGTCGACTACCTCCCCACCCCTCCTCACCGCTTTTACCTGTGCCAGCCGCCACTGGACTTATTGTCACACTTGTGATGCCCCCACAGGAGATATAGTGCATATGTTTGCTACTTGCCAAGTGCTTCAGGAATTCTGGGCAGATGTGGATCAACTATCGTTATCACATTTCAGATTCAACTTCCAATTTTCTGTTAGGGAGATTATGCTGACCTACACAATTGAGAACCTCCTCATCTGCAGTTCATTGATGTCTAATATAATCACTACTGCTCAGTTGTGTATCGCGAGGGCATGGATATCCCCTCTTCTCCCAAAAGCAATGGAGTGGTGGCCACTTATCAGCCAAATATTTGAATTTGAGATAGCTATATCAAAAGCTAGAGGCCCAATGGCAGTTAAACTTTTTCAGTGAATCTGGGTTCTCTCTAATGGGGACTAACTGTTTGTATTAATTACTGGATGGGCTACCATCCTTTCTTTACTACTTTTTTTTGTCAAAATGCTGTTTATTAGCACTGTAGTAGTTGGTTAATATTTTGTTATTTACTGTCTCTGTCTGGTGCCGGTTGGCAATTATGTCTGCAACAATGTTTTTATGAACATGAAAGACTCTAAATAAAAAAAAACATTAAAAAGAAAAAAAAAAAAATTGAACACTCCTGGCCCATATTTCTGGATACTGTTCACACTCTGAAACAGTCATGTAAAAGGGTTTCCAACCAGTAGCTTGTGAGTAACTGTAGCTCTCCAGCTACCTCTGAGTAGCTCACCTGTGTGCAGGCCAGCTTATTAAATTAGAAAGTTTTTGCTTGGTTGAATTAATATACATATAACAAAATTGAGATTATAGTACACTAATAATATTAGTAGCTCTCAATGCATTTCATAGAACATGATTAGCTCTCAGTACAGAAAAGTTTGGAGACCCCTGTATGTGCGACTCCACACGAGCATCTCAAAGGCACAACACTAAATTCGAAGTACTTCAAAAAAGGATGTATTGGCAACACTATGTAGAAAATTACATCAGCTTTGTGGGTAATCTGGGATCACAGGATAATCCTGTACCCTTTTCCTTACAGCGCACAATTTTTCCTCATCCTGACATAGAATTTTATAGCTTTCTTAAACCTAAAAGTATGCTTTGCAAATTAGTCCACCCACACTATCCTGATCATCTAGAACTGTTTAATTAAGAGGTGGAGCACATATATCCATTCGACACATGCTGATTCCTTTACAGAAACACCATGGCAAAAGATCTGGTGTTCCCCCTTCCTGGCCAGTACTGTCCCGGCTTTACCACAGTCAAGATTCTGGTGCTATCAGAAAATATATTGGACCACAGCCAAACTCCACAAATTTGGTTTGATTCAGTCCGGACTTTGCTGTAAATGTGAGGAAGACTCAGGCTTCTTGGAACACACGCTTTACTTTTGTAAACCTGTCAAACGATTTTGGGTAAGAATACAAAACATGATTAAGGAAATCTCTCAACTAACCTCTATGGTTGATTTTCTGACAATTGATCTGGGAGTTTTTGCTCACTCAATTTCGTCCTTCCTGCCCACTCCTGACTTACTACTCCTCAACCTGTTTCTGACCCTTGGAACTAAGGTAATATTGAAGGAGTGTAAGTCAGCCTCAATGGTGTCATCAAAAGAATGCCCTGCGCTACTAGAAGAGCGGATAACATAATTTGAAGGTCCATTTGTTTTATAGTTCACAACAGTTATGGGATAGGCTTTGATGAGTACCTACAGAAATGCAAAACCTCTTAACGTGTGGGGCTCCTACCCTCTTTGGGGCACAAATGGTACTTTTTTGCAAATATGATGCCCGTAACTGTGAGCAGCTCAGTTGCTTTACTTGGAAGGCTTCAGATAGGAAGTAGGACTTTGTGTGTCCCTTCCAGGTGTAAGGTCATGGCGAACTTTGTTGAAACACCACGATTCACTTTACTCCCTCATCCCTTCTCTCCCAATGCCTCTGTCTAGCTTATGTTTCCTCCTTTGCTTTTTGGGTACACTAGTGGTAGGATATTACTCCATTATAATCATCGTTGGATTGTAGTTGTTGCCCTTTTCAATCTTTTGTTCCTTTTTGAGCAATATATACTGTACCGCTTCATAATCACTTCTTGTGACTCAGTACTTATGGTACCTTGTCCACAGATATGTGTTCCATATTTGTTCTTCTGTGTTGAACTATGTCCTTTGGGTTTTTTCATTGTAATGCTCTCCAATGTCTGACTGCATAGTCAAAGTGTACTTTTCAATATATAGAAATTAATAAAAATCTTTTATATTTTTTTTCCCTGCACCATGGTACTACCGAGTTGTCCAATGGGGCCCATCTGTGAAAATTCACAGAGGTACTGCGGTATTACTGTGTCACAAAAAATAGAAATAGAGAGGGCCTGGGGAAGTTGCATGACCATGTGAGTTGGACAGCAACAGGGGTGGGGCATCCGTGGGAGGTTGGGCATCCACAGGGGTTGGGTGCATGTCCTGGCCACAGGCCATGGCCTGCGCCCAACCACACAGCCATGCCCTGAGCGAGTTTGTTATAATAAGGTATGGTAATCAAATATTACTTTATGTTAAAAAAAAAAAACTAGAAAGTAACTGAAAAAAACAAAGATTAAAGTGATGTTTTAGTTAGTATAGTCATAGTATCTTATTGAAAATTGTTCAAGAAAACGTAGAAATGTATTGAAAGAAAACAAAGGATAAAGAAACATTGTAGTTAAAGTGAAAATGCCTGTAAAACATAACATTTGGAACTCAAAGAAATACTGAAATTCACTAGTTATATCTAACTGAAAAACTATAACTTGTTCCCTTGCCTTTCACTGCTTATCACCTCACATATTACATCAGTCATAAAATGTTCAATGACAAAAGTGATAACATCACTAATGACATCTGAAATGACATATTGGTGACAACACTGTACATGGTGGTGGCACGAGTTATAGCTTCTTTCCTGGCTGGCCCAGAGGCCTATATTGGTTGGGTTGTTTGGAATCTTCTTTCGTGACATTTTGGCTGTTTAAAAAGCAGACCCAGAAGGGTCAGCCACAGTCTTTAAAGAATTATACTTTACCAGGTCAATATTTGGGTGGTTCACTGCTACTGTGGGACATTGGATAGATCGAGGCAACTGGTATTGAAGCCAGAGGGTCTTTTGGCTTCCCTTTTAGTCTATCACAGCATTTGCCTATTTAAAAGACAAGTCCCTTCTGATTCCCCAACCATGCCTACTTTTAGGTTGGGTGTAAGCAGTGCTTAATTTGAGCCGGTGCTTTCCGGTGCTAAGCACCGTCACTTAATTGTTTTCCGGTGCTTGGCATTGGCACCTAATTGTCAACACCATACACAGAACAGTCTGCCACATGGTGGCGCTGCTCATCTAGTTTAGAGATGAGAAGAACAACCGGTATTTAGGAATACAATATACATTATATTTCCTTATTACCTGCCTCCCCAGCCATTCCTTTAGCTTTGGGGACCTGAAATAATCTGAACTGTCGCATTTACATGCGAGAGAGATGGTTAGTAGTTGTTTTGTCAGCAATGACAAGTGCGATGGGTGGTGCAAGTTGCAGTGGCCTCCCGGTCAGAGTCCTGGCACTTAATATTTTACAAAATAAACACTGGGTGTATGGCTAGTCAAATCAATTATACTGCTATGAAGCTGGAGAAATGGTATAGAGTTGTGCAATCATGAATAGAAAGAGACTATGATCCCTTGAATCCTCCCTGGAGTCTTTCTACAAAAAACAATATATACATAGCCCAAAATTCACTAAACGTTTGTGTCGGTGTTGCATCAATTTTGTGGCACAGCCATGACACAAAAACGTTTTAGCATTTACTAAGCCATGCAAAATCACTTTAAGCAGTTTTGCGTTTTTTAGTAAATAGAAACGCAACCCAGAACATAGTGCTGCATTGCATCATTTTGCATTGGGTAAGCATTACATGGGTGAATCTTGGACGTTCTCATGCATTCACCCATGTATTTTGTCACAAATCCAGATTCACAAAGACTTGTAAACCTGAGTTTGTGCCAAAATGGTGCTGCTGTCCTACAGAGGTGAAATGAGGAAGAATGTCTTTATTTCTCCTTGTTGTTTCCTCTTTCTGCATTCCTCAGTCTGCAGCACACATAGGTATAGGAATATCCCTCTAATGATTGCTTTAGTGCAGGAAAGTGTACCTTTCTGCATAAAAACAATCCTGCCTGTAACCCAGGCACTCTTTTACTATGGTGCAAAGGTGCCTGCTTTGGTGCTAGGCAGCACACAGTGCACCCACATAAGGAGAGAGCAGGAATGCTCAATGTCTTTTTTTTTTTTTTCATTTCAAAAGAATTTTATTATTTTAAAGAAGCAAATACGGACATGAGATACAAGCAAAAGTGATACAATTGATAGCAGACAAAGGCAATAAATATGTTATAATAAAATTAAATAATAGGAAATCAAATCATTGTCATTCATTAATCCGCAGATATCAGATAAATAAATTAATTAAGGAGAGACGAAACAAATTGATATCCGGCAAAGATAATTATCAAAAGTATCACCATCAGATAGCAAAATAGGGATAAGAGGAAAGAAAAGAGAGGAAGAAAGAAAAGACGGAAAGAGTAGAAAAGAGATGAAGAAAGAAAAAGAGAGACAGGGAGGAGAAAAGGAAGAGGAGAGGATTTCCAAAGGATTCACCCGACACCCAAGACAACACTAACCAGACAAATCAAAGGGATATTGCTCCACCAACCCCTCGGAGGCCAACTCCATGTACGAATCTAAGGCTTTCCAGACACCAGCAGATATAGAAGGAGAGAGATGAGCATGGTCAACTGACGTATGAGCACTTCGTAGAAAGGAAACCCAAGCCCACCAAGTATGGTACGAGACGGATGAAAAGGATTTCCACTCCATGAGAATTACTTTGACTGCAATAGTCAATAAGAGATCCAGCAACTGTAACTCCATGGGATCTAAAGGCAGAGGGACTGGGGCCGCCAGCGGACCTAAAAGGATTAATGGAAAAGAAAGTTGGAATTTAATGTTAAAGATGAGCATGAGGTGTTTGTGAATTAAATCCCAAAAGGGTTGGAGAAGGGAGCAATCAAGGAACATATGTTGAAAATCGCCTGGTAAAAGCCCACAACTCCAGCACAGATTGTCTTCTTTGAGATTTAGCGAATACAAACGAATGGGAGTCCAGTGAAGAAGATTAATAGAGAAAAACTTAGACTGCATTAAAGAGGGGGCGATTTTGTTACGAAGAGAAAATTTACCAATATCTTGCCAGGTATCAGAAGCGATATGATCGGTAACACTATGATCAAAATGATGTAGCCATTTTTGCTGGGAAGGAAGTGTAGAGGACGATAAGAATTTGTAAATCCGAGACGCAACATGACCAGTCCTGATCCATAACTGAAAAAGCGTAATCATAGGGGAAGAAGGATGGAGGTGCATTTTAGCAAGTGCTACCTTTATCTTAAGAAAAGTATAAAAGTCTAAATTAGATAAAGAAAATTGTTGAGCTAGGGCTGAGAAAGGGAAAGGGTCATTGTTGGAATCATAGAGATGTTTAACAAGTGAGACACCTTTTCCAGCCCAGTAAGACATCAACTCTGGATCAATATTAATTTTAATTTTGGAATTCCGCCAAATAGACGACCATCTAGTTTTATGCAGTGGAATTGCTACTCTCTTATCAACCTTGCGAACCGCAGCAATAGTGTCTAAAATAATAGAACGAGAGAATGGAATAAAAAGGGTATTCGTGGTTAAAAAAGAGACAGTCGGCAGTGGGGAGGCCAGTTCCTGTTCTATCATCAACCATGCTGGAACATGAAGAGATGGAGAAGAAAACCAAAGGGCACCCTGGGATGCCAGAAAAGCAGTTTGATACTTCCCCCAATCAGGAAAATTACAGCCTCCCATATCATAAGATTTCCGTAAAAATGTATAAGCAATCCTAGCCCTTCTGTCATTCCATAGAAATTTGGAAGTAAGTAAGTCAAGTTCATGAAAGAAGGAATCAGAAAGCCTTACTGGAAGCATAGAGGAAACAAAATTAATAATAGGTGTGATCATCATTTTAAGAGTCTGCAGTCGGCCCCACCAAGAAATATGCTTCGGAGACCAAGTTTCTAAAAGACGTCTCACCTTAAGAATAGTTTGGGATTCATTATAAGTAGCCGTAGCATATAGGGTGGAACAAAAATAGATACCCAGATATTTTAGCTGTTTAGATTGCCACTTAAATCCCGCCGAACCCATATGAGAAGAGAAACAGTAAGCATTTAAGGGGAACATCTCTGTCTTATCTTTGTTCAGAGTGTATCCTGAAACTGTTGAAAAAAGAGAAATCGTATCCGAAATAGCAGGGATGGCCAGTGCAATATCATCAGAAAAAATGAGAACATCATCTGCATACGCAGCTGTTTTTATCTGATGAGACCCAAAAGAGAACCCCTTAATATCTGGATGTGAGTCAATCATTCTAAGAAGAGGATCAATAGATAACAAAAATAAAAGAGGAGACAAGGGGCATCCCTGCCTAGTACCTTGGCGAAGATTAAAAAAGGACGACGTAGCTCCATTCACTCTTATGTTCGCTCTAGGTTGGGAGTAAAGAGACATAACCATACGGATAAAGGAGTCACCAAGATTGTGTGCACATAAAACAGCTCGTAGAAAAGGCCAAGAGACCTTATCAAAGGCCTTTTCCGCATCAAGGGCCAAGGCCGCTGCCGGAAGCTTGGAGCGCTTGGCAGAACCGAGAATGTGACAAAAAGTGCGGATATTATCACGTGCAAGACGACCCTTCACAAAACCTGTTTGGGAAGGATGAACCAATAGAGGAATAAAGGATTCTAGACGTTTAGCTAATATTTTAGCAAAAATCTTAGCTTCCATGTTAAGAAGAGAAATAGGACGAAAATTTTTGGGATCCGAATGATCTTTTCCTTCTTTGGGGATTACTACAATAGTAGCATCAGCAGCAGAGCCGGACACAGAGCCATCTTTAATAAAAGCATCAAAGACGGATTGAAGCTGCGGCACAATCTCAGGTATAAAGGTTTTATAAAACAAAATAGGATATCCATCAGGACCAGGAGCTTTACCGGAGCGAGTTGCTTTAATTGCAGAAATAATTTCGTCAGAGGTAATCGGGCCATTTAAAGAGATATTATCTGCCTCCGATATAGTTTTCACCGGAACTGTCTTTAAAAACTCTTGGCATTGTTCAAAAGAAGATTGAGTAGAAGGGGTATATAATTTATTATAAAAATCTCGAAAGACCTCAAGAATTTCAGTAGTCTGAAACTTTTTCTTACCAAGATGATCATTAATAGCAGAGATTTGGGAAGATTTAAAAGAAGAATCTTGGAACTTTAATGTAGCCGCAAGCATCTTGCCAGCCCGGTTTTTTAGCAGCAACTTCTTAGATTTCTGAGCCTGAAGACCTATATGAGCTCTCTTAGTGACTATAGTATTATATGTATATTTTAAATTCTTAATAGATTGAAGGCAAGATTTATCTTTAGATTGCCGAAAAAGAGATTCCTGAGTTTTAATTTCCGCTGCTAAGTCCGTAAGTTCCTTTCTGATGGCAGCGTTCCTCCTTGACATACATTTGATGACCTGACCACGGAAAGTGCATTTAAAAGAGTCCCAAAGAACAACAGGGGAATCAACTGAACCCACATTCTCACGGAAAAACATCTCGATATCATGGGAAAACTCTCGAACCTTGGAATCATCATGTAATATTTCTGTGTTTAGTCTCCAAGATCGAGGACTCGCTCTAGGGGTGAAGGACAAAAGTGTGAACGTCACCGCGGCATGGTCTGAGACCAAAATAGGATGGATAAGCGGAGATGAGGAAGATTGAACAAGAGAGGAGTGAACCAAAAGATAGTCAATACGTGAAAAGGACGAATGAGGGGACGAGAAAAAGGAGAAATCACTGCCAGTGGGATTATGAAGACGCCAGACATCCTGAAGATGGATAAGAGAGCACATATTGATCATTTGTTTATGTGATTTAGGGGGACGAAAATTAAATGCAGAATTCCTATCTAGGATAGGATCCATTGGTAAATTAAAGTCACCACCTACAATAAGATTACCAGAATGAGGTGTGTCATTTAGCTTTTTGGTGATTGCTTTCCAAAAGGAGGGATCATCCTTGTTAGGGGCATAAATATTCATGACAAAGAGATCAGCATTACCATCAGACAACTTAGATAATAACCAACGTCCCTCTGTATCCTGTTCAGAGGAAACAATAGACAAACCAGAATGTTTAGAAACTAAAGTAATTACCCCATTTCTTTTGCCACAAGCATCTGAACAAGCGACCTCAGAAACCCATTCTTTCTTCAAAAATGACGCCTCTCTAGCAGAGACCTTTGTCTCTTGAAAAAGGACTAGATCCGAAGAAAGAGATTTGCAGTAATCTAATATCTTTGACCTTTTTACTGGATGATTTAATCCTTTCACATTAAGAGAAAGTATATTCAAACCAGACATAAAACCAATAATAGGGAAAAATGATACTCTATATTTGATAGAGGATGCACAACAACCAAAAAAACTCGAAAACAGACACTAGACAACAACACAAAACACGAAGAATCCAAGGAGGAAATCCGAAGAGAGAAAGAGAAAGAAGAGGAAAAAGAAAGCAGGAAAGTAGGCAGAAGAAGAAAGAGAAGAACCAACAAGGAAGGTCTGAAAAAGACCAAATTCATACCAGGGGGGACATGAGAAGATGAGCAAGGGGACCATCGCAAGGGATAAAACAATCAGCATAACCAGCCCCAAAATAGTACATAACTGATTATACTTAACTTAGAAGGAAAAATATCTGAACCATGAACTAGAACTAGAATTCATTAGAGTATTCTAAAAACTATACATCATGTAAGTCTAGATCGGAACATGTATATACCAAATTAATAAATAGGTAACCAATACATTGTAACATAAAAGAATGGAGAAAGCAGAAGAGGGAAAGATGTCCAATGTTACAAATGAGGAAATGGTGAAAAACAAGCTAATAACTATCTCAAATATGAGAAAGCATCAAAACCGATACATACCTTATGAAGAGCAGGAAAGAATAAAGAAAAAGAAACGATTTCCACAGAAGACTATAAGGTGTAGTATGAAGAGAAAAAATGAAGCAAAGAAAGTAAAGGATGAAATAACTGACCAGTATAACAGTCAATGAAGCTCTATGAAAGATAAATAAAAAGCAAGTACATAGTAAAAAATGTAACATCTAAAGAAAGTTATCTAGTAAACTGTCCACAAATACATAAACACTTGTTATACTTAATTTAAATTAAAGAGGCAAGAGTATCTTAAATATATAACTATATAAGTAAAATAGCAGTGGAATAAAATAGAAAAACTAACCATACAGACATTAAAGTTATCTCTATATATAGCAATTAATAAGTGTCTACGAAGCAATTTATGCAGCTAAACCATAAAACAATACAGATAATAAACAATAACGCACTCCATAGATACGAAAACGCCAAAAAGATTAATATGCACGAAAAAAGCGAGCAGGAGTGAGACCAATCTATCAAGAAACAATATCACGAAACAATAGAAAGTACATAAAGAAGATATATCGAAGATATCGGTCCACTTCATCATAAAGATATGAGGTAGACCTGACAAAGAAACGGAGAAAAACACAGGCCACACTGAACTTACACCGTCAAGCACGAGAAGAACAGCAACAGCACACCAACAACAGTGGACAATAAGACCACCATGCACATCTAAAAAAGACAAACTTAATAGATCTGGATAAAAGAAAACACATTGCAATTATATGTAACCACGTCAGGTGCCAGAGGAACCAGGGTCCCGCGAGGCTTCCATTTGAAGTTCCATCTGCAGCTCCATCTGATTATCCAAAAAAGAGGCTAAGTCAGCAGGTTCATCAAAAATTCTGGAACGACCTTTGAAGGTAATGCGGAATTTTGAAGGGCCAGAAAAAAAAAAGGGAATATTCATCTCAGAGAGACGCTTCCGGAGATTAAGAAATCCCTTTCTCCTTATTACTGTGTCCCTAGCGAAGTCCTGAGAAATTGAAATGCGATGGCCATTCCATGAGACAGTTTTAACCTTCCGCATATGAGCCAGAATTTGTTCCGTATGTTGATGGCGCAGTGGCTTAAAAATTATCGCTCTTGGTTGCGTGGCAGATTTAGAGCGAAAGGTGGGAACACGGTGTGCCCGTTCCAGCTCAAAGTCTTTTTGAAAAGAAATTTGCAGCGTAGAAGGAAGCCACTGACATAAGAACTCAATCATAGCAGGGGCATCCTTCTCAACACCCTCCGGAAGACCAAAAATGCGCAGATTGGATCTGCGGTTACGATCTTCTTGATCAGTGAGATCTCTCCGCAATGCCGCCATTGAGCGTTCTAAGTGGCAAAGAGTCCTAGATTGCTTTTGCATAGTATCCTCTGCACCACTAATACGAGTTTCTGTGGCTGAAACACGAAGGGAAAGAGCCTTGAAGTCATTCCTAATGGCTGCCACCTCCACTTGCAGCAAATCTGTGTTAGTCTTGGTAGACTGCGCAATGTCATGAACATCATTAAGGCGCGTCAGAATGGTCTCAAGCGTGGCAGTGTTGTCTTTGTGAAGAGTATCAGGTGTAGGAGAAATTTGCTTGGACCTCTTAAGAGAAGCTTTGGAGTCCTTTGCGTCTTTAGCATTTGGTGACAAGCCCATATTTGCAGCCATAGAGCACACAGCCACCGTAGGGGCAAAATGCAGCACCTCAGAGAAATGAAGGGAAGAAAAAAGCCAAAGGATACTAGCGTGTAATATAAAAAAGAGATGAGCAAAAAAGTGGAAAGCGCACTATCAGTAACCAACACAGGATAAAACTAATGGCGGGCTTACATGGGAACTGAGAGGAATCTCATGACAAAAATATAATGCCCTGCATATATCAAGAGAAACGCCTTCCGAAGTCCAAAGATAAAAAGCCTAGAAGCAGGGTATCAAAGAACAGAAAAGCAGCCAATAAAGGCCTCGAAGGCACTCTGAAGAAAAGAGTAGAAAAATACAGTCCAAATATTCTCACCATAGGCAGTAACGTAGCGAGGGAAATCCAATATAAACAGCCATGGAGATAAACATCCGCACCTGTGTTCCATCATTCCTGGTAAAACCGGAGAAAGGGCGCCATCGTGTTGTGAGGAAAAACGTCTCCGTCAGATAGGGAAAAAACAAAACAAAATGGCGGCCGCTCGGGAAGGCACTGAGCATCCCCACAAACACGGCAGAAAAACAATTCCAGCAGCTCCAGAGATCAATACTCCCGCTCAGGCAGCCACGGCATTCTCATGGATACAGGGCCACCTCTCATGAAGTATGGGGCAATGTGAGGTAACAAATACGCCAGCGACGGCCCTCGCTCGGCACGGAGCTCAAGCGCGACCCGCCATCTCGTAGCGGCGCGCAAGCCACGCCCCAGGAATGCTCAATATCTTTGGAAATATGTAGCATTTCTGCTCTCTCCCTTTAACGCACAACAGTGCAGAAAAAGTTCCCTTACTGTGCTGCGGTGCGTGAAATAATAGTAAATGTGCCCCCTGATCATTAAGATAGAGGCATACTAATGAGGGTTCCTATTACTCATGTGCTTCACCCTATTAAAATCGAAGAAAGTATGCCAGAATGTATACCTGAGGCATAGGATTCCTAATTCTTCTGGAGACCCATCTTAGTAGGTCCACAATCCAAGAAAAGAGGCTGTGCCATTAACATCATAGGATTGGTCTGGAAGCAGCATTCCACATCCATTTACAGCATGTACCTAATTGTAGTTCTCCTCATTCCATGCACAGGCTCTTGCCTCACAATCCTCACGCAAAGCATGAGGCCATTCTCTTAACTTAGATTTTTTATCTTTGACTGATGTTTACACATATGAGTTGTTGTTGTGAGTACCTTACTTGTGTAAAGTTTTCAGTACTTTTTTCGAATAACTCTATGTTTCATGACTCTGGCACTATAGTGGATGGAATTGCCGTTTCATAAAAAATGTCCATACCGGGCAAAAGTTAAAATCTTGATAAATAGGATTGAGTCCTGGACTGTTAAAAATGAAATTATTCCCCCCTGCCAAAGGTTTCCAGAGATGAAATGGAACAAATACCTTAACTGCCAATGTTAATGTCTGTTACTCTTCTGAAAGGGTAAATTTACGTTTTGATTTTGATTCGGTGTCACATCGCTTTTGAGATAATGGAAGGAGCATGCGACTGGTAGATCACCTCTCGCCTTCTGAAGGGATGCCTCATGGCCCAGTCTGAATTGCTTCTCCATATTTATTTGTCCCCATTCATCATGCACTCCATGTGCCATCACCGGTCCTCATTTCCATTATTCCAAATTGGATCTTTGTCTTGTAATCTACCCACAAAGCTGCTGCTGTGCAACCTCTTCTGAGTATGCCTGGGGAACTTGCATGCTGTGATACATCTTCTGCATCTTAGTAGGGCAGCACAAGGAGAAACCTTTTTATTTAAAAGAACCCTCACTCACCAACCTAGTTGGTGACATGCTTCATCATTGGGTTCCCACCAGAGGGACCGAATGTCCCCCTGGTGGACTACGACGCCTGAATTACAGTGGAGCGTTTTGTTTGCGGGTGGTGTATGTGTAAGGGTAGTGCAGGTTAAAAGATCACTGGTTTTATCCCAAAGTAATTTTAATGGTGGAAAACCAGTGATCGTTTAAAACAAGTGAGAAGGATATGAGCTGGCTGGTTAGGTTTACCAGAATAGTCCGATTTAATCAATGAAGGGAAAGTTGGTCAACATGTATCTGCTTATGGATGCACTTTTAGCCAAGCATTCTTCACGACCAGGATCCCCACGGCAGTATACGCACGCTAAGGCGTATCCTAACCTGTGGGGGTTGTGTGAAAGGCAAAACTCACGGTTTTGCCATTGCGGCATTGTGGGATTTCCAAAAAGCCGCTGTACTGTGAAGGCGTTATTGGCTTCACGTCATGGGTTCCGGGAGGGGGTAAAGCTACCTGTAAAAAATTTTGTATGGTACTCTCCCTCACAAGACCTGCCTGTTGCCTGCCACGGACAAATACCTTAACTGCCAATGTTAATGTCGGTTACTCTTCTGGAAGGGTAAATTTCCGCTTTTATTTTGATTTTGTGTCACATCGCTTTTGAGATAATGGAAGGAGCATGCGACTGGTAGATCACCTCTCTCCTTCTGAAGGGATGCCTAATGGCCCAGTCTGAATTGCTTCTCCATATTTATTTGTCCCTATTCATCATGCACTTCATTTGCCATCACCGGTCCTCATTTCCATTCTTCCAAATTGGATCTTTGTCTTGTAATCTACCCACAAAGCTGCTGCTGTGCAACCTCTTCTGAGTATGCCTGGGGAACTTGCATGCTGTGACACATCTTCTGCATCTTCTTTAGCTGCTCACATCTTCCCCATCCAGCCAGCATGCAAGTTGTATTCAGTACTTCTATTGATTCACCATTAATTAATCAATCAATCAATCAATATAAATCTTTATTCGATTATGCATCAAAATCATAAGAAATAAAAATATAAGAGCCACATAAATACCTTAAAAACGTTAAAATATACAGTCCGCCGTATTGCGATTAAATCGCACATTCTAAAGACATTAGGTACAATTTAAGAAAAACAGGCCGGTCTGTCATTCAAATCATTATAAATTAGGTGCACATAATTGGTTTCCAGTATATGGCTCCCTTTAAATAGGCAGTGACCGCCAACATGACCACATGATCAGGTAATAGCTGTAAATGTAAAAAGGCAGGTCGAAATTGAATAAAACCCCTCGATTTTAAAAGTGGCGATAAATACTTTACACAAAAAAAATCATAACATTTACTAAATAATGCCAGGTGTATTAGGGTTTGGGACGAGCAACCATCTCAAGGACAGGTTAAAAGTGCATGGGGATCATACTGACCCGGGGGAAAACGCATCATTGTACGGATAGAACCCAAACGAAGTTATGTATGCAATGATCTGTCCCAAGGATGTCTAACAACTATAAGGTAAAGCTCGATGCCTGTCACAGTTTTCAGGAGCAGGCAGCATCTATTGGAGTTCCTTTTCACACTTCAGTCTATTTAAAAATTGTATCCTAAAGAGGCTGCGATCTCCTTTTTTAAGAAGCTTTGGCCTGTTAAAAAGGTCCACACAGTCTAGGGAGCGGGCAACGATTTTGATATAATTTAACCACAGTATCTTGTTGCCATACATACACCCCAGACAATCGTTGATTACCCTGTTATTAAAATTCAATCTTTCATCGGTCCACACTGAGATCCAGAGTAACAATGGGGCCAGTTTAACTTGATTCCAGACCCAATTCTTTATTAACAAAAAAGGATGCACTATTTATAGCTAATCCTAATCATTTTCTACAAAATCGGTCCTCTTCCTGCTGAATCACCTTGCAGTCACGGTACCCCCAAATGGCCGCACCGTATGTCAGGACTGGAAAACATTTCATTTTATAGATTTGCAGGAAGGGCAGAATAGGCTTATTGCCTATCTACAAAGAAAATCTAAACAGAGCACTACAGGCATGACTAAATGTAGAGCATCGATTAGAAATACAGTTAAGCCAAGTTTTCTGATGGTCAAATGACACTCCCAAATATGGAAAAGTAGAAACCCAAGTAATTATTCGCCCCTTTATGTCAATAGGTCTAATTTTTGCAGCCTTCCTCCCACAAACCATACAGTGAGTCTGAGATGTTTGTGTCCAGATCCAAGTCATCCATAAAATTGACAAACTGATAGACAAATAGCTTTAGGCCATTTGCCGTTCTGACTATCAATACTGCATCATCAGCATAGAGCAGAGTGGGCACACTGGCTGACTTTATCTTGGGCAGGTCAACCCCGGTTTCAATCAGAGAGGTATTCAAGCTATTTATGTATAACAAAAACAAATTGACACCAACACACAGCCCTGGCTTACCCCCGTGGAAGGCTAATGATTGGGTGGACCCCCCCTCCGTGCCATATCTGACACAGGCATTTGCGTTCATGTGTAGGGCTCTATAGAAGTTGGCCAGGTAGGAAGGTAGACCTAATACACCCAGGATGTCCCAGAGCTTTGACTTGTTTAGTCAAAGGCGCTAGTGAGGTCCATGAATGCAAGAAAAATGGACCCCTGTTTCACCACTACATATTTATCTATCAGAAGATTAAGGTTCATGCATTGTTCCAACGTGCCCATCTCTCACCTGAATCCATATTGGACAGGGCAAAAAATGTCATTGGCTTGAGCCCATACTTCTACATGCTTTAAAACAATATGACCTACCACCTTTGCAACTGAGTATAAAAGGGAAATCGGTCTATAGCAAGTGGGCTATTCCCTTTTTTAAAGACTGGAACTATAGTAGCAGATTTCCACCACCTTTTGCTGACTTCCTCTCTGAATACTTTACAAGACAGAAGGGCAAAGCTAGGTGCGAGGCCTTATTAGATAATGCCAGCCTACGCGTTAAAAGACTTTCTGGGCTTGAAGCTTGGTTCAGTGGGCATTACTTAAGCTCAGCTTAATTCTGAACTGGGGTGGCGTGGTGAGCAAAATAACGATGGATTAAACCCAGATCTGTGACTGGGGATGAATGTTTTGCCAATGTGCAACATTCCGTCCATCATCTTGTGTGTTTTGCTGTTTGCCCTATGTAGGAAGGGTATGCCCAGACGTGGATCCCGTGCTCACTACGCCACTGGAGTCAAGCTATCCTGGCTGAAGAGGGGTGAAACCCCGAAACCCGTCCTAGGATGCTTGATTCCGGTCCAGGGAAGACATGGCTTGGCAGTTCGGCTGGAATGTTCCCATGAGGCACAGAGTCAAGACCGATTTGCATATGGCCATGTCTGAACTGGGGTGGCGTGGTGAGCAACATAACAATGGATTAAACCCAGATCTGTGACTGGGGTGAATGTTTTGCCAATGTGCAACATTCCGTCAATCATCATGTGTGTTTTGCTGTTCGCCCTATGTAGGAAGGGTATGCCCAGACGTGGGTCTCATGCTCACTACGCCACTGGAGTCATGCTATCCTGGCTGAAGAGGGGTGAAACCCCGAAACCGTTCCTATGATGCTTGATTCCGGTCCAGGGAAGACATGGCTTGGCAGTTCGGGCTGGACTGTTCCCATCACAGGGTCAAGACTGATTTCCATATGGCCATGTCTGAACTGGGGTGGCGTGGTGAGCAAAATAACGATGGATTAAACCCAGATCTGTGACTGGGGGTGAATGTTTTGCCAATGTGCAACATTCCGTCCATCATCGTGTGTGTTTTGCAGCTTAATTCCACAGCAGTCAGCATTTCTTCCTTACTCTTTCCTACTTTGGAGGAAGCAGACTTTTGCCACCATGAAATGGCTTTTGCATATATTCACAGATTTGGAATAAAATCTCCTATAATAGAAATATAATAATCAACACTTGAAATGAAGTTAAAAATATTAAATATAAGTAGGTCATTGTTTATTAAACAAGATCAATTTGCACATCTCATGCTTTAAGATCTAACTACTGCCTGCTTTGATAGTACCATCTTTCTCGCCTCTTCTTGTGGGTACCCCTACTACAGCACACTCCTGTGGGTCATGCCTCAGTTCCTCTGGTTAGATCCTTCAATCCGTAGGCCCACTACTGTGGTATCTATTGTTATGCTGTTATGGGTTGTGCCTTCTTTCCTTCTGGTTGGACTCCATTGACCTACTTCTGTGGTGTCTATTGTTATCTTGGGATGGTGCCAACTCCTCTTCTAGATGGTTTCCATGGTTATTGGGTTGTGCGATCTCCATATGTAGGTGTATCACACAGATATACTACTGCACTGCTTATAATTGGTCTGCGGTTGTGCCACCTCCTCTCCATCACAATATTGTTGTACTGTGTTTGGATGCGTGCATCTCAATTTAGAGAGAATATCCAATTGATTTATGAGAAAGAAATCATTGCACTGACTGATTAGGCTGACATTTAAGTAATTATGCTGATATTTAGCTCCCTCACAGCCATTCCAGAAAAGAAAGGTTACTCTCTTCTGTTGTTAAGAAAGCCCAGCACCCCAGATGATATTTGCCTGTTTGCAGCAAGCCTCTGGCATCTAAGGTGGTCATAGCTTAGACTCATCTGATAAATACCCTTTACTCCATCTAAGTTGCACCAGAGAGTTGGAAGAGGACTTTTGTGAGGCCCCTTCTTATGCTAGCAGAGAATCAAACTATGGACCATCTTTATTGCTAACCTCATTAAATCTCTGTGAAAACTCCTTGACCCATTTCCTTTGTGATCATTAAGAACCTGATTACAAGTTGTGTGGTACTTGTGGGGTGATTATCTGCATACAATATTTATGTTACCATGTGGGAAAATGCACCACTACCGTGGAATTGTGAGTTGAACCCCATGGAATGGGACATTACCAAGTGGAACCGGATTTACCAGTTATAAAACCAAACGGAATTCTCATCTATTTGGTGTTTAATGCATAGATTTTCCACCTGCAATAAGCAGGTGGTAAATGCTTGTTGGGGCTTTGTGTGGGGTGGGGTGGGGATAGAGAGGATGTGTAGGGAGTAGGTAGGAAGGGACAGATAAAGTCCTTGATAAAGTCTGGCAAGGGGGACATTGAATGCAACCCCCTGACAGAAAAAAGCAGAGGACAAGATTTGGCTGCTCCTGTAGGCAAATCTCCGGCAATTTCAATGGGTAGAGTTACCACTCAGCAACATCAGGTTGCGCCTTTCAAAATACAGGAGAACCAGGTGTAGGAACACTGGCCCACTCAAGATTAGGTACAGTGGAATTCCACAATATAAATCCACTCTGATAATCGGAACCTAAGAGAACACAAAACATTTTGATTCTTCTCAGCTAGGTTTTAATCCTGGGATGTGGATAAAGATAACTTGGGCCACTGAGCTATATTGCCGAAATTAAGCCAGAATGTTGTTTTACTGGCTTTCCATATGTCATTGGATCTTTCTGCCACCTTTGACATGGTCCATCCGTTAATACAGTGGAGCTTCATGTCCTGATTTTCATCTTTCCTCACTGGCTGATGCAAGGATTTCACACACCCACCTTTTCATTCCAGTCAGTTTGTAATCTATTGTACTTACCCCAGGGATCCTGTCTACCTTTTGATTTATCATGTATCACCAGCACTCAGAGAAATCATCAGGTCTTTTGGTATGGTGTCAGCTTTCTACGCTGATTTAATCCAACATGTTTTAAACGTTGACCATTCTTCCTTTGAGCCTTAACAGACCTCCTGCTCTTGCTTGTCTGACATTTTGTTGATGAGAAACATTCCATTAAGGGTATTTGTCAGCAAAATGAAGGCACCAACTTTGGACCAGCATGGACCTTGGACCCCTGCTTTCTTGCCCATTTAGACTGGCACTCCCTCGTCAAATTTTCCCAAATTTAAAAGCTTGAGTTCTATTGTGATACATTACAGTCCATGGAAGAACAGGTGAGGGCTGTCACCTTTGCCTATTTAGATCAAATGAGATGGTTGAAAAAGATCTTACGCCTAGTTCCACAACAGTTGCTTACTGCAGTGGGGAGCAGCCAGTCTGTTCAGGCTAGACTAGGCCAACACATGTTCCATGGAACTTCTCAACAATCTCATATACAGGTTTCAACTGATCAACAAAATGTCATTCAATATGGTAGCTGAGTGTTGCACAATTGAGCATGTCTACCTTACATGGGCTGCCTGTTTTATGGTGCTTTTGTGGCTCATCATGCCTTTAATGATCAAGGACCCATGTGCATCCATGCTGGACTCCTCTACAACACCCTTGTTTGCTCTCCCAGGTTAGGCTAGTGCCTTTTAGTCTTTTTATACCCTAGCTTTATCCATCGCTTTATCCTTTCTAGAGTAAGAGTGGATTTTTTGTTGCTGGCCTCTCAATTCTGGAATACCCTACCAATTGCAAATCATATCAAGAGCTATATTTTGTTTCAGAGGGTGTCGAACTCTTATTCCTTCTGTTACTGATTTGCCCTGTGTTGATACAGTGACCACATTTCTGGAGAACTAATGCCAAGAAGCCTTTGTGTGTTTTTGCTTTACAATTATATTCAATCCATCAATTCATCAATTTATTGCGTTTTAAAAATAAACTTTATTGTATTCTATCATGAAACTTATAACAGCTAATACATTAACATCCACATGGCTGTACACGACGCAAACCCTTTTGGTTCCCCACCAATCAATCTGTAGTAAATGTACCCTTCTACGTTTAAACTAGTTAGGGGAGGTTGTGTTTGGGGGTAGCCAATGCCTCATGTCAGTTCTTAGGGTGACTGCCCCGTGGTGTACCCTACCTAAGGGAAGTTGTGTTGTTTTCTGTAGTGTTTAACTTGTAGAGTGTACCCATTTCTTTGGGGAGGTTGTGGGGGTAGTCAATGCCTTTAATTTCGTAGTCTCTGTACATAGAGTGTACCCATTTCTTTGGGGAGGTTGTGGGGGTAGGCAATGCCTCTATTTTAGTTTTCAGCTTTCTTGGGTGCGTGTACTCTATGGTGTACCCTATCTAGGGGAGGTTGTTTTGTTTTCATGGGTTAGTACCCTGTCGTGTTCCTTGGTGAAGTTTTTGGTTGGTTCCTAATATTATCTTGGGTCTTCCTTTCATGTGGACACCATGCTCCGGTCGAAGTCTACCTGCGTGGAATTCGTGGCCAAGGGTTTCACGCTTGTACAACTTTGAGGGGGATGCTTTTTCGTTAGTGTTTAGACCACTTTAAGTGTCAGCATGCCTTCTACCAAGGGACCTCGTGTTTCTTTTCATTCATAAGTCTTTATTGTCGATGATTTCATCAAAAAGACATTTTACAAAATAAAAATGCAACCAAGCGAATATTAAAACTATTACAGCAATTCACAATAAAATCACAAGAAACCATGGTTCATTAATTTTGGTGCCTCCTAATTCTAATAAGCCAGGCCCAAGCTAAGAATTTAGCGACTGCAATTACGATAAGTTCACTTGTATCAAAACGCAAAATATCAAGTGCTTCTAGGCTTTGTCTTGTTCCCAGTGTTCGACATAGGGGTTTAAGCCATTTAGCCCGTGGAGCAGCGTAAGCTGGGCAGACAAAGAAAACATGACCCACTGAATCAACACAATCCATACACCAGTTACAGGAATCGCGTGATGCACCCTTCCATTTTTTTGTAAAAAGATTAGTTGGTAATGTACCAACTCTAAACTGGTGATAAAGTTTCCTGTCTTTGGGTCTGGTGATGGTATCCCAATAGGGTTCAAGAAGTGGGGTTTTCTTTTGAACAAGAAATCTGCCTGTCAGAGAATCGGCTGCAACTGAGGATAGTTGTTTTTGTAGTACCGTTGACCAGTACAGGCTTTTAAAATCTTTTTTAGAGGGAAATGAGTTGTTACCTGGGTCTGACCACAAAATTCCCAAACCCATGGAATCCAGTAGTTGCCTAACCTTTCGGAACCAGGGAATGTTACCTGCTCCCATGATGGAACGGACATCAAGAAAGGCTTTAGCATAGGGGCCTAATTCAGGTACTGTCCATAGTCGCCTCCAATAGGCCAAAGGCTCAAACCTAGCAATGTCATCGAAAGAGTGGCAGCCAAGATCCAGTAACAGCGGTTTCAATGGGGTAGAACTGGGCAGGCCCGTAAGCATTCTGAAGAATTTGTGTTGTGCCTTGACCAGAGAGGAAAGATTGGCAAAGCCCCAGAGTTCGGCTCCATAAAGAATCGCTGAATTTATCCTTACATTAAATATTTTAATGGGGGGGCCAATTATTTTCGACTGGGATAATTTCTGGTCTTTAACAAGGCATCCAGAAAGCTGGGAAAATTTAAGGGTAAGCACATCAATTTGCGGCCTCCAATCCAGCTTATTTTCGAATACTACCCCCAAATAGGTCATAACATTAGTTCTTTCAAGCAAATCATTATTCATGAATATATGACCCTTCACACATTTCCCTTTGTTAAACACCATATATTTGGTCTTAGATACATTCACTGACAAATCGAAATCATTACAGAAATTAGAAAAAACATTCAAAGCTGACTGTAGCCCTGAAAGGGTCTGGGAAAGAAGAAGGGTATCGTCAGCAAACATAAGGAGTGGAATTTTAGTACCACCCAACGTGGGGGCATCCGTAGGGGTTGAAGAAAAGTACTGAACCACTCTGTTAATAAACAGTAAAAATAGTGTGGGCGCAAGTACGCACCCCTGCCTAACACCCCTGTTTACCCTAAATCTTTTTGTGACCTGACCGTGTTTCTTTTCAGAGTGTTTCCTCGCTGGAGTATATTTGTTGTTGTGGTGGCACTCTTCTTGTTATCTAGAGTGTATTTAGCCACTATTGTATCTCTGTGTTGGGGATGTTGTTTTCTCCCAAGGGTTTGTGTTTTACACCCACTTTTGTTTAACAGTATGTCTACCCTGTGGTGTACCCGAATATGGGGAGGTTGTGTGGGTGACCGCCCTTCTTTGTTGCAGTGTTTTTATCTAAGCTGCTGTGTTTTCCTAAGGGAGGGGGATGAGGCGTGTAGTAATGTTGTTTGCGATTGTAATGTTTAACATCTTAATACATTTCTGTTCATGCCAGTGGAATTCATGATACCTCATGCAATACACCTGTGGATATGTGCACCTCATTGTTGCACCTTCTTGCTAAAGATTTATTGGGGTATCTTATTTGTCTTTACTTTTACTTCTGTTGTTCCCTAAGGAAAGAGGATGTGTAGTAAATTACTTGTCAGCTATTCTCCACTGTACTGCTCTGTTAGAATGTTGCATGACATCATAGAATGCCTGAGTGCCTCTCTGGGTGAGATTGTTAGTTGGTCTACTCAGGCTGAGCTGTAAGGAGCTTGCTCCTGGTGGGGCTATCTTTGTATCATCTATCTTCTCCTACCATCCTGACCACCTATGCTGGAACCAAGCTACTAATAAAGAAGTAACCTACATGTACAGATGGACTCTGTATCTTCCTTTACAACACAATTCATTTCTAAGTAGATATCACAGATTAACTACTGATGGTCATCCTTGGGTTGTGCCATCTGTGCTTCTAGGAGGAACCTATAGATTCACCAAAGCAGTCTCTGTGGTTATCCTTGGGGTCTGCTATCTTTACTTCAAGGTGGACTTTGTAGAGGCCCTACTCTGGTGCCAGTCCAGACTCAATACCAACCCACTCTATATATCAACATAACATGGTGACTTAATATGTAACATTGATATGCTAATTATGGTAGGTTGAGTCACACAGGAATCTATTGCTCACACATTTCTGTGCTATACCCCATCCTTGACAGCAACTGCAAGTTCACCACAAGTTCAGAGGACACCTCCGAGGCTCACCTCTGACACTAAAATCTCAGCACCATCGCTCCCCACCTTTGGAAAGCCATCAACATCTCCTTTGAGACAGCGACCTTCCCGGAGAGCTGGAAGCACGCAGAGATCAATGCCTTACTCAAGAAACCCAAGGCGGACCTCAAGAACTTCCAACCCATTTCCCTTCTCCCATTCCCGGCGAAAGTCATCGAGAAGGCCATCAACAAACAACTGACCAGCTTCCTTGAGGAGAACAGCATCCTGGACCCGTCCTAGTCCGGATTCCGCAGCAACCACAGCACCGAAACTGCCCTCATCGCCGCCACAGATGACATCAGGACCCTGCTAGACAACGGAGAAACCGTGACCCTCATCCTCCTGGACCTGTCAGCCGCCTTCGACAAGGTCTGCAACCGCACACTATGAACACGCCCCTACGATGCCGGAATCCAAGAGAAGGACCTGGACTGGACCACCTCCTTCTTCTCTGGCAGAACAGAGAGCGTCCGCCTCCCCCCCTTTTGCTCCGAAGCCACCGGGATCATCTGCGGCGTACCCCAAGGCTCATCCCTCAGCCCAACGTTGTTCAATGTCTACATGGCACCGCTCGCCCACGTCGCACGACGGCACGACCTCAACTTCATCCCCTACGCCGACGACACCCAGCTGATCCTCTCCATCACCAAGGACCCCCACACCGACAAAACCAGCCTCCATGAAGGGATGAAGGCCGTCGCCGACTGGATGAGGAACAGCCGACTGAAGCGGAACTCGGACAAGATGGAGGTCCTCATCCTCGGATCCACACCCTCGGCCTGGGACGACTCCTGGTGGCCGACTGCACTAGGAACATCCCCAACCCCCACCGACCATGCATGCAACCTAGGGGTCATCCTTGACTCTACCCTCTCCATGATAAAGCAGGTCAACGCCGTCCCCTCCGCCTGCTTCAAAACCCTCCGCATGCTCTGCAGGATCTTCAAGTAGATCCCCACCAAAATGAGAAGGACTGTCACCCAGGCCCTCGTCAGCAGTAGACTGGACTACGGGAACGCCCTCTACGCAGGAGCCCCGGCCAAACTCCTGAAACGGCTCCAACACATCCAGAACGCCTCTGCACACCTGATCCTCGACATCCCTCGCCGCAGCCACATCACACCCCACCTGAGAGACCTGCACTGGCTTCCTATTAACAAGAGGATAACCTTCAAGCTCCTCACCCACGCACACAAGGTACTCCACAACACCGGGCCAGCGTACCTCAACAGCCAACTCAGCCTCTACACCTCCACCCGCCAGCTCCGCTCCGCAGACCGCGCCCTCGCCACCGTCCCCCACATCTGAAGAGTAACCGTAGGTGGCAGATCATTCTCCCACCTTCCTGCCAAGACATGGAACACCCTCCCCATCCGCCTACGGCAGACCGAAAACCTTCTGACCTTCAGAAGACTTCTCAAAACCTGGCTCTTCGAACAGTAGCAGCTCCCCCCCTCAGCGCCTTGAGACCCTCACGGGTACGTAGTGCGCTCTACAAATGCTATGATTGATTGATTAAAATTCCTCTCTCTTAGCTTACTATTTAAACACCACCAACAATGCATAACAAGCAGAGTAGCTATTTAAGTAGCTATTTATTAAACCTTATGGGGTCCGTTGGAAGCCTCTTGAGGAGTATGAAATGTGCTGTACAAATGAAACTACAGTACTATGCAGTACCTAGTTTCTACTTTTGAATTTATCTTAGACCAGTTAACAACTACAATCCAGATATTCTCATATAATTTGAGTGGAGGCATGCTTTTTACTCTAATTTATACTGACAATAAATAAAATCGTCTACATAGTGTCATTTTATATTACATATGTATTTCAGCTATTGTATTGTGCATTTCTGTCGTTTGTTTTGTACTGTAGCACTTTTAAAATTGAGTGTTGTTATGTACACCTCTGGGAATCTCCCCAACTTGAGTTTGGTTAAGGAAACTGAAAATCTGCCTATCCAATGGAAGGTTAAATAATTATTCATATTGGTTAATTTGAAGAATAAAGTACGTCCAATCCTGTCATGTACTTGTAGTGTACTACGTCCTAGATTTACTAACACTTTACTACAGATTTGCATCACAAAAGTGGCACAAACTGGTGCTAAGTGTTGTTGTTGTATTTACTTTCCAGCATAAAGCTTGTTTTGCACTTTAAAAAAGCAGCCATAAAGTAACATAAAGTAACACTGAGCTAATTTGCTTCAAGAGGGAATACCACTGGTTGCACATGGCCATTCCATGCAACCATCTGAGTTTTTTGCTGCAAACCCCTATATTAAAATCGGTAGAGAGGGATTTGCATCAAAAAGTTATATCTTCTCTAGGCAAGTGTAATGTGTAGGGACATTTTTATTTTCTCAAAACCTTTCCAAGTTTGCATGTGTGCTGTAATGTACAGCACACATACAAACTTGAAAAACTCTGCAAACATTTTAAACATAGCTAACCATTTTTATTTTACTGGAAGGGAACTCTTCCAGGGCAAAAGCCATGCGTAACATCACACAAACACCCTTGCACCATAGTGCACTATGTGAGAGAGAGAGTGGCAGTGGGTCCAGTGTTTTTCTGCCATCTGCATTTTAATCAGCAAAGCACAGCAACTTTGGTTGTTGCACTGTCTTGCTTGAAAACTTAGTACATTTGTCCCAAACTATATGGATGTATGTTTCAAAAGGCTTTGCCATTTATTTTGTTGAACTCAGGTACACAAATGTCCATTTTGCAGCATCAGGAGTCTGGTGTTCTAATTGTCATATAGTCAATATATATAGACATTAGGGTCAATACAATGTTTGCTATTGTGGTATGTTTTAGATGACTAATTTAATGGTCCTGAGCTATCTTTTTTGGAAGGCTAGGGATGTACTGTTGATATGGCAACAATTTTCTAATTATATGGCATTAATGCCGTGTTTTCCTTATGCGGATACATTAAGTTATGTTTAACTTAGTCTGTTGAAGTAGAGTAGGTTATAAACCTTTCTAGACAGACTAGACTGAGATGCACTGTTAGAAGATAAGTGCTGTTGGGAGTTTATTGATCGGCAATAAAATGCCATATTGTTTTGGATGTATGTGGGAATGTCTATTATCTTTTTTTTACCACTTGCATAGAATTTCTTGGTGTTGGGTGTCATTGTAAGCATCATGATAGCATGTTATATGCCATTTCAGTGTAGTGTTAGACACATGTTGATTTCTAACATAATTTGTTGGTTGCTGTGTTGGCCTATTGGAATAATCTTAACAACACAAACTATGCAAGCATTACTTTGCATAAACATATATATCAGATAGCATCCATCTAGTTAAAACATTACATAAAAAAATAGTAGCCTCTAAGATTGACCCGACACTATAACGAATATGACAAAATAATCAATCAGACAGATTGTGATAAAATATTGCTATTTATTGGAGGAGGAAGAGGCACTAAAGAATGCTCTGATAGACACCCTTAACTCACATATGAGAAACTACTGTTGCAGCGTAAAGCATGGTAAAAATATTTGTTCTATGTGTATTCTCCTTACTACTCTAACTGTACTGCGCCCATTACGATTAGACAATCTGCAGCGCTTCCATTTATCACAGAGGCAATGTTACTCTGATTGGTCTTATTCCACCGATAGGAGGGGTGGAAATTAGGGTGACCATACTCCACCTTAGCTGTCAAATTAGGACCATTAATTGGCAGCCAACTCACAAATTAGAGATCAAATTTAGGTGCACCAATCTTATAACCATGCTGTAGAAATAAAGGATAGCAACAGAAAGCCACATCCTCCTAAAGAAGTTAAGTTGAGTTAGACCAAAAGCTCTGCAACAGCAATGCAAAACAAAAGAAGTAGCACCTGATGTTCTGTCAGAGGTTGATGATTCTAACTACAACACTTTAAGTCATTAGGAAACAGCACCATTTGAATGGAAGAATCAACAGAACCCAATAATAGACTCAAACAGATCATTGATTAATTTGGTTAGTGTATTAAAGATCCAAAATTATTTGCCACTAGTAATTTCTTTAGAAATTCAGTTAAGAATTGCACAGTATTAAGTACAAGTTCAGCTTGTACAAAAAGCCATACATTTAAGCAGCCTTTCTTGGATAGTTATAATCAGAATCAACTACAGAGTTACAGAGTCCTACTACCATTAAGGCAGAAGGATAGTTTGTTGTCTTAACAGCTCAGGTCTTACAAAAATGGGGAAAGAGTTCAGATTTAAAGTCCATTCAGTGTGAGTCCATTAGCATAAACAAACAAATAAAGGGATGAAAATTTAAATAGTTCGACAAAGAAGGTTCAGTCCATCAGCTACTAAGTGTAGCATCAACCAGGCAGCCCAAAAGCAAAAGATAGTTCAAAAATCGATCAGCATAGCATCCGGGTCTCGAGAAGGAAAAATCAGATTGCCGTCGCCCCTCCTTTGGGTTTTTATCTTTTATAAAGTTTTTAAGATCATCCGAGTGAGGTGGCATCACACCACCATGTTCATATTTGTGAAGTGCCACCTAGGATACTGGCAACAGTAAGAAGTTTTCCCATGCTAGTCATGAGAAACTAAAGATTCGAAAGTCCACATAGGCCTACAATTGGTGAAAAAGAAATATAACATTACTATCTAAAGTAACAGCTTCAATCCTGTCCTCACAGGAACATTTCACTGTGAACATTGAAGAAACATTCAAGCATGTTGGTTTTCAGGTATGTCGGGATGTCATTTCACTAGTAAAAAATTAACCATCATATTTAGTCAGAGGAAAGGTCAGCACTAAAAAAAGCATTTTGAAAAGGCCTTTAAGTTAACGACACATGTTTAAATTAAATGAACTCTAACCCAACATCAAATATAACTAAATTAAATTCAAATAAAGAATGTATAGAACTTTCACAAATCATTATTACATGATAATAGCTAACGATGGAAATACCTTACTACCACACATTTTCACAATATTCATCCAGGTGCATGTTTTTGCATGTTTTTCTAAATTCGTATCACAAAAATAATTTTTATATTTTCGTAAACTATAGAAGCTCTAGTATTACTTGCAAAGTTTCAAGTTTGTACTTCACCCCTACACCTTTTTGCACCGACTTTTCTAACTGGTGCATTCTCAGCAGAAAGCATGTGAAACACTAGGCCACATCACTTAACATCAAGATTCCATCAGTATACATTAATAAGCAACATGTGCATTAGAGATTTATTATTGCTACTTAATTTCTATGTATTAGTATTGTCTTGAATATATATTTTCTTTATCTCACATTTTAAAGCGCGATTTTATGGTGCTTCTACTACACTTGTCTCAGTTTTACTGGTCACTGTGTCTAACGTGTGCAAAGTGTACTTTAACCTTCCGTGATTTCAATTCATGAATGTGTCTTGTTTTCTGAATTTTATAAATCGTGCTACATCACTTCAAAGTTTGAATAACCATATTACAAGGAAATTATTGAATACTTCTAGGTAACCTAAAGTGATTCTTGTGGAAATTACACTTTTTCATGTTGCCATTGCTCAACTGGCCTGGCAGTTCAGTCTGGACTGTTCCCAAGGGGCACAGGGTCAAGACTGATTTGCATATGGCTGGGTCCAAGCTGGGGTGGCATAGTGGGCAAAAGAGCAATGGATTTAACCCAGGTCTTTTGACTGGGGTAGAATGTTTGCATTGTCAGCATTCAGTCCATCATTTGTTTGCTGTAACACTGTTCACCCTAAGTAGGATGGGTATGCCCAGGCGTGGGTCCCTTGCTCACTGTGCCACTGGAATCAAGCTAGCCTGGTTGAAGAAGGGTGACATACCCTGAAAACGGTCCCAAGATGCTTGTTTCCGGTCCAGGGAGGACCTGGCCTGGCAGTTCGGTCTGGACTGTTCCCATGAGGCAGAGGGTCAAGACTGATTTGCATATGGCTGGGTCCAAATTGAGGTGGCGTAGTGGGCAAAAGAACGATGGATGTAACCCAGATCTTTTGACTGAAAGAGAATGTTTGCATTGTCAGCATTCCGTCCATCATTTGTTTGCTGTAACACTTTTTGCCCTAAGTGGGATGGGTACGCCCAGACGTGGTTCCCTTGCTCACTGTGCCACTGGAATCAAGCTAGCCTGGCTGAAGAAGGGTGACATACCCTGAAACCGGTCCCAGAATGCTTGTTTCCTGTCCAGGGTGGACCTGGCCTGGCAGTTCGGTCTGGACTGTTCCCATGGGGCACAGGGTCAAGACTGATTTGCATATGGATGGGTCCAAACTGGGGTGGCGTAGTGGGCAAAAGAACGATGGATGTAACCCAGATCTTTTCACGGGGGGAGAAGGTTTACATTGTCATTCAATCATTGTCCATTATTTGTTTGCTGTAACGCCATTACTCATTGTGTCATCTAGGAATGAATAACTTTAGAGAATGGTTGCTCATTCACAAGATTACTATTGTGAGATAAAGGGGTATGTGCAATTTTCAGTGATTGACCAAAATGTTGAGGAAAAAATATCTTCTGGCCAAAATACAGGGGTAAGAATATTGAAGAGGAGAATATTGTGAAGGTAGGTTTATATAGGTAAGCAAAGTTTTTCTAAGCTTGACTCCAAATATACATAACTTGATGACATATTTATTGACAAGGTGTGCAGATATGGAATTAAGAATAGTAAATCTGTACCTACTTATTTGCACTTACCTTCTCAATATTCTTGTCCTCGATATTTGTGCAGCAATGCTTCGGCCATGAAATATTTCTGACCTAGATAATCTGTCAGGCAACCAAATTTCCTGCCAATATTGGCTTCAGTATGTAATTAGCACTATTAGTAAAGCCCAACTGCTCTAGTTCAGAACTTACCAGCGCCATCAAACAGGTTGATTTCAAATACCCTGCTGCATCCAACATTAATGAGATGCACAAGAGATATCCTGGGCCAAATGTATGACCATTCCGTTTTTGGGGGTGGCAAATTGTGATGTTTTGCAACTCCCAATTTGCTCAAAGTTTGTCGCTGGATAGTGCGATAACTTTTACTGCATAGCAATATATTTTTCACTTTCAACAAAGCTAGCCACAATGAAAAATGTGTCTGCAAGTTTACCTTTTGCAGAGCTCCTCTATGTGTAATGGCATTGCTGACGGGAAGATATAGGCCATAATCCAAGTAGCTTATATGTTAAGAGGGTTTCTCAATTTCTTAGTAGCTAACTTTGAGCAAGACAATATAGAGGCATTTCATTAAATGTTGGCGGTTTCAATTAAAAATATACCAGATTTTTGGGCACTGGAGTCCATGGAAATAGATGAAAAATCAAATTTGTTTTTAAATGCATTTTAAATGAATTAACTTTGAATGACTTTTGAACATGGCGAGATTGTTAATCTTTTGGGACTAGTAGATTAGTGATTGAATAACATTTGTGTGTGGAAAGTTCAATTTTCACAAAAAATTATACTGCATCACTACACTTTTGCATGAGGAAAGAGCTGATGATGTGTTGAAATTGGTAGTGTGTTCAGATCGAAATTAATTCCTATGAATTTATTATATTTTTTTCCTAGTGCTAGGGGAGTAGATGTTGCCATCTGAAAGTTGAGGTTGAAAGGTATATGCACCTTGTTCAATATATATTGTATTATTATAATTGTTATGGTGGGAATAGTTTGGGGGTTCTGTCTAATGCGTTCTGTTACATGTTAATTTCTGGCATATCAGGGTGACAATTACTGTTGTGAGAAGGTTGATAGTCCACTCACTATAAGGCATATCTGCTCTTTGTTGAACATGTGTGAAGTGGTCGGTCTCATGTGATCTGTTTGTTGTTTTGTGTTATGTTGTACTTTACTGAACAATGACATTCGTACACATTGCATTTGTTGGCTTTGCTTGTTTTTTAAAGGTGCTCCTACCAATGTGTTCTGCTGGGGAATGTGTAGTGCTTTTTGGTGCTGGGTAATGTTGGGGGCAATCTGGCAGCCAACTTAAAAACATATTTGTGCAGTACCGATTGCAATTGTAGTTTGTATTATTGCAACTTTATTGTTCCGTAAAACAATACAAATCAGGGAAAAATGGCAAGATTTAGAATCATTAAAAATACTTCCATTAGTTTTGCCAAGGAACCAATAAAGTGCAAGGGAGCATGACCTGCCATGAGACAAAGCAATGTTTGAGAAGCATGTATCTCTAGAGCTAGATACAGTATTATGTGGTTTATTTTTAAAGCTGACTTTTGGAGAGAAAAACAGTGTTAATATTTTACTTCCTTGCAGTGTTTCAACAGAAGACCACTACCAAATTGCAAACAGATGATAAAGATGTCTACTCACTTCGACAGCCAGGTACTGTAGAATATGCTAATTGTAATACAAATAACCATACATGTTTGCATTCATTGACTGAAATATAAATGCATACTATTTTCAAGAACTTAAGATGTTTGCCTCAACACTCGAAACATCAATTTTAGCTAGCAAATATCAGTCGAAGCTGTACATGTATGTAATATGGCTGCATAGCTAGCAAATATCAGTCGAAGCTGTACATGTATGTAATATGGCTGCAGATATATACTGGTGGTGATATATATGTATATATATATATATATATATATATATCACCACCAATATATATTGCAAGCACAATTCCATCCTGCCGATACAGCTACTCACACACACACAACCATACAGCCACTGAGACACCCACTACCATACTGATACAGACAGTCACAGTGCCACTCACATCACATATATTAGAAACAGTATCACTCATTAGTAGTACAAAAAGAATAGTCATGTCATGTATGCAATAGCTTAGAATATATATTTAACTCTCAGAACCATTTATGAAACACTTACACTCACTGGATGATGTCATCAGTGATGTCACTGTCCAAGTCGTGAGTGATGTAATATGTGAGGTTATAAGCAGTGCATTGCAGGGAATAAGTTATAGTAAGCTCAAGTAAACATAACTGCTGAATTTCAATGGTTTTGTAATAGTGAAATCTGAGCCTAACTATAACGTCCCTGTAACCTTTGTTTTTTTCAGTGAATTTTTAAGTTTTTTAAATTCTATTTCCTAACAATAATTTCCCTGTATCCTTTGGTTTTTTTTTTGTGAATTTCAAAGAGTTTTTTAGTTGTATTTCCTAACTGTAACCTTTAACCTTTGAGAGTGTATGTGTGAGTGTCTGAGTGGGTCTGTGAATGGGCAGATGAGTTTCTGAGTGCATCTCTGAGTCTGTGAGTGGATGCATCAGTACTTGTGTGGGTCTGTGAGTGGGTGCATGAATGTCTGAGTAGGTCTGGGAGCGAGAGCATGCATCTCTGTATAGGTCTGAGTGGGTACATTAATGTCTCAATGGGTGTGTGAGTGGGTGCATCAGTGTCAGAGTGGGTCTTTGAGTGGGTGTGTCAGTGTCTGTGTGGGTCTGTGAGTGGGCATGTGAGTGCCTGTGTGTGTCTGTGAGTGGTGCTATGTATTTTAGACTTTTGCATAATTAGGGTATTTATAAGGGAGAACTTTGGACTCTGCTCTCACCAGGATATGACAAGAAAGAAACCAATTGTGACAGTCATTATAGATGAGAATGTTACGAATGTGCTCCAATAAATCAAGGATGCTATCACCTCCATAAAGGATTTCATATCATTTTTGAATGTGGAATACAAGAGTAAACACACTTACTTTGCCTTTGCGAAGCCCAAGAAGTTAGGATCATTTGTGCTTTACTGAAGTGGAGCACGTACTATTTTTATATTTGTTATTTGTAAGTTGTTCCCGTTGAGATAAATTTTTCTGAAATGAGCATCAGGGACAGAAAGGAACATCACCTGCCCGTTTATCCGACTAGAGACCACAGTTTAGCACAAAATGTATACCCAGCTGGACTAGTTTCTACTGGTTAATTAGTAAGTGATACCTCATTTGGTAAATGCTATGTGCATATTCTATACTATAACTGAATAATGGATTATGAGGAAATGTCTCCTGTGAGCCTCTGTGCGTTTTCACAATGTGATTGTTCCTCGTGTCTCTTCTTTCAGAAATTCATGATAAAATGAATACTCCTACAGAGAATACAATGACACTAAAAAGTGGTAAATCTCTACCAAACATGGGAACTTTCTCCAAACTATATAAGGCAAGGGCATTCGTGTTATGCAGAGATGTCCTCTTTTTATTGGGCATCAAGAATGCAGCATAATTTTCTTCTGCATCAAGAAACAGAGATGCCCAGAAGGATTTAATTTTTTTTTATATTTGCAAATTTGTTGCAAAAAGTTGTGATATTTTCATTCTGCTACCGTGGATATTCGCAAAATAGGTGTGATTTTTTCAAACTCTAAAAAACATATATACACATATTGTAATTAGTGTGTGTGATCAGTAGTTTATTAATATGACATATAAAGTGAGATTTTCATAAGTAATTATATGGTTCAACACTCTTTATTCTATTTCCTGTAATCTCGAATACATTGGCATTCGCGAATATGTAGGCATCCGTGAATATCACATGACTATGGAATAAAGGGGTTTCACTGGGCAAAACACTTTCATTATTCTTGAAAGGAAGTCCCTGCCCAGTTTTCTTTTCTTCACACTTCCAGTGCTTCTATTGGAGGTTGTTATTTCAGCACCTGCTCTTTATTTCTTAAAATTCATTTTGCGTTTTTTGTGGAAAATGTTCTAAATAAAACGGCATCTCGTGGCACAGAAGATCGGCAGTCACACCTTGATGAAGACAGTTCTTTGGATGAGGAACCCTCAGTGTAATGGCAATCCATGACAAGACCCTCTCAAGGGGTGCATCAAAAAATATTCATGTGGCACAACAAGTATGTTGACCCACCTGTTATATTATGTTATGTTATTTAAATGTATAAGGCGTGCAGCTATCCCAAGGGATTTCCCGGCGCCGGCAGGTAGGGGTGAGAGAAAGAAAGTAAGTAGAACAGAATTACTGATTGAACAACCAGGTTTCTACAGAAACTACTAAAGACAGTTTCTTCCCATATAGAAATAGGAAGAGAGTTCTACAGGGTGGGGCCCAAGAAAGAGAAGGACCTACCGCCCATCGTGGTCAGTTTGATTCTAGGGATAACAAATTTAGACTGTCTAACAGAACGCAAAAGACGAGAAGGAGTGTACAACTGGATTAACGATTGCAAATATTGCGGGGCTGTTCCGGATTTAATTTTAAACATAAAGCTCAAGGCCTTAAATTTAACACGGTTCTCCACTTTTAGCCAGTGTAATTTGCGAAGAGAGTCGGTGGCTGACACCATCCTGGGTACCTGACACAGCAATCTGGCGGCTGCATTTTGCACCACTTGCAGCCTACGTATTGTAGCTTTATTGGAGCTCAAATATAAAACGTTACCGTAGTCAAGTCTAGACATAATCAGGGCCTGAACCACAGTACGTTGAACAGAAAGGGGTAACATCCACAAACCTTTTCTCAGCTATGATGGTGTACTATTCCAACCACTTGGTGGGAACCCAAAGGGAGCGCAGTGAAACATATGCATTAACATCAGCTGCGACACCTATTGAACCCGGGGATTCTATGTCTACCGAGGTCCTGCAACATCCCATTAGGAAGTCCCCTGGGGTTCCAAAGAATCAGGACATTTTGTTTGGAATGCATAAAAGTTCTCAGTGTTAAAGAACAATCAGTTGCTGTATTCTGAGGGCAGCAAAACTTCATAAGTGTAATATTTTAAATTTGTTTTGGTTGAATAACACTTGTGTCCCCAGTTTTGAGTTTTTTAAGTAAAACATGTTCCAGTTGCCATTTTATCTGCAAATAAAACAAAACACAAATGTTAAAAAACTACAAAAAGTTCTGAAAAATCACACAAAAAACAAAGGTATTCATTAGGACCACCTTTCTTGGTTTAAAGAAAGATAAATTGTATGTGTGTATGTATAAGAACGAGTATGCATGACTGAGTTTCGGTGTTGGTGGGTGAGTGGTTGCAGGAGAGTGTAAGTGGATGTGTTTGAGTGAGTGGGTGTATGGGTGAGTGAGTAAGTGGGTGACAGTGACTATATGGGATCATGAATGAGTGTATGAGTGTTTGTATGGGTAAGTGAGTATGTAAATGAGTGGCTGTATTGGTGAGTGAGTGAGTGTGAGTGGCTGTATGGGTGTGTCAATAGTTGCATAAGTGGCTGTGTGAGTGAATGAGTGGATACATGACTGGCTGTATGAGTGATTGAGTGGGTGTGCGTGAGTCGTTATATGTATGTGAATGGGTGATTGAGTGGCTTTATGGGTTTGTGAATGAATGTGCGAGTGTTAGTATAGGTAAGTGAGTTGGTGTGTGAGTGGCTGTAAATGTTATATGAGAGGGTGCATGGGTGAGTGAATGAGTGTGTGAGTGTCTGTATAGGTAAGCCATTGGGAGTAACAGTGCACACATGGAGAGTGACTGGGTGTGTTAGTGATTGTTTGGGTGACTGGGGTGGGTGTATGTGTGGCAGTATGGGTGAGTGAGTGTGTGTGAGTGTCTGTATGGGTGAGGCATTATGTGTGAGTAACTGTTGTGATCTGCATGGTGTACATTCTTTGCAGCAGGCATATTAACCCTCTGCGCTGCCTTAAAATGTTTACTAAAGAAAACTCAGAGAGTTAACTTGACATTGTTAGAATTGCATCAAAATTGCTGGAGTCAAGGAACATCGCAGCAGGTGCTATTAAAACAATAATATACCTGCAAACATGGCGTTCACCCCACCCACACCCCGATGTCCACACCTGGTATAGTGGCACTGGTCACACCCCCCCTAGAGCCGCCCTGGCCTCCCGGCTGAGCCCTATTACCAAAGAAATGCAGCAGGTCTTCCAGGGACATCGTAAGGTTTTTGGGGGCCCTGGACCAAACCCATTGTGGGGGCCCCTGTTCAGAACAGGTTTGAATTTATTATTTCATTTCAGCTCTTTCTTGCCCTCTTAGGCCAGGTCACTGACAGTATACAGGAGCAATCGTCCGAATTCTAAATGTGTTTACATCTAATGTTCAGGGATAGTGATGTGTGTTATCAATATTATTACACATCAGCAGTTCACTAATTTTCTGCAAATAATATCTGTGACACACTCCAATTTCTCATATGTTTGGTCCTATTGCGATCTAAAAGAAACCTTTTTATGGATGTTGCATGAGAAATAAACATTTCTCTGCAGAATGGCTATAATAGACTCTCACACATCACCCACCTTAATAAGAAATTGAGGGATAATGTTACTCAAAACAATCGGTTTAGTAATTATTCAAGGTCATCACGGCAAGACTATCAGGAGGCTCCCCTTAAAGGATGGGCCCTGGGCCAGAGCCCACTTTGGCCATGCCTTAAATCGACTCTGAAGTCGCAGCCCTGCCAAGTACTACGCATCAGTTCTTAGACTCACGCATTTCAGTGTGGTGGTCTGCATCACTGCACTGAAATGCAAAGTCATGCATAATTGCAGGTCCTCAGGAGCGCTAGTAATCATGCACTAATACTGACTGATTGATTTTCACTGACTAACTTTAACTCCTGTGCTTATTTTAACTGACTGAGTTTAACTCCTGTGCACTTATTTCAGTGTTTTACTAACTGCTCCCCCCAAGCAAAACAAAGTTGAGTCAGAATCATAACTTTCACTAGATGCGGGTGGGGCTAGGCATTTATGCGTTTATGTGAGCGCAGCAAGAGGGGGCAGAGCCAAACCCGTCAACGCCCTGACCAAGCGGTGCAGAAGCAGCGATAGCCCATGCTCTCAAAGGCAACCTGGTGGTAAATTCTGAGGGGGATTTACGGGGAATGATAGGGGATCATGTTCATCCGAGCTGGGCAAGTATGACTTGATGGAATGGTGGAGCCGCCTATCGCCGTGGAGTCAAGTGTGCGACATACGGGTTAAATATGTCACTGCTAACCGTGCGCCTCCTTCGCCTGTTTCACACTGCGTCTGCTAGGCCTCTTGTGCTCTTGTGGATTCGAATATTTGCTTTCTAAGAGAGGGTAAGTTGGCATATAATTGACAGAGCTGAGCCGGACATCCTGGTTGGCTGTATGGTATCCACATTGAGAAACATACTGTCCGTTTGTACAGTTTTCTTGAGAGGCCAAAGTTTGTCCCCGTACAGCTGCTACTGAGCCAAAGAATCATGATCCGGTAGGCGTTTGCCAAGGGAGTTGTTACAGTGAAGCGGCCAGTACTAATTGCTGCTCCTTATTAATGGCACAAGTGTGCCGCCCCCTGGTGCCGGTCCAAATAATTTCATCACCAGGGCGTTAAGTAAGTAGAGCCGCCGGCCTGGTCAGTGCTAGTGGTGTGTAGTTCTGTGACAGCCTGTGGCTGCAGGGCTGTATTGGTTACATCATTTTCTTAACAGTACGATCAGGTTAGCTAAGTTAGTGCTCTTCCAATTTGGGGGCCTGCTCAGGGACGCAATTAGACCCGAACTTCTGGGGGAGGGGGGAGCTTACAGTCCCAGCCAGAGGTTAGATTTACTGTTCCCACTCCAAAGTAAGTAAAAATTGGGAAAGTGTTGGACTTCGAAGAGGTTAGATTTACTATTTCCACCGTAGCATAAGCAAAAGTAGGGAACGTTTTGGAGTTTAAAGGGTTTGGATTTACTATTACAACTCGTAATTTTTTCATTAAAATGTATAAATATCAAACAAAATAAAAAATGAAACATATTTAAAACAAACTGTATATCTATATTAATTTTAAATCAAATTAAATTACATTTTATAATATACTTTTTATATGAAAAATAAATGGAAAATATAAAAATGATAAATATTTAAAATATATGCAGTTCCCTCATTACTACCAAAAAACAAACACAAACAACCACTACCAAACAATTAAAATGAGTAAAACAAATATAAACATGAAACATTCATATTCAAATAATTATTACATAAAACAGAAAAATTATAAAAATTAAGAAAAATAACATTATTTTAAACTAATCAGTCAACAATTAGTTAAAAATCAAAATAGCAATTACCCTACCTATTTATTAATTTACTTAATTATCAATTAATACATTCATTTAAATTAATCATTAACTATAAATTAAAAGCAATCATTTACAACCCACTAGTAAATCAGAAATGTCTAATTACATTTAAAAACAATTAAATATCATATTAAAAATTACAGACGATACAAAAAACTAATATAATACTAATACCTTATAATGCCATAATAATTAATATTTATCAAAATTATTAAAACAATATTTTAGAATAAATAAAATATTACATACTACTACATTTAAAAAAACCTATATCATGTACCTATAAACACAACATGCATACCTTCTATGTTCTGCCCCAGACTGTTTGAACCAACATTGAAGAGATATGCCTGTTATAGCTGTTATGTGCAAAGGTTAAAACGTTCCCATACTGACTACCAGCCCTTTTTTTCTTCTCAAGAAGGAAACTCGGGTGTGCTGGAGATAAGACTCCAGACACTGCCCAGCCGAGCCCACAACACAATCTGCTCCTCTCTATTCACAAATGAAATGCAGCAAGTCTACAAGCACAACGTGCTTGTAGACTTGCTGCCTTTCATTTGTTAATAAGGAACAACAGCAGGGCAGATTGTGTGCCTTTGTTAAAGTAATCATGTTTATTGCAGTGCATGACGGGCGCTGTGATTAACATGATTACTTACAAAAAGCCTCACAATCTGACCATTTTCGCGCCGCACACATTTTAAAAGTGGTGACGCGAAGGTCCTTCGTTGCCTGTGTGAGCTTTACATTTTATAATGCACGCTACAGGAGACATAGGTGCATGTGGGCACACATGCGCACCTTAGAGGAAACAGTGGTCACTATCTCTGTGAGTGGTAGTATTGGTGGGTGAGTGAGTGGGTGTGTTGGTGCCTGTATGTATAAGTGAGTAGATGCATGAGTGCCTCTAAGGGTGAATAAGTGGGTATGTGAGTGGGTGTATGGGTGACTTTATGGGTGAGTAAGTGGGTGTGTCAGTGGTTATAAATGGTGAATGCGAGGGTGTATGAGTGTATGAATGGGTAAGTCACTGAGTGTGTGAGTGTCTCTATGGGTGAATGAGTAGGTGTATAAGTGGCTGTATGGGTGAGTGAGTGAGTGTATCAGAGACTGTATGAGAGACTGAGTGTCTGTGTCAGTAGCTGTATGGGTGACTAACTGGCTGTGTTAGTAGCTGTGTAGGTGAGTGACTAGCTGTGTCAGTAACTGCGTGGGTGAATGATTGGGTGTGTCAGTGGTTAGATGGGAGAGTGACTGGGTGTGTTTGTGATTGTATGGGTGACTGAGCGGGTGTATGAGTGGCTGCATGAATGAGCGAGTGTGTGTTAGTAGCTATATGAGTGAGTGATTATATGTGTCACTGGTTACATGGGAGAGTGACGGGGTGTGTTTATGATTGTATGGGTGAGTGAGTGACTGTATCAGTGACTGCCTGAGAGACTGTGTGTGTTACTAGTTGAATGGGTGAGTGACTATCAGTGTTAGTAACTGTATTGGTGACTTAGTACATATAAGTGGGATGTTTGGTTGAGTGAATAGATGTGTTTGTAACTGTATGGGTGAGGGATTAGCTGTGTCTGTGGTTATGTGGGAGAATGACTGGGTATGTTAGTGATTGTATGGGTGATTGAGTGGATGTATGAGTAACTGCATGGGTTGGTTAAATGAATGTGTGAGTATCTGTATGGGTGGGTCAGTGGGTGTGTGAGTGGGTGCATAGTGACTGGGTGAGCTAGTGGATGCATTTGTAGCTTAATGGGTAAGTGATTGGATGTAAGAGTGACTGATTCTGTTAGTGAGTGTGTGGGTGACTGAGTGGATGTAAGAGTGACTGTATGAGTGAGTGGGTATGTGAGTGTGTGGGTGTGTGAGTACCTGTAAGGATGAGTGACTGTAACAGTGACTGTATGAGAGACTGAGTGTGTATATAACTAGCTGTATGGGTGAGTGAATGGCTGCATTAGTAGCTGTATAGGTGACTGAGTGGGTGTATGAGTGACTATTTTGGTGAGCAAATGGATGTGTTTTTAACGGAATGGGTGAGTGATTAGGTGTGTAAGTTGTTACATGAGAGAGTGACTGTATTTGTATTTGTATGGATGACTGAGTGGGTGTATGAGTGGTTATATGTGTGTTAGCTGTAAATGGGTATGTGAGTATCTGCATGTGTAAGTGACTGTGTGGTAGAACCTGTATTGGTAAGTGAGTGGGTGTGTTACTGACTGTGTGGATGAGTGAGTGGGTGTGTTAGTGGCTGTATGGGTGAGTGACAGTGTATATGAGTAGCTGTATGACAGTCTGTCTTGGTGTACCGTTTCAATCCAATAGATAGTGTGATTCATCTGTTTCAAAACAAAAAGAAAATATACATAATTTAGTATTTAAGTTAATATTACTTCTTACAAAAATGTGCAATAATCTTTAAGTTTCTGTAATGCAAAAGTTCATACTATAAACAAAACAGTTCCATTTTAATGCTATAGTAGTATTTTGTACTATAGAAACCATTTCCAATTTTAACTTTTCTTTGCTTTTGTACTTGTTTACCATAATGAATGTACTGTATAAAGATTCATCCTTGAACAGTGGGGTGAAAACAATTATAAAGATTGTAAAAATAAACCTTGTTTTCAATTCCTTCACCTGCTGGTTTCTTTTTCTAAAATCAATTTTGGTACTTTATAATTCATTTACCAATAATATGACATCTGGTGGCATTGAGAATCAGTTGCTACATCCTGTTGGATACAGGTATTTTGAGGAGCAACCCCCAGCCAAGTGGCAATCAATTGCATGCAATTTTTTCACCTTCCCCTCCATGCAAAAGAAAGTGGTGGCAAAGCAGGTCAAGTGATCTTTATATGTCAAGACCCTTTCCAGGGGTATGTCAGAAATCTTTGTGTGGCACTACGAGTATTTAGACACATCTAAAGATGCACCACTCCAACTACTGTTGAAAAAGATAAATAACATAAATATAAGTTAGCATTATATTTCCAAAATTCCAGAAACAAAACAGTCCGCATTCTTTCTACTATACTCGTATATCACATTATAGTAAAATATTTCATTTTCCCTTTTTCCCTGTTCTTAGCTTTGGAGCTTGTACACTATAAATGATGTACTCTGCAAAGATTCATCCTTGAACAGTGGGGAAAAAACTATTGCATAGATTGTACAAAAACAAAACTGCACAGCTTATTACTACAAATAATTGACACTATGCATTGCAATCCTTATAATTATTTAATCAATTGTTTTACCTACAGTTACAGAACTAATCATGACAAACATAAGTTAAAAATCCCTGTTTTATTATTATATCTGGTACAATACTACTAAGAGATATAAAGCACACTTGAAATTTGGATATCCTTTGTAAAACATCACCCCTGGTAGGCCAAATAATGTTTTAAATACTGATTATCCACATAAATGAAATATCGTACTCCACTTTTTTAAAATAAGAAATCCTTCCTAGAACTTTAATTGAAGGAAGAAGAGGTAGACATGTGTAAGGAAAGGCAGTTTTTCCTTGGATTTAAGGTTTGTGTCATTGCATTCCGTCCATCCAGTTTTACTCTTTAAACAGACAGTATATTGTCCAGATGTTACATTAAGTCCCTTGTGAAAGATGATAGCCATAGTAGTATAAGTTCTTCCAGAAACTGATATTTGTCCAGCTTCGAAGTTTGTAATTTCAGTTTCCAATTTAGATTCATATGCTCTGCATCATTGTATTATTAATATAAGGTATTTTCTACTTCTTCTATGCAATGTAGACATAACATCTGATGTACAATTTGGGCAGGTTATGGTTTTGTTTGCTTTTGATCGATCTATCCAAAAATACAGTTTTGGAATCTGGAAGAGTTAAGTAAAAAAAATTGTTCAGAATTTATTTGAGTGGTAGACGTTAAAGAGCAGTCTTCACAGCCATGGCTCCACGTGTAACTTAGTCCAAATAAGTAATCTATATTTTTCTTCTTTTTCTTCTAAAACTCAAAGGAGGGCCATTATAAATTCCTATGCAACTTGTTGACGTTCTAAGTCAATTGTACTGACCCACTACATATATCTACTAGGTCTCAAATGCCTGAAGCACGATGTATTACAGTCTTATCACTATGTAAATGTTGCAGCAAACCAAACAGTACACAACATAATCTCTTCTGTGGTTTCTGTTCAACTGCATTTATAAGATGTGGTAAATTAAACAGTACATTGAGAACAACATCAGCGTAGCAGTTGGCACCAGAAGGGTTTGAGAACTTGTAACTGACAGTCTCCTTCATTCTCCAGTTTTTTTTCATAGCACCTCCCTTGATCTGCTTCTTTTTCATCTATTGAGGAACATCTGTTGATTGTTTTGTAAGTTTCAGCTTAGGACAGATTATCATTTTCTCATTAATAGGATACTGTCCTAAATGAGGAGCATCTACATTTGTTAACTGATTGTACTCTCTGATACAACTTGCATCAGTACTATTTTTATCATCAAAATCCACCCAAAGCAAACCAGACAATGTTCTAACTCCCAGCAATGCTACATATGACATACCTTCTTTAAATACAGTACTTTCAATATTAATAAAAGCTGCGTCTACACTTAATCCTTGTGATTTATGAATAGTTACAGCATATGCTAGAGAGACTGGGAACTGCTGCCGCCAGAAATATAAGTCTTTCACAAGCAAAAAACGTACAACGCATCAGCCAATCTGCTTCACCCCATCAATCTGATCAAATTTTTTGGCTAAGTATTCAACCTCATCCCTATTAGCAAAATTAATGAAATCAATAACTTTTCCCATCGCACTATTTACTAATCCTGCCTCAACATTTAAATTACACTGCAAAATTATTCTACTGTGTTTGCACACGAGTAAACATTTTTCTAATCCTGAATACAGATTTTACCAATGAATACAATTTTGCTTGTAGTTTTTCACTTCACAATACTGTCACCCCTTGGTGTTCCGTTTTATTGATAGGTGTAATTTCCAAAATGTCTTCTTTCTCCAGTTTTAGTATTTGTTTATAAATATTGGAGCACTCTTGATGTGTAAGCATTAATTAGACTATAGAGTTCCCTTCTCCAATGAAATTGAACATTATCTGTGCTGCTGTGTTTTTAGAGGATAATAGATTCTTGACAAACTGACTTTAAAAAGAAAATTTTCCCTCCTTTGTTAGAACTCCTATTTTAATGTCCTTCAGAATATTTCCATAATCCACTTCAGATGTTTGACGCATATTATTCAGTAGTTCCTTTTATTGGCAGGTTAGCCAAATGTTTATATTGCCAATACTTCCAAAAGAATTCCAAGTTTCATCATGGAGAAGAGTCTTAAAAACAGGCGGTCCTTTGACTGGGTTGTTGAACCTGGCCCTTTTTGCAGGGATGTTCCCAAAACCTTTTGCCTTCCTCCTGTATTTTTTCTGACCTGTTTTGCTTGGCTTTATAACTCTGGGTACTTTACCACTGCTGATCAGTGCTGAAGTGCATGTGCTCTCTCCTGTAAACGTTTATGATTGGTCTGCACCTGTTTGACATATTTAATTTACCTGTAAGTCCACTGTACAGTGGTATCCTATACACCCAGGACCTGTAAAGTAAATGCTACTAGTAGGCCTCAGCGCTCCTTCCACCACCGACAGAAGTAGTCTTTCAAACCTGTCTCAGGTTTTTTCTACTGCAGGGCCTGCATGCTCTGTTTACTACCACAGTAACTTGGCATTTGAATGACTTACCAAGTCTGAAACTCTCCTTTTACGATATGTTGGTCAACCCTAAGGTAGGTGCTGGGTAGCCCTGTGGGCAGGGTGCTGTGTAGGTAAAACGTAGGACATTTGCCTTTGTTGTGTGGCATGTCCTGGTAACAACGATCAGCTTGTTTGGTTTCTCACTGTTGTGAGGCTGCTCTTTGCACATGTTGGCATGGGGAAGTCCCTGATATGTGTTTCAGTGGTAATTTCTGATCTGGAAGGAGTAGCATTGCCATGTTTGGAATAGTGGGGATAAATCATGCTTATTGGTGAAAGCTGATTTTTTATTACTATTTTAGAAATGCCACTTTTAGAAGTGGGTATTTCTGTGTGTTATGACTAACAGTGGACGGAGAACTCCGCTCCGCTTGCGAAGTGTACGGAGTTCTGCCTACTACACGTTCCTCGAAGAACGCGTAGTAGGCAAAACTCCGCACTCTCAGCAGGGGAGCGGAGTTGGCCAGCCCCCGCCACCCACCCGCCCTATTAACAATAAGTAAAAACTTCGAATAAACGATTTGATTACAGAAAAACACCTTACCTTAGCTGTGGCGTCTCCGGTACTGCCCTCTTCCTCTTCATTACGTTCTTGGTCAATACTACGCATTCGCAGTCACGCACGTGATGAAGAGGAAGAGGGCAGCCCGGGGACGCTGCAGCTAACGTAAGGCATTTTTCTTTACCTTTAAATCGTTTTTTAAAAGTTGTTACTTATTGTTAATACGGCGGGTGAGAGGCGGGTGGCATAGCGGAGCTACGCGGAGTTTCACGGAGTTTGTTTTCAACTCTGTGGCACTCCACGTAGCCCCACTACGCCCACTACGACCAGGGTTAGTTATGATCATTGTGTTTTGCAGCCTGACTCTAATCAATGTCGGGCTTAGACTGACAGGGGACTGTTTTGTGCAGTCTAAAGTGAGTTGAGGTGTGCCCCGCATATCGTGATGGGTCTTTCTGAGCTAGAGTGGCAGAATGAGTTGTCACCTGCACCTGAATAGGGATTGCCTCCCTTTTACAATGTTGTCTCTGCCCCCCTTAAGTGTGTAGATGTGAATAGGGGTGTTGTGCACTTTTTAAGTATGCATTGAATTTACCGCCACATCAAAGACATTATGAGTATAAGTACAGGGGCTCTGACCCCATGATTAAAGACACTGCATGGGACTTGCAACCATGCACTGCTGGCTCTACAGACTTCACTTTGTCAGAAGGAACTGTTATGCTACCAGGAGGAACTGTCATCCTGTGCCTTGCTGAGCTGCAAGAAGGACTGTCTGCTTCCCTATAAGGACTCTGTGTGGTGGCCTGCTGCATCTATTCCTGCTTGGTTCCCCTAGTGATCACTCAGGGCTTTGGTGGCCTGTCCTATGCTTTTGAAAACTTAGCGCCCGGTGACCGCTTTGTCTGGATTTCTGCTGGACAGCCAAAGGACAGCGCGTGGTGAGCGCTCCTCTGTCTCATTTGGGTGGTGGGCATTGCTTCAAGCTCCACAACAAGCATGTGTGGAGTTCTTTCGACTTTCAAAAAACCACCTTGTGTTCTGGCCAGAAATTGCCCTTAACTTCCTTATTTCACAGTGCGTGGTGAAGCGCTTACCCATGTTCAATTCTTTGACGAGGAGCAGCTTGGGTATGGTTTAAAAATCGTCCCCCACCTCCTGAAACTGGACCACGACGTGCTGTGCCATCTAGTAGCACCACCTCTGCCCTCAACAGTAGCATGGTCGGCCATCTGAACCACCTCCCGAGTGGGGCCCCATACCCAGGTCCAGTGCTGAAAGTGAGAGTGTAACGAAGACACTGCTGGCCCTGTATTGAAGCCAGCGGCAAAACTAATCCATGCGGATCATAGGCAGCACTCGTCAGTTTGTGTCCTTGCAGCCACTCAACAAGAACCCCCCCTCCCCAAGGCTCCACTCCAGTGATGCTGCAACTGCTATCCTGGTATTGCGGCATACCCGGATCAGTGTATTTTGGGTGCTGCCTCCCTACTCAGACTTGGACTTGTTTGCCCCAACCCCATCAGCCCGTGCAAGGAGCAAAGCTGGGTGGGGAATTCTCGGTGCCCTGTGTCCGTCACAGCTGCACTGCGTGGTTGCGTACAGCTGCTTGTGTAAGTCTTGCACTTTGAATCTGCCGTGTGGGGGTGCACTTGTTTTTTTGTGCCATTTTGGAGCCAGCCCTTGATGAGGGACCCCGTTAGAAACCTGCCGCATTAAGTGAAAACTGCCTGAAAGTGCCATAGACAATCTAATAGGAGCACAGGTGTGCCGTGCCCTATAGGTTTCTGGTGATGCATGTGTTTTGTCCCTAAGTCACAAAGTAGGAGTGCAGGAGTGCTGCACTCTCAGTTTATGATATTATTTAGGGAGCCATGTACTTTATGACCTATGGTGATCTATGTGTTTTCTACCTAACCTAACTGCTGCATTTTATGCCCTGATATTGTTATTTATGTTGTTTTATACCTTGCACTGATAGAATAACAAATATCATTTCACATCCGGCATTATATGTACAGTGATCGCATATGGTGTTTTTATGGTGTTTTCAACATATAAGTCTTTAATTCATTGCACTTACTGTGATGTCTTAACAATTGCCTAGTTGTCAAAATGATTATTAGTTTATGTTGTTTTGGTCTATGTGTTATATAAAATATATGATATGGTTTTATATAATATTGTGTGGAGTTTCTTTTGTTGTGTAATTATTGTGTCACAGGTTTGTGTGTATCCCAAATGCTTTCCACATTGCCTCTAGGATAAGCCTGACTGCTCGGCCAAGCTACCAAGGAGTTGAGCAGGGGTTATCCTGGGTGTGTAACTCCCGTATCCTTACTAGAGTGGTGTGTGTTGCCTGACTTAGCTGCATACCCTAGCCAACCAGAAACCCCATTTCTAACAGAGGTAAGTTGCAGTAGGTCACCGAAGACAAATAAATGCTTTCCACCAAACACTATGTCATAGTCTGTTTTTAAAATCTGTCGCATTCTCAAGTGTATGAAGGCAATGATTACGTTTGAGACCATGCTCACCTCATTGATGATTAAAAGCTTCAGTTTCTTCAATACCCTTGACACCTCCTGACAAGCTTCACCTGATGACTTCTGATATTCCAGTTTATTGTTATGTTTAACAGGTAGCTAAAGCAGTCGATGTAAAGTCATTCCTTTAATGTTGTGTGCAGCTAATTCAGTTGATACTGTTACTACACACACTAAATTTGATTCTGTTGTCCTCTGTAGGTAAGCGGTGAGAAATGTATTTAAAAAGCTTTTTTTCCAATGCCAGCTTGACCACTGATGAATAAACGTACTGCCTTAAGTGATGAGCAAATGCATTCTTTCTTCTTGTGGAGGGATCCATGCTCTATTTTCTCTTTTACCTCCATAAAAATTTCTTTCTGTTTGTTATTCAGTTGTCCAAATAACTGTTTGAAATCAACAGTTTACTGTCTTGCTAGTTTCATTGCAGTTTCCACCTTATTCATGGCTATTGCGGCTTTGTTTTCATTAATGTGTTGTCCAAGAGGATCTTGATTCAGTGGTCCAGAACTTTGGCTGCTTTGTGAGTATCAGCTGCAATCATTTCTTCCTGTTCAATCTCATCATTTAGCATTTGCAAATAGTTTGGGAAGACTGAACAATGAATGCTGTCTTTCACAGCATTGAGAAAACAGCTTAATAGCCGTCATACTCTCCAAGTAATTTTGTTTTCTATATCCATATTAGCATTCCACATTTTGAGAATCACAGGGATATAGACATTAATATACTTGGAGGCCTCTGTTCTTCTCTGGTTGTAAGTGTTTTTCGATGATTTTCGTGGCAGTGTATGTCTGACTGCAGATAAAAAGCAGTTCACTCTTCCTTGGGAAATGACAGGTCATGAAAATCCAAAACGACATCTTGTATAAACTTTTCCTTTAACTCTGTATTTTCAATGGCAGTACTTCCCATATCCAGCGCAGAACATGTCTCGGGCCGTTTTCACTACTGCATTTCCATCTGGCGCATGTCACATACTGCTCTATGAAAGAGAGTACAGACTCATCAGTGTCTGTTCCAAATTTTGGAGAATCTTTATCCATAACAGCATGTGAATATGAGGAGAACCTCTTGCTTGGTACTCTTTGCACCAAAAGAAATCAGATACTTAGCCAAAAGGAGGATTTGCTTTGTTGCAGATGAAAGACCACTGGATTTAAGCCATTCTGGCTGATGAGGGGTGAAACTCCAAATCCAGTCCTAAGATGCTTGTTTCCGGTCCAGGTAGGACCTGGCTTGGCAGTTCGGTCTGGACTGTTCCCATGAGGCACAGGGTCAAGACTGATTTGCATATGGCCGGGTCTAAACTGGGGTGCCATGGTGAGCAAAAGAATGATAGATTTAACCCAGATCTCTTGACTGGGGTGAATGTTTTGATTTGTTCTGCATTCGGTCCACCAACTGTGTGTCTTTTGCTTTCCCGCCCTAAGTGAGCCGGGTATGCCCAGCAGTAGGTCCCGGGCTCACTGTGCCTCTAGATTCACGTTATCCTGGTTGATAAGAGGTGAAATCCTGAAACCCATCCTAGCATGCTTGTTTCCGTTCCAGGGAGGGCCTGGCTTGGCAGTTCGGTCTGGACTGTTCCTGTGAGGCACAGGATCAAGACTGATTTGCATATGGCCAGGTCTAAAATGGGGTGACATGGTGTGCACACCATCAATTGTGCGTCTTTAGCAGATGAAAGACAGCATGACTTAAAAGTTGTGGTTAAAATATCTACAAACATTAGCAAGATCCAAGGAGCAAAGTCCTACTGCTGTCTTCGCATTGGTGTCCTTAATGTTTAAGTTTACTCATCTAAAACATTCAATCAGGTCATCCATCTCTTACTCTGCACACCTGAGTGTCAGAAAGCGAGTAGGTTCACCGAGGTTTTTGAACATACATTTCATTTTTCCATGATGACGATACCTATACTCGTTGGTGCCACATTGGCACGCCATCAAATTAATCAAGCTGTATTCTGTTTTTTCATCCTTTCCATGAACTTTGTCAAGGAATTCCTTTGCAGAGAGATTTTGAAGATTAAACCCTGTCTTCAGTATGTGGTTTACAGCATATGAAAGTCCAGACAAGTCACTCCCAAACAGAATATGGAACATGAATGGAATACACTGGCGAAATTTTAGATCCTCTGAATATAATCTGGTTGACTGGTATTCAGCTGCTAATATCTGTATGGGGCGGTCATCATAGTGGCCACCTGCTCCAGTGGGAAATAGTTGCGTAAAACAGAAAATCTCTAAACATTTCTCCCACACACTCATAGGAGCTACTTTTGCTTGTTTCATTTGAAAGAGATCAATAGCATCACCAATGAGTTCTTTAGAATGCAGGGCATGGACGCTGTAGTGTTCTTCTGATAAGAATCGATCCACTTTTTCAATCTGTCCACTTTATGGTAACGTTTCATCCTCCACACATGTTATATCTTGAACAGCATCAACATTTCTATAATAAATATTATTTTGTACCAGGTATAATGTCGCTTTTCTTACTTAAATAACATCCACTAACTCTTGCGATATATTTTTACTCTTTGTAGGCACACCATTTACTAGAGTGATAAGTAGTTCATCAATATTTATCTCTACCCCTACAGTTTTAATATTCTGTTTAAAATCTAAAGGTAAGTAAACAATTAATTCTTTAAGGTCTTTCTGTAGCTCTGTCTATAGTAATTTTCCTGTCTTCGGTTTAATACAAACTATTACTTGAAATGGGTGTACACATTGTATGAGAATTGATTCATAAACATATATGGGCTAGATGTACCAAGAATTGCTTTTGCTATTCTATAATATCAAAATTTACTGATTTGCTATTACAGAATCGCAAAATGCAATGTATGTAGGTTTCGCAATAATAATTGCGATTCCTACATATTCCTTAATTGCAAATCGCAAATTGCAATTCGCAATTAAGGAATACCTTCCCATTTATTCCTATGGGCCTAGAGGCCCATAGGGATGAATGAGAAGACTTTCGCAATCATTGAGTACCCAATAGGTACTCCCAAATTGCAAATGCAATTTCAAGGGTGCAAGGGTGCCAAGAGGACACCCTGTTGCACCCTGGAAATATGCATGTGTGCACATGGGGCACACATACATGCCCTAAGGGCATGCATATGCGCCACATGGCACTTTAAAAAATGCAAAAAAGTGCATTTTTCTAGGAACTGGCAAATCACCACCAACTTGAAGTATGGCCAAATAGCAAATTTCTGGTGCTTCCAGAATTGCATAAGAGGAATTGCAATTTGCAATTCCTTAAATGCATTCTTTGTTATCCTCTAACTTATCATTACATCACTTACATATAATTTGTTGTGTGGATAACTCAAAGCGTTCCTTTAAAAATAAATAAACATCAAATCCTTCCCACGTATAAAGTTTCTTTTTTTTTTTTTTAAATGATCTTTTTGTAATCGTTTTAATTAACTGCACAATAAATATCTATCTATCTTACCACTTATCTCTGTTCTCCTGTTCAGCATTTGAGTATAAAACTACATTGCCAGTTTAGCTTTTGTGTTGAGTGCATTGACAACAAATAAAAACACAGTTTGGTTCCTCTGAAGAAACTGTGTTAAAATTCCTAATGTCTTCTGTAAAGTTATTAACACTAATACATGTATCCTATTTCTCTACACCTGCACCTTTTCCCTCTACTCCTGTTCAGGACCAAAAAAAAGAAACTGAACATCTTCACAAACTTTTTCTACCCCTGCTACTGTACCATGCAAAAGAGCTCCTCTACTCCTAAAAACAGGGCAGAAGTTTTGACATTGTAAAGCCTCCTAACTAAATTTTGCATTTTAGAGTGGTGAACAGCTAACATTCTGAAGTGATGAAAGCTGCTTTGGCACACTCTCTTTGATAGACACGCTAGTGAATGTCTCTGTAAATTTGTATAATTTCTTACTTTGCATGAAAATAAATCTTGCAAAATCCCTATTTTCTGTTTCAGACTTTTGATGGAAAGTTACATAAGAAATATATCCATAGATCCCTGCAGAATACTGCAAATACTGCTACAGTTCCATTTGTATACAGGGGCCTGTCTACGTCAACCTTGTATCTTTTCAGCTATCACTTCTTCAACATTCCTAGGAAGCATCAGTGACATAATATCAAACACACCAATATTGTGACGCATAAATATCATGTCAAAAATATAGTCGACACAAATATAATGTTTCTAACTTATAAAGGTAAGAGAAAAAGTATTGAGTTAAGAAATATCATTTACGCTAATATCATTAAAAATAAGACAACAATTTTTGAATGAATACACAGTTTAAAATAGTAAAACATAAAAAATAAATGTAATTCATAACTATAATATAATATTTATTACATACATTTAAGTAACATTTAAGAATAAAAATAAATATAGACTTATGGAACCTTACACACATAAAAACGTGTGTGTGTGTGTGTGTGTGTGTGTGTTTATATATACAAAACTATTATAAACCACTAATATTAAATATATATTTTCCATTATATAAATGTTTTGTGTTTTTTTATTTATTAACATAAAAGGCATATATTTCTACATATATATATATATTCAAATGTCTATATATAAACACATAAAACATTAGAAAATAAAAAATGAAAACAAATAAAAACATAAAAAAGCCATTTACTAAAAATATTAATTTAAACACTCAAAAATTATACACAAATATATAGATAATATAACATTAAACAATAATAATAATATTGCATATATTTAAACAATAATACAAATATAGTAAACTGGTTAAAAAACTAGACAAACTATTACCACTGCAGTCTATAGGGGTCTCTGACACACCCCTATAATGCAGCCATGGGGTCAGGGTACCTCTATACTGACCCCTTATACCACTTTTCATGTTTAGTTTTAGACCCCAAGACCGTGTCCCATTACTCAAAATGGTGGCCGCAACTTTCTACACAGGTTGCGGCCAGCCAATCATGGCATTCATATTGGCGTGCGCATTCCCAATTGATCTCCAAATTGTCATAAATTATTTACGCACCTAGCTATAAAAATTTGGATTTTCTTTAATAGCTCCAAAACTACTAAACAGATTTACACCAAATATCAAAAAGTGTGCTTTCTGGACCAAGAGCTATCTTTCTGGCAAATTTGGTGTAGATCCATCCAGGGGTTCGGGCTGAAGTGTGTTAAATCTTTATGGGAATTAACATGGGAAACACACTTTTTTTGACCCCCACCTTTCCTCGGCCTCCACATGGCGGATCACCCCGAAACTTTCCAAGCACAACTAGAATCAGTGGCGCACTTTTTTGGAAAGTTTTGTGAAGATTCATTGAACGGCACCAAAGATATAAGCAAGTGAAAAAATGCTATTCCTATGGAAACTAGGTCCTAACTATATGTACTGGCGACCATCAGTAGGTTATATATATATATATATGGGTGCCTCAGGTTTCCACAGGGGTCTCTCTAGGGGAACCAAGAGTTAGCCTAGGATGAGTCTTGATCAGACAGTTCCTGGAACATCGACACAGGTGCAGAGTATCCCTCTTATGCTTTGTTCAAGTCCTGATTTCGCAGACACAGGTTTCTTCTTTTGTCCTCTTCCATGTAGGTTTTCAGAACTGAGTTTCTGGTATCAGGGGTAACCCATAAATCCTAGATTTTGGGACGTTAAGGGTGTGGATGCAAATGGCCAATGGGCTGCTTGCTGCAGCGGCTAATCCACCTGTGGAGTGACTACATGTGGGTACGTAGGTCACCTTTTCTACCCAGACCACTCTATTCTGGCACTTTTAAAAATGGCAGAACCCTTCTTTCAGTGTACAGCCCTGGACTGCCCACCCTGGAGGTATGGTTAGCCTTTTGACGGTAGACATCTCCTTGACTATCTAATTTCCTGCCTGCCCGAGTGCAAATGTGCCTGGGACCGGGGAGGACTGTTTCCTCCCCTGGGAGTTAGCCCTGATGCATATCAGAGGTGGTGCAGCTTTTGAAGCTCATGGCCTTGATGTGCCACTTCACTAGCCTTCCTGGGAGAAACGAGGTATGACCCCCTTCCTGCCTAGGTCTTTGTTACTGACTCCTGGGAGTGATCACACTGCCTGGCTGGAGAACAGAATCCTGTCTTGGCGGCAGCAAGTGCGGGCTGACAGCCAGAGAACAGAGAAGCTGGAGCAACCAGGTGGGCAACCTCTAAGGTAGCCACCTGGGTACATGCCACTTCGCCCCAGACATGAGATTTGTGCCAGAGATGAGAAGGCATGTTGCTTGATACCAAACGCAACATAGTCCAGCCAGGAGTCTAACAAATTGTTTCCCCTGGCCCAAGCCAGGGTACTGAAATTCTTCATGAACGGCGGGACTACACAGCTAATGCCTTTACTCTAATTCGGTTGACACGCATTCAGTAACTCCATTCATTTCTGGTAGCCAACAAAAAGTACTGTTGTGCATTGAGTCTCGATGCAAAGGCATCAATTTGGAAAGAACCCTATTGTGTATCACAATAGCTCCTCTCTTCACAATCCACCATCCAATCACTGCCTATACTCTTCCACAAATTATTTTTGTGCTCACTGCGTATTTCTATCCTGGAACGGGATTTACTTCTGCCCTTGGCATAAATAAATGCAACCAATTACCATGATGGGAATGGGTAGAGAAAAGGTTTATGAAACGCACAAACAAGGAGACAAACTTTTAGGAAATATCTGCCCTAAAAAGCTCAATCTGACCCTGGGACTAGGTTCTCTCAGATGATAATCTTCGTATCAGTAGATATAGGCCTAATCCCTTCTCTTGTGAATTTTAAAAGCTGTGATACTCTTCTACAAAACACAATTTTCACGTGTAAGGTAATAGTATGCATAACTTTGTTAATCCGAACCTCAGGACAATTTTTATCAATCTTTCATGCAATGCAACACAACAAGACAAGTTACTGCATTATGTGAAAGGGAAAAGCAGGAATGCTCCATGTTTTCCAATATAGGGCACATTCCTGCTCTCTCAAACCTGGAAATCAAAAACTCCCCTGGGAATCATAACTGTCTCAATAACCACACTCCTCGTGCAAATCAAATCAACAGCACACACCACCATCTATCATCAGACATTTAGAAAGAATACATGGATGTAATATATTATATTTTGTGCACAATTAAGACGTTTCTTCACATTTAAAATATCACATATAAAAATAACAACATTATTAGAACAGTAAAGGTAGCCGCTGTTTGAGACTACAGTAAATCCTTGCAGTTTCTTTATCAAAACTATATGAAAACATATATCAAAATATATCTTCATCAAAAATATATGAAAACAAGGAAGCAGGGGACTGAGAAAAACATTTTCGTAACCTCAACTTTTACTTGTTTTTAGGCAAACAATTATAATTGTTGTTTCAATTTTGAGTGAAAATGATACTTTCATTGGCAATTCCCTAGACGTGGCCAACATATGTTTTTGTGACTCTTAAGACTATGTTGGTCTAAGACCCATGCGTTTATGTAAAGAACTTATAACAGCATTTTCAAGCACTCCCATTTAATAATCTTGTATTTATGGTTAAACCTATATAGAGGCAGTAAAGTGGTCTTAGGTTTAAGTTACAAAATCAGTTTTAAAGGTTATATTTGTTCAAAGTATTCATTGTCTACTTCGTGAATATAATCTTAAGGGAGGCCAAAGGGGTATCATAGGTTTAAATTGCAGTGATGGTGTCTTAAGTCTTGTGTAAGGTGAAAAAGGATATGAAAAACAAGAGCCAATTTATTTGTGTGGATGGTTTACACCTATCAGTTAGTGTACCATTGGCACCCTCGTAAAGATACCCTACATATTGTGAATCGTCATGCAGAAGTGGCGGTACTTTATTCTACAATACAACTCTGTATACGACCATGTGACATATGCTCAGCCCAGGTGTTATTGTAAAAGATACAGCTGAACACTAGAGAGACACAATGTTAATAGGTGTGAAAGGTTCCTACAAAGGTAACACCTGTTGACCAGTGTGTTACAGATCCTAAAGCCATCCATGATTCTGAAATGATCCCTTTCAGAGCCACCTGTTCTCTAGATTCTAGCACAGTGCTGTTGATTTTTAGCAAACAAAATGTGGACTTTAGGTCTGATTAAGGAGTTTATGATAAATAAAAATCCTGTGATCTGTGTAGAAAGTGCAATATTTAGAGTCGATTCCACTAGCAGAATGCCCTCTTCAAATCATTAGTAAAGTGGTGGAAATTGCACCGGTGCTTGCTCCCCTGAATATATCACTGCCACCAGAACCGAAGATTTTTTGGTCCCACATTTACCTAAATTAGATACTTCGGGGCAGATTTACAAGCCCCTTGCGACATATTTACGCCGCCGTTGCGTCACTTCTGTGACGCAGCGGCGGCGTAAACCATGCGCCATGTAGCGCCTTATTTACAACGTGACGCATCTAGGGAGATGCGTCACGTTGTAAAGCCCTGCGCTACATTAAACCTGCGTCAGGTTTAATGTATGCAGGGTGGGCGTTCCGTCGAAAAAAGCCTCGGAAAAGTGACGCAGTGAAATCTACAAGATTTCACTGAGTCACTTTTCCGACGCCGCTGGGTCAAAACCCTGCGCTTGCTTGAAGCAGGCGTAAGGCGTGACGCAGCATGTTAGGTATGGGCAACCCCTGAGTATTGCTGGAGTTGCGTCGCGCTTGCGACACGACTCCAGCAATGCGCCGCCCTTACGCCATCAGATGCGTCACGCTTCTGTTTATCCTTGCGCCACGATGCGCTGCATTGTAAATGCGGCGCATCTGTGGTGGCGCAAGGGTAAACTTGCGTGACGCATCTTACCTGCCGCATCCCTGCTGATATGCAGGGATGCGCCACTCCTTGTAAATCTGCCCCTACGCATTTTTTTCCTTTGCTTTAGGAAACAAACTTTACCTTCTGCTAGGTAGTTTGCGCATCATATCATGGGCTGTACCATAAACAATGAGCACTGGAAGTGCAAGTTCAACACAGGTTTCGTCCACAGGTTTGGGCAGACTTGGCATGTGTGGCATGGCCTTTTTTATGTGTTATAAAATGTTACATAAAGCACAGGGCTTACTGTATGTTTACATGGTCTGCGAAAGAACTAAAACGCAGGCCAGTTCATTTCTAACAGAGAGCTGTTGAAATTGAGTATCCAATAAGTTGAGAATTGATTGGCATGTTTTTCTAAGCTTCATGTTACTAGTCCAGAGAAGTATCATGTGCATTCTCTGATGCTTTTATGAAGAAAATTCAGCTAAAATGTGGCTACAAAGAGAGATGGGTTTGCACGTTCTGCTCAGTGAAAAAGTGGAAGAACAGTAGCAATAAGCTTCCTTGTACTTCCTATATTTTGAACAAGAATTATTGTAAACTGTCCTATTTAACAAAGCAAGAGCCACGCATGAGCTGATCCCATCTCGGTCTATAGAACACAAGATAGCAGAAAGATAAATAAGATACCTGTGTTAGGGATGGCTTACAAACACACATCGTCCTATTGCTGGTGGGATGCTGAAAAATTGAGTTCCGACTTGAGGCCTGGTCGACATTTTATCAGAAGTAGACTAATGCAATTATGCTGTCAAACAACTATTTATATTTCTGGTAGGATTTAGAATAATTGATATGAGTAATGTAACAAAATATGATTGGGGTCATCTTACCTTTGCCATGTGCATTGCAATTGCAAAGTTATTTCATAAAATTTACGATCATTCTAGTACACATGATTTGTAGACACATAGGGGCATATCAGCAACAACCAGAGATAATTATCGCTAAGCGCACTTAGCACTAGGATAATTATCGCCGGCTAACGTGGATTTTTATCGCTGAGATAGCGTGCTATTAGCAACGCTTATCTCAAAAGCGATAAAAATCCTAGCGCTAACTGCCAAACGTGAGATTATCGCTGGAAAGCCAGCGATAATCCCACGAAGTTCGGCAATAGCTTGCTGATAGGGCCTCACATACTTAGCCATGATATCCACCTTCCATAGGATATCATGGCTAAGTCAGTTTCAAAGCAGGCGTAAGGAAAGTAGCGATAACATAGGTTATCGCTACTTTTCTTGTCGCTATGCTGCTTTGCGTGAGGCTTGATAATAGGAGAAATGTCGACATTTCTCCCGTTATCCTGGGGAGGAATGCCCAAGATGGGCGTTAGGAGTTCAGGCGCTAAGGCAAGGTTTGACGCGATAGCGTGACCTTGCTGATATAGCAATAAAATTATCGCTGGTTTTCGGCCGAAAATGGCCGCAAAAGCGGCGATAATTTTATATCGCCACCTTGTAGATATGTCCCATAGGGCTTTATTTATGACTTGGTTTGCGTCAATCTTGCATCACACAACGGGGTCCAAGAGCGACACAAACCGTAAGTCATATTTTTGAAGCCACGCAGCGCAAATCGCTGCATTGTGTTACTCTGCCCTGGGTAGGTGTTCCATGGGCATTGCATGGGTGTTCCCACTCAACTTCCATGATTTTTGATGCATTCCCAGATTTACAAGACCTTGTAAACCTGGGAATGCGCTAAAAAGATACGCCACCCTAGAGGAGGCGTAACGAGGAGAAATATGTTTATTTCTCCTTTTTTTCTGTTTCCATTTGTGCTCCATTCTGCAGCACACATAGAAAGCGGAAAATGCCTCTCAGGATTGTCTTTGTGCAGGAAGGTGTCCCTTCGTGCACAAAAACAATCCTGCCTACAACCCGGCAGCCAGAACGGCACATGGGGAAAAGACATGAATGCTCCGTATTGGATAAATATGGCGCATCCCTGCCCTTTCCCTGTGACGCAGGGCAGCACAGCCAGGTGACTTGGAGTGCGGCCCTGCTCCACAAGACTCGTAAATATGACCTTTAGTGTATAATAAATCATGTTGTTTAAAAAGTAATTGTTTTGTGTACGTACTGATTTAATGGCTCGCAGAAGGGTTTTCTGTACCACCCTCAGATAAGACGAGTCTCTGACAGGCTTTGTCTGACTCCTAATACTCTTGCCTGTGTGAGCATATCTCAGTCAGTAGAGAGACATCCCCCAGCTTTCTGTCTCTCTGAAAAGTTGACAGTTTCCATTTGAAGCTTAGGAATTCGACCAGGTGTGAATCTAATAATGTGAGGTTAACACAGCAGATTGGTATCTTAAATAGTTGCATTGCTACTATAGTGCTTTTTTACCACCTTAGGTAAACGGTTGCTAGTCAGTGGAACTTTAAATGAATGTGCTGGTTTTGGCCAGGAGTGTAGCATTCTTTGTTGTCTAGATCATAGCTTAATAACATAACAAAAGGTGACATAACAACCAAACAAAAAAGTAAAAGGTTGCAACACAAAAAAGTCAAAACAAAATGTAACACAACAATCACTATAAAAGACAACAGAATGCAGTAATGCAGCATAGAAGCCCAATAGAACAAAAGGCAGCAGAACACCTCATGGCCACAGCAAAATGCAATACAACAAATCTGCCCAAACATTCTTGTCACACATTACCATCTCCAGAAATCTGATTTTCAATGCAGTGGTAAGCGGTGGTTGCACTAAGGATATATGATAGTGCTAGTCAGAAATGTCATTGCCACTACGCCTATACTTTTGGTGAAATTGCATTACTTAAATACTGAAGGATTTGACACTAACTGCACAGCAGGAATGTTTTCTCAATGAACAGTTAATGATCTTCAAAGAATACAGTGTTGAAGGTGATATCGTTGACTCTCTGCTTTTCTTATTTTTTCGCACACTGTCCTGCTTACCTGTAGTCCGACCTCTGAGTGAGACCTATGTGACCATGGAAAAGCGTGGATCACTGCCGTCAGGGCAGGAAGAGCTGATTCTTCTGCAGGAGAAGGTGAAGCAGGGCCTCATGACTATGGACGAAGCTCTTGAGAAGTTTAAAAAATGGCAGAACGAGCAGAGTGGCTCGGATCAAGCTCAGAAGGTAAATTCGTAGACTAAATCACATTTTCTCTACCGATCACTCGGTATAACTTGATTGCACACAGTAGGCTTATTTCGTAACCTTGCTGCACATCGACATAAAAAGCATACCGTAAAGGGGATCTTATTTCCAGTGATCACATGTAACAGACATCAGAAGTTCACATACCACCAATACACAGAAAATCCCACTGGTTTTGTAATGGTGTAGATCTCACATATTATACAGATACGAAATTTCCCTGAGGTAACTGGTCCTGGTCTATCATGACACATATATTCAATATTTATTGGGGTTTTTCCAAGTGGGACGCAGTATCACTTATAGTTCCTTTAAAGTGAGTGCAGCTGCATGTCAAAGGCTCTCCTACTTCATATTGTCTGGTCTCTTCTCCATGTCCCGAGGATGGTGTGGTCCTCATCGTTGGTCCCCACAGGGTTTGGGGACAAAAGGCAGATGACACTGTAGTTCTGTTTGTAAGAGCTCTTACTGTTGTCAGGACCATGAGAATTCCCTCTCCGTCCTGTCCCCCTTTCTTGATACCAAATCACCGCCTTCTTCTGTGCTTTCAATGTTAACCTCCCTCATTTGCAGTGCTCCCCTACTTTGTAGCTTGATTATTTATTTATTTATGTGGGAGTTTTATAGTACACTGTGTGTAACCTTTTGGTTACTTAAGATAACGAGATGAGGAATAGAAGAACATCCTGTGAAATGGCAAAAGCAATGGAGGGGAGAACTGGTCCAGTCAGGTGGTGAGTGCCCATAAAAGATGTTCAACGACTGTGGCTTCTTGTAGCCCCAAATGCCCATTGCAAGAATGTTTTCAGGAGTTTCCTGAAATGCATGTGATTAGGATAACATTTTAAGAAAGGGCTAGCGCTATATATGTCACATACCTAGCTACATCACATACGTTCATAGAGAGATAGAGGTAGACAGGTTGACCAAACACCATCATCATCATTATCACAACACACAGCTTATATCAACACTAAAACTCCATTAGCAATAATACAATGATTAATGACATTGGGATATTTCACAACAAGAAAGTCACCAGGGCTTTCTGAACGGGGGTACGTGTTACTTCTGTTTTAGGAACATTGGAATCATATTCCACAAAGCACTGGTTTGCTTAGGGGAAGTTCTATACCTCCCCAGCATATGCACACTCTTCTTTGATTTTTTTTGGAGGACCAATATATAGTTTCTCACTTGATTGAATAATCTTACTACAATGGTAAATGCTAATGAAAGTGGTGCTTTAGTCCCAGATTTATCATTTCATTTTTCATGGTATTGGGGGAGATGTTGTTATTGTGGTGGTATTGTATTAGTGGTGGTGGTGGTATTGGTGATGGCGGTGGAATTAGTGGTGGTATTGGAGGTGGTATTGTGGGGATCATATTGGAATTAGTATTGGTAGTGATAATGAAGCTGGATTGTTATTGGCTTTGATGGTGTAGGTTATGGAAAATTGGTGTTGGTGATACTGGTGTTGGTGGTGACATTGGTGGTAGTGCATCCTTGGTGGTGTTAGTGGCATTGGTTTTTTTGGTATTGAATACTGAAGAAACTACTAAAGGTAGTTTTGGTTGTGAACGTATTGGTGATGTTTGATATTGGTGGTGATGTGCTGTTGGATGTTGTAATAATGGTGGTATGGGTGGTATGGTAAACAACCTTTACAACAATGCTTTAACCACGACTTACCTTGACAACAACTGCTTTACAACAAATGCGCCTTTACCACTATTGTCTTTACAACAAATTTCTTTTACCACACATATACCTTAACCACGCACAACTTTACTATGAAAATGTAAGTATTTTGCAGGTAAGTGTATTATATATATAATTTATATTTGGTCTCAGATTTCACACGCATAAAACCGTAGAAATTCAGCAGTCATAGTTACCAGAACTAACTAAAACGTGCGCCCCTGCAATTCACTGCTTATGACCTCACATATTACATCTTTCATGACATGGTCAGTGACATTACTGATGACATCACTGATGACATCTCAACTGACATCACTGATGACATTATTCTGTGAGTGTAAGTGTTTCATAAACGTTTTTGAGAGTTAAAGATAGACACTAAGCTACTGTATGAATTCAATTACTATTCTTTCTGTGAGTGGTTTTGTGATAGCTGATTGAGTGAGTGAGTGAGTGAGTGGTTGTGTGAGTGAATGCTTGGGTGAGTGAGTGGGTGTGTGAGTGAGTGGCTCTATGGATGAGTGAGTGGGTGTGTGAGTAGTTGTATGGGTCTGTGAATGGGTATGTCAATGGTTGTGTGGGTGTATGAGTAGGTATATAAGGGTGTGTGTGGGAGTGGGAGTGGTTCTGTGAATAATATCAGCAGTGATGTCATTTGAGATCTCATCAGTGATGTCGCTGACCAAGTCATGAATGATGTAATATGGGAGGTAATAGGCAGTGCATTGCGGGGGCATACGTTATTCTTAGCTCCGGTAACTATAACTGCTGAAATTCAATGGTTTTGTACGAGTGAAATCAGAGCCTAACTATAATGTCCCTGTAAACTTAGCTTTTTCCAGTGAATTTCTAAGGTTTATTCAATTCCATTTTCTAACTACAATGTCCCTGAAACCTTTGGTTTTTCAGTGAATTTCTAAGGGTTTTCAAACTCCATTTCTAAAGTGTTATGTCCTTGCAATGTTTCGTTTTTTAGTTAATTTGTAGGGTTTATTTTTTAATTCCTAGGGAATATTTATTAAGAATTTATGCCATGTTTGCGAAGTGACGTAAATGGACGCCAAGGGGGTTATTAGGATGGTGGACCCACCCTAGCTGTGCTGGGACTGGCCGCCAGGCGTGGGGAGGTCCCACACCGCCAATTAGCATTCCACATTTTTTACATTGCGGTGGGTGCTGCTGTAAGCAGCACCGGCCGCAATGTCAAAATGCCATGTTGTGCATTGCCATGCACAATGTGGCAGGCACCGCATGGTGCCTGCCACCTTGTGCCTGGCAATGTAGGGGGATATCATAGGTACCCCCCAAGTGCAGCCCCCCACACCCCGGGGGCCCACAAAGGGCCACCAAAGCAATTCCCCGTCAGCCTTTCCTGAAAGGCCTGTAAAACCCTGCATCCTAATATGGATGGTGGTGGCTGCTAGGCACCGCCACCATATTGAGGCCCAAGTCCGCCTGGACGGCAATCGGAACGATTGACGAGCGGCAGAAAAGCGGCGGACGCACTTTGCGTCCGCCGCGATACCCCCCGCCATTCCCCCCGCCGATCGTCACCGTCAGGCCAGCGGTGGCAATCCGCCGCCATCCTAATCACCCCCAAAATTTCTTTTACCTAAAATGACTTGAAAGTAATGCAAAGCAGCGCATACCGTTTAAAAAGAAGAGCCTTCACAGGTTTCTTGTAGAATAGTGGTAGTTTATTCATCAAACAGCATCCCAGCAGAGAGTAGCTTCTTTAACTTCAATCTCTCTCTTCAAACTGTTTATCCTAGAACTTATCACCACCTTCATTCTATTTGTAGCTAAGTTACAGGGCTATGACATAAGCAGTAGACATCTCTACATATCTCCTTTTCATACAATACAACAACATGAACATATACAATAATAATGATCTAAAGAAAGAACAAAAGAAAAAGATTAATCAAAACAAAAAAATATAAAAATAAACTTTGGGAATCTATACCCAATATTCTCCAGATACATTTTCCAATTGATGTCTTATGGTCGACATACTTTGAAAACATTCCCTAAACTCCAAGTCGTACCATCTTCCAAATTGACAACATTAGATCTTACATCTTTGACTTGAAAAGGTCCTATATATTTGCTTTCACCTTTGCGAACCCATTCATTTTTTCGTACTACAACCCAATCTCCCCTTTGAATATGCAATTGTTTTACACCTTTTCTGGAATCATATACACTTTTCGTCTTTTCTTGACCTTCTTCCACCTTTTTTAACACTTGTTCACGATCAATCCATATACTTTCCTTCTTGCACAACCACACAGGACATTCTTTTTTTCCTGGTTCTCTTCCCTTGAGAGACACAAAAGGAGCTACTCCAGTACTAGAATGGGGAGTAATTCTATGCATCCACATCATTTTCCTCAACTCTTGTCTTGACAATCCGTTTGCAAGAGACAACTGTATATTTTCCATAACAATTCGACTAACTCTTTTAACCAGACCATTTGCCTGAGGTCTAAAAAGAGCTACATTCTCATGTGTGATACCCATCCTACTGAAGTAGTCTACCATTTCCCTTGAAATAAACTGCACTCCATTGTCAGTTACAATACTACCCGGTATTCCTTCATCAAGAAAAACCCTTTCAAGAAATGTTATGACATTACTGGTATAGATTTCTCCCATAGTTTCTATCACAAACCATTTGGAGTGATAGTCAACTAGGACAAGGATAAACCTATCTCTCATTCCCAATTTATTAACTGGTCCAATAAAATCCATGGATAATTTTTCCCATGGTCTCGATGGAAATTTTGTGCATTCCAAAGAGGGTTGACGTACAACTTTGGACTTATCACTATTCAAGTAAAATTGACAGTCCTTCACTAAGGCTTCAACTTCACTACCAACCCCAGGCCACCAGAATGATTCTCGAACTCTTCGTTTTGACATTCCCTGACATGGATGACCCTCATGTATTATTGCAAGAATATGTTTCCTTTTGACCCTAGGAGGCACAATTTGCCATCTCCTCATAATGTTCCCATTGCATAAGCTCAATTTTTCCTTAACTTTGAAAAATTCCATTAAATCTGGATCCTTGTTATCATCAAAACTCCAACCTTCAACAATCCTAGATTCCACTTTTCTCAATACTGAATTGCTTTCCATGGCTTTGCTGCATTCTTCAGATGATAAAGCAAGAACTCCTGTGTTCCCACAAACATCGCTATTTATATCACCACAAATTTCATTACATTCTTAATCCAAAGGCATTCTTGATAAATAATCGGCAATCACATTTTTCTTTCCATAACGTATTCAACTTCATAATTAAATTCCATAACAGATAGTAACCATCTAAAAATTATTGGGGTTATATTCCCTTTCAATCCCTTTCCGCCCTTGAAGATATACAATAATGGCTTATGATCAGTACGCATCCTGAAAGGAAGACCCAATAAATAAAACTTGAAGCGGCACATTCTTCAACAACACGCTAAGGCTTCCCTCTCAATTACTGAATAAGACCTTTCCGCTCCTTGCAATCTTCTTGAGGCAAAGCCAATAATTCTTTCTTCACTACCAACCATTTGTGATAACACTGCCCCAATGCCAACACCGCTAGCATCAGTGGTTAGGAATGTTCTCCCACCGACTTCAAAACGTCCCAATGTGGGTGCTTCAGATATTTTTTTTTTTTATGAGTTCAAAACCCTCTTTACATTTATTAGACCATTCAAATGGAACATTTTTTTTCATAATTTCCCTTAAAGGCTCGACAATCTCAGTAAAACTGTTTACATATTTGAACAATACTCTGCAAGTCCTAAGAATGACCTAAGCTCATCCTTATTTGTAGGTTCGGGTGCCATTGTAATTGCTTTAATAATACTTTTTTTTGGTCTTATACCCTCTGAACTTACTTCATGTCCTAAGTAATCAACTTTGGTCTTTCTCAATTGACATTTTCCCTTTTTATAGTTAAATTATATTTCTCCAGTCTCATCATTACCTCTTCAAATAACTTATCATGTTCAAAATAATCATTTCTAGCATTTAAGATGTCATCTTGGAAACACCAAACCTTTTTCATGTCACCAAAAATGTTTTTTATTGCTCTCTGAAAAACGGCTGAAGCCGATGCCAAACCAATTGGCATCCTCTTGTATCTGAATGCACCAAGAGGCGTAGCAAAGGAAGTTAAATGTCTTGATGACTCTTGCAATTTAATCTGATGATACGCCGCTGACATATCTAAAACGCTAAAAACTCGTCCACCACCCATGGTTGATAACATTTCAGATATGTTAGGCAACGGTTCCCTATCCACCCAAATGTTTTTATTGATATCGCGCAAGTCAATACAGAGACAAATTGTTTTACCATCCTTTGGGGCAATCATGATCGGAGCCAACCATTCTGAAGCTTCAATCGGCTCAATTATCTCCTGCTTCAGTAAATTATCAATCTCTTGACGCAGAGGTTCTAACATTAAATGATGTTTAAGTCCCTCTGATGACGTCATCCAAGGAGATCCGACCCAAAATCTGTAATGTATACTATACCCCTAACTGCTTCGCTTTTGAATCTCAGAGTCATCCAACACATTCCCAGTATTTCTATTCTTTTTCCTGCATATCCTGCAGCACCAATATCAGAATTGTACGTAATTGGACCATGTTCTTTTGATCAATTATTTTCAAAAGATTTTTTTGATATAAGAGTATATAAACTCCCAGAATCTGCCAATATTCTTATCTCTTTTTCATTGAGTGTGATGTTGCAATGTTGTTTCTCTAGTTTGTCTGTACTTTCCATTTTCACATTAGGACTATATGACTCATCAGTTTTATTAATTTCAAATCCTTCTTGATCTCCTTCAACCATTAATAAAACATCATCAACATATTCACAAATATCTTCTCCTTCTTGGACTCTATTTTTCCCAATACCTTTCGTATGACACATTTTGGAAAAATGTCCCCTTTTTCCACAACTCCTACATAATGTTCGTCTTGCCATACAATTGAGGCTAGTGGCTATATGCCCTGGAGCACCACACCTAAAACATTTAACTTCTCTAGGTTGATAACTCGCTTTTACAAATTGAGTTGAAGGTTTTTTACTATCTACATTAGGTTTTATCTCAGTTTTATTCTCCCTTTTTTTCCCAATAAGTTCTACTGTGTCTTGTTTCGAATTGTTGACAGATCTATCCATTTCTTTTATCCAAATGTCAGTATGTTCCATTGCTTTTGCAATCTGTATAGTTTCATCTAAATTATATTCTTTTGTCAATAACTTTTCCTTTATCTTTTTGTTATTGGTACAGCGTACTATTTGATCTCTTATTAAGGAATCATTCCGTTGCTCAAATTTACACGTTATCGCCAACCCTCTCAGAGTAGATACATAAGATTTAATATCTTCACCTTCTTTTTGGTTTCTAGTAAAGAATTTATGGCGTTCAAGCACTACATTAGTTTTAGGCGTAAAATGTAATTCTAACATTTGTAGAGACAAGTCATAAATGTTACAAGGTTGTCCATCTCCCATCCCCAAAGACATTTCTGGTATCTCTTCATATAGTCTTCTTCCTTCGACTCCCAAATGATGCAAAATATTTGCTTGGCGTCTGACCAGGCCATACTTATCTCCCCCAATGGCTAAAAGGTAAGTTTAAAAAACAGTTTTTTCCATTGTAACCAGGGTATGGGTGGTTCTCCGGGAGATATTAGAAAGGGAGGTGGAGATGACATAGATTGATCTGACATGTTATCTGTAAGGGAAAATAAAATTTAAAAAATTAAAATAAGAAAAAAAGAAGAGCCTTCACAGGTTTCTTGTAGAATAGTGGTAGTTTATTCATCAAACAGCATCCCAGCAGAGAGTAGCTTCTTTAACTACAATCTCTCTCTTCAAACTGTTTATCCTAGACCTTATCACCACCTTCATTCTATTTGCAGCCAAGTAACAGGGCTATGACATAAGCAGTAGACATCTCTACACCGTTGCTTTGCATTATTTAGCGCAAAGGGGGCATTCTATGGGTGGTACATGGGCATTCTCATGCAACCACCCAAGGTTCTTGACGCAAAACTCTATTTACCTAAAAAAATTACTTAAAAAAAGTAGATAGGGTTTTACAGTAAAAAGCTGCACCCATTTCAAAGAGGCGCTATGAAAGAGAAATTATTTCATTTCTCCTTTTTTCCTACTTTGCACGTGTGTTGCACTGTTAAGCACACATACACAGTGGAAAAAGGTTCAAAGTTAGTCTAAGCATAGTATTTTGTACTGGAAGGGTAACCTTTCAGTGCAAAACCTATGCTCGACTCATGGAGACACCCTTTTAAAGTGTGTCCGTGGTGCACTAAAGCACATATCTACATAAGCGCTAGCGATAGGGCAGGAGAGTGGCATATTTTTGTAAATATGTGGCTCACCTGCTCTCTCCTCTCACAGTGCAGCATTGCATCACTGTGTGGTAATCTAGTCAATCTGGGCCTAAGTGTACTACAATTTATTTTGATTTTTAATTTCTTGTTTTTTTTACTGCAGACATTCTTTTTTTATAAATATAATTTATATAGGTTTAAAAACATAAAAATCACATATGTACTTAATGGAAAATATATAATGTTTTTATTAATGTAATACATTTTTAATTTTTGTAAAATTATATTTGGGTACCATAGTATTTTTGCGGGTCCGAAAACATAGACAGCACTACTACTCTATGGTTTTTATTCCCGATCACGTGATTGGCATGAATCTACAGCAGCCTTGGGAGAACCATCATCAGCTGCAGTGATTACAATACCAGCTGCCTGGGAAAGAATTGAGTGACATGCTTGTTCAATGTGTGAAATTACACATGCTTGTCATTGTTAAAATGTCTTCTGTGGGTACATTCTTGGACACAGTAAAGAAGCATCGCAGTTAGTTTTTTTTAGGTCTTGCCTAGGCAGTTCTTGCGCTGTCTCATGGAGACATGCTGTATTCACGATATGTGCATAAAGATCCGCCTACTTCCCGCCCATCTTTTTAATTGGCTCCTGTCCTTTTCATTGGTCATTAGTTTTTTTAGTCTCTCCTTGGTACCTCCCTGTCTCTTTATGTAACCTCCCATGAGGACACCCCCTATTACATGTGTTGTTAAGTTTTAATTACAGCCTCATGTCATTATTTTCTTAAAGGCCTTCAGACAGGACACACCTGGTCCTAAACAAGGTTGGCAGTGGTTACTTTACTCGCTAGCACATCTCACATTTATATTAGACCTTCTATACATTTCCCTTCATCAGCTCCACATAGAGTACAACCTAATCCAGAAGGAATATAATAATTATGTTGTCACATTTCAAAGCTACTTATTGTGCCTATTGAATGTACTGTGGTACTGTCTTGCATGCAATACATTATGGGTAGGGTGGATTTACCATATCTTCAAACTTTATGATGATCACGAGGGACCTCTAGGCGCAGCTTGCGGTACTGGCAGTGCTTGTGCCTTGCTCACCAGGGAACTCTAGGAGCAGCTTGCGGTACTGCACATACCACATCTCACATTTCTATTAGACCTTCTATAAATGTCCCTTTATGAGGTCCACATAGAGTACAACCTAACATAATCCGAAATTATTATAATTCTTTTGTCACATTTCAAAGCTACTAATTGTATATATGGACATAGCTATTTGAATGTACTCGTGGTACAGTCTTGCATGCAATGCATTATGGGTAGGGTGGATTTACCATATCTTCAAAGTTTATGATGCTCACTAGGGACCTCTAGGAACAGCTTGTGGTTCTGCACCTAGACAAGCAGTGCTGGTGCCTTGCTCACCAGGGAGCTCTAGGAGCAGCTTGCGGTACTGCACTGAGACATACAATGCTGGTTCCTGGCTCAATATGCAATCATTTGCAATGCACTAGGACTCGCATTACTGAAAGTATGAGCTATTGGCGTTGCATTGTTATTCGCAATGCCAATACCTCAAACTATCAGTAATGCGAGGCCTATTGCATTGAAAATGCTTGTTTTTTTTAACTTCCTATTGCCAGATATTGTTTTTTGAACACTGAAGCCAATTGCTTCTATTCATTTCCCTTACCTTACCCTTTTAGTACCTTGTTTACTTTTTGTTGAAAAAAACCAAACACAAAAAAACTGCAAAAAAACCCTTCTAGAAACAAAACTGGCCTTGTTAGAGCCATCATTTGGTCAAACAAAGAGCTATCTCTGTGTTTTTAATGTGTCAGTGACTGTATCAGTGTGAGAGTGGGTGTGTCAATGTGTGCATCAGTGTTTGGCTGGGTGAGTCAGTGTATGTTTTGGCGTATATCTGGGTGTGTCAGTGTCTGCATTGATGTATGCCTGGGTGTGTCAGTGTTGCCTCAGTGTGTGCCTAAGTGTATTATTGTATGTATTACGTTTGGTAAGGTGTGCGAGTGTTTGCATTGCGGTATGCCAGGGTATGTCAATGTGTGCTTTGATGTATCATTGGGTGTATCAGTGAATGCATCAGTGTATGCCTGGGTATGTCAGTGTATGCGTCAGTGTATGCCTGGGTGTGTTATTAGATGCATTTGTGTTTGGCTAGATGTGTCAGTGTCTACTTTGGTGTATGCTTGGGTGGGTCAGAGTCTGCATTGATGGTTGTGTCAGTGTATGTTTCAGTGAGTGCCTAAGTGTGTTATTGGATGAATTAGTGGTTGACTGGCAGTGTCAGTGTCTGCATTGATGTATGCCTGGGTGTGTCAGTCTATGCATCGGTATATGCCTGGACGTGTCAGTGTGTACCTGGGTGTGTTATTGGATGCATTAGTGTTTGGCTGGATTTGGTATGCCTGGTTGTGTCAGTGCATGCAGTGATGTTTGCCTGGGAGTGTCAGTGTATGCATTAGTACATCCCTGGGTGTGTCAGTGTATGTGTCAGTGTGTGCCTGGGTGTGTTAGTGGATGCATTAGAGTCTGGTTAGGTGTGTCAGTGTCTGCATTGCTGTATGCCTAGGTATGTCAATTTCTGCTTTGGTGTATGCCTGGGTGTGTCAGTGTATGCACTGGTATATGCCTAGGTGTGTCAGTGTCTGCATTGGTGTATGCCTGGATGTTGTATCAGTGTATGCTTCAGTGAGTACCTAAGTATGCTATTGAATGTATTAGTGTTTGTCTGTGTGTCTCAGTGTTGTGTCATTGTTGCTGTATGCCTGGCTGTGTGGGTCTGTGAGTGGGTGTGAGAGTGCCTGTGTGGGTCTGTGAGTGGGTGTAAGAGTACCTGGGTGGGAGTAGGAGGGTGTATGTGAGTGTCTGTGTGGGTCTGTGAGTGGGCGTGTGAGTATATATATTTTTTAATTTTACACGGAGGCTGTGCTGAGCCCCGCAGTGGGGCCGCGGACCTCGCCAGTGGAAAAACAAACATTGGTAGGCAATTTCTTGTCCATCATACCTACTTTTGACACCTACATACCACAAACATGGGATCAGGGAACCTCTACCCTGACCCCTTCATATAAACTGCTGCCTACATTTCAGCCCCAGGGACCTGCTCCAGGTACATAAAATGGTGGCAGCAGCTTCATGTTCAGGTTGCGGTCAGCCAATCACAGTGTTGTTTGTGGCACATGACTTTGCTGAGCCACCAAGGGGGCTCCGCGGAGGACCTGGGTCTCTAGATATACAAATTTATCTTTCCTTTAATATCTCAAAAACTGGTGAATGGATTTACACCAAATAATAAAAAAGGGCTCTTTCTGGACCAAGAGCTACCTCTCTGTCAACTTTTGTGTAATTCCATCCAGCAGTTTGGGCTGTATTCATGTTCAAAATCCCTGTGGTAATTCCCCCCCCCCCATTTTTCTTAGCCCCCGCTTGACGGATCACCCCAAAACTTTACATGCACAACTAGACAGAGTACGGCACTTTTTTTTATTATTTTGTGAAGATTCAGCAAACGACACCAAAGTTATAAACAATTCAATAAACCTTTGTCCTATGGAAACTAGGGACTAACTATAACTACCTACTGGTGACTGCAGTAGGTAATATTCACACACATACATGTAGATATGTATGTGCGAGTATATATAAGAATACATGGTCTCTTGCATGAAAACGCGAGAGCATACCTCAGATCAAAAGTCAAACGACATACGAGTAAAGGGACTGGTTCGAAGTGAAAATGTCTTCTGTGAGAGATTTTCTGCTGGAAATCTCCAGTCTCTGGCAGACTGGCAGCCACTCACTGCAAAACAACTGTGCAAATAGTGTGTGAAATTTCACAGCTGTAAAATTCACAGAATTTCATATAATGCTAGCACATTCATTTTGTTAACGTAATAAACATTTCGCAGAGGCCTAATTTTAATACAGTTCACTTGCAAATACGTTTTTGGGGATGCTGATTCACATTTATTTTTAGAGTGTTTGGTTTTTCCTACCAAATTGCTGGGAATTCACAACAATTAACATCCGTGCATATTAGCCCTCCTTTATGCTGACTCTGAACTACCCACAAGGACAAAAGGATTTTCAAAATTAATATTTATTCTCTGTACCTGTCTACTCCTATAAACAGGGGCTGCTTTGTGTGAAAGGAAAACAACAGAACAGCACTAAATTTAATAACAGATGGTGCCGTTTTTCTTTTTACCTAAGCTAGTGCATTTTGGGTTGACTTGCGCCAGTGCACACACCCTTCTATCATAGTGCAAGTTTTTGTGCATCACGTTTGACATAGGTTTTGTTCAAAAGGGGACCCTTTTCCATTCAAAATACATAGTTGACATAACATTAACATAGTTTATCACTTTTCAGGTCAAAGTTTTCCAGACAGAGCAAGTTTGCAAGTGTCTTTTTGTGGGGAGTCTTAAAGCTTCCCTGGGAATGCATTACCCCCATTGCTTACCATTGGCTTTGTGGTTTGTAACTCATAGTTGCTTGCTTTCTGTTTGTTGGCTTAATTTGTTTTAGGCTTTCCAGCTTGAGTATGTTCCTTTAGTGGAGCATCACCTGTATACTGTATACTTCCAAATGCTTGCTTTATGTAAATAGGCCTTTGAATCTTGCTTTTATCTTGTCACATTTGTTGTGCATTCAAAGACAGTTGTCAAATGGCAGGCTCTGTCTTCCAATGGAGCTTGGTTTTAACTTTTCTTCCTCTGACTTTAAAGTGAGGGAATTTATGCGACAATTCTGTTGGGTACCAATGTGAGAGGTGAGGCTGTAGGATTTTTTTTATATAGCACACAACAAAAATTAACTGTGCTGATATTTCAGAATATATCAGAGTAAGGAAAGTACAAATGAAGCACTGCTTTTTGTAATTCGGAAGTGTGGTGGAAACAATTATTTGAATACAATCAAAACACATCAGAACACTAGGTGACAACATTTCCACACATCATTGTTTGTTCACAGTTAAAATGTATGTCTGTGAAAATGCAATGGTTATCCCAATTGAAAATGTGTTGTCTGCAATGGCTGTGCACTACAGCACCATGCATACTCTACACTACGCCACTCCACTCAACAACACTCTATCCCACTCTATTCCACCCCACTCTATGACATGCTACTCCATTCTATGACACTCCACGTCACTCCACTACACACCACTCCACTCTCCATCATGCCAATCCTTTGTAAGACACTCTACGATACACCACTCCACTTGACACCACTCCATTCCAGGACACACCACTCTACTCCACTCCAATGTGCCCCAATCTACCCCTCTCCCATCTACCCCCTCCTCTCCAGTCTACCCCATGCACTCTACTCCACTCCAGTCTACCCCACTTCACTCCAATCTACCCCAATCCACTCTACTCCACTCCAATCTACCCCACTCCACTTCACTCTAATCTGCCCCACTCTACTCTAGTCTACCCCCTCCACTCCAATCTACCCCATTCCAATCTGTCCCATTCCACTCCAATCTACCACAATCTACCCCTCTCCACTCCAATCTATCCCAATCCACCCCACTTCAATTTACTCCAGTCCACTTCAGTCCACCCCAATCTAACTGTTTCCACTCCAATCTACCCCACTCCACTAGAATCTACCCCATTCCACCCAAATATACCCCAATCTATCAAATTAACTCCAATATACCCCACTCCAGTCTACCCCACTCCACTCCAATCTCCTCTCCACTCCAATTTATCCTACTCCACTACAAACTACCCCACTCCACTCCAACCTACCCTACTCCACTCTGATCTACCCTAATCTACTCCAATCCACTCCACCCCAACATACCCCACTCAACTTGAATCTACCACACTTCACTCCAATCTAATCCACTCCACCCCCTTCTATCCAAATACTCCAGACTCCACCCCATGCTCCACTCCAATTGACCCTACCCTACTTCACCACACTCAATCTATCCCACTCCAATCTACTCCAATCCACCCCAGTCTACTCCACACCAGTTTATCCCTCTCCACTCCAATGTACCCCAGAATACCACACCCCACTCCATTTTACCCTAATCCACCTCACTCCCCTCTACTCTATTCCAGGCTACCCCACTCCACTCCAATCTACCCAACTCCACTCCAATCTACCCTCCTACACTCCAGTCTACCACACTCTGCCCCATTCTTCCTCAATCCACACCATTCCACCCCACTCCAATCGACCCCAGCCCACCATACCTCTACTCCAATCTACCCTACTCCACTCCAATCTACCCCACTTAAATCTAACCCAATCCACTCCACTCCCATCCAATGTACCCCAATCTGCCCTACTCCACTCCAATATGCCCCAATCTACCCCACTCCACCTCAATCTAGCCCACTCCATCCAATCTACACCACTCCACTCCTGTCTACTCCACTCTAATCTACCCCACGCCGCTCCAGTCTATCCCACTCCACTCAATCTAGCCCAATATACCCCACTACACTCCCATCTACCCCACTCCACTTCAATCTACCCCACTCCGCTCCAGTCTACCCCAATCTACTCCACTCCAATCTACCCCAACCCACGCCTCTTCACTCCAATCTTTTCCACTCCACTCAAATCTGCCCGACCCTACCCCAATTTACCCCACTCCACCCCAGTCTACAGCACTCCACCCCAAACTACCCCACTCCATTCCAATCTACTCCAATCTACCCCTCTCTAGTCTACCACAATCTACTCCACTCTACTCCACCCCAATCTACCTCACTTCACTCCAATCAACCCCAATCTATCCCACTTTAATACACAGACTCAACCCACTCCACTCCAGTCTACCCCACTCCACTCCACTCTACACCAATCTACCCCACTCCACCCTACCCAAGTCTACCCCACTCTAACCGACTCCAATCTATCCAGTCTACCCTAGTCCACTCAAATCTACCTCACCCCAACCTTACCCACTCCACCCCAATCTATTCACTCCACCCCAATCCACCCCAGTCTCATCCACCCCACCACACCCCAATCTATCCCATCCTTCTACAATCTGTCCCATTCCAATCTACCCCACTTCTACTCCAATCTACACCAAGCTAACCACTCCAATCTATGACTCAATTCTATCTCACTCTGATCTACCCCACTCCACTCCAGTCTATGCCACTTTATTCCAATCTACCCCAATTTACCCCACTATGTTCCATTATACCCTGCTCCAATCCACCCAGTTTACCCTACCCGAATCTACTCCACTACATTCTAACACAATTTACCCTACTCTACCCAATCCACTCTACCCCAAACCACCCCACTCCACTGTACCCCAAACCACCCCACTAACTTTCAGCTATGCTGTACATCAGCCTCACTCATGAACAACATGACTAAAACACATTGCCAAAGACAATAGCTCTTACATAGGTAGGATCGAGCGGCTTTGCCAAAACTTGTTTAATTTTGTATTTGTACTGTATAGTGAGGCATACATACACAGTTAGAAAAGTTTTATTTTATTTTATGGAGTTTTATATAGCGCAAACTTGACCCGAAGGTATCAGGTATCAGAGCGCTTTACATAGCACCATTTGAGTTACATGAGGACACATTAATTTTTTTGTTAGGCTCGGGGCGAGTAAGTTATTTGCCCAGAATCACCGAATGTTCAGCTTCATTGCCGAGACTCGAGGTCGACCGCCCTAGCCGTTAGGCCAAGTCCTCTCCTTTTGGAGAAAGAAAATGTTTCTCTAACATTACGCCTGCCTCGAGAAAGGTTAATGATGTCTTAACATGACCCCAATTGGCTTCCCTAGTACAAGTCTGAGGCTTCACTATAGAATTTGCAAATACGTATGACCTATTCCTTGATATTGTCAATAATAAGGACATTTAGAAAATACTGTTAGATACCGCAATAAAAGTCTGTGGCAGTAATACCATTTTCACTGCCTGTACCACAGTATATTTAGGGAACAGCGTCAAGTAATTTGGTTACTAGTGGTCGTTATTGAGTCTCTGTAGGTATGATATATAGCCGCCCTCTGCATTCTGTGAAAAAGTTTTAATAATTACAATGTTGTCTTCACAGTGATTAGCAGCAATGTGTAAATGTGGTGGTGTGTTATAAATGTCAGGAGTCTAATTGGCAAGCATTTATTGTGCTTTGATACATTTCAAATTATGGCTTAAGCCATTAGCCCATAGCTGATTTTGGTGGCCTCACTAATCAAAGCCACAGTAAACACAAAACTTAACAATAGTAACAATAGCATATTTAAGCAGATGGGTAAGCATACTCGGAAGAGTGCAAAATCTTGCAGCTTGCTTGCTTTTGGGCATTCAAAATGTTGTTATCATGTCATTGAAGCAGTCAAAACATAAACAAGGGGCCCGATTCACAGAACTAACTTAAGACAAAATCCTAAACTTACTACCATTTTGGTATTCACAGAAGGCACTTACTCATTTTGGTATTCACAGAAGGCACTTACTCATTTTGGTATTCACGGAAGTTAGGCGTCCTAACTTTAGGACTCCTAAATGCCTTCTGTGAATAACGAAAGTCTTAAAATTAGGATTTTTCTCAGTTTGGAAGTAGTATAGTTGGGGAGGCGTGGCTTGCACGCAATCAAGATGGCCGCATTCTCCTGAGCTCCGGAGCGTCTCCGTTACAATGCTTGCGCTCTGAAGTTTGGAGCTCGTGTCAGCCGGCTCTTTCAGCGGCTATCGGTGGCGGAATGCATTAGGATCACAACGGAGGTTTCGCGACGCCCATGGAGAGCCTTTTCATCTTTTTTTTCGCTGCGCTCGTGTTTTCCTCAGACGCGTCACCTAAGATGGCGGCGGCGGCTCGAGGAACACGGGTGCGTTGAGCTGCACTTTTTGCCCAACTGCTTTATGGACATTTCTCTTCCTGTCATGGTGGCTCAAATCCAACAGGTCTTCCCCTTTTGGTGTCGTTGTCAAGGTTACCATTCGTGTTGCCCTGTGGTGTATAATGTGTGTCTTACCCTGCTGCTGTTTTCTTTTGCCTAACTGGTTGGTAAGTTCCTATATTTGTTCTATTTGGTTGCCTTTTGTTAAATATTTCACTCCATGGTTTGTCTTTTTTTTATTTGTTCACGATGGCTTGCTCTTTCTAGTTGAATTCTCCTAGTTCGGCTGTCTTGCTCTGCGTTGCCCCTCTCCCACATTAATGTTTTTTTGCTTGGATGTGTTATATGGTTAAAGCCTCTTGGCTTTTTGCCATCTTTTTTCTGGTACTTTTTGGGGGACTTGGTTCCCTCTTATTATCCTTTCTATTTTTTCCTTTTCCCTCTCCCTTTCCTTTTCTCTTTCCTACCCTTCATCCTTTCTCCCTTCCCTTTTTATCCCTTTTTTCTCTACTTTTTTGGCAACATGTACAGTATTTATTCTATCTTATTTTCTTTTTCTCTTTTCTTCTTACTGTTTTTGGTACTCAGCGATTTCCTTCCTTTACTCCTGTTACCTTTTTTGTGGTGGGCACATGTGTTAGCTTTTTTGTTCTTCTCGCCTCTTCATCATTTATTTTCTCCCATCACGTTTTCTCCCTTTTTTCTCTATTTCCACTCTGTTTTAACTTCTCTACCTTCTTCTGCTTACATTTATTTTACCTCCAGAAATGAATGGTCTTCGTGTTATCTCTTGGAATGTTAAAGGTATTCGTAATCCTGTTAAAAAGCAGCGTGTTTTGTCTCACCTAGCAAGACTGAAATGTCATGTGGCGTTATTACAGGAAACTCATCTTATCTCACAGGATTTATCTTCCTTACGTAAGCAATGGGTTGGGGAAGCCTTTTGCTCTCCGGCAGCAAATAGCAAGAATGGTGTAATTATTCTATTTCATAAATCATTGTCTGTTCAGTTACTGAATGAGTTTCATGATAACTGTGGTAGATGGTTGTTTATTGATGTTACTGTTAATAATACAAATCTTTCTTTTTGTAATGTTTATGGCCCTAATGGTGTAGATTTAGCCTTTTGGAATGATTTCTCCATGCTTCTTTTCTCTCATGCGACTGAAGATTTAGTGGTAGGGGGTGATTGTAACCAACTTATGGACCCTTTTCTGGATCGCAAATCGCTCACCAGATATGTACCTAATAAGATGCAAAAGTCTTTCCGTTTCATCCAGAGGTCTAATAGATTCATGGAGACTCTCCCACCCTGACGCTTTAGAATTTTCCTTTTTTTCTCCAGTGTACGCATCACATTCCCGTATTGACTATATTTTTGTTACTCAACACACATTTCAATTCATGACTAATTCAGAAATAGGTTCCATCCTAATATCCGATCACGCCCCTGTCATAGTTGACATGGGTTTTCCTTCGCCTACTCGTGCCTCTAGGCGCTGGCGCTTTAATAACTCGCTCCTCCTTGACTCACAGTTTGTTGAACAATTTAAGCTTTTTGCAGCAGACTTTTTCACTAATAACCTTCACTCTACTTCTCAATTCCACTTTGTCTGGGACGCTTTTAAGGCTTCTTCCAGAGGGTTCATTATTGATTTTGTTTCCCGAAAAAAGAAAAAAGCTCTATCTACGTCTGCTCTAATTCTTAAACAAATTAGAGACCTGGAGCATCTCTATTTCACCACAAATTCCTCAGATGTACTTTCTTCTCTCATCAAGGCTAAAATGCAATATAACAAGTATTCCTGGGATTCTACATGTAATAACCTCCTTAATTTCCATGCAAAGATGTACGGGGGCCGCAATAAAGCTGGCAAATCCCTCGCTAACTATCTTAAAATCAAAAAGCAAAAATTCTAAATAATTACTATTGCTGATTCACGTGGGAAGCACCATCACACTGATGATAAAATCCTTGAATGTTTTGTTCAATATTACTCCTCCCTTACACTCCAGAATCTGCCCCCGGTTCGTTTTTATTTGCATTTCAAGGATCTCCTCTTGCCGCATCTACTATCTTTGTTTACTTATTTTCTGGCCCAAGGAGAATCCAAAGGCTCCTTTACGCAGGCAAGGTTATGTCTAATCCCTAAAAAAGATAAGGACCCCTCCCTTTGTAAAAACTATAGGCCTATTTCTTTAATTAATACCGACTGTAAAATTTATGCTAAAATTCTCGCCTCCTGTATCAACTTAATCATTCCTAACCTTATCAATATTTATCAATCTGGCTTTGTCAAGGGCAGATCCATTACTGACAATTCGAGAACCTTCCTCAATATCATTCACCTTGCTTCAAGGATGGACTCCCCAGTCGCTGCTATTACATTGGACGCTGAGAAAGCATTTGATAGAGTATGCTGGGATTTTATGTTTGGTGCATTACGGTGGCATGGCTTTAGCCCTACTATAATTCTATATATCCAATTATTATACTCTGCCCCCTCTACCTCTATCTGGGTTAATGGTCTTCAATCTCACTACTTCTCTTTGCATAGAGGCACTAGACAGGGTTGCCCTCTTTCCCCTCTCCTTTTCATTCTTGCATTAGAACCCTTCTTAGAAAAAATTTGTCGCTCACCATCATATACTGGCTTCACATTTCAGGACATTCATATTAGGTTTACTGCTTACGCCGATGATATTTTACTTTATATCTCTAATCCGACCACATCTTTACCTTCACTCTTTTCGCTGCTTCATGAATACTCTCTAGTTTCTGGTTATAAACTCAATATAGACAAATCGGAGGTTCTACCCCTTAACAAATTTTGCCTTCCTTATATGTTTCAAGGATCCGGCTTTGAGTGGAATTCTGGCAGTATTAAATGCCTTGGTATTCTCTACACTAACAATATTAGAGATACCATTAAGCTTAATCAGAAGGATATTGTCAATAAGCTCTCCTCCCTGATTGCTAATTGGTCTCCACTTTTCTTGTCATGGTGGGGGAGGCTAGCCACTATTAAAATGATGCTTCTCCCCATTGTAAATTTCTATCTTTCTATGCTTCCGGTTTCCCTACCTCTTTACTTTTTTAAAACAATAAATCGTATCTTTACTTCATTCTTATGGAATAACCGCAAGGCCAGGATCTCTATTTCCCGTGTGCAACAACCTAAAGAATCAGGCGGAGTCAATTTTCCCAACCTCACTCGCTTTCATTCTGCCTTTACTTTAAAACAGATTTGGCCCTTTTTATCTGACTCATCTGTTGCTCCTCTGACAGCCTGGAGCTCTGTAGAACTAGCGCAACTCTCGCCTTTCTCCTTCAATGCGGCTACTCGCTTATCTCAGCCTCCGCAGCGATTTCTTACTCCTATCTTTCGACATTCCAGAACACTTGCCCTCACATTGTTTCGCTCTTTTCTTTCACAGTCAGGGTTTCTTTCCTCAACTCCAATTTGGTATAACAAATCCTTAAAGATTAATAACAGAGCACTTTTTTGGAAGGAATGGATTGACAAAGGTATTATTACCTTTAATCATCTCCTTGTTAATAATTCCTTACTAGACTACGCTGATATTCGTGTTTCTTTTCACCTTTCCAATGCATACTCTTCTCAATATATCTTACTTAAAAACTCCTTAAGTCTCATTCTCCCTCAAATCACTTCCCTCCCGCCTTCTGATACAACCCCTTCTCTGTGCCTACCAGACTTCTCTATTCCTCTTAAGGATGCGGCTATTTATAAACTTCTTGCAAACCCCCGCGTTGATAGAACCAAGTCCAAACTTGAACTTTCTTGGGAAAAGGATCTAGCCCAAGAGTTTCCCCTTCAGGTTTGGAATTCTTTATGGTCTAAGTTACACACTGTTACACACTCCCTCAGACTTACATAATTTCAAACTGTCTGACTCCAAACAATGTTGGTCCTTCCCTCATACCAATAGTGATTTTTTACACATGTTCTTTTACTGCCCGCTAGTTGAATCTCTCTGGTCGCGTATTTGGTCAAAGCTGAATGAAATATTAGCTACTGATTATCCCTTTAAGATTGTCCATATTTTTCTGGGTGGTGCCTCACCTATATGGAATGTTCATTGTAATGCACGCAAATTTGTAGATTTGTATATAGCCATTTCTTTACAGATCATTACTACGAATTGGAAAGACACCTCCAAGATCTCATACAATGCCTGGTGGAATCTATTGTGCCATCATCACAGACTTGACCGTGCTTTTGCTACCACTGTACCCCTTTTGATCAAGAAAGATTTGCTATGGTTGCCTTTAACTAATTATCTTTCTCAAGCTACCCCTTGATTATATTGTTTCTATATTTTACCCACTATATTGACTATTTTTTTTTCTCTCTCTTCCCCCCTTTCCCTTCCCCTTCCTCCCTCTCTTCCTTTTTACCTCCCTTTGCCCCTTAAACATAATACCTTTCAAAAAAGCTTTTTCCCTTAGTATATCCCCTAGTTCTGTTAGGCATCTCTTATCTTGTTAGAATTTAAATGATTTTATTATCTTGTTTCATTGCCTAATGATGTTATTTTGCAATGATGTTTTACTTGGTTTATTATATTTAATAAAGCTTTTTAAACTCAAAAAAAAAAGAAGTAGTATAGTTAGGACTCCTAACTTTAGGACTCCTAAATGCCTTCTGTGAATACCGAAAGTCTTAAAATTAGGATTTTTCTCAATTTAGTAGTAGTAAAGTTAGGACTCCTAACTTTAGGACTCCTAAATGCCTTTTGTGAATACCGAAAGCCTTACAATTAGGATTTTTCTCAGTTTAGTAGTAGTTAAGTTAGGAGTCCTAACTTTAGGACTTCTAAACTGAGAAAAATCCTAATTTTAAGACTTTCGGTATTCACAGAAGGCATTTAGGAGTCCTAAAGTTAGGACTCCTAACTTCTGTGAATATCGAAGTGAGTAAGTGTCTTCTGTGAATACCAAAATGAGTAAGTGCCTTCTGTGAATACGAAAATGGTACTAAGTTTAGGATTTTGTCTTAAGTTAATTCTGTGAATCGGGCCCACGGTCCTTATTCTTTGTGCAGCACATAAAACCAGGGCTACTGGATTATGTGATTCTGTGTTTGTGGCATTTTCCTCATAGTTTTGTATTTACTGTATTTGCCACAAAGTCTATCATCTGCGGCAAAATCTAGGGTGTTAAAAAAATGTTGGTAGCTCAAACAAATCAAAAGTTACTAAAATTATAGTGACATGTTTCAAAACAGCAGAAGTACTTATGCAAAAGTTGACTGGCCACTTTTCAGTTGCCTATTACTGTATGTAGATACTATACTGGTAATGATGAGGTAAACCCTTTACCCATACAGTGTTAAAAGCTATGAAGTAATAGTATCACAAATGTGCCACCACTATGCTGTTTAATTTGTATTTCTTGACATATAATTTAGTCAACCCTGCTCCTCCCCTGTTGCATAATTCCAGTGGCCCTGTAGAAGATGCATGCTATTAGACCAATCTTGCGTTCCTGAAAGGAAAAGTAAAGCACTTAAGATTGGGAAAGTAAGATTTCCTATTAAGCATGATGAATGTTGAGAGTTCCTAAATTTGAAAGGTGCGCTTGGGATTCAGGGGGATTTCTTGTTTTGGCCTCCACTATTAGATCCTCACTATCCCTAGCTGAGAGATTGAAGTTTTATGTGGCAAATGGTTTCTGCTGCAGTGCTGTTGTTCAAGAGTATAGTAGTCAGAATATCGTCTGCCATAAGTATTGTGTTCGAGATATTGTTTTCATAAATATAACTACTCTAGAGTTAATAACAGAAAATCTACACAAAATGGAATAATACTTCTGGAAACGATATTTAGGACATAATATGTTTTTGAGATACAATTTATGACCAAGATAAATTCGACATATAATGACTGCTGTCTTCCATATATTCTATTTCTGAACATCCATGAAATATCCAGTTCCCGTCCTAGCCTGCTCTTCACTTTTCAAATACTCTCCAACGTCAACATCCTCACTCATTCTGATTTATAAATACCTATTGTAGGACCTTGTTATGCTGAACTTAATTTAACTGATCTCCAGGCCAACTCAGGCAGATGGACGTATGCTTAGTGCTATTTTTACTTATCTAAAGCACTTCATGGTGACCGGAAACCCTCACTAACCATGTGACTCATCCCTTCTAATCCATCGTCTTTGAGCACTTCCATTCTCACAATCCCCAAAACAAATACTAGACTGATAGAAAGTTGATCCACCAATCTTTTAATCTCAATTTACTACTTCCTTCTTTGATAATCCACTGATAACAGTTCAGCAAATCCACTTCCAATTGACATATGCACTTCGGCCAATCAGTAAAACCGAGCACTGATTTGACCACTCAGGCAAGTGAACAACGATGGTTACTGTTCTTCAACCCCCTCTCATCTGTTGATTTCTCCAACCGTACCAAGATATATTCAAGAACATCTTGAGTAATGACTTCAAAGACATCCAGTCAAGAGCTACCACCAACCATTCCTTGGTGTCAGGACTACTCCTGAATGGTTTCATACTAACTCAATCAAACCGTATTTTAAAAAAAAAAACCCTGTGACAGAACTGACCCATCTAACTATCTTCCAATATCCAATTGCCTATTGTTAGGCAATTTCAATGAGCAATTTGCCTTCAACTAAATATTGGCATTCTTCAAGGAAACCATCATCTGTTAGAACACCACACTGATTTCTGCCCCATTATTGGACTGAAGCTGAATTCATTACCAAATGTTCTGACATGAAAACTGCAGTCGAGTCAAATTGTGTCCCGGAACTTTTACTAGACCTCTCCACTGCCTTTGATACAGTTCATTGTATCAAAGGCAACAGTTTAATTCCTGTACTAATATACTGTTTCACTCACTGTGACTACACTTTTATGTCACATGAGTTTGATGACCCGATCTAGATTATACAACTACAACTTCCAGACATCGCCCTTATGATGATAGTACATGCATAGATGGCTTTGGGTGTCTGCATGCTATGTGGCTCCTGCCACACATAGTGACCGCATATTACTGTCTGCAAATATTGAGACGTTTGAGGCTTGGTAGAATGACCACAACTCCCAGAGAGCACCCGGGATGCATCGCACTGTGATTTATGTCTTTGACGTTCCGTGGCTACGTAGCTACACCCATGGTCCCTCAGGGTGGAGAAATACATAATAAATACAACAGGGATGCAATGAGAATGCACCGGCACAAGTGCTTGGTGACACTGTAAGTTAGCTGCGACATGCAACCCTTGGAGTGGTAAGATGGGCACTTTCTGAACCACCTTTTAATCTTGGACAGTAGGTGAGTTATCGGGGCACTAACAGCTTTTATCTAAATTCTTCCAGAGTGTGACTACAGGGACATGTCCTACCAGCCTTAAATGGTGTTACTATACACGTAGAGTAGTAGGAGCTCATGAATTATCATTGACTATGACCCTTCAAGAAGCTGCGCACTTCACACTCGCAGCAGTACCCGGGATATACAACATCGTGTTCATGTTTTTCATGTTTGTGTTGCTGTATTCTATACAATAATGTATATGCATAGGGACAAGAGAATGCCACCTATTGCATTGAGATGCATTTGAAAAGCAAGATATTGCATGCTATTTCTATAAGGTGGCTTCGACATAACATTAGGGAATGTAGGCACACTTTCTGTGATTGGGTATGCATGGAATAAGCATGTCATTGCATCAAGAGAAGATGCCACATTGACACAATCTTTCTACACAGAACAGCTGAAGTTAATGTTTTTCAGAGTTATCTCTTTTTTTCTTCTTTTTATGCACATTTGTCGTCTTGCACCATTATGATTCTTATGAATGCAGGCACCAGTTTATGCCTCTCTATTTGGGGCACAGGCAAGTAGGCCAGCCTCTCCTGTTGATGTTTGTTTTACAAATTGTGTTTGTGACAAATGACGAGTGAGAGACACAACATCCTTGACTGGACAGTAACATTGACACATAACAGGAAACAGGGATTAATAATTAGTACAGATGAAAGGCCAGGATTCTGTACTGTCTGCGAGTAAGGGCTGAAACATGTCAACACACTATTGGGATATAGGGGTAGTAACCCTCCCCTTAAACCTCCTGAGTAATTCATTTATACTTTAATCATACTAGTGGCACCCAAAATAAAGGAAAACTGGGGTGACCACAAGGTATCTTTAATATTTATATTCCCAATCAGTGTTAGAATATTGTCCAAAGTGCTCTCTGGAATACGGTTGAGCCCACCCTGGTTTTTAAGGACCAGGGTGCGACCCGATAAAGAAGCATGACACCAATAGGTTATGTGAGGGCCCACATTTAAAAAAAAAAATTAATTCAGGGGCAGGAGGACTAGATTACAATAATTATATTATAAGTAGGCTGGTAGGATATACATTGTGAAGTGATTTCTGGATAACACCATTACGGTAGGCCCACACCATTTCTGAAACCATTTTGTCCACATCTTGGCCCATGCAGATGCAATTTGAATAGTTATTTTAATCAATGTATTGACACGTACAACAATTCTATTGTCTTGTGGGTTGTAAAGTAAGGTCTGAAGGTGTCTACTACCACAAGATAATGGACACCATTGCACCTGATCAGGTTCAATTTTCTGTTATTATTTCATAAGGGATTTCGTCTTCTGCCAAAATTATTTCAAGAATTCGAATGATTGCCACCATAGTAACATCTTCCAGAAATCTCACAATCAACCATCTAGAGTGATCATCAACCACCACCATGGCAAATGTCAAATCGTTCCTGAGTTAAATCATAAGTCTAACGAAATCCAAACACACTGTGTGCCACGGTTTCCCAGGATCAGCAATGTGACCATTATCCAACTGTACACCAACTTTCAGTTGTTTCTTACCCTCAGTCCAATCGTCTCACCTTTCCACCCAAGAATTTACTTGATCATCTAAACCAGGCGATGAAAATTCCGACTTAAGCCTTTTTGTGTTAAGGTTTACCCTAGATACCCTTTGTGTGGTATGTTAATCAATCTCAGATGTAAACCAACCGGGGGGCAGACTACAGAGAATCCAATACTCCTTAACTTACATGTTGAGAATCACATTTAACCAGTTCCCTTACATTTACAATGGGTGCTTGTGGCTAGTTGTAGGACAGTTAAGGCAATGTGAATCATACATTGGCACATACACAGTTTTGGACTAGTCTTCTGTCAATAATGAACTCTGTACCTTTCCTTAAATGACACTACTATGCTTTAGCTTGGCCTCACTGTTCACCATACTTTTCTTTAAAACGTTGGGCCCTGGTAAACTCCCTTTTCCAGCCAACTGTCCACATGCTGGAACTTAATTTGAACAAGATAGGAATAGTTAACAGCCACCTCTACATTTCAGAGAGCATTAAGTCTTATAAATTTTTTAAATGGACCCAAGAATCTGTGTTTCGGGCTTTGAGATATTTGTACCACCCCTAATTTTGGATTACTCTTGATGATAAGAGATTCTGAGGATGTTTTTCTAATGTGTTTTAATATACACTGATTTACTAGAGAGCCACAAATATAAAGCAATTTAGTAAATATTAGCAAATGTCCTTCCTGCCTGCATTCCCACACATCTCTAATTAAAATAGTAGCCTACAGATGTAGAGCTGAGACAGGAAATGCCCAAGACCCAGACCATAGAAGGCACAAAAAAGAAACTTTGAGGTAGCTTGAATTTTGGGATATGGATAGCTGCGATATTTGAGCCCTAAGGTCTGCCGGAACCTAGGGAAACCTACCAACTCCAGGCACTTTTGACAATCTGACACCAGAATGAATTTTGAGTAATGTGGCTTCCAGGGATGCTGCCACTTATTCTTACCCTGAATTCTTTTCAAATGTGAAACATTGGTTCAAAAAACTGGATATCCTCTCATTTCTGTAAGAAATCTGTAGAGAAGAGCAACCCCCCACCATCCAGTGTTCCACACCAATAAGAACAGTACCTCACATGTGTTTGTAGGATTATAATAAATGACAGAAATGTGTCAACACTCATTGTGTCAATATAGTTTCAATACGGTCTGCACCCGGGCACAATTTGGGCCTATTCGTTTCCCATGCAATAAGCTCAACAACATGTCTGGTATTGTTTTTATCAGAAGTGTGGAAATGGTAGGCCATTGGCTATTTGCCTGAAATTCTGGAGTTTTCACAGAAAAGTTAACAAAATGTGACTTTGTTTAACCCATTCTTTGATATTTTCATGGATTCTGGGTAATTAAATGTGTCAGGATTCACACAAGCCGCACCAACCTAGGTACCGCTGGGTATCTAGTTTATGGAAATGTCTGGTGTTAGTAGGGTCCTCTGTGTGCCGGTTGACCCCTGGCCCAAATACTTCAGAATTCCTTTTTGGAACATACACACATTAAAAACATTAACTGGCATCCAATATGTGGATCCCTGCTCAAGTCCATAGAAAACCAACACGTCTGATAACTCCACACTCAGAAGACAGAAAGGAAGACAGATGTGAGCCTATCCTTAGCATGGATACATTCCTGTGGGAAGGAGATTTATGGAAACTACAATTCTTAGAGTGAAAATAGTGCTAAAAATGTGACAATTGTCTTGTTCAGTGTATTCAAGGAGAGGGCGGTCTGCCACCTGTCAATACAAACCTTATGATGTGCAGATGTTGAAAATATATGGTTGTACCATACAGCCGAGGGGTGACACCTGCAACCAAAATACCTACATAAGCATTTTATTTCCATTTGCTTTTGAAATTTTCCTAATGCATTGATTACACCCAGTTTAATACCTATTGCCTCCCTGGATCTCTATAAAACCCACACATTGTGGCATTCCCTCCTGCACAGTTGACCCAGAGGAACAAAGATGTTAGTTAGGCCTTGGCAGGTATGTGTTCTAGTGTGAAGGAGAATGGATGGCATTGCCATTTGCTAGTCAATCAGTCACTCAATATTCTTTTTTCGGCTTCAAAACCCATGAAAGATTCGAAATATACACTCACATTTTCATAATTCAATCAGAACGTTTCCAAATTACAATAGCACTTCTTACTAAGTTTAAAATAGCCTAATAAATAGCTGGTGTACCTAGTTGTTGTGGGAATACCATCACCTGCTTATAATGTCTAATATTAGTTTGATGTACAATGGGGACCAAATAGGGAGAACATGGGACGGAATATGAAGAGCAAAACAACATAAAATGACATGAACTTTGAGTGGAGACATAATCGCATGGACAAGGGCGCAAATTCCTACCAAATGTACTCTTATGAGGAAAAGCTATCATGAAGTTCTCGTTGCTCCAGTCAAGTAGAATCAATAAGTTCAATTCATAATAAAAATTAAGTAAGGTTCCTTCCAACCCAAGAGATGTACAAATATCAGAGTACCTAATTATCGTTAGCTTATAGGCAACATGTTCTCCCCGATTCTTCATTAAATACGTCAAGTAGAGCTGTTTCATCTTTTCTTTACAACTGAGAGTAATTGAGGATTCCTAAACAGTTCTGGTACAACCAACAAATAGAACATTTTCTTTACAAAAGCAAACCAGGGAATCTTATTTATATTATCCAGCGATAAACAGTCCTTAAGAAGTCAGACCCGCTTCCAGTCTCCCCCAATTATTAATCCATAAAATCAGTGGTGCAAAGCCAATTGTATTATTCAAAGAGGTTAGACCTAATTCTTCATGGTAAATAGCAGATGAGGTGCTCCTAGGCACCAACAGCAATCTGCAGAAAAATAATTCTCAACCCATTGAAGAATGTGCACATTTCAGTAACCCCAAATGCCTGCTCCAAATGGCCCAACAGGTATACACTTACTTATATACATTGGTACTAATTTCTACACTGGCTTTTGATGTAGGTTATGTGCAAACCGAAAAAACATCTCTATTGTATTACTAAACTGCTGACGTCTCAAAGATAAAGGGCGGCAGAAAAGTTTTGAATTAAATAGGATCCCTGAATAATGAAAAGTCTAAGGGGCACTTGCATCAAGCTAATTACCGGTCACAAACGGGACGATTCACAGAATTGCCCCCTTTGCGACCCGTAATTCGCCTTTTGGGATGCATCCAGCCCAAAGCCATTCGCAAAATAGGTAATCGCAAAATTTGCAATTACCTATTTTGCGAATGCAGTTAGGGAATCAGAATTTGCGATTCCCTAAATACAAAGCAAGAAGCATTCTCAGAATGTGACTTTGCATTAAGAAATGGCAAATTACCATCAACTTCATGTTGATGGTAATTTGCAATTCCTTAGAAAAATGCACAAAATTGCCTTTTTTCTAAGTGTCATGTGGCGCACATGCCAATTTTGGGGGGGCCTCACTGTGGCCTTTGCCCCCCTGGCACCGTTGTAATGGCATTTGCAATTTGCGATTACCTATTTGGTAATCGTAAATTGCAAATGGTTTCCCATTCGTTCCTATGGGCCTCTAGGCCCATAGGAATGAATGGAAAAGCATTCCCTTATAGAAAATCGCAATTTGCGATACGCTATTAGGAAATGTGTAGGAATTGCTATTTTTTTTGTTGTGAAACCTACATGTATAGGCAAATGAGATTCCTTAATAGCGATTCCATAATAATCGGTATTAAGGAATCACAATTGCTTAAGTTGATGCAAGTGGCAGATAGTTCTTTGATACTGGGCACCCCCCAACCAATGTTTTTGTCGTAGAGGCTCACAGGTCATAACAAACGACTTAGTAAAATGTACCTTTACTGTTAGGTCAAAACTCTCCATAAAGGTTAAAAATAAGTTCAATAAAAGTTGGAGGCCACTGAAATGCATCTTTTGCATATAATTAGATGTGAATGAAACATAACCCCATCTTAGGTATATCTTAGGTATATCTTTCCCCTTATCCATTAAGAAATTACTCACATTATTTATGTATTAAAAAAAAAGAAATGGGGCCAATATACACCCAAATGCACGCCTCTATAAGTTCCAATCATAGGGGTAGATTCACTGGGCCATGAGCATATTCTTACAGCAGTTTCCCACTACATTCGTCTTATCAGGATTTGAAGTTCTTTCTCCACCCCATTCTCTCCCATAATTTATTATGATTTACCAGGTCGAATGCCCTTAAAAAAATGCACAAATGCCAAGTAAAGTGCCCCTCCTTTTGAACACACATTTCCCAAATAAAAGATAAAGATTAAAACATTTGTGCACCGTACCAATCCCAGCTTGGAAACCAAACTGTACTTCCAGTTGAATATTATTTTCCTCAGCCCAGGTTTCCAAGAAGGACAGAAGGACCCGAACGAAAATCTTGGCTCTAAAATCTCTGAAATAGGGCAATAGAAAGTGAGGGGAACGGCTGTCCCCCTTCTTGAAAATGGCAACTACCCTCCAAGTCTCTGATGAGGGACTATTTACTGCTGCTCTCAGTACATTAGTTAAAAGAGGGGCCCATAAGGGAATATTTTCCTTGAAGATGTCCACAGGGACACCATCGGCAACTGGGGCTTTTCCTGAAATACTCCTACGGATTGATTAGGACACCTTCTCAACCTCTATTGAGTAACTAAAAGCTTGAGAAAAATGGCCCATCTACCGCCAAATCAATCAGGGGTGATGTAGCGCCTAAAGGTTTTGAAATTTGTAAGGGTGCATCATATTCACTGTTAGTTGGCACCCGCATATAATCAATGTATACTTAGATGTGTCGTGCAAAATGTATTAAGAAATGTATGAGCTATATCGCAACATAGAAGTGTTAGAGATGTGAAAACATATTGTGAATGCATTCAGTAAAATTCATGACGATTAGTTTTCGTTCAATGCAATGTATTAGGTTAAACGTGTGACATGATTAAAATTACTCATGTAGGTCGCTTATTCATGTATATGAAAGTAAAAGCACTAATGCTTAGAATGGGATTTAATAGCGTGTTTAACCGAGTAGAGGCCTGAATGCACATATATCGTTGAGAAGAAAGACCTGTTATTTTCTTATGTTAGCTGAATGCGGTAGGCCGCAAATGATTTATTCTGGTAGAGGTTTTGGGCTGCAGTAAATTGTAAAGTTAAAAGATGCGAAGTATTTCTCCATCCCATGATCTCACCGCAGGTGCAAGGACAGTTGGTTCGTTAGTAGAAAAGGTCTTTGTCTAAGAGTTGAATTATGGGGGAAGCCAGACATGGGAGTACTTTGGAATGTGCCAATCGCAACTCCTAGTGCGGACGGAGTCTGGGACCCAAGGCCAAGCTGATGGACGATGGAGGATGGACAGCTCTGGATGGAAAATTACTGGAAGAAGCCCTGATCGAGGAGGTGTGCCGGAGGGCGTGTTCTATGATTTGGGGTTTTGTATTAGGGACAGCGCCCCGTGGGTTGAGCAGAGGAGAGTGTGGCGAGGAGCTAGAAGGAGCACTTTAGATCGAGCTCTCTCTAAGTGAAGACTTCTTAGGAAGTTTCACTTCTGACACCTTTTCACGATTTCTTGGGTCTTAAGGGAATGCTAAGTAGGGATGTCATCCAGCATAGAGTAGGGACAGATATGCTTTTGATTAATGATTCCTAATATTGACATTGGCTTGGTAGTTATCTACCTCATGCTTTTAGAAGTTGTACTTTTGTTTATATTTAGTCGAATGCGGATTCTTCGTAGAGTAGCATTTGTGTTAGTGCCTATTTACCTGTTGTGCCTTGTACTAAGGTGCCTATATCTGCAGATGTTTATGTTGATAATAAAATACCGAGAGCAATAGAGATTGAGTTTCGAGTCCTTAATTATGTCAAATTGCGGAAAATATTCTCTGATAATTGTGTTTGCTCCCTCCACGCTATTGGGCAAGTAAAAAGGTTCAATCGACCAGAGTGGGTTCTTGGAGATAAAATGGAAAACAAAAAATTGGGCCCCAGCAGTTGGTAGCAGAGTCGGATGGTTACTTCCGATAGCGAGGGACGATTAGACTAGGATAAGTGACCCTTGAGACCCATAGACGATAAGTGATGGTGAATCATCAGACGGTGAGCAGCAGACGGCGGCGGATGATGAAAATTGTTGGCGAGTAGCAGTGCGGCAGGAAGCAGCAGTTCGTGGAGTGAGTATGAATAGGATGAGATGTTGTAGATTGCGGTGTTGATTTGTTGTGTGATGTCTTGCGGAGTTGGAGTGAATGTTGAGTGATTGTGAGATCAGGCTGTGAGCGCGCGCAGCCCGGGAATTGTGTTGTGGAAGACACCCGTGGTAGATTTTGTTGACCACCCAATGAGATCGTGAGGTACCATCGATCACCTGGACCGAGATAGGGGGAGCGAATGTGTGAGTGCATGACAACTCGGCGCTGGTCGTGGGTTGCTGTATATGGATTTGAGTATTTGTAACCTATCAGAGGCGATCTGTCTGGCCGGATGTGGACAGACAGTTGCCAACCGAGGTCAACAATTTCGAGAGACTGTGGACGAACAGTCAGAGGCTCTGGACGGACAGCCAGAGAAGTAACTTGTTTGGGACAAACGGTTATTTCAGTGTATGAATGGGACGAATGCAGGCGTGAGACGTAAGCGTAAGGAAAGGGAACTGCTGCGAATGAAGGTAGGTGACGTCAGAGAGTGTCGCGCTGTGATAGGCTGGTTGGTGTTAGTCGCGCTGTTATTGGAGGGTTTGACATCAAGAGGTAAACAGTGTGTGGGATCGAATTTTGTCAATCATGAAGTGTTTTAAGGTTTTTCGAGAACTGTGTAGAGGTGACAAACATGTCGTTTCTCGAGGAGGAGAATAAGCTCCTCCTGAGGATACTCCAGCACATTACATGGCAAAGAATGTGGGATTGCATACGATAATTTGGCTTGAGAATTGGCATAAAATGACTCAAAATAAAGGAGAATTAGCTTTCCCGAGATATGGTTCATTTAGATTAGAAGTGTTGTACCAGTTGAAGTCTGTGATGGCGTCCTTACGACCTTTGCCCAGACCAACACAATTTGAAGCGCTACAAGCGTGGATTAGAGCAGCGCATGATAGGAAAACAGACAAAAACCAGGAAAGAGTGAAAAAGTCGATTAAGGCGTTCCAGAATGCCAGATGGGATGCAGAAGAGAAAAGATGGAGAGCACAGGCAATAGAGGGAGATAGACTGTACCCCTTATTGAACACTTCGGAGGGGATAAAGAACATGAAGTCAGATGATGAGGATGATAGTGATACTGATGATAGCCTATTGGAGAGGTTGTTATCAGAGAGACCACCTCCGTATAACCCAGAGGTCCCAGAAGAGACGTTGGTTCAGATAGAAGAGACTAGAGGAGTAACAATCCAACCAGAGATGAGAGTAGAAGGAAGGATCTCGATAGGACCAGAGAGTACAAGGAGCCAGTCTGTGGCTAGCGTAAAGGTCGAGAGAGATGTGAGGTTACCGGATGCTCTAAAGGTACCGGTCACTATTGGACCTATTGTTTCGATTTACCACCCAGATTCACAGGAGGTTGCGAACCCAGAGCAGACAGCCGAGGGGGTAAGGAGAGAGGTCGCAGGAAGTGGCCTAGTGGGTGGAATGGCCCGGACTCCGAACCCTATAGAATGGAGTACACCATTGCCAGCCATGTCAGACTCATCTAGGGGTCAAGGAGAACAGAGACCAGAGAGTCGAGATCAGATTCACGATCATGGGTACCACCAGTGAGAAACTAAAGCCCAAGAGTGATGACAGTAGAGAGAGAGCGGGTCATTTTCATGAATCGGTCTGCTCCAATGTGCATACCAGAAGAGAGTAGGTCGCAGGAGCAAGAATGTGAGGACAGCGATAGAGAAGGGGTAGTCTGCTGAGAAGTGCTGAGAGGAGCCCTGAAAGGGGGATGATAGATGTAGTAAGGTTAAAGGCGGAAGTGGATGAGATAATAGGTGGAAACTTACCCCTTGAGAGAGTATTAATATATGGACCAGATGAATTACTCTTCGTAGCGAAGGATGTGACTCGGAAAGCACGAGTTGCACATGAGAAATTGTCAGAATTGGCTAAGCGATATGAGGTGGATCTGTCCAGGACTAAAACATTGCAAGGAAGTCATAGGTTGCAGTACAGTGACCAGGAACTGGAGGAGAAAAGGTTTAAACAGACTTTTCGGAGCACACAGCTTATACAATGCATCTAGCAATTCAAGTGAAAAACAAATCCAAACACAATTCAATTAAGTTCTAATGATCGTCTTCTTTTAATTTCGTTAGTTCCAATCCCTTATGCCAACGCGTTTTGCCGCGGTCGGGAAAAACCTACGGCTTCCTCAGGGCTGGAAGTAATACAAAATGCACATTTGTAATCACACAATAAGGCATTAGTACATATGCCATAATACCCAACTTATGACAACCATGTGCAGAGGACTATTCAAACCTATGTCTTGTGCAGAACAAACTCTATACACATTAACATTTACAATGCTTTCCAAATATAAATCATTCATATTGCATAAAAGAAACATTTAAATTCTTGTAATTTGAGGACTTAAATCAATTCGTTAGAAATCCAGTAGTGAACGTATTGTTGTAATCCACTCTAAATATTTTGCCTAAACCCAAGTGCATGTTAAGTTTATATAACCCATGTGTAGGTAGAAAGTAAATTCATTTGCGTCATGTTGGCGCCAATACCTTATATTTCTCTAGCGCTTATCTGTGTTTCAAAAACGTGCAAAAAAGATATTGCATAGAATAATTACTCTGACGTTGATGGATACACGAGGCAAGAGTATACTGATTAACATCTATACATATCAATCAATAAAACCATCAACACAAGTCTTACCTCTAAATGTATCCGATCATGTAGTATCCAGTTTCTTTTATGCAATATGAATGATTTATATTTGGAAAGCATTGTAAATGTTAATGTGTATAGAGTTTGTTCTGCACAAGACATAGGTTTGAATAGTTCTCTGCACATGGTTGTCATAAGTTGGGTATTATGGCACATGTACTAATGCCTTATTGTGTGATTACAAATGTGCATTTTGTATTACTTCCAGCCCTGAGGAAGCCGTAGGTTTTTCCCGACCGCGGCGAAACGCGTTGGCATAAGGGATTGGAACTAACGAAATTAAAAGAAGACGATCATTAGAACCTAATTGAATTGTGTTTGGATTTGTTTTTCACTTGAATTGCTAGATGCATTGTATAAGCTGTGTGCTCCGAAAAGTCTGTTTAAATATTTAATCAATCCTTGGATTGAGTTTAGGGAAGTAGGGTGTTCCCTTCCCCAAAATCTTTTTGGATGCACCAGAATGTATGACATAATGGAATATTAATAGGTGATTACCATATTGAGCGCTATTACCCTGTACACCCAATAGTATTGATGGAGGAGAAAAGGGTTACCGGACTGAGGACCCATATCAAAGATCTGATCACAGCCATGCGTGCATGGATGATGCTTGATAAATGGGAAGAAAAATGGTCCAAGAAGAAAAGCTCTAGGAGAACGATAGGAGGGACCCCACCTCCGGGTGGAGGGGTGTTGGAGATAAGGAATTACCCTTTAAGGGAAGTGCAGAATGGAGGATACGTGCATGTACCCTGGAGCAGGGGTGATTTGGCGGCGTTTACGAATCATTTTCCCCGGCTTAGGGAGAAGCCCGCAGAGTGGTATAAGCAGGTTGACCGCTTTGTTAAGATCTCAAAGGTATTGTGGATCGATTTGAATACCTTATTTGATATTGTGGTTCCGGGAGATTTGTGGGCAGCATGCAAGATTGCCGTTGAGTGGCCGGCTTACGAGCCTGATAGGAACGCAATCACGAATGGTCCGTCACCGCTAGTGATGAGGAAGTACGAGGAAGTGATTACTTGGTTGAAGTCGAAAGTCTCACCACAAGACATCGATTGGGTGAAGATAGACAGGACAGTGCAGGAACCTAAGGAGACGGTACATGAATTCTATGAGAGACTCTTGCAGGCTTTTAAGCAGTACAGTGGCCTGGATGCTTTGGACACGAAAGATATGGGACAGTTTGTTTCAAAGTTTGTGTTGGGATTGAGGCCAGAGGTTAGTCTCATGATACAGCAGCATTTGATTTGTTGGCAGAACAAGCCTGTTGATGAGATTTTACGGTACGCCAGATATTGCACAGATGAGATTGAATCCAAACACAGGAAGTTGAAAGATAACTTGATGCTTGTTCAGATGCAAACCGCTCAGGGACAGCTTAATGGGGGAGCATTGGTAAGGAGACAGGGAAATTATCAGGCGGGTAATCAGAATGTTCAGGGGCAGGGAAGGCCAAGACCAATAGACCCTTGAACAGGTATGGATGTGGCGACATTGAAAAAGACTACAGCATGTCATCAGTGTCACCAGGTTGGACAGTGGAGACGCGAGTGTCCCCTGAACCCATGGAATCAGATACAGCCGGAAGGAGAAATAGTTCAGGTCCCTGGGGTGGAGGCGGTGCCGACAGTGACTAGACCTAAAACGATAAAAAGGGGACTGGTGTTCCGCAGGTGCAGGTTCCCCAGCCACCCAGAATACAGAATGTACAGCAGGGAGCTCGAACTTATTTGCAGATGCCAATGTTTGAAGTGAGCGAGGAAAACGATACAAGCCTGTTGGCACGATCATGTTCAAAGAGAGATAAGGATTGCATGCTTAGAGCCATCCTAGAGGTAGATCAGAAAGAACCCTTTGTGGACACAGACCTTGACGGTCACCCTACAACCTTTTTGGTTGATACGGGGCCTACCAGATCGACTATAGGATCGGCAGTGGTTCCAGGTCTAATTCTTTCTGGACAAAGTATCCAGGTTGTTGGTGTGGCAAATAAGAAACTGATTAGTCCACTGACGGAGCCAATTCCAATCAGGATAGGAAATATCAGGGATCGACACCAGTTCGTGGTGTGCGATTCTAGTCCGGTTTGCCTGTTAGGGAGAGGTCTATTGTGCAAGCTCAACTGCACGATCTACTGTACCCCGAAAGGAGTGGAGGTACAGACGAGAGAAGATGACGCGACCTTTAAGGTTGCGAATCAGCGTGTGTGTGTGGAAATGTACCCAGCATTGACGGTGGAGGAGCTTCCACTTGATCTGAGGACTCAGTGTCTATTGACGTATGGGACCTTAGAGGTGAGGAGATTGGTTTAGTCAAGGGAGTAGACCCAGTGAAAATCCAGATTAAACCAAACGTAGAGTTTCCGAGGACACCCCAGTATAAGTTATCTCCTGAAACTATTGCAGGGATTAAACCTGTGATTGAGTCTATGATCAAGCAGGGAATACTAATGGAAATTATGGGTAGCCCATGTAATTCGCCTATCATGGGACTACAGAAACCAAGTGGGAAATTAAGGATTGTGCAAGATTTGCGAAAAATTAACGAAATAGTTGTTCCATGTTGTCCAGTGGTACCAAATCCATCTGTGATCCTATTTCAGATCCCATGTGAAGCTGAATGGTTCACAGTGATTGACTTGTGTCAAGCTTTTTTCTCGATTCCTCTACATAAGGAAAGCCGATTTCTTTTTGCATTTCGGCTGGAATATCATGTGTTAACGTGGTGTTGTATCCCACAGGGGTATACAGAGAGCCCATCTATCTTTAATCAGATCTTGAAGAAAAATCTTGAAGGTCTTGTGTTGCCACAAAACTCTGTTTTAGTGCAATACATTGATGATCTGCTTGTTGCGTCGGAGACGGAAGACGCCTGCAGAATTGATACCGTTGCTCTGTTGAATTACCTGGGAGAGAATGGTCACAAGGTGTCTCCAAACAAGCTGCAATACTGTTTGAGCGAGGTACAGTATTTGGGGCACCGAATTGAGAAAGGAAAGAGAAAGGTGTCTCCAGATCGCATTGATGCGATTTTGAGAATGCCGGTTCCCTCGAGTCAGAATGTTTCTGGGAATGGTGGGCTATTGCCGCCAGAGGATCCCAAACTTTTCCTTTGAAGCGAAGTCTTTACAGCGGCTGACGCGTAAGGATGTGAGTGATCCGGTACCATGGGATGATGACTGCTTAAGGTCATTTTTGAGGCTGAGAGAAGCTTTATGCTGCGCGCCAGCTTTGGGAATGCCAGATTATAACAAGGCATTCGCCTTATTCTGTTGCGAAAAGGAAGGTTGTGCATTAGCAGTGTTGACTCAGAGTCAAGGAGGTGTCCGTAGACCAGTTGCCTATTTTTCAGCTACTTTAGATCCAGTAGCTTCTGCGTTGCCCGGATGTCTCAGATCCGTTGCTGCAACAGGTGTCAGTATCGAAAGATGTGAGAGCATTGTGATGGGTCATCCGCTTACTGTTCATGTGCCACATTCTGTTGAATTGTTGATGACTAGGACTAAAACACAGCACCTCACAAATAATAGGTTGACTCGTTATGAGCAAGTCATCCTTGCTGCAGACAATGTGACGCTGAAGAGATGTTCTGTTTTAAATCCTGCTACACTGTTGCCTATTCCAAATGTAGATGATGATGAAGATTGTGAGGACCATGATTGTCTCGATGTGACTGAACTATGCACCAAACCGAGACCTGAGATTGTTGATGAACCGCTCCCAGTTTCAGATGAGATTTTCTTTGTGGACGGTTCATGTTTAAGAGACAGTGTTGGTCGACTGAGAGCAGCATTTGCTGTGTGTACCATCACAGGGGTGGTTGAAGCCGCTTGTCTAGAAGGAGTACACTCCGCACAGGTGGCTGAGCTTATTGCCTTGACCCGTGCCTGTTTGGCCGCTGATAAGATCCGTGTAACGATTTACACGGATAGTCAATATGGGTTTGGTGTAGTTCATGATTTCGGCCAGCTATGGTCCCAGAGAGGGTTTATGACATCTTCTGGTTCACCCATCAGAAATGGGGATTATGTACGACAATTGTTGGAAGCATTGCAAGGCCCAGATGAAATTACTGTTGTTAAATGTTCTGCACACACTAAAGGAAACGATTTTGTGTCATTGGGTAATAATTACGCAGATGAAGTTGCTCGATTTTGTGCAGAACAGGGATGTAATTTTATTGAGAAACATGTTGTGGAAAGCGAAGAGAAAACAGATTACGATGTAATGTTAGCTATGGCAGACTCATGGGAGGAGCTGAAGCAGTTGCAAGATGGGGTCTCTGATCAGAAGCGGGACAGCTGGATACGAGCTGGATGTGAGAAGGGAGATGTGGAATGGGTTTCGAATGATGGACGAGCTGTGTTACCGGAATGTTTGCTGAATCCCATGGCGAGATTGATACATGGTGCTGTACATCTTGGCAGAGATGCAATGATGCGAGTGTTTCGCCAGACATGGTACAATCCGAAGTTTCGGACAGTAGCTGAAGCTGTGTGCCAGAGGTGTGTCACATGTCAACAGATGAATGTAGGAAAGAGGACCGCTGTGACGTTGAGTCACATAGGTAGGTCAGGTGGACCTTTTAATAGAATGCAGCTGGATTTTATTGAAATGCCGAAGTGTAATGGGTTGAGATACATATTAGTCATAGTATGTGTCTTTTCCAGGTGGGTGAAAGCTTACCCGACACGTAGGTGTGACACACTCACTGTAGCTAAGTTACTATTGAGAGAACTCATCCCGAGGTACGGTTTCCCGACCTCTTTTGAATCAGATAGAGGAACGCATTTCCACAGTGAAATCATGAAGCTGCTTTGTGCTGCCTTGAATGTAGACCAAAGATTGCACTGCAGTTACCGACCAGAGGCTTCTGGGATTGTGGAGCAAGTTAATGGGACTTTGAAAGCCCGAATGGCGAAAGTGTGTTCTTCGACATCTTTGAAGTGGCCAGATGCATTACCTTTGGTTCTCATGAGTCTCCGTAGTGTCCCTGATAGGAGGACTGGATTGTCACCCCATGAAATTCTTATGGGAAGGGCGATGCGCTTGCCAGCAATACCTGCCACTGCTTTGATTAACATCACTGATGATATGATTCTGGACTATTGTAAAGGCCTGGCTGACGTGGTCCGTTCTGTGTCTCAGCAGGTGCAGACAGCAACGGTTCCAGCCGCAAGTGACCTGTGCCACGACTTGTGCCCAGGGGACTGGGTATTGGTGCGCAAACACGTGAGGAAGAGTTGCCTGGATGCTCGGTGGCGTGGGCCATACCAAATCATTCTAGTCACGAACACAGCAGTGAAGTGTGGAGGATTGCCAAACTGGGTACACGCCTCCCATACCCATAGAGTTCCAGCACCCTTGGAAGAAACAGCCCCTCTCGAGAACGAAAACCCAGTTGAGGTGGCAGAGCCATCTGAGAGGGCAAGTCAAGCTGTAGGGGTTGCTGACGCAGCTGGTTGTGCAATAAACCAAGCCGAAAGGGAACGTGAAAGTAACACTGAAACGGACTCAGAAGAAGAAGAAAGAGCTGCAGTGGGCAGTACCGAGTCAAATTCTGCTGGTGAAGAAAGCAGTGCACAGGGTACCAGTAGGGAGAGTGGAGGTGCCACCGAAGCAGAAAGGGTTTGGCCCGTGAGTCAGAGACTGGTAAACTTGAGATCGGCACCAAGAACAGATCTCACCCCAGTTTCTGAAGAATCAGAAGCAGTGCAAAGTGACGAAGATCGACCCCAGGGTGCTCTGAGAAGATCGAAGAGAACAAGAGTGCCGTGCCAAAAGTACGCCTCACCAGAGTGGGCATACTCAGTGACTGATGCCAGGTTTACTGAACACGGGAAGGCTGAGATCGATCACACTGGTCAGCAGTTCTCCGTTTCCGAGAGTGGAAGTGTTGTTGAGGATTCCAGGATTGGAGATCGAAGGAATATTGACCATCAATATTCCGAGTCCGCCACTTTTGAGCATCATCCGTGGTCTGATTTTGGAAACGCTGGACTTCCCAACCTTTGCAGTTATACCAGCTCCCCAAGAACTGACAACCCTTAAACTTGAAATTTTGCAGGGGGTCCTAGAGCTGTTGGGACCGGCAGTTATTCTGGACTGATTGTAAATTTGCTGTATATAAAGTTTGAAAAGAAGATAACCTAGGCCCGAGGGGAAGAAGAATAAATTTAGGGATTTTCCGTTGGAGGTCGAAGAAGAGCTAGGGAAGTCTTCCTGATCTAAAGAGATGAGAAATTGAACTTTGTTAGAGGTTCCCCCGGTTTAAGAGAGCAGCTGAACTGAATTGCTGGATGAGAAAGAGACTTGTGTCAACAGAGACTGTACTGAACATTGAGAACATTTCAAAGATGGCGGAACCTGGAAATACACACCGTTAAGCCAAAATAGTGATAGGCACACTGTTAGGGGTAGTGATAGCTGTTATATTTGCAGTAGTAGTAACTTCGTACATGGTGGCCCATAGACAGGAGGGGGAGGTTCAGGGAACACCCACACCTACCACTCTAGGACAGGGAGGGGTCACTATTAGAGATCAGAGAGCTTGGACGCTTGAGGAGAGTCGTATGTTTCATATAGATTTGTCTAGAGCTGATTTTACACTTAATGCTTATGCAAAGCTGTTGTATGAGTATGTTGATGCGATGGATGCGAAGGATTGTTATGTGTGCATGCAGTTGCCTGCTTCACTAGACGAAGGTATTAGATACCATCATCTCCCATTGACATATGGGATTTCTTGTAGCCTATTGCTTAGTTTGTTTTATGAAAGGAAACAGTTTGAGTATTTCTTTTCAAATTATGATACAGTACTTCCTGAAGTTCCGGCATATAAGCATTTGAATAAGTATGATTATTACAAGTCAGAGGATAGACTTCGGAAGTATTTCATACCGACTGTGAAGCTAGATACAGCTTATGCTCATAGACATAATTTGACATGTTGGTTGTCCGAAACAGAAAAGAAGTTCATAGGTCAGATAGAGGATAGGTATAGAAAACTGACCCAGACACGAGATACAGGAGATAGTCCAGTGGATTGGACTGATGAGGAGAGATTGCACAAATCTAAGGGAAGTTTTGGACCGATTGCATTAGATGAAGTACAGAAGGGGAATTTGTGTGTTGCCCGTCCTCAAACTCCTAAGGAGAAGGTTCCAGTGGGGCATAGTACGTGTGATCATACTTTTACCATGGAGGACTCTGCTAAGAACTTCTTGCAAGGTCCGGTACAGGTGATTCCGAATGTGTATTATGTATGTGGGAAGAATGCATATGTGAGATTGCCTGCGACGTCATTCTAAAGTGTGTAGAGCTGTAAGTGCAGGAGCAGTGATTGGTGATATATTCGGAGCGACTATACCTAGTTTGGGTGTGGTCCTGAATGATGTGAAAATAAGAAGATTGGCGACTGTGGTGGATGAATTGTCAATGAATACAGCGAGATCATTGCTGTTGGTGAATGGAGAAATGTTATCGATACGGATATGGTTTTGCAGAATCGACTTGCGTTAGACGTATTATTGGCAAAAGAGGGCGGAGTCTGTAAATTGCTGAAGGTCCAGGAATATTGCACGTATATTCCAGATAATAGTAAGGACCTGGAGAAATACATAGACTACATTACCACAATCCATAAGGAAATAGTAGATTTGACAGAAGAGAATGTGTGGGAAAAGATTGGTCAAGGATTTGGTCGAGTGGGGACTTGGTTTGCGAACTTGGGAATGGGATTTCTTGGATCTGTGTTGAAGCCAATAATAATTGCTGTGGTTTGTGTGATCTGTCTGTGGGGACTCGTAAGAGCCTGGAAATGGTACAGAGGGAATAAGGTCGAAAGAGCCCTCAGAGCGAATGAGCAGAGAATGGCGAGATTGCAGGACCGTCAATATCAGAATCTTAAAAGGATGGAAGGGATTCGACAGAGTAGAATGGTTACAAGTACCATTTAGATCAGCTTCTTATTCCAGAAGAAATGAGAATATGATGGTGTGATGACAGTTGTCATCAAAGGGGGGAACTGATGTAGCGCCTAAAGGTTTTGAAATTTGTAGGGGTGCATCATATTCACTGTTAGTTGGCACCCGCATATAATCAATGTATACTTAGATGTGTCGTGCGAAATGTATTAAGAAATGTATCAGCTATATCGCAACATAGAAGTGTTAAAGATGTGAAAACATATTGTGAATGTATTCAGTAAAATGCATGACGATTAGTTTTCGTTCAATGCAATGTATTAGGTTAAACGTGTGACATGATTAAAATTACTCATGTAGGTCGCTTATTCATGTATATGAAAGTAAAAGCACTAATGCTTAGAATGGGATTTAATAGCGTGTTTAACCGAGTAGAGGCCCGAATGCACATATATCGTTGAGAAGAAAGGCCTGTTATTTTCTTATGTTAGCTGAATGCGGTAGGCCGCAAATTATTTATTCTGGTAGAGGTTTTGGGCTGCAGTAAATTGTAAAGTTAAAAGATGCGAAGTATTTCTCCATCCCATGATCTCACCTCAGGTGCAAGACAGTTGGTTCGTTAGTAGAAAAGGTCTTTGTCTAAGAGTTGAATTATGGGGGAAGCCAGACATGGGAGTACTTTGGAATGTGCCAATCGCAACTCCTAGTGCGGACGGTGTCTGGGACCCAAGGCCAAGCTGATGGACGATGGACAGCTCTGGATGGAAAATTACTGGAAAAGGACCTGGTCGAGGAGGTGTGCCGGAGGGCGTGTTCTATGATTTGGGGTTTTGTATTAGGGACAGCGCCCCGTGCGTTGAGCAGAGGAGAGGTGGGCGAGGAGCTAGAAGGAGCACTTTAGATCGAGCTCTCTCTAAGTGAAGACTTCTTAGGAAGTTTCACTTCTGACACCTTTTCACGATTTCTTGGGTCTTAAGGGAATGCTAAGGAGGGATGTCATCTAGCATAGAGTAGGGACAGAGATGCTTTTGATTAATGATTCCTAATATTGACATTGGCTTGGTAGTTATCTACCTCATGCTTTTAGAAGTTGTACTTTTGTTTATATTTAGTCGAATGCGGATTCTTCCTAGAGTAGCATTTGTGTTAGTGCCTATTTACCTGTTGTGCCTTGTACTAAGGTGCCTATATCTGCAGATGTTTATGTTGATAATAAAATCCTGAGAGCAATAGAGATTGAGTTTCGAGTCCTTAATTTGCAGAACATATTCTCTGATAATTGTGTTTGCTCCCTCCACGCTATTGGGCAAGTAAAAAGGTTCAATCAACCAGAGTGGGTTCTTGGAGATAAAATGGAAAACAAGAAATTGGGCCCCAGCAGGGGTATGATTCTCTGCATCTTCAGTTTGAATAATTATGGAGTACTGATCCACCCAGGCTACAGGCGAAATTACAGACTCCGTTCTGGGGGATGCAAAGTCTGAAAAGAAAGGATGGTTTACAACCTACCAGAATTTCACATAATTCCTTACCCTCCCTGCCTCTTATATCCTCCTTAGGGACTTCCAGTTAAAAAAAACGGCATTGTCTCAGGGGGTTCTTGGGCAAGACTGAGGGGCACAGAACATGCAGCATTAAACCATCTGGATTTCCTGGCCACATTAGAAACACTCTCAGAGGTTTACATGTTTGAGATTGTAGAGCACAACCTATTAAAACCTTCTAGTATATTGGACGTGTCATTTTCAAAAGTCAAACATGATAAAAAAAAGCTTCCTCATTCTCAGTGATTCATTTCTAATAAAGGCAACTGGGTCAATCTTATCCCATTTTATTTTCATGTCTATATTCTTCACATACTCAGTCTCCCTGAGTATACTTAAAGGGCCAGCATTGCTTCATATTTATGTTCCAGAGCACAAAAAGAGAATTGTGATCGCTAGAACAATTGCTAAGAATATCAAACCCATTAGCAAGTGTACAAAGATCTCTTGAAGCTCAAATAAGTTAATTGTTCTCGCTTTCAAATTCCTACAAAATGCAGGAATTTGAATTTTCTCTGTATGTGATATTTCATTTACAAAGGATAAATCGTATTTCATGATAAGTCTGTTTAGAGTCTCACCATAAACTGAATGTTTAAAGTGCATTACATTATTATTTCCCTTATCCTTAAAACCGTTAACTCATTGACCTCTAAACTTATATGTTAAAATATTAAAATCCCCTATCCAAATTACAAAACTGGTACAAGAATTTTTTGTACAAGTTTTTATATGAAAACATCCAGTTCATCAATTTTTGGGCCTGAGCTGTGATTAAAAATATTATAGTAAAAATGTATTAATAAGATACCAAATGAATCCAGAAGGGAAAGGAGAAAGACCAAGAAATGTGGTGAAGATCAAATCTTTTTCGTTCAAGTCAGAGCTGCTTTAACTGAGACAAAGGTGGCCAAACCTCCCTTAGCTGTGCCCACTGTTGAGGGGGTACCATGTTAAAAAAAAGCATAAAAGTCCGCTACAGAGAATAGTGAGCAGGGTGGTTCACAAGGTGAGAGGGAACATGGCGGCCAGCTAGTTGGCCGGTCGCGGGTTCCACAAACCTCTACGGGATAGCTGATCTCCCGCTGTCGTGATGCTGCTGGTTGGCGGTGGTTAACCGGTGTCTCCGCTTCTTCCTGCAGGGATATCATCTTCTTTTTCTCGCCTCAGCCCCCGCCACCACATTCGGAGCTTTAGTCCGGCTGGGTCCCGCTCAGCAGTTTGCAGTTTTGGGGAGGTTTGTGGCGGCAGACGTGTGCCGCGAACAGCGGCGGGTCTGCCGGTCCACGGCCCCGTGCGGTGCACGCCCCCGTCTGCTCACAGGCCTGCAGGCTTGTAGGCATGCAGGTTCACCCGGTGAAGCTCCTTTTTCCATCTTGACCGATCTTCCGTTTGGGATCTGGGGAAGTTTGCGGTCTGGAGACGGGAGGTATGATGCTGGTTCTAGAAGAGTCTTTTGCTGTCTCCTAGTGACCGTAACGGATCAGTGCTTTGCCTGAAGAAGGCTCGGGGTTGCTGCCTTACCCCTTACTCGGCGTGTAAAGGGCTAAGGTAACTATTGGGAAGTTTTGCACCTTTGGGCTGGAGCTGGGACTTTGGGACTCTGGGACTTTGGAACATTGGGACTTGGTGGGGTAGTGGTGTTTTTTTGGGGCTCCTATAATTCTACAAAAAGGTATGATTTAACTCCAAGTGTGTCTAAGTGCAAGCTAAGTGCAAGCTAGATTGTTATTGTTTGTTTATGCTGCTGCACAGAAAAAGGGGCTGAATTTCAGGCGCTTTTGGCGCTTGCGATTAGTAAGGATAGTATCCGGGAGAGGGTTTTTTCTCTGGGGGGTGGCCCCTCTATACGTGTAGTAGGAAGGAAATAGTTTTAGTACAATAGTACAATAGTAGCTCTAAATAAGCTGTCTTTTTTTGGGGAGGTAATTTAAACAGCTTTGGCACCTAGTGACACTTCGAGATACCCTCTCTCTTTTACCTCTCCCACTCCTCTATATCTTCCTGTAACTGATGTGTGGTGAACCAGCTTTTGCTTGTCTCAGGGCCACTAGAGTGCTCGGCGAGTCACGCCGAGCTCGGTCCCGTTGTTTTGAGTTGACTGAGTGGATTACTTGTTATCAGATCTCCTTAGGAAAGGCCTGTACATACTTTGCATGCTGTTTATCACCAAGCGTAAGGAGAGCAAGCTGGTCACCTTCAGAGGAGTGCGCTGGCCCCCTAGGTATTTGGAAACCTCGCTGCCTGGATATATGGCACCACCCCATAGAGGTTAAGGAGGATGAGCCTAGGTATGAGTTTAAGTTTGATCCAGTTTACAGGAGCAGATTTAGGTCCATGGAGTTAGTTCCGCAGCAGAGCGAGGGGAAGAATCAGCCAATTAAAGAGGGTTATTCTGGGCAACAGAGCTATAGTTCTGGGTCCCGGCTAGTTCAACCCAGGCCGGTGAGGCTCTTCAAGGGAAAAGATACAAATTAAGGTCAAGTACCTTTTTAGGGAAAGAGGTCTCTCAGTGTCAAACTGTACTCTCTAGTCAAGCCCTAAACAAGCCAAGACTTAAGAACCGGCCTGATAAGGTCGGTAAGGACGGTAAACTGATTCCTATTAAGGGGAGGAAGAAGAAATCTACTTTACCCCCAGTAAGAGTGACCCCATCTTTAAGGTCCTACTTCAAATTGAACATGAAGGGCAACAAGCAAAATGAGAAGCAGGGAGCAGCCTTGGCTCAGGGAGGAACATTGCCCCAGAGCACCTCACCACCAGAAGTGGCTAACCTGTCGTCAAATAGATTTGCAGTCCTTTCTAAGGCCGGCTCTCTAGCTGGGAGAGATACTCATCAGAGGGGTTCCGACATGAGGAATGAAACTCCCGATAGGGGTCAGATGTCAACAAACACAGGGCTCAGACTCAATTCAGAAGATGCTGGCACAGCTATCCGTGGAGATAAAGGAACGTTTTTCTACTTCGGAAGTAAACCAGAAAAAGATTCAAGACACATGTACCAACCTAGAGGAAAGTATCTCTGCACTAACGTATCGTATGGAGGAGCTAGAGAATAAAATGGGAGAGCTTACGTTAGATGTAAAGAGGAACATGCTAGAAGTGAGTAGGCTAAAGGAAAGAGAGAGAGACCTTTCAGAAAGATTGGAGAGACTTGAAAACAATTCCAGAAGGAATAACATTAGGATTCTGGACTTAGCAGAAGGATTGGAGGAGGAGAATATTAAGTCCTTTGTTATTGATATTCTGATTAAAGCATTCCCCCAGGTTGAATCAGCATCTGTCTGGGAGGCCGACCCAGGACAGAAGAAACCCAGAAAATTCCTGGTGTTTATCCAATCATATTCCCTTAAGGAACAACTATTAGGGGCTGCGCTGAAGCTCAAATCTATCCAGCTACAAGGCTCAACCTGTAGAATAAGATCAAATATTAGTCGTATCACAGAGGATAGAAGATGGGAGCTTGGCAAGCGGATAGACTCTCTAAAAGAACTAGGCGCGCAAGTCCAATTAAGATTCCCGGCATTTCTGAAGGTCATGTTAGATAACAAGATGTTTAACTTCAGATCACCAGAAGAGGTGGCCAATTTTTTGGCACATAAGAAACCAGCAGCTAAATGAAAGTGAAGAATGGGGTTAGTGAAGGGAGCTCAGCAGTCAAAAACCTTTTTCTATATTTTTCTTTCTATGAGGTTGGTGGGCTTGGGCTCAAATTGGCAAGATGTATTTGCCAAGGAACGGTCAAGGAGGGTTCGCAAGGGTGGGGAAGGAGTGTGGTGGGGTGCGTCACGTGTGTGGGTGGGGAGCATTGGGGAAAAAAATAAAATAAAATATCCTAAATATGACCTCATATGACTTAATGTTTATCTGTAGATATAGTCTGTGGAAGAACATAGATTATGAAAGGGGATAGACCTGGGGCAGAGTCTCTTGAGATTCTAAGTTGGAATGTGAATGGTTTCAGGGTTAGGAGAAGGCAGCGTTTAGTTTTGCAACATCTTAAGGATAATCCAGCTAAGATTCTAATGCTTTTAGAGACACATCTGCTGCAGTCAGAATGTAAGGCCTTGTTTGAGAAGTTAAGGTGGGTGGGGAAGGTAATAGCTTCTGACCAACAATGCTGTTCAAAAGGAGTGGTTATAATTATTAAATCTAACGCAGAAGTGGAGCTTACTAAGTCACAGACAGACAATAGAGGAAGGTGGGCAATAGCAGAGGTAAGGTGCTATGGTATTAAATATACTTTAGCCAATTATTATGGTCCTAATGAGGATGACATTGACCCTCTGAATAATTTGTGTTTAGCCCTCATGGATTTTGATGCCTCCTTAATTCTAGTAGGTGATTTTAATGTCCTGCTTAATAATAATTTAGATAGATCCTCCCCCAGAACACAAATTGCGGTACCCGTGTAAAAGCCTATTTAGGGACGATGTTAAACAATTTTAACCTCTGTGATGTCTGGAGGAAAAAAATGGGAGAGGTGAGAGAATATTCTTTCTATAGCAAAAAAATCACCACTATTCAAGAATTTAATATATATTTATCGATCTTTCCGAGTTAGAATCTGTAAGGTTAATAAGATATCAACCGATCCACATCTCGGATCATGGTGCGATGGTTTTAAAACTGGATCTTCCCTCTGAGCCTATCCTGAGGAGGTGGACTCTGAATAGGAGTATCCTTTTGCAACCTTCAAGTCCTGAGTTACTAAAGAGAGAGACAGCTACCTTTTTCCAAAATAACCTGGGTTCTTCTCCTTTACACATAGTGTGGGACACCTTCAAGGCCTGGCTTATGGGGATTTTGAAGGGGGCAGTTGTCGGCTGGATTAGATCAGAAAAAAGTGAGATTGAAGACTTAGAAAGGCAACTAGCGCTTGCTGAGACAGCCTTAAAAAGGGGGCAGATGTCCGATACAGAGAAAAAAACCCTCACAGCTACGGTAGAGGATCTACAGATGAAGTTTAGGCTTAAAACCAAAGCAATAATGCTCCAAAACTGTGAGGCAAGTAAGCTGGGTGATTTTGATCGGGGAAAGAATTGTGGCAAATTACTCACTATGAAAAGTAGATCTGACAGATCCTGTAATTTTATCAATAAGATCAAGGTAGGAGCTAAAGTGATGGAGGAAAAAAGGGATATTGAGAAAGCATTTGTGGAGTTTTTTCAAGGTCTGTAGAGCGAAGAGCTAACGGTCGAGGATGAGGTTATTGATCAGTGGTTGTCTGGAAAACAACTACCGAAATTGGATTCTGCCTGCCAAGCAAGTCTGACCCAAGATATTGAGAAGGGTGAAATACGTGTAATTTTAAATAAAACCAAGAAAGGGAAACCAGCAGGTCCCAATGCAATCCCAATGGAGGTTTACACGTTAAAAGCTGATGAAATTATCCCGATCTGGTTGAGTTTGTTTAACAAGATTCTCAGAGGGAGTTCACCCCTGCCAGACTCTTGGAACGAAGTGGTTATTTCCCTAATCTTGAAGCCGGGTAAGGATCCAACTCATTCTTATCGCCCCATATCGCTACTAAACTGTGATTATAAGATCTTTGCAGGTGTACTAAATGCTCGGCTTAGCAAGATAGTGGGGTCAATTATCCATCAAGATCAAAAGGGGGTTTTACCGGGCAGGCAAATGCTGGACTTGGTTTATTCCTTAATAGGTTCGGTTGATATAGCACCAACATTAGGGGCACCCCTTTCAATTATCACGGTCGACGCGTCAAAAGCCTTTGACCAAGTTAACTGACATTATCCAAATAATACTTTAAAGGCCTTTGGTTATGGAGTCGATTTTAGGGAAGTCCTTAAAAAATTATATAACTCCCCTCGGGTCCGGATCTTGGTTAACGGTAATCTCACTGCCGAGGTCATAATACAGCGTGGCACCAGGCAAGGGTGCCCATTGTCACCCATCCTCTTTGATCTGTAAATTGAGCCTTTGGCTCAGAGTTTAAGGCAGAACAACAATATTTCCCCTTTTAGGACTAATGGGTTTGCTAGGAAGGTAGCATTATAGGCAGACGATCTTATTCTTTTTTCCTCTAATGTTAATCCTACGCTTTCTGAATTATTGGCTGAAGTACAGTCTTTCGGGAAAGTGTCAGGATATCAAGTCAATGGTGATAAGACCAAGATTATGGCTTGGAATACCCCAGCACAGGGGGTAAGGCTTTCTAAAGAGCTAAGGTATTTGGGAGTGATAGTAACTCAGGATATAGGAAAGATCCCCAAAACGAACTTAGCTAAAGTCTCGAGGGAGGTGGAGTCTTTACTGAAGGGATGGCAGATTCTACCGTTAACCCATTATGGGAGAGTTAATTTGATTAAAATGTGTGTCCTTCCTAAATATGCCTACCTTTTTTATAATATTCCCCTGGAATTAGATAAAACTGCTCTTCTGAAAATACAGGGTAAGATCTCTTAGTTTATTTGGGCAAGCAAAGGGATCAGGCTATCTTGGAAGAAGCTAAGGCGAAAACTAGCTAAGGGAGGTCTGGGTTTACCGGACCTCCAGTTCTATTGTTGGGCATATCAACTAAAAAACTGCAGGATGTTATTGTTGAAACCAGATAGCACCCTGATTGGCAGTATGTTTAAAGTCATGCTCTCGGATTTGGATGAGGTGGGTTTCATGTATAAACTCGGAGCTCCCAAATACTTTAAAAAGATCAGGCTTAAGACTCTACATATGGCGGCTAAGCTATGGACGGAGTGCCGGGCTAGCTTAGAACTGTCGTATTATAGTGACTGGGCTCCAGTGTGGGACTCTCCAGGAACTCCGGAATGCCTCACGGACACTCTATCACAGCCATTAAAAGAGGCTGGAGTTCTATACTGGAAGGATATAATGGATGGGAATATCTGCTACCCTTGGGAAGTTTGGTGTAACCTTACTAGTGGAGCTCTTTCTAGATTAAAATTTTACCAAATCTCTTCATGGTGCAAGAGCCAATGTAGGTCAATCCCCGAGGATACCTCCATGGAAGATGAGTTGCAAGATTTAACGGCAAAAAAAAAGGAAGCAGGCCGGTGGTACCAACATCATCTTGCGGCAGCAGATAAAAAAATGGAGAGTCCATACTTGGCCTGGGAGAGGTGCTTGCCGAGTGAAGATCTGGAAAATTTATGTCAAGTATCTTTGGAAATTCTATATCCATTGATTAAATCTGCTGCACTTAGGAAAAACCATTTCTTTACACTGCACAGGATATACTGGTCGCCAGTGAAGCTTGCCAAAATAAAGGGTGGCGGAGAGGCTAGGTGCATGAGATGCGGAGCCCCGGAAGCGGATGATGTTCATATCTTTGTGGCCTGCCCCCTGTTGCAAGATTTCTGGGGCAGTGTGGGTAAGACCCTATCTGAGGTGCTGGGCATGGAGGTTGAGGTAAGCCCATCTCTTAAAATTTTTGGCATTATATTGAAGCCTGAAGGGGCCCCCGGGGCGTGAGAGCAAACTGTTATTCTATCTTGTTCTCATGGCAAGTAGGGAGATCTGCAAGCTTTGGCGCCAAGCTAACCCCCCTACTTGGAGAGCCTGGTGGAATGTGGTACGATACCTTAGAGACTTGGACCAAAAGGTCAATCAGAATAGGGACAGAGCAGACGTGGGGTTGTTTTGGAATTTGTTAGATCGCACTATTGGTGTTTAATTCACATTGTACTATCCAATGATTAGACTCTTGGTCAGCTCTAGATGAGTGGTGTGTCTGGGCTCCACATAAATACCATCAGCTGAGTCTATAATCCATAGATAAAAGCGACAAGTGTGGTACAGATTGAGAGGTCGTTGAATCTAAGGAGGTCATATGAGGAAAGAAAAAAACCAACCAAAAAAACGTCCTCTACAGAAAAAGTACTTCCTCACCCAGGTCTCTTGACCACAAAAAATATTGTAACTATTAGCAAAGGATAGCCTGTCAGGATTTAAAATCTTACAGCAAGCACCCAAAATATTCCAAGGGATAAGGGACAGACCCTTATCTAATGGAGAAGCAGGGCAGGACAGAAAGCATCTGGTAAGGGGTTAACTGAACAAGAGATTTCTACCATGTTACGGGTTACAGGGGCCACAGGAATAGAGGATCGGCCAGAGTTTGGCAAACTTGGCAGTCAATCGTTATTATCATAACCATTCAGAGGCTCAAAATGATTTGCTATGAACACAATAAAACAACTTTGCATTTCCATGCAGGCATCTTGCCACTGATCAGGAAATGAAGAACTGGTGAGCTTCGCAGGGATAGGCCTATAAAAGTACCTCAATGGACGCACCTGAATCGCATCCTCATATAAAATTGAACTGGACAAGTGATGTAATAGATACCTAACTAGACCTGGATCCTTAAAGTTCACCACAATAAAATCCCCCTTTGTATTTGTCTTATGCATGTCAATCCACTTCTAACAAAAAGAATCTCATTGTAAAGGTCATTAATGCGGCCCAGTTTTGACTTGTAGCAGTACACGGCTTTGCGGTTAATGATGAGTCATCCTCTCTTATCTCGGGGCCTATCCTTGGCATGTCTTCTAATTCATTGATGTAAAGAGAGTAATCAGGGGGTAAATGCAAGATGGCTTTACAATGAAGTTTACTTTTGTTAGACCACTTAAAATTGCTGGGTGACCATCCAATTGTGTAGAAGCTTGTTGCTCCCCACACCCCCTGCGAGCTTGGCCTCTCTCAGTATTTTCTTTCAAGTACTTTTTGGGGTATACAGTCAGCGCACTCTCGGATTGAAAGTTTTGACCAGAAACCTCCATATTGTGGGACATTAGTTGATTTGACCTGGCCAATAATTGGGCTACAGTAGCTGGTAATTTGTCCTCCATTTTTTGGCAAAAGCCAGACGTCATTGTTTTCAATCTTTTGAAAAAGTTACTACGAAGTTCTAAAAAATGCTTTTGAATTCCCCATCCAGGAGTCTCATTATCAGGCATACCCATCGTACATAGTTCTAAGCTCACTGAGGTTTCACCACTTTTGGCCTAAACAGGTCAAGAATGTTGTGCTGGGGGGATCTTAGCTAATCTACTGGCTCCGTCCTTCCTCTTCATTTTACAAAGAGGTGGAGTTGGGGGACTTTTTATGCTTTCCCCAGCTTCAATATCGTTGTTCAAACTTACACAAAATGGGGAATTAGTATTATTTGCGGGCACTGATGTCTTCCCAGTTCCCACATCCAATATGAGGTTATTTGCCTCAATTCGTAAATCACACCCTTGATTCTCAATTATGATTATTGGTTCCAAGGGAGGGGGGGACAAGATTTTCTCTGAAATACATCCATCCGTTCTTCAACTTTCTCCAGTTCGGTGGCTATTACACCAATGGCAGAACTTTGGTAATTAGTAATAAAAGTAGTCTTAGTCACTTCCCCTTTATTCATTTAAGGTGCCATTGCCTTTTATAGCCCTCAATATGGCGACCAGAAGATATATCAGGGACCGAAATATAAAAGTCTTTGTGCAGCAAGGAGGCATGAAAAAGGCAGAAAATATCTGCATCATCAAGGAGAGAGAAAGAAAAGGATAAGATCAAACAGGACAGGAGGAGTAAACAGTTGCAAATCTTTGATTTATTTTGTTTATGAAATAATTACTGCTAGAAATTAAAGATGTGGTAGGATCAGAATAAATTAAGGAAAGATCTGAAAAAAATTAGGAAAGGTGAAGAACTTTGAGGGAGTGTGAACATGTTGGATACTTCTTGGATGAAATTGAGGAACCCGGGGCATCTCATACATGTATGAGAGCGGCGAAGCATGGACAGGCATGACGTGAAAATTGGGAAAACTACCCAAGTGGTGCGATGTATGGATCAAAAGTGCTCAGAAATGAGTAGAAGGCAAGGATATTCACTAATGTGGATGCTGTGTTAGGAAGGATAGAGTCAGAGCCTTTAAAAAATGACCATAGGATCACCAAATATATTTGCCAGCCTCCATTACTTTGAGCCATTAATATCAATGGGGCAACCCGGTTATGCACAGAACCTGGGGATAGTTACATTAAGTGAACAGTGGTTCTGCTAAACAATTTGTTTTGAACCTTTCTTATTTTATACTCAACAATGTGAGATCGCCAATGAATGGTATGCAAAAAGTCACCAAAATAATTCTCCAGTGTGAATTTCATAAACATCACCACTGGGTCTTCATCAGGACTGAGGACAAATTTTTGTGATGCCATGTAGGGTCAAATTATACAGACCTCATCTTTAATGGGAGATAGTCGTAGTCTCCTCTGTGAAAATTCTGAGGTAGAGGGGCAGTGTGTGCACCCTTGGCGGTCTTCGTCATCAGGCGTGGATGTGTCAATGACAATAAATTACGTTGACTCCTGTCTTAAAAAACAGGGCTCGACATCTTCGTTACCATAAATATGAAGGTTCCAAATACCTACACACTCCGACTTGGTGTGCTCAGAGTATGAAGGAGAAGAAATCTTTGATTGAATTGTAGATAAAGTGTATTTAGGTTTAGACGGAGCCGATTGCTTCTGAAAGTCCAATTTCTAAAATGTCAGGAGCAAACTTGCTACCTTGACTGCTCCGGCGTCTCACGCTCGGAGTGTAATGTAGAAACGTTCTCTCGGCGCAGAAGAACATTCGTACTCTATTAAAGTAAAGTAACGGGTCTGCCACACTGTTTGTAAGGGGTCGAAACGTCGACGTACATGGAAATCAAGCGTTATAGTCCAACTATCTATCAAATAAGATTTTTGTCTAAGTTAGGGCTATTCCACGAGAATATAACATTGATATAAATTGGTTGTGTTATGTATGTTCAATTTTTGTTCTGATTCTATTGTATTTGTGATTAATGTGTGTAATTGTTTGTACCCACTTAATGTGATTTCATTGTTTTCCCTTGTGTAATAACGCTGATTAGTCTTTCGTGTGTATATGTACTGGGTTACTTTATTTCACGTAACCAAGTAAGGGGCATATTAGCAAGACCGGCGATAGAATTATCACCGTTTTATCGGCAGGAAACTGCCGCTAAAACGGCGATAATGGGCTTGCTAATATGCGTTATAGAATTCCAATAGAAGCCCAGGTTAGAGGTCCTGCACATCTAACCTGGGCTTCTATTGGAATTATTTAACGCATATTAGCAAGCCCATGATCGTCGTTTTAGCGGCAGTTTCCTGCCGCTAAAACGGCGATAATTTTATCGCCGGTCTTGCTAATATGCTCCTAGGTCTTTATAATATATAAAATGATCCACATCTCACTAATTGGTAGTGGTTTGTTTCACTTTTACTTTAGCTGTTTGGAGAATTATTTTGGTGCCTTTTTTCATACCATTCATTGGAGATCTCACATTGTTGGGTATAAAATAAGAAAGGTTCTCGAGAAATTCATTACTTTGAGGGCAAGGAAAGGGTGATAAGAGCTGTTTATAATGATAAACTCATGTCATTCAATGGAAAAAGATACAAGTTTTTCAAGGTCTGTCTATTATTACACGACAGAAGCACAGAACCTTTTTCTCTTTGACAACCTACTTAAGTCAAAGGGGATCACAATTTCGAATGGGGCAATCCCCATGGACTTATTTTAAGTTGGAAATGAAAGCAATAGGCCATCAAGTCCCTAGCAGAGGCCTCATGCACTGTAGGTATCAACCCATGTTAATGGAGGACAGTGGTCAGGAAAACACATCAACATAGGCTCCAAAACGAGGAGATTTCACCAAGCTGCAACCCAGTAATTGATGCACTGCAGAGGACCATGATGGGCAAAATTGAGAAACATGCAAGACACTGGGCACAAGCAATGACCAGACTTGTAACAAAAGTAAGGATAACATGTATGTCATGGTAGTGCCTTGAGAGGGTGCGGTGGAGGGAATCTATGGAGCTAATCCAAATCCAATTTGAGATAGAAGCTGTGCCCTGAGGATGGTCGGACAGCAGTTTCATTCCATACATACAGTTAGCCCCTTTGAGCTGAAGGCTGATAATGTCAGTACAAAAAACCAAACTGCTATGGTTTATAGAATTAGGAATTGGGGTTGGTGAGTTTGTTCTTCCAGTTGGGAAAGGTAGGGAAAGAGGGAGAGGACATTTGATCACCTGATTCACTCCTGAAAGTTATACAGATCAGAAACAGTGAAACAAGCCACAGTGCAATAATGAGCACAACCCTTCCAATGGAACACAACACTTACAGTTAAAAGATACGATGGAGGATTGACGAGCCTTGTTAAATGCAGGAATATCTTCCATTATCTCTCTGTTAGAATAATGAAGACTCCAATGTACAAGAGAACTGTGTTTATTGGACCAAGATACTCAAGCACCAACTGACGTCTGGAGCTCACAGAACATTGTACTGTCAGCTCCACATGAAGGTTCTAAAGAGCAGAAAGCACCAAGAGGGAGAAGGAAGGAGGGGGGGGGGGAGTATGGAAAAAGGAAGGGACTGAAAGGGGGAAAGAGGAAAGGAAACTTTCAATACAAAGATTACAACATATCTCCCTTAACATAAGGAAAAATAAAGAGATAAGGGCAACCAATTTACAGACAACTCTGGAAGGAAAATTCTATTTAAATACATAGTACAAATTAACAGAATAGAATTACTTATCATAGTCAGCCTACCAGCATGGTGGCCAACAAATTCTAACCCCCCTTGGGCTCATGGGAGCTTTAGGCCTATTCATCCAATTTTTCATTGTTAGAAGGCAGAGGAAAACATACTTTAGTACAATGAGCCACATTGTCCATGCTCCAGGTACCTCCGTCCTCCAACACCACAGAGTTACTGTTGACACGTTTGATCCTTAAGGGTTTAGAAAATGAGGATACTTTATAACGATTGGCGTTAGGTCTCTTGATAACCACCCATTGACCTCAACACCATTCTCCACTAACAGTTCCCCATTTCTGGTTGCACCTATATTTGTAATCCTGTTGATGACGCCCAACTTTTTCCATGACTGTCTTCCTGTCTACCTAAACCAGACACTCCCGATTAAGCCAACTAGGAGTTAATTTTGAGCCAGGATTTCTCCCTTTAAGGGAGACGAATGGAGATACAACAGAAACTCCATTGTGCATGATATGATATGACCATAACATCTTCCTTACTGCGTCATCGCCAGGTTTCTGAGAGACAAGGGCCAATTGAATGGTGTTTTTTATCATCCTGTTGGCTTTTTCTACCAACCCATCAGCCTTGGGACAATAGAGTGAGGATTTGAGATGAGTACTAGACAATTTACCCAAAAATGTATTAATCTTGTCAGAAGTGAATTGAACACCATTACCAGTGACCAATGTGCTAGGCATGCCTTCTTTGGAAACAAATCCTTTAGAAACTCAATAAGAGAAGATGTAGTGATGGTAGTGTCTAATTTAGTAGAAATCCAATGAGAATGGTGCTCAATTAGCACAAACATGAATCTCTGGGAGTAATTAAGCAGGTTTAAAGGACCTATGATGTCAAGACCCAGCTTGTCCCAAGGTTTGGAAGGCACAGATACAGGAAGAAGTGGAACCTTACGAGTGACTTTGGTCTTGTCACTGCAGCCACATGCTAGACAATCCTTCACAATTTTCTCCACCATGGAGTCCATATTAGGAAACCAATAGTCATTTCTGATTTTACTTTTCGTCATGCTCCTACCAGGATGCCCCTCATGAGCTATCTCAATGATGTGTTTATACATGCCTTTGGCTGGAACAATTCTATTGCATCTATAAATATGAATATCAATGATAGACAACACGTCCCTCACAATCCTGTAAGGCCTAAGATTTTCAGATAGATCATTTAGATTATTGGGCCACCCATTACTGATCCTATCTTTAAGACTTGCCAGGATGATGTCATCTTGGACGCCTTTCTCCCATTTTTCTTTGCTAATTGCTGGTATATCAATTGAAAGAATGGCTTCTTCAGGAGGGTTAATCTAGGAATCCTCGTTAGTAATGGAAGTCTGGATAGACAATCTGCAACTTGATTCTTGCTACCAGGTGCATATATTATAGTGTAGTTTAAACCTTGTAATCCTAATACCCACTTAGAAATACGGGAAGTGGTCTTTGTAATGCACTTAGTGGAGAACATAGGAAGTAAAGGTTTGTGATCCATTCTCAAGGTAAATGGAATCCCCCACAAAAATAATTTAAGGTGATTTATAGCTCAATGTTCTAATTGTGATCACACTGTGTCATATGATGTTAACTTTTGCTGCCATTGTATCCCTGTCGCCCTCCCCGGTCCACTGCGGGTGATGTCCTGATTGTGTGGAGGGAGACCCAGGCGACTTCCGGTGTAGTGAGGTTAGCGGTCTAGTGGACGCTTCCCTCCAGGATATAAAACCGGATGCTCAGTCCGATGCGCAGCGGGCGCGCCGGCGGCGCGCCAAAGGCATGCCCGTCTGCGCCCGTCCGCGCACGGCCAGGACCAGGGCCCCCCCCCCGGTAGTTGCCCTGGAAATACACTTAGTTACAGCCCACAATCTCTGCATGGGATGCGAGGACGTTTTAATGCAAACTGTCTACATGCAATGAATATTGCTAATGGTCTCTCCCACTGTACTCCTTGTGATTTTGCTTTTCAGACACATAACAACATGGGGGGTTCTGTTATTCCCCCTTTCTCCATAAGATTGTTTCTCTTGAATTGCAGATCACTCCCTAGACTTTCAATTGAGCTTACATTATTATTGGATGAGGTAAAACCGGACGTTCTTTTTTTAACTGAGACTTGGCTTCACAGCGAAGCTGACCCTATTCTCGTCCAAACTCTCCCTCCGGGTAATCTAATTCTTAGGGCTGATCGTAAAATCGGCAGAGGAGGGGGTCCAGCTATTATTTTGAAAGAGATCTTTAGTTGTCGTACCACTACAACAACTCTTTTGGATTGTGAGAGCTTGGCCTTCGCTATAGACTTTTCCCCGATAAACACCTTCTCTGGCCTTTTAATCTATGGTCCCCCGGGGTCATAGGACAGTTTCTCACTAGCCTCTCCACTTCTATTTCTAACTTGGCCCTAGCCCCATCCAATTTCACTGTACTTGGAGATCTCAATATTCACTTAGAATATTTTTTTGATCATTCGGCCAAAGAGTTATCAATGAACCTCTTAGCATTTCAGTTAATCCAAAAAGGATTTATACCTACCCACATTAAAGATCATCTCCTCGACCCTGTCTTCAGTACCTTACAACAGCTGGTGGTTGGCACTCCTATCCCAATTCCGTGGACAGATCATTTTCTGATCCCTCTAGTTTGGGAGGTATGTGAACCTACCTTTCCTCCTGACAAAGTACCAGTGCTGGCACGAAATTGGTCAAGGCTTTCACCTTGCCTCTGGACCGCTGCTCTCGAGGCTACCAGACCAGCCAATGATGCTGGCCTGGATCTGGCCATCGACAATTTTAATAATTGGATCACAAGTTCTCTTGATTTAGTCCTCCCCAAGAGATACACTCATAAGAAATGTAAACCAAAGGTGGCACCCTGGTTCTCTTCTAAATTAAGAGAGCTAAAACAAACATGTAGAAGGTTAGAGAGAAGATGGAGGCAGAATTACTCTGAATCTAGGAAATTAGATTATAGAGAATCAATCAGAACGTACAAAACCGAAATCAAAACTGACCAAGCTATTTTCTATGAGGAGAAACTCTTTTCAGCTTCAAACTCTCCTAAAGAGATCTTCCGAATTGCTAAAACTTTAGTAACCCTTCCCCAGAAAGCTCCAATCCCAGAGGGGGCACAAATCCGTTGTAACAATCTTGCGGAATTTTTCCATCAAAAAATCCAAAATATTTACTTACCCATCCCAGCCTCTCGGAATTATCCAAGTGTCTGTCGAACTGCAGAATTTGTCTCGGAACCCCAGTTCTCGTTAGAGCAATTCCCTCTCCATAGATTCTACTTCACTTGATCCGATTATGTCTAAGGTAACCTCAGGCTCTCGAACTGATTCTGCACCCCCTCTGCCATTTGCCCTGGTTACCAACATTTTTCGTCCCATTATTTTGGACATATTAAACTCATCCATCTCTTCCGGTGCGGTCCCCCCTGCATGGAAATGTACCCGGGTGAATGCTCTCCTAAAGAAACCTACCCTTGACTAGTCCAATCTTACCAATTAGCTTCCCATCTCTCTCCTTCCCTGGATGAGCAAGCTGCTTGAGAAACATGTGAATACCATGTTAGTAGAGTACTTGGAGTCCAATCATCTTCTCCACTGTTCCCAAACTGGCTTTCGTCCTCAGTTAGGGACAGAGACTGCCCTTTTGGCAGTAACTGAGGAGGCGGTTCCGGTCTTTTCTCACTGACCGTTTTTTTCAGGTGTTTGAAGGAGATGTGGTGTCCAACCAGTTGCCGCTCAGCTGTGGAGTACCTCAGGGCTCGTCCCTGAGCCCCACGTTATTTAACGTCTATATGAGCCCCTTGGCTGAGATTGTCCATCCTTTCGGCATAAAGAGTATCACCTATGCAGATGACACTCAGCTTGTGGTGACATTAAACCACCCCGAGAGGTCATCCTGCTCCCTAGGTCCTTGCCTAGAGGCAGTTGTCGAGTGGATGGAACTTTCACACCTCAAGCTCAATGGGGATAAGACCGACCTAATGTTTCTCAGCAACTCCCCCTCCATCAACCCTGTTTCTTTCTGGTCGGACTGCCTTGGCCCTGCCCCAGACCCAAAACCCCAGATCAAGAGCTTGGGGATGTGGCTTGATAGTGCTCTCAGTTTTGATTTCCAGGCTACTAAGCTCTCAGCTACCTGTTATGGCCTAATGAGGTTACTGCGTAAGATCCTCCCCCTTCTCCTCTTCCACGCGAGAAGGATTATGGTTCAGGCTCTTATTCTCTCTCGCCTGGATTATGGTAATGCCTTATACCTGGGATCTCCTCATTTCACCTCACATAATCTCCAGGTGATCCAGAATTGTGCGGCCCGCCTGCTCCTCCAGATCCCTCGCAGGCAATCGGCTGAACCTGCCTTGAAGAGCCTGCATTGGCTCCCCGTTAGGGCAAGAATACAATTCAAGGCCATGTGCCTGGCCCACAAAGCCTTTTGGCGGAAGGGCTCGGTCATTACCCATTCCCTCATCACTCCTTACTACCCCTTGCGGAATATTCGTTCTAGTTCCTCCTTGTTTGCTGTCTCTGTTAAAATACGAAGATCAAGATGGGGTGGACGTTCTTTCTCTTCTAATGCCTCTAATCTTTGGAATGTCCTTCCTCTAAATCTTCGGAAGGATCCAATCTTATTGACGTTCCGGAAACTTCTGAAAACCTACCTCTTTAAGGACTCCTTCTAAGCTCTTTGTTCAATACCCATATGCACCGGTCTGCAGCGCTGGGAGGCCTCAGGGTAGCCATGCGCTATATAAATACAAATTCATTCATTCATTCAATAACAAACAAGTGCTTCTTTTTCTATTGTGGAGTAGTTACATTCCGGCTCCTTTAAGGTCCTGGATGCAAAAGCTATTACTCTTTCCTGGCCATCATCTACTTGCGTGAGTGAGGCATCTGTAGTTAGGGTGATTTTAGCATTAGGATTAGACATACCTAAAAGAGGTGCTTCCGTGATTCCTTGTTTGAGTTGTGTAAAATCATTTTGACATTGGGATCTCCATTCAAAAGGGGTACTTTTTTTGAGTAATGCCCTAAGTCAATGCAAATGATCAGCAAAATATTTGACATATTTAGACATGTATTCTACCAGGCCCAGGAAAGATTTAAGTTCTGCTTTGTTATAAGGAGCAGGAGCCAACTAGCCTGAGTCTACTAAACTAGTTTTTGGTCTTATTCCTTCACCAGAGATGGTGTGACCAAGATACACAACCGACTCATTTCCTATTTTACATTTGTCTTTCTGTGCGGTAAACCCAGCCTTGCTTAATTTCTTAAGTACATCCTCTAGCACTTCCTTATGGTCATCTTTTGACTCCCCATACATTGGGATATAGTCTTGAAAGCATAACACCTTGTCGGTCCCTTGCAATATGTGTTGCTTAACTCGCTGGAATACTGCCAGTACAGATGCTAAACCAAACGGCATCCTACAAAATTGGTATGTGCCAAAAGGCGTTATGAAGGAGGTGAGAGCTTTGGAGTGGGGATGGAAAGCTACTTGGTGGTAAGCCAATGAAAGGTCCAGGGCATTGAAATACTTTGCTCCCTGTATAACACTAAGCATTTCATTGATATTGGGGAGGGGATGTCTATCCACCCAAATGCTGGAATTGGGACCTCTAAGGTCAACACATAACCAAATACTCTTCCCTCCCTCTTTGGATGCTATCACAATGGGTGCTAACCATTAAGAGCTTTCAATTCTTTCAATTACACTACTAGCCTCTAGCTTGTCCAACTCTTTTTAAGGAGGTCCCTCACTAACAAAGAAACCGATCTAGCTTTATGTACAGCAGGTTTGTGTTGTTTTTTCAATTTTATTTTGTGAAGGAAACCTTTCAGTTAAACCAAACTTGCCAGAGAACACCTCTGGGAACTTTTCACATACTTCCATACCAACAGATCTCTCAACTAAATATACAGGTTCAGGTGCATTAGGATCCAATTTGATCGCTAAATCTTTTTAGTGTTTCAACCCTAACAGATTGAAGCCATTTTTTGTAGTATAAACGTTTCCGAGAGTGGACCTAGCCTTGAAACCAATATGCATGAGGAACATGGCAACCAAAGGTAGAGGGTCATTGTTGTAACCTCCCGGGTTGATGTCAAGAGAAAGTAATGTGTAGCCCTTGTTCTTCTAATTTTCCATAAAAGAACACTCATTAATCAAGGTATAAGGGTAACATGAGTCGTCAAGCACTGTATAGGGAACATCATCCAAAAGAATATTAAACTTGGGATAACTGTTTCCAGAAATGTCCTTGGGACTGAAAGGGGGAAAGGGGAATGTCAATTCCCAATACATAGATTACAACACTATCACTTTTAAACATATATGTTACTCTCATTCTCAGATAAAGAGTTTTCCTGAAAAACAATTTTCCTTAAACAATACCTCACAACAGGGGAGAAGAATATGGCATGTGTGGTGATTTAAATATGGCAACGGATGGTGACATATGTAAAACCCAGAACAGATACGGAGAGACAATAATCATCCCAGCATGCTTGGAGGCCTAGGCCCAGATTTAGTAACATTTGGCACAATGCAACACAGCAAGACAACAATATTTATTAAGATATGGCACATTCTTGCTCTCTTTGTGCGCTGGCACAATGAGTGCTGCCTAACACCAACGTAGGCACACTTGTGCCATGGCGCCAGGGTGCAGGATTGTTTTTGTGCCGGAAGAGAAACCTTCCTGCACAAAAACAATCCCCAGAAGCATTTTCCTCCTGTGTGCTGCAGAATGCAGTAATCTTATTAAACAGATGTAAACATATTACAACCTTTCAATATAGTTCTCCAAAGTCTGTATCAGGCCAGTTTCCCTAGAGAAGGCTATTAGACTTTCCAAATAAGAGAAAGATCATTGCCCCTCCCATCAGCACTCAAGGTACTTAGCCTGCAGCAGGAAGTGGTGGTCACATAAGTGTTCATGACTCTTAAGGTAGATATGGGTACATATATTATAGCCAAAGGGGGGTGGGTTGCCTGCACATAGCTATCATGGATCTCACCTCAGCATTCAACCGAGTTAATTGATCTAAGTTGTGTTCTCTTCTGGATGTGGGCATGGAAACTGAGTTAGTGGCCTTCTTACACTCCTCCCACTTCAACCTCTCAACCTCGGTGAGATATATTGAAAATGGCAGCTTGACTGCCTCCTCGAGGGGTACAGAGGGGTGTAAGGCAGGGGGGCATTTTGGCACTCCTGCTATTTACTTTATGCAATAATAATTTGGGGGAGGTTTTGTCAGTGGCTTGCAGGGATATTCCCAGGGCGGGTTCCAAACTCATTCCAGCCTTGTTATACACAGATGATGTGGTTCTGATTGCATGGACTGCTGTGAATCTCCAAAATCTGCTGAATGCCTTTATTGATTTGATGGATTCCCTAGATCTGTCAACCAACTATACTAAATCACATACAATGACAGTTGGCAGTCAGAAGGTCGCTGGACCCAAGGTTTTTGGTATTTTGTTAAAGAGGTCAAACTTACCAAAGTCTCTACCTTCCCTTATTTGGGGGTAGAATCATGGATTGCACAAACATCCCTTAAAAATAATATTTTATTGAGGGCAGTAGGTGCGACAGTGGATTTTGCCAAAAGACTTTGGGCCAAACCGGTCCAAGCCCTAGTAAAAGTGTATTGAGATAAATGTATTCCAATGGCAAGTTATGGGTGTGATGTTTTGAGGTACAAGGACATTGGAAAGCTTCAGGTAGTTGAAATAAATATTTACATAGACTCCTTGCTGTTCCTTCTAGCACTTCCTCGTTTATGGTGCATGAAGAGGTTGGACTAGAGTATATTTCTGATCTCATTGCGCTGGCACCCATCACACAGTGGCTTAGAATTTGGTCCAGTCTCTCCTTTAATCTAAATCAAATAGTGATTGAGGAGTACAGATCACTTGTGGGCACACAGCATATCCTATGGCTTGGTAGTAAATGACAAGTTGGAGAGGGTGGGTTGTATAGATTTGTTCACTATTCCTAGACCACTACGCCCAAGGGAGATGCAGGGCCTAAAAAGCCTGTTTTTATCTAGTTGGCAATGTGTAAGAGAGGGAAAGAAACTTTCTAAACCCACCGTCAAACAGTACATTTTGCTAAAAACTAGCTCTCAGGGGAACCTTATTTATTGATAGTAAACAACGCCCACCATGGTTTCCTACTGACAAGGTTCAGGTTTAATACAATACACTGGTTTTTAGATGTCCCCAAACAATTCCACAAGGCTGTAAATTTAAAGTTGTGTCCTTGTGATAATTTCTCGGAGCAAGACACTATCCACTTTATATTTTTTTGGGATTTTTACTTCACATCAATGCACAGATTTATTTTTCCCACTTGTAAGACATAACCAGTTTAAATAAGTGAGACCAGCCTTGCTGTATCTACAAATGCTCTCCTCCCCCTTGGTCTGCTTAAGCTTCTTGCCTGGTACCCTTAGACGCAGGAAAAAGTTATTTAACGACTAGAGGGGGGGTTTTCATTTAATTATGCTGCTGGTTTTATTACTTTTAATAAGTGTACTGTGATATTTATTACATTTTTATGGATAGGCCTACGAAGGGTCAGGACTGGGGATTGTTTTGTTACTGCACTTCCTGTCCTGATCCATTAATGATGCACTTAAAATTAATGTTTAAATGACCAGATTGATGGTTGATAGGAAGCCACGAGCATCTCTGGCTAGCATAGCGGACCCAAATTTCTAGGATTTTGCTGACAAGTTTTTGCTTGATGAGCCATTCATATTTTTTCTATACGACCATCATTTTAGCCTAGTTTTTAATTAAGATTTGCACAGTATTAGATTTGCATATTTTAATATGAATTGTTAGTTTTATTGTAAGTATCGAATACGAAAAACCTTTCTTGACAAACGGAACCCTTTGAAAATATTGCTAAGGCATTTTGTAATGGGCTGTTCATGAAGTTTTATTGTTGTAAAACTGGTAGACAGTATCAATGGCTTGTTTTTAAGTAAAGGTGTAAAGCATGCGTATCAAGTTTTTTTTGCAATTTACATGTGCTTCTATGGTCTATATTGGCTGAATAAAGAGTTATTGAACTGAACTGGGTAAGCAGTTAAAGAGAAGGAGGTTGTTTTTGGGTGACTTTAGGTACAGTATAAATATCTAGCCTAGGATTTTGTGTAAACAACACTTTTAATAACACTTCATATATCTTAAATACATTACAATATAAAGACAATCAGATCAAATAGAAAATACACAATACCGAACAAAATACTCAATAATATTGATTAGAGGTACTATAAACTTGGAATTTCACAACAAAAATGGCAATCTCAACTGGAATGGATCATAATGGAGGAAGGAAACAGTTAGCTGTCATCAACCCTTCCTAAAGAAAGTTCTAATGGAGTGGATGGTGGCATCTGGGTGAGGTTGAGGGGAATGATGTATTAATATAGAGGAGACTATTATTTGCTTCTGTTGATGTTGGAGAGGTCTATTGCTTATTTCGTGGGCTCACAACAATATCCTTCCATGATACGGTTTGTATTTTTGGTAATGTTTGAAAACTTAATAAAAACATCCTGATATAAAAAGAAAATAGCAATGTTACCTTATAATAGGTAGAGCAAATGTAAACACAATACAGTACTAAAACCAGGGGCACTGGCTAAATACTATGCAATCTTTGTTAATAGTTCTAATAATTACAAAGCTGTACTTTTTGTGAAGCTCTGATGTTTCTCGTTTTGAGGAACAAAAACAATTGGAAGTTGATATGCTTTTCCAGCATTTTTGCAAATGCCGGGAGCTGTGAGAGCCTTTATTTCACTGGAATATTAGGATCCACTTTTCTGTTTTTAAGAATCAGAGGGATCTGTTTCCAGCTTTCCAGCAAGGATGCTGAATGGAAAGAAGAATTCAGAATTAGATAGAGAATGGGAGGGATTGTGTAAGCTCCTAGTTTGAGGATTGACGGGGGGCATTGATCTGTAGGTGGACATTACGGTAACCAAACTGTGGTACACCCAGTATATTATTGTTTTTGAGGAACAAAGACAATTGGTGGTTTATATGTATTTCCCGCATCTTTGCAGATGCTGGGAGCAGTGAGATGGACCTTTAATTTGCTGGAATGATAGGATCTGTGTTGCTCTTTTTAAAAATTGGAGTGACCTGTGCCAATTGTCCAGTTTTTACGCAAGGATGCTGAGTGCATAGAAGAGTTCAGGATCTGACAGAGAAAGCAAACAATTGTGTTGACTTCTACTTTGAGGATTGACGGGGGCATAGGTCTGTAGGTGGGCCAGATTAACATCTGCACATGAGACATAGGGCCCGACTGTGAGTTTGGCGGTGTGGGAGCAGGCTGCCATGCCACCGCCCTGATCCCACACCACCAAACAGGGCTGCCCACCATATTACGAGTTTCCTCGTAGTCTGGTGGGCAGTCTTTTGGTGTACCCATGGTGGTGCCTTTCAAAAGGGCACCACAATGGGAATGTCAAAGCCTGTTCCTGTACGGCATGGACTGTGAAATCCAAGCCATGCAGGAAAGGAAATGCATGCAGACAGGGGGGGTGGGGGGGCACACCATGTGTCCTCCTGCAAGCATGGCCCTGAGGAAAGAGGGGGCCCTGTAGGGCCCCCTTTGTTTCCTCACCACCACCCTTTCCAATCCGGGCTCATCGCCGTGGTTAAGGTCTGGGTGAGGAAACGTGTAATACGCTTGCTGGTACCGCAGCACCACCGCCAAGCATATTGTGGCCTCAGGACCGCCACACCAGCACCAGGAATTGTGGATCCCTGGTAGCAGTGGTGGTCCCATGGTGGTCCGACTGCCAAAGTTGTAATATGGAGGTCGGACCGCCGGTGCGCACCCCCAACACAGTATCACGGTCCCCAGACCGCCAACCTCAGAATCAGGCCCTAAGCATTTCAGAGTGTGAGATTGGTAAAAATTCTCGAAATGGAGAGAGTCAGTGGGAGTATTAAAGGAGTTTTGAATAGCAAGAATTCTAGTCTTAAAGAATAGGCTAGTAAGTCACACATAACTTGTGTATTGGAGATCTGGTTAGTAGAAGTGGGGTGCATCATAGATTTTCCTATTGAGAATATTTCATTGGAAGAATGATTGGCTGATTCAATCTTACTATCTAACTGAAGTAAAAGGTAGATTTTGCCAATTTGATTTATAGTATATTTTGTTTGCTGCACGATGTAGCTTTTTCTGTTTAAATGAGGGTGTTCTGATATTTCCTTTTAAATTGGTCACACTTTTTTTTGAGAAGTATAAGGCATGAAACCAGGGAGCCATCTTGATCCTGGACGCTCATTTTGTGCTTTTTAAAGGAGCTACAGTGTTGAGAGTGGAAGTGAACCATTTGTGGTTTGATTTGGAGTCTGCCGCAATATTGCCAGTCAGCTGAGGCTGGTTGCGGGCTAAGGTTGTATTAAATGTATTTGCTTAATTTATTTTGTGCCAAGGTCTATCCATTGAGGTGGTCTTCGTACTGTTGCTATTTGTACGTGGTACCCCAATGGAGAAAGGATGTTTCAGTTGATCACTCCAAATTAGTGGTGTCACAGTCGTGCAGTTAACATTGACTGTGTTACTAAAGAAAATGACTAGGGTGTGCCCTGCTATATGTGTAGTGTGGATAACTAATTAGGATAAGTTTGGTGTGGATATTTCTTCTAGAAACTGATTCACAGGTCCATCTAGCCTGTCGTCGATCTGTTAATTGAAATTCTCAAGACTCATGCAATAGAAGGCTCTATTAAGATGTGGTCATAGTCTATCTACCAACTCTTTGGCAAATAACATGGTGTTACCAGGTATTCTGTATATTAACACACCAAAAAGGGTGTAACTGGGGGTTTGTTTCAGTGATAAGATTAAGGCCTCAGAATTCAAAATGTCAAAGATATTGGTTATAGTACACACTTAGGTTTATTTAAAAAGGATGGCCAGACCACCTCTATTTCTCACCTCCCGATTGAGGTGTAATAGGGAGAAGCCTGTAGGGATTTCAGACATAGATCTGTGTTTGGGGAGGTTCATGACATTAATTAAAAATAAATGAAAGAGCATGTTCCTGTTAGGGATCCTAGAAGTAACAACCTCGGGAAATCGGCACAGTGAAAGAAGCTCACGTCTCGAATAAAGAATGGAATGGGACTTCAGTCGGCCAGTGTAGGTGGCAGTAGGTGTGGTCCAGGCGTGGAAGGGAGCCAACTGTCTTGCCTCTGGGCCTGCGCTGGGCACAAACAGGATTCCGTAGTACAGTAAATGTGCTGCCTCCAAAGCAGCTACAAACTTACGGCTGCCATGGAGGCAGCGTATTTAGTGAAATAAGGAGCGGCTGACTTAAAGCCAATCCAGGTTTCACAGTACAGGCGGCATGCTGTCACTTTAAAGGGGGAGAGTGATTCCACTACAGGCAGATGTAGTGAGTGACAGCACACATCTGCAGGGGAATGCCTGAAGGGTCCATGGGACCCTCCCCCCCAGATAGCTGCTTTCAGGAGGTATACTGACAGTGTGCCTCCTAAGGGCCTGTACATGTCTGCACCCACATCCATAATACGGCGTGGGAGCAGAGACAAAACGATTCCCTAATTTGCATGGGTCCTGGCCCCATGCAAATAAGGAAACCCACTCTGATGACAGTGCTGGTGCTACATCTCTATCAGTATTACAGAAGGAGACGCACAAGCATCTGTGCTCTTTTCTGTAATGCCATTGTACCCCAGGGGCTCGCAAAGGGGGCACAAGCACTCTTTCCACACCTGGGGCACAATGTATAATATGGTCCAAGATCTGTAGTCAGCATCGAATTGTAGACACATGTCCACAATTCAGATTAGGACCAATCACACTGAATAGCATTCCAGAAAAGTAATTGATAGCAATGATCTTTGGTCACTAACACCAAAAGATACACATTTCCGTCAGTTTTCTTGTAATTGAAGGGAACAGAACCACCGTTCTTTAAGCACCAGTGGCATTCATTACTGGCAGAAAAGCATACGTTTTCAAAACAATAATCATTTGTGCAACCAATAAAAGTAAGTAACCATTATCTTATCACTCTGCAGTATCAGCATATAATTTGAATGCTGGGCTGACAGTCACTGGCTTCTAGCCCAGCAAACTACAAGTCTTGAAACAAAATGTACATTGAGTCATCATTTTCTTCCCTTAATTGTACTGTTAGTGATAGAATAGAGACATCTATCCTAGAGATATACAATAAATATTAATTAAACAAGACGTGAAAAGAATACAAAACTTAAAACATCACTGGTATGGATAAGCAGGAGTAACAAAAAATATCATGATCGTAACAGAATTTGTTGTAAAGAAGGAATCACATCAATAAAACAGTCACTTAGAACAAGAGCTGGGCAAGGAAAAAAGGGCCTACAGGCAAAAGGACTAGTAACAGAGCTTTGTACACAATGAGAGAAATTACAACAGTGAAGCACTTACGGAAATGTGTAACTCCTTGTTCCTTAGCCTCAAGACTAATGTGAAAAATGGCTTTCTCCTAATCATCGCTGACATTGTGCACACGGAAGATCTTGTTCTCTTGGTGGTGTTTCACAGTTGCACGATGGAACATGGCTGCCAAGGAAGTTGTCCTATTTATAGAGGGGTGGGGACACTAGGAGCTGATTATTAGGTCCAGTGACCCTTGCTCCCGAAAAGTAACTAGTACACAACGGGAGTCACTGTTCCTAGTAGAGGAGGAAAGAGGAAGAAACTTTTTTTGTGTGCTACTCTACCTGTGGGAGACAGTGTGTCCTCATCATAATGCCCTCACACACCCCGAAGGATGTCATGCTTCATCATTTGGGCTTTACTCCTCATCGGGCTGGTGCTGCAATGCCCTACGGGTCCCCCGAGGGTCTCTTTATCAGAGATCTTTTGATAAGAAGCTGTTTGGGTGCGTGGGTGTAAGTGGCAGTGAAGTCTAAAGTGGTGTGTTAAAAAATGACTGGAGGGAGAGTGGGTACTATTTATTAGGGTGATCCCGCTGTCATTGTTAAAACAAAGTGTTTAGTGCTTCTCTAGGGGATATTATGTCCCTCTGTATCTGGGTAGATGTCCCTAATGGACATATATAACGGTCAACGTGTTTCGCACTGTATGTGGCCTCAGAAGGAGATCCATAGCGCTTCCTCAAACTTGGTGGCACTGGTTAGTTCAGGCCACCATTGATACTAAAATTGACCTTCCTTTGGTCCTGAAGAAGCGCTTTGGACCTCCTTCTGAGGCCACATACAGCGCAAAACATGTTGACCGTTATATATGTCCATTAGGGACATATACCCAGCTACAGAGGGACATAATATCCCCTAAAGCAGCACTACACACTTTATTTTAACAATGACAGAGGGATCACCCTAATAAATAGTACCCACTCTCCCTCCAGTCATTTTTTAGGTCTCGCCTGGCGTGGGCTGCGCACATGCGCAGTCTCGCTGATGAGATTTAATGATTTTGGGTATTTTCTGTAAAGGGCATTAAGCCCCGCCCCTCTTTTCCATTGGCTGGCATCACCGTTTATGCTAAATGGTGCCAGCCATTGGAAAAGAGCTGTTCATGACGTTTACCTTCGGCTTTTTGAGCCGTCTCATTTGGACGGGCTTGTCTGCCTTCCTTGCGTCGTAAAAGGATTCTTATCTTTATGGGGCCATATGTTTAAACACATGGCCCCATAAAGACAAGCGATCCTCTTTCACTTTCGGGACCGCGTCATGCTTGTTCAACTCGCTAGAAGCAGCAAAGTTATTTTAAAATTCTATGAGGTAAGCCAAAAACCTTCTTTATTTCTGTGCAGCGAAAGGCATTACTGAGAGCAAGATGGATTGACGTCTGTTGACGTTAGATGCTTGGGGAACGTTACTCCGCCAAGACCCAGCCCCCCCCCCCTGTAAATCCAACATTGTTCAGGCTCACTGTGGATGGCGTCATTTCCGTTTCCGTAGCTTATTATTTTACCACTCCTGGGATTGCGGTATTTCACCTGTGATCCATTCGCTTCGAGAACATTTCTTTTACTATGTCAGGTGTGCTCAAATCAAGTAAGTTTGCCTGAGGTTTGTCTAATTATACCTTCACTTTGTGTCAGACGGGTACATTGCCGCCTCTTTTGCTGTTCCTCAGAGGAGCGAAGCATGTTCCTCATGCCCCTTTATTATTCCTTTTACTGCGCTGTCCTCTTTATGCCAGATACAGCAGAAGCCCCCACCGCTTGACAAGGCAGGGCTGTTTTTGTTACACCTCTTGCACCCTATTTCCCAGCTGCCTCTACCAATACATGTGGTATATTCTTTATTTTTTGTGTACTGTACAGTTTGGTGGAATTGTTTTTTTGTAAAGTTTTAAGACAACCCCATGTTAACACTTTACAAAAGTATTTAGTATCTTTCTCAAAAGTGTGCTTGTCAGAGGGCTTTATGTCGATAGGAAGGAAGCAGAGCTGTGTCAACCACAAAGCCTACGCCTAGGATAAGATTTGTAGAGAGACTGTAATGATGAGCTTGATCCATTTCATATGTCAGCAGTGTAGATTTATTCAGGAACACAGCAGGATCAATACAACAGCACCAACCGATCAGCCATCGTCCCCGCTCTGGAATGGATGATACATCACTCGATGCATCACTCCATTCCATGACATGGACAAGATTCCAAACAGTACTAGCACACAGCTTACAGATTATAACACATCCCCCTCCCAATAAAATAAAGACAGAACAAAACATATTCACAATAAGAGCTTACTTCCAACAAGGTAATAAGAAGAATAACCATACAATAAGGCAACCTGTGAAAAAAAACAGCATTGATTAACACAGAAAAACAAAGTAAGAAGAACAAAGCATTAGTACAATACATAGTCCTTCAATCTAACGGGCACACTCCTACACCTTGGAGAATAGTTGGAAATCTCTCCGTCAAGAACATCCCCTCCACCAGAGCGACTCCCATCAGATAAAAAAGATCCCGGGGATTCCTGGAATCCACCAGTGTATCTGACTAGTCTAGACATACTCCACCAGCAGTCCGTGTTAACCTTCACCACGTTCTTTCTGATGGCAACAATGGTAAAAGGACCCAGAAAACCAGATCTGCCTTTATGAGTATGTTTAGGATTTTTCACTAACACCTGGTCACCAACGCACCACTTTTTGTATCTCACACCCATCCTGGAGTCATAACTTGACTTATATTTGTCCTGATAATTAGAAATTCTGGTACGTCTCGTGGCTGCAGACATACCACTCTCACTACATGGAGGCAGCCAACTAGGATTCAACTTGGAAGAGGCTTTTCTCCCTCTCAAAACTTCAAAAGGAGATCTCAGAGTAACAGCATTGGGTGTAGTACGATGAGCCCACCATGTATCTCTCAAAACAGTGCTGAAGGATAATTTTGATTCAAGGGCTCGTTGAGCACATCCTTTAACCACTCTATTCATCCTTTCGGCTAGACCATTGGCCTGAGGTGAATATAAAGCTGTCTTTTGATGAACAATATTAAGATCTTTAAGAAAACTGCACATCTCATGAGAGACAAACTGGACCCCATTATCAGTGACCAAGAACATTGGAACCCTTTCAGACACAAATACATCCTTAAGAAAATCTATCACCGTTTTTGTGTTAGCCACTGACACATACTTAGTGATCACCCACTTAGAGGTATAGTCCACAAGTAAAAGAACAAACCTCTCAAAAGAAGGCAAAAGTTCGAATGGACCAACTATGTCCAAACCCAACTTTGACCACACTCTATCTGGGACTTCAACAGGAGACAGGGGAGCGTTATTAGGAGTGTGAGATTTGTCATTGGAGGCACAAGACAAACAGTCCTTAACAACACACTCAATCATATGATCCATACCGGGCCACCAGTACCTTTCCCTCACTCTGGCTTTCGTTAGACTCCTGCCCCAATGACCCTCATGAGCAAGGTTGACTATTCTGTCCCTGAAAACATTGGGAGGAATTACTCTGTCACCTCTCATGAGATTATCGCAGTAGAATGATAACTTCTCTCTCACAGCCCAATAGGGTCTCATATCTTGATCAAAGATCTTATAATCAGGCCAACCATGACTTACCCATCCTCTGAGAAGAGAAAAATCTTTGTCATTACCCACACCCTCCAACCACTCTTCAGACGAAAAGGCAGACTCAGCAACCCAAAGTACACACTCAACTTCATCACATTCTGAGATCTGACCGACAGGCAACCAAGAGAGACAATCAGCAGATTTATTGCTCAGACAGGGCATATACTGAACAATAAAATTAAACTCCTGGAGACCCTCACTCCAACGCTTGAGCCTGGGTGTGGTGTGCTCATTATGGCGGCACGAGAAGACCTGCACTAAAGGGCGATGATCCGTTCAGACCAAAAATGGAATCCCCCAGAGATAAAATTTAAAATGTTGCACCGCCCAGAACACACTCAAGGCTTCTCTCTCAATACACGAGTAATTGACTTCTGCATCCTTAAGAGCTCTGGAGGCAAAAGCAATTGCTCTGTCTTCACCATCCACAACTTAAGAAAGAACAGCCCCTAAGCCTTTAAGACTAGCATCCGTTGTCAAAATGGTTTTGCGATTAACATCAAAATGTCCTAAAGTGGGCATTTTGCCAATTTCACACTTAATGCAATCAAAAGCTTTCTGACAATCATCGGACCAGGCAAACTGTGTCCCCTTTTTGAGCAGAGCCCTGATAGGCTCAGCTACACTTGCAAATCCTTGTATAAATTTTGAATAGAACTCAGCGAGTCCCAAAAAACGACCTCACTTGATCCTTGTCTTGAGCAGTGGGAGCTTTCACAACACTTTCCGCAAGTTCCAACTTGGGTTGAATGCCCTCTCCCGAAATCACGTGACCTAAATACATTACAGAGCTCAGTCCAACACGGCACTTTTGTTTCTTTACTGTGAGTCCTGCATCTCTCATCTTCTCTAACACACTATAGAGGATAGCACCATGTTCTCTCTCATCCTTCCCATATATCAGGATATCGTCCTGGAAAAACATGACATTGGGTATTTTCCCGAGCACCATTTTCATGACCCTCTGGAAGCATGCCGCCGCAGACGCTAACCCAAAAGGCATCCGCAAAAAGCGATAAGCCCCCAGAGATGTCACAAAAGATGTGAGGTGCCTCAAATCTCTGTGTAACACAACCTGGTGGTAGGCCGAAGATAAATCTAATACACTGAAGATTCGAGCTCCCTTGAGAATGCTGGGAGACTCAGATATGTTGGGTAGGGGCTGGCGATCCACCCAAACCCATTCATTCAACCCCCTCAAGTCCACACACATCCTGACGCTTGCCCCCCCATCCTTAGGGGCAAGAACAATGGGGGCAAGCCACTCCGAAGCTTCAATCTCTTCAATAATTCCTAAATTAAGCAATCTATGCAGTTCAGCTTTGAGTGGTTCAACCATCATATTGGGTACTCTCCTCACCTTGTGCACACACGGAATAGCCCTTTCCTTAAGGATAACGCTGTGTTCAAACCCCTTAAGGCACCCTAATGTATCCGAAAAGACCTCAGGAAATGTGTCAAAATATTCACAACTCGGATTAATAGGGTCTACTAACATAACTTGATCTTTGGGATCCTTAGCACAGGGGTTAAGCATGATACCTCAGTCACGCTGATGCCTCCACCCAAGTAAATTGTCTCCTCTTTCAGCCACATAAACTTTGCCCACAGATTATCTGTCCTTGAATTTGATACTGGCTTGAACATAACCAAGAACATTTATCTTAGAACCACCATAACTAACAGGATTGATATCTGGTGGCGATAGAGTCATGTTGTCCAGACCCACACACTCATCCCACTGTCTATTACCAATCATGGTAAAAGGCGAACCTGAGTCAGCTAGGACTGTGAAATTATGACCATCAACTGTAATTTTGCATTCTGGCATTGTTATTTTACCCGCATCTACTTCTCCATCATCAGCCCTAACATTCAAAAGAACAGTGCGCACTACTTCAATATTTTTCTGTGGGTTACGGGCTTTGTCAGAGGCTTTGCAAACTCAAGCATAATGCCCTTTGACACCACATTTGTTACACACTGCTTCCCTGGCAAAACAGTGCGGGTAATTAGAGAAATGCGAGAAACTTCCACACCTCATACATTTAGGTTTAGAACATGTCGTTGCAGCTTTGTCACCAGAACTACCACCCATATCAGTTGAAGGATTGTCACGCTCCACTTTGCTTGGAACACCTTTGGAAGGAACACGCACGCGTGTGTCCTTCTCAATAGTCTTGGTATTGTCAGAGGTGGAAATTTTAGCTAAACTATTGCAAGTCTCAGGATTGTTGCCCTCTTCTACGACGTGCACCTCACCGAGCTTCTGACTTTTATCTTCTGTATTCTTTCTGATTTCCTTCACCCACGTGGAAGTGTTCTCCATACCTTCAACGATGGCTACTGCCTCAACCAAAGAAGGATTTTTTGACAATAGTTTTTCTTGAACACAAACACTGTTAGTGCACCTCACTAATTGGTCTCTCACCAACGAGTTCGAAAGATCACCAAACTCGCACATACGTGCAAGGGTCTTCAAAGACGCAACATAGCTGCCTACACGTTCCAAAGGATCTTGAATTCTGCTAAAAAACATATGTCTTTCCAGGATCACGTTGATGCGGGGACCAAAATACCTTCCAGCATGGTCAAAGACATCTCGTATACATCAGCAGGGGAACCATCACCATTACCAATTGGGATTGGGTCCATGCTATCATAGATATTCCTTCCTTCCACACCCAAGTTATGAAGGAGAATGGCTTGTTTCCTAACTGCCGAAAACTTCTCCTCACCAATGGCAACAATGTACGAGTCAAAAAGATTTTTCCATCTTTTCCAAGGGAGAATTGGGTCACCTTTCTCTGATAAAAAGACAGGTGGTTGTGACATGCTAGTGGATAAGGCCATTGTGATACAAGTATCTCTTCTTTACTCTTTATACACTTATAATAGTGGTATAATAAATAACTCCTAAAAGTCCTAACAGACCAAAAGTCTCATAGTAAAGACCAGTTCTTGGGGCATGTTACGCTGTTGAACATGTGCATAAATTATTGTCCCAACAATTAATGCACACAATGCAGATCGTGGATATTTTCCTACTTTCCCTTTCCTTGTTTTTGTTTGATTCCTTACCAGTTTATAAAGTCCATGCAAATCTGTAGTGCACGTTAGCACCGTAGTCGTGTTCACATAACGTGTTGTCAAAAAACCCCCAAAAATTCCTTCGTTTCTTCAGGGTTGTCAGGGTAACCAACAACAAAATGGCCGCCGGAGTGACGAGGCAACGTAAAGATGTGCGTTTCAACACTTGCGTTCCAACTCTCTCAGAGCGCGCACGAAGAACTCCATCAGCGCAGAACTGAAAGCTGGCGGAACCGGCTCGTGGGGCCCAACGGTAAGACTCGCGCACACCCAATTAAGGGTAATTCTGAATTGGTTAAACTTGTTTACACCCAAAAAACTTACGCACTAAACTCACGTTTGCATCATCCAACAGTCCGTTCTCCTATTATCCGTCAGAGAAGTCCAGGGTTTAAGCGAAACGAACTATGAAGTTCAAGTAGGGGAATTGGTGCTTTAACCGTGTTGCCTGTCCCCAATCAGGTAAAGTCTACTCGTCGCCAGTGTAATGATGAGCTTGATCCATTTCATATGTCAACAGTGTAGATTTATTCAGGAACACAACAGGATCAATACAACAGCACCAACCGATCAGCCATCGTCCCCGCTCTGGAATAGATGATACATCACTCGATGCATCACTCCATTCCATGACATGGACAAGATTCCAAACAGTACTAGCACACAGCTTACAGATCATAACAGAGACCCTCCAGGATTTTACTGTAGGTGCAGAGATAAATGGCGTAAGAGATACTGTGGTGGATGGTGCATGGCTGCTGAGGGTGCCAGGCTGCTCTCTTGGGAATTGTTTCCGCAGAATGTAATTTGCCAATCTGCCAAAACCACATCCTTGAACGCGATGGCTCAATGATCCATCGCAAAACTCATCCGCATCTGAGCAAACAAAAAAGAAACCAGAAAACTCATTTTTTTAAACTGAAAACAAACTGTTAGAAAAAAGCGTCTATCATTCACAAATTGGGCAGGAACGCCTGGCTAGTCTGTAGACTTGCTCATGTGTTTGTGGTTTTGCAACACTTGTGCAAACCAAGGTGCTTGTTAGCCTTGGCCATAGTGAGCCCAATTTACAGACTTAGGATCTACTGAAATGCACGCCTTCAATTTGGAATTCGTACTGCAGAAAATCCGCTAGGAAAATGGATTTTCCTCTATTCTAAGTTTGGGGGTATTGGCAGGTACACAGTGTGCGTCTAGATGGCCGTGCAGGATACTGCAACTTTGGCGGTATTCACAGGCATTTAACAGGGTATTGTCCACCCTGGAATCAGGTATGTAAAATTTCTAAGAGGGATTGGACTGGGGAGCTGCAAGGGGTTATTTGTTGCCACGGAAAGTGCCATATTTGGAGTTGCGTTAGACCGATGCTGCTTTGGGTAGAAACTGATCACCAGTGTTTATCCCATTTTTAAATGTCACCTGGTCTTCAGCTTCATACTCTATTCATTGGGGCAACCATTCAGCCATCCATCTTTTGTGCTTGGTTTTGTGATGAGTGCCCTGAGCTGAACGGGTTGCATGAAAGTGGTGGTGGAGGGGCAGAGGAATAGAGAGCTCTCTGGAGTGGGTGAGGATTGATGCCAAAACCCTGTTCTAGTAGAGTGGTTTGGATTTGAATCAAGCACACAGCTGCGCCATTCTGCCGCGTGATTGATGCAGGCCACTTCTGAGCAGGAGGACCAGTTTTGCAGCAAATAACTGCAAAAGAATACAGCATTTTTGCTAGCCCCTCCCAGTTTCTCAAGTACCCTTGAAGTATGGCTCTGACTTCAAACCGTACAGAAATGAACTCTGAAGAGTTGCTGACTGTCCCTAGTACTTCTCGTGGCTGAGCCTTTATTTTAACGAATTTCTAAAATGAAGAAACTAAGTCTGATGAAAACAGGATGACAAAACTTCATTTCTGATAAGTTAAAATGAAAAAAATACTTTTTCCAAGAAAATATAATATTTCATGAAAAATACAAATGTAAAGAAAGACAATGTGCTGAAGAGGTAATAAAAGTAAAGGGGTGGGTATATAGGACAGGGTAGCGTAGAGGTGGGAGTAAGGATTTGTGATTAAAAAGGGAATAAAGTGGGAGTAAGGGAGTGGAGCAGGATGAGGAGTAAGTGTTTTTCAGCTGCAAGGGTAGTAAGGTTTTCTTTTTGTGCAAAAAATAAGAGCAAATCAGGTGCGAGAGTAAGGGATTTAAAAAAAAGAATAAAGGGAGAGGTTGAGCAAGGATTTTCTTTTTATTTAAATGGAGTAAATCAGGAGGGAAGTAATGAGTTTTGTTAAAACAAAAGTAGTAAAGGGAAATAAGGGATTTGAAAAACAATGGGATGCAGTGGAAAGGGGAGTAAAGTGGGAAGAGAGCACAGGGTTTTGAAAAAGAAGTAAAGTAAGGTTTGTAAAATAAATAAATAAAATGGAGTAAGGCTAAAGGGGAGTAATGGGTTTCACAAAAAATAGACGCAAAGCAGGAGGGGAAGTAATGAGTTTGATTAAGAAAAAAAGGCGTAGAGCAGGAGTGGTAGGTTGTAAGCGGCAGGTTATTTAATAAAAGTGGTAAAACTGGAGAGGGAGTAAAGGGTTGGAGAAAAAGGGAGTAAAGTTAGGAGTAAAGGGCTCATACAAAGAAAAAGGAGTAAAGCAGGAGGGAAAGTAAAGGTTAAAAGCCACAAAACAAAAGTTTCTTTAAGAATTTAGGGGCATATTATCAAGACAGGCGATAAAATTATCGCTGCTTTAGCGGCAGAAAACTGCCACTAAAACAGCGATAATGGGCTTGATAATATGCTCTATGGAATTCCAATTGAAGCTCAGGTTAGATGTCCTTCACATCTAACATGGGCTTCAATTGGAATTCCATAGAGCAGTTCGTCCGTTGGTTTCTCCTCCGCATCTTGCCACTGTTTGGTCTTTTTTTTCCTTTAAATTATACGCCCCTACCCAGCCCCTCCATCCCCTGTACCACTCCACCTTTCCTTTGCTCACCTTGACTCGTTCTTTTTGTGAGGGCCTAGTTGCTCTTTGGCTCACTTTTTAGATTTGTTTTCCAGGATAGACGTATGCCATGTTGAAATGGTATTTTAAAATAAAAAATAAAAAAACACACACACATCGCCCTCTTGAGGCTGATGAGAATGCATGCACGTACATTCCTCTCCCTCTCCATCTCCCTCTCCTCTCCTCTGGACCAACTACCACCACACTGCAGGACTGCCCGTAGTATAAATGTGGCGGTCGGATCAAGGATCCTTCGGCAGTCTGGCAGTGTGGTTGGAGGCAACAATATGCTGATGGTGACCATTTACTAAAGCACCTCTGGAGATAGAATCTCACCTTATTAATGTTTGAGTACACCAGACAAAAGGTTAATGAATGGTCTCCTCTCTCCTCTCTAAGACGTGAAAGCAGCCGGAATGTTATACGGCACAGTACAAAGCAACATCAAAATGTAAATATGAAAAGATGTATTATACTAAGAGTCATGCAGATTGACTGACCCTCCTTTCAATTTTAAAGTGACACTACTAATTGCAGTCGCCCTTTTTTGGATCAATTCAGGTCTTGTTTCTCAGATTGACCAGTATCATACCCCATCTCCTCAGAGTTTCACATATTTCCATAGAAACAGTAATTTCTGTGATAACCACCAACAAAAATCCTACAAAATGTGTATTATTATTATTTAACTTGAAAAACGTAAATATGTCCTGTTCAGACATATGACTTTAAGCATTTTGTTACTGCTTAATGAAGTAAGTTTTGTTTTTGGTGTCATCAACTCGTGTTTGAAAAGATTTTTTTTTCTTTACAATGTAGTTAAACATCTAAGGGATTTATGTATGCTTGCAAAGTTATTTGCCCTTCCCTTATCAGCTTGTGGCTTCGGCACAGTCTTGTTGAGATAAGCAGAAGGTTAAAATGTATATTGGCTGGTTATAGAATCCTTTATAAATGGTGCCCAAATACATAAATGCAATTTACCTAGTGTGATAAACTGTTTGCATATTGGTAAGAGCTCTAAACTAGAATTTCCCAAGCGCTGTCGTCGGCCGCAGGCCAGCCGATGTGAACCACAGGAATTCTGCAGAAGGAATTCGCACTCTGGTTGACGGTGGTTGCAGAAGAATTGCTTGGTCGGCATTGTTCATTTAGGGTAGTTGCTGAAACTATTTTACTTGCCTCCTAATCAAATTTGAGAATGTGTTAAATTGTTTGTAAAAAATGCCTTTGCTACTGGAAGGAGAAGTGTGAATAAAATAGATAATTCTGCAACTGAGAGACTAGCATGAGCAAACTGTAGTGAGAAGTTACATGTAATGGTCTACAAAGGGATGGGCGAGCTCATGCTCAACAGAAGAAGTCCGCTTTTTAGTGCTTAAGCTTTATACCACAAGTAAAAGAGCAATTCTATTCACTGTAACATGTTCCCATTCAAATCCCTTCACATCCTGCTAGCTCTTCCTGACCCAAAATGTAATGAAGCCAGTGGACCTGATTGAGATCCCCTGTAGTTTAGTTTATGGATGACGTATTGTGGCCTCTTTGGTTTTCAGAGAGAGAAATGTTGACACATGGTTGGGGAAACTCCTGCAGAGACTCTAAAATGAACTCTTAACTCTGCTAAATAATGCTGATCTTTTTGTTGGGTGCTGTAGCCAAGATTATTGGGAAAACACATCCCAGAGTGCATAAAAGTCTGAGGGTTGCAGCTTTTCAATTGAATGCTTTTGTAACACTCTAGTTATAATGAAATAGGTACAACTCTGAAGGAGTTTGCTTTTTCTTGATCTCAAAGCAACTTTTCATTCAGCCGATGGTAAATTGAAGGAAGCCCTTCATGGTTTGAGGTTGGATCCTCCCTGAACAACTGTTCCTAATGCAAATGTGTCTTCACTAATGTGAAGCTGTGTTTGTGTTTAGAATGCTTTTAAGGCAAAGCCAACGCATCATTTTTAGGTCTTGCCTATGCAGCGCACATGCGCTGCATAGGAGGGCCTTTAGCCGTCGCTCTGCTCATTTTCAGGCACACACTCATGCTTGTGGCTGCATCCACCTTGCGGGAGCGAGCAGCGGCGCGCATGCTAATTGGCTGTTGCTCACTCCCGCAAGGCGGATGGTGCCACAAGCATGAGTGTGCTTGAAAACAGTTGCTGCTTCTTAGCGCGATTGCTTTCACTTCCATGGCCGCATCGCTTTCACGGCTGCGTGGCCAATGCTTGTTTAGGTAGGTTCTTTACCAATCACTCTTACCTTAGCTGTCTCTTGGCCTGCATCCCCAGAAGGTTTCTTTCTGACTCTTAGCGCATGTCTTCACTCTGTCTCTTCAGTGTGTTCTTTACAATCACTCCCCTCTTCCTGCACAACTTCGCCCATTGTCTCCCTATATCTTTCTTCTTCCTATTGCACGCTGTCTGTCTCTTCCCATCTCTTGCTTTAGTACTATTGTCTCTCTTCCCAAACCCGCCCGCCTCTGCTGCTCTTTGTAACCCTATTCCTGCTCAAACTGCCTCTTTCTGTGCCCCTTGCCCACCCTCCGTTTCTAGGATGCCTTTTACGATCTTGCCTTTTCCCTTAGTCCCCACCGTCTCTTGCTGCAGCTCCCTTCCTCTCCAGTGTGTTTTCCGGTTTCTTTTGTCATTTCTGGAAGCTTCCCTCTTTAACTCCCAGCCTGTCTCATCCTTTCTCCCTCTCGCTTCTCTTCCTCCTAAGTCTGACTCTTCTCCCCTTCGGGATGCCCTGCCTTCTTCCCCTGCATCTCACCTGTGCACGCTGGGGTGGCCGTCTCTCTGGTTTGCGCTCTCTGAAGGGATGTTTGGTCTCGCCCTCATGGAGGGTCCGCGGGCGTCTTTAGGTGGTCCTGGAGCTGTGATTGGCTGGCGTTGCTGATTTAGTGTTTCTAGGATACTGGCGTGCGGGCAAGGACGTCAGCAGGCGGGCACTCTGCAAGCAGGAGGCATCCCGGGAACACACGGCACTGCCGCAAAGAGAGACATACCCACTGCTCTGCGATTGCGCTTCATCCCTTTACCTGTTATAGCCCTGCTCTCCCAGTAATGACCCCATAACCCAAGAATTGGGAGAGGATGTGGCCATACGCCCAGAGCTGCCGACTTCGGAGCTGGGGAAGCATGTTTGAGCCGCTCTGTCTGCTCATCAGCCTGTGATTCCGGGCAAATCACTTAATCTCCCTGTGCAAACCAAAAATCGACTGTGTCTTGGTGTATTGGTGTAACATAACTGGTGCTCATGTAAAGCACTCCAATACCTTCGGGTCGAGTTCGTGCTATATACATATGCAAAAAAAAAAAAAAAGCTCCCCGATCATTCGGGAACCCTGAAATTCCGGAACTGTCAACCCCCCACTCTCCTGTCGCCGAGCAGTGCAGAACCTTAACGTTCTTTGTGCTCGCTGTATTAGGCGTATGCTTCAGCACATGTTCTGTCATGTTCAAGCCCTTGATTTGTCGAGTCAGAAATTACTGTTTAGTCGTGGCTGTGGTGCAACAGTCTGTGTATTCACCTAGGTGGTGTGAAATCAAATTGGTAAAGAATTGAACAAATGAGATGTATTTAATCAGTCCATTGCCTGCTTGTCATCTCAAAAGTGATGAGCGAAACGCAGTCATTGCACACTCATTTTACCTTGTTTCTCTGAGCCATGCAGAATCTTACCATTCTCTCCCACACACCTCCCGAGATGCTGCCCGACCGACCAACCTGTAGCAGGAATCCTGATGGTGCTCTAGCGTCAATTAATTACATATATTGTTTTCCCCATGCATATGCTTTCTTATACTAGAAAAAGGTCTCACAATTCTAAGAATCCATACCACACTGCTCGTCTGTAAAAAAAAAAAGTCATTCTATTCGCCTCCTAATTCTACAACATCATCTTTGCCATTCTTCGCATACAATCTGAAGGTTATGTTGAGCTATGTGAGATCAGTGGCAAAACATATCCTTCAAATTACTGATCTCTGTAAATCTCAAAGTCCTAACCTAAGTTGCTTAGCTGACACTTGGGTACAGGGAAATTCAGATCACATTTTGCATGCACTATTACTTGCTAACTATTAGATCTTGAGAGGTGCTCAAGCTAATAAACCCAGAGGCAGGGCAGGGTAGCCTTTCCTTGTAGGAAGAACATAGACATTAACCCAAAACATTTTCAAAGAAGATTTCAAGGAGAGGTTTGTGCATGCAAATGCACAACTAGGTACATAACAATAAATTTGCTTTTATTTTATTGCCTCTCCCCCCCACCACACACAATATTCTGCCTCAGTCCCTACTTCCAATAAAGAAGGTATAGAATGTGTCACCCTTGATAATCACCATTCCATTGTTCTGGAGAACGTCAACCATCATTTAGAAAGCCCAGTTGGAGTAGACCATTGTATTTAAAAATCGCTCAAGATATACAATTTAAAACTTATGAACAATGAACCACTTATCTTCCAGGACATCTAGATGCAACCTTTGCCTTTTCTGACCTAGGGTGCACCATAGATCTATGTATATTGCTGCCACACCTAGATCATCACAAAGTCCTTTTCACTCTTGAGACATTTAAAACAATGAAAACCAAAGGAAGGAAGGTCAGAACAACAGACAGATGTTGGAGATGCTTTTCTATCCATGGAGCAAGTGATTTAATTACAAATATCTTTCCACCAACTCCACTGCGGTCAATCCAAGATACCTAAATTGTGCTGTAGCTGCTTTTAATACAAATCTAACCAATTAATTTGACAAGACATTACCCATTAAGTCCCATGGAAACATCAGGAATCTTTCTTGCAAGAACACCCCTTGGTTTGCACTTGAACTAAACACCTGTTAACTCAAAGCCAGGACAGCAGAAAGGAATTAATGCCCAAATTACACCAATGAGGCAAAACAAATTTATATCATGGCAATAGCCTCATACAAACAACAAATTATTTTGGTCAGATAAAACTACTATTCCTCCCACCATAAGCAAGCAATCAACACATGGAAAGATATCTTCAGTTTTATTGTAAAATTGGTGTCCTCACTAATAAATGATAATTGATTTGAGCCTTCCAAGCACTGTGTGATAAGCTGCCACAGTTTCTTGCCACCAAGATTTAGACCAATAATATTTTGAAACCCCTTCAAGCACACTTCAGAATGATCTGGTCATAGCACAGATCTGGTACTTACTTTGGCCCTGGATGATCTCCGGAGGCTTGTGAACCATAGTTTGCAAGGTACTGTGGTCCTTTTGGAACATTTCCATAGCCTTAGATGCCTAGGCTCCGAGCATATGGAATGCCATTCCGAGGGACCTGCGCTGCAACCCTTCCTACCTTGGCTTTAGACAAGACCTTAAATGTCACCTCCTCAGCAAAGACTGGAGTCTTTAATCCTCTCTGATCCTGCACTCCTTTTTCTCCTGTATTAGTTATCTCTCTGCTTACCCGTCTGCCCTATTTTTTCTCCCTTTACTCTCCTGGCCTTCACTCTCCCTGGTCCCTCATGTTATCCTCTCTGCTCTAACTTCTGCGTTGGTTGCTGCTTGTTGACACTCCCCCCTGTGCTCTGTTCATTTGTTATGGACCCCTCCTCACCTGCCCTTTACAACTACCATTTGTTTCTCCTGGATTGTATTTATTGTGTGACCCGAACCTTTTACCTCTATCTTATCTTTGAAATGCATTTAATCCTATTAACTATCACTTTTCTGCCTTCTCCCGACTCTATGCTGAGATTTGGCTTGTAACTTTAGTTAATTTTGTCCAGAACTGCTGTGTCCTGTATATTTTGCCTGCTCCTGCAAAGCGCTCTGTTACCTCTGGGTCTAGCCAGCACTATATAAAACCTTACAAATAAATAAATAAAATAAATACCATTGACCAATCAGTGTTGCATTCTAGATTGGAAGATATTAGTCTCAATAAGTCAGTTTAGTTATCCAGCACAATATCCTTGTTGTAACAACATCAAACGTTGAATGGCTAAACACTTATAAGGTCCCAAAGGTGAGACCTATTGGCTATGCCAATGCTTGTTAACACACCACTTTAGACTTCACTGCCACTTACACCCACATAACCAAACGGCTTCTCATCAAAAGATCTCCAATAAAGAGACCATTCGGGGGACCCGTAGGGCATTGCAGCCCCTGCCCGACGAGGAGCAAAGCCCAAATGATGAGGCATGATATCCTTCGGGGTGTGGTAGGGCATTATGATGAGGACACACTGTCCCCCCACAGATAAAGTAGCACACGAAAAAAGTTTCTTCCTCTTTCATCCTCTACAAGGAAAAGTGACTCCCTTTGTGTACTTGTCAAGGAAGTTGGTCAAATGATATATGACCTCAGCTAGATCTGTAACACGGGAACTGCCACAACACTAAGATGCCGGTGAGTTTCAATGAGAGAGGTGCAAGTCATGGCAAGGGAGGCATGGGAGGCATGGTGCGGGTCCAGCTCCAGCTCCAGGGCCTCATATATAAGTGATGCTGCATTAATCTATTCAGCTATATACGATAATCTTGACCACTACTCCTAGTACGTTATTCATCAAAGTATCTGAGTATTGATTCCTATAATACATTGTTAGTTGTAAAATTCTTCTTCCCATGACAGTTATTTATCAAAGTGTGATATGCTTGAAAGCAATGCCTTCAATCTGGCTGCTCTGACCGACATGACCTGCTCTCTGATGGTGTCCAGCATACAATGTAATTCTAGAATAATTTTCACTTTGTTTGCTCAGCTCCATCAATATTAAATCAGATCCTCCTCTAATGTATGCACTTTCCAATTATTTGTTAAATTAGGCTCAGAAGAGTACATTTGAACCCCTCAAAAATATGCAGTTATGTTTCAAGTTTAGATACTATTACTTAAAATTATATTTACATTTTAATATTACAATTTTGATATTTTGGTACTCTATATTTTTAGATGATATTTTTGTACTTTACATTATTATATGTAATGTTGATGTTTTTATTGTTGATATTTTGATAACACTATTACTGTAAAATAACATTTCTGTGGTCGATATTCGGATTTACAGCCCTATATACAGCTCACGTTGGTGCCACATTGGCCCCCAAAAAAATAATAGTTTGGGATATGGTGGGGAGATCTATAGGGTACTTTGACCTAAAGGCTTTCCTAATGGGTGACCCTGTTAAAACAACTACAGGGTTGGGAGACTCCATAGTAACTTAGGGCACTTCAAATTGTGTCAAAAATAAAAATGACAAAACACACCTTCTAAAGCAAAAAAGCCAGGGGTGCCAACTACATGTTGCCACAGACCTTTGTACTTACAGGCTGCCCTTCCCAAATTAAACTGGCACTGGGAAATACTCCCTTCCAGAAGAGTTGAACTTCCTGACAAGAAGACCATCTGTATTTTCATAGGAAGGACTGACTTTGATCCCCATGGCAAGGCGCTGTCGAAGAAGATGGCGCTCTGGAGCAATTTTGGATTATCCCCTTTCATGGTAATCAGCCTTTTCAAAGGCTTGTGATCCATCCTGACTGTGAAGATTGTTCTAATTAAACAGTGACTTAACCTTTTCAACCTCTGCATGATTGTAAATCTTTCCTTTTCAAAGACCACCATGTTATGTTTTCTTAGCATCAATGGTCGGCTAATAAATGCCACTCTCATTCTCATTCAGCTGGGTCAAGCTGTTAGCAAAACACACATGCCTCATAAAGAGTCTTGTTCAGTTGGTTGAAAGCATGCAGACTGCAGTCCAAATTTGCCTTTATAGGCTGCTTCCAGATGTCAGTGAGATAGAAGAGCATCTATGGAACGAAAATTCTCCATTAAAAAATTATAATACTTTCTGAGACTTAAGCATGCCCTCCCATGTGTCTGGGTGGCTCAGGTCTCTGACACGTAGATAGCCTATATTTTAGCCTTGAGGGATTCCACCTACCCTCCACCTCCACTTGATGACCAGAGAAAGTGATGAGCAGTTCCCGACCTGGTACTTGGCTGCCTTCAAAGTGAACTTGATCTCTGTAGATTGTTTCCAATGTGATCTAAATCTGGGCAATGAATAGAATATTTTTATATGATAATTACAGGAACTTATGGGTGTGTCTTCTCCAGGAGTAGACCTGTTATGGGAAACTGATCTCACAGCTACTCTGGAGGAGGCAAAAAAAATGCATGGAAGTAAGCAAATAAAGTGCAGAATGTTCTAGACGTACATTGCATGTGGAACACCATCAAAGACCAGGTCAGGTCTGAAGGAGTAGGGATGCTGAAAAAAGGCATTGATTTCAAGGAGCCACACATTGATGAACGACTGTCCTGAAAAGATGTATTGTTCAGCTTACAGTATATTAAAGGAATAGATACCTTGCTACTTTGATGAAAACCATGCATGGGGTAGTGGTTACAATTATATACAACTGAATACCAGGATCAGCAACTCCGGTGCCTCCAGTGCCAAGACCCATGCCTCTCTCGCTGAAACTCAACAGCTTCTTGGTGTTGTGGGAGTTCTTGTTTTCTTTCTACAGTAGCTGAGACCAGATCTTTCAAGAGCAACCTCCTTGGCCCCTACGTTCCATCATGCAACTGTGAAACACCACCACAGGGTCTTCCATCTTCAAAATGTCAGCGATAATTTGGAGAAAGCCATCTTCCACATTAGTCTTGAGTCTAAAGTACATGGGCCACGGAATAGTGGAGGATGGGGTGTCTGCTCCAAAAAAGAAGGCAAAGAACCAATTTTACGTTAGAGAGCGATGTCCCAGCTTCGCATGCTCATTGACTAGACAGGTATAACAAGGGAGTGACCCTTTGCTGTCAGTGCTTCAAACCTGAAATTTCTTACATTGTGTATAAAGCTCTGTTACTAGTTCTTTCGCATCTTGGCCCTTTTTTCCTTGCCCGGCTCCTTCTGCTCTGCCCAATATTTAGTAATTCTTCAACTGTTTGCTTGGACCTGTATCAATGTCTCCAAGTTCCTGCAGTTTCAGCTATTCTCATGCCTTAGCATCTCCTGCACTTCCTGTCTGCCTTCAGCCGCCTGATTTCTTCCCTTCACAGCCTTCAACGCAGTGCGACTTGATGTGGAATTTCATATCTGCTGTAAAACCATCACCTTTGGCAACCGCTACACATAAAGCCTTGGTGTATCCTTTTGTGGAAGTCAAGACGTGTCCAGTGCTTAATTTGAGCCAGTGGATGCCAGTGTGAGTCACCTGCACTTATTTTTGAGAACCATCCCTTATTCCTCCTCATCAGACATTTCCCAAGAGCGAGAGTGGGAAAAACACACAATTGGAAAGAAGGAGAAAGGGAAAGACAGAAAATCTGTGACAAAGGGAGAAAGCAGAAACCTGTGAAAGTGAGATGACGGGTCAGGGTGTCTCTGACAGCGAACTGAAGAGGCCGGAAGTGGATTCAGGACTACGCACCCTCGGTATTCGGCACGCTGTCATTTTATAGCGCCAGCTGTGAATGTCTAAGCAGCTCTGGGCACTGGTACTTATTATTTTACAAATAAAGCACTGCCTCTGTCTCATAGCGAATGGGACGTTCACATTTGTTTGATCCTGACAGTAAGTCAAACAGTCTTGTCCCTGGAATGTTTTATACTAAGTTGCAACAAAATTCCATAGCAACACATTATCAGGGTGTTACAGGTTCACAATGACATTTAATGAAAGAGAGTGCCTAACAACAAGGAGGGGAGGCAACCATTTAATGGCAGGTTAATTGGAAAAATTGAAGAGCTATCTCCTTCCACAGAGTTGGACATGCAGACTATCCTCTGTTTATCGGTGCGATTCCATCTGTGCAACACATCCTGTTGCAATCATGATTTTGTTTTCAATTCCTGCTTATCTAGACTATCACTACCAATACAAATAAAAAAAACAAAAAGATAAAGCAATGCACCTTTTGTTTCCAGACTTGCAGTTTGCTGGGCTCGAAGCCAGTAACTGTCAGATCGACGTTAATAGTATATGCTGTCACTGCAGAGCGATAGGATAACAGTTACTCCCTTTTATTGGTTTCACAAGTGCTCATTGTTTTGAAAACATATGCTTTTCTGGCAGTATTGAATGTCATTGGAGTTTAACGAATGGTGGTACTGTTTCCTTTAATCATAAGATAACTGACATAATGTGCATCTTTTGTTGTTGGTGATCAAAAACATTGCTTGCTGCCAGTTGAGTGTGTGTTATGTTCTTCAGGGTAATTGATCTGAGTCTAATTGCTGGTGGACCTGTGCCCACATATTCGACGTTGCCTGTAAAACCGGCGGTAACTGGTGTCTGTGAGTGATTTTTAAGCCTCCAAGGGGTTTGTACAGATCAGCACACACTGTGGCTATTTCGAGGGGCTGTGGAGTGGGCTAGCAGTTGCATGTCAAATTGTTATCTAAAGAAATATTGTCTAACAGAAATGTTCTTTCCTACGTATCATTTACAAACATATTGTCTCACTGGGGTGTAGATATTTTATTATTAACTCTAATGAGCTGATATTTTCGTAAATTATATTTAGAACACAATATTTATGTCAGACGATATTCTGATTGTGATATTGTGGCACCATATCGGGACAGCACCTGGAATAGCATTCATGGTTTGTTGAAGGTTTTATGGTTTGTCCATTCACACTCTCTTCACAATGTTTTCCCATCGATTCCAGTAAGGTTATTTTTCTTTTCCCTGATACTTTATTTTTGTTCATTTATAGGTTTTATATAGCACTAGCTAGACCAAATGTATCAGAGTACTTTACATATAATGTGAGATCACTTGATTGAAGTACAATACATATATACAGACAAAGAAAATAGCCAGTCAAGGCAGTTGCAATATGTGGACGTCAGAACAACATAGGTTGATGGAGTAAATGACATAGTAGACAGCTGAAACAATTAGTCGACCGCCGCAACAGGTCTAGTTGGTTTGGGTGTGAGCTTTAGGAACATAGCTCAGTTTGTCTGCATGTTGAAGTATTTGTTGAGCAGTAGGTATTTAAGGTCCCATGTGAAGCAGGAAAAGGAGGGGTTGTAGCGGAGATCTCTAGGGAGTGAGCTCCATATCCTAGGCTCATTTCCAGATAATGAGCGTGTCTGGGCGTATTTTATTTTCAGTTTGGGAGGTATGAGAAGAAATGAGTTGGAGCTTCTCAGAGTCTTTGCTCTTCCTGCTTCCAAATGTTTGGTATCTAGAAAGTTGGGGTTATGTGTGTGAAAGGCTTTGTCGGTGATGCAGGCAGTCTTGGAGATACATCTTCCTTTGACAGGAGCCAGTTGAGGTTCTTGAGGGTCGATGATATGTGCTCAACCTGTTTAAAAACTGTTAGAAGCTAGGCAGCCGTTTTGAAAACTGTTCTTAGAGGGCAAGGTGATTTTTCGGAGTTCCTGTGAAGATAACGTTGCCATAATCCAGTACTAGAGATTGCACTACCATCTTAAAATCATCAGGAGGAATGAACGGTTGGATTTTCTTGAGATGGTTCAGTGTGTAAAGAGCTCCTTTGCATGAGTTGCTGTTGTGGTCCTTAACTGACATGTTTTTGTCCAGGGTGATGCCCAAGAAATTTACGGAGTTGGATAGTGTGAGAGAGCAATTTAGTGCAGCCAAATTCTTGAGCCAATCTTGGATTGGTAGAGAATTGTTTTTAGGGGAGAAAATAAGTAATTAAGTTTTGCTGGGGTTCAACTTTAAGTGGTTGGTGTTAAGCCAAGTTTGTATCTTAATTAGTGTGGCTTTCAGATGTAGGATGTCTCTTGGTGATTTAATTTTGTAGTAGAGTTAGGTGTCATCAGCATATTTGGTGATATTTGACCCCTGCTTGGTTCAGGATAACAGTAAGGGGTTTCATGAAGAGAATGAAAAGGGGGATGGGGAGAGAATTGAGCCTTGGGGTACACCATGTGGAACTAGTGCAGGTTTTGCAAGACAGTTGTTGGTTTTTAGGTCTCGCCTAGGCAGCGCATGCGCTGTCTCGTCGAGAGATACTGTATACAGTATAGCGGGGGAAGCGCCGCCCACTTTCCGGCCATAATTTTGATTGGATTTAATGATAAATTCAGCTTTTTTATTGGTGTTTGGCTTCTTAGTCCCGCATCCTGACAGCCATGGTGTCATTTTTGCTGTTCCGAGGCTATCAGCCCCTTTACTTGTAAAACTGTTTTGTTTCTCTCTCTCCCCGTTCCCTCCTGCAGTCCATAACTTCTTGTACCACAACCACCCCCCCATCCGCCTCCCGTTCGTGCCTTCTTTCATGCCGGCACTTCCATTTAAAATGCAATAGGTCTCGGGTAAATCCGAGTCCTATTGTATTTTCAATGCTTGTTTGGCGTGTGATTGGTGGGTGAATTGGCACTCTTTGTGTCGCATGCGCGCGATGCCTTACATCGTACGCATGCGTGACACAACACTGGCGTTTTCCCAATTCATGGCGGGAGGCAGAGACAGCACAAGCAGCATTGTTGTGATGCTGTTAGCTGCCACACTCAGATGACGGAGTTCATTATTGCAGTGGTATTGGTTCGGGGCATTATTACAGCACAAACTAAGCTTTCCCTTAAAAACAATGCTAAACCAGCCACACAGCTGCAGTTTTGCAGACATATGCATTGTTGTGATGCATTTACAGTGCAGTTATAAGCTGCAGTACTACGTCACAGGTGGACAAGTGAGTCCTTTTATTATGATAAAGTCTGTTAACTGCATTTTTTCCACTGCAGGCTGAGCTTGCTGCATTGCTATGTTGTAACCGGGGGAAGACAGACAGATTGCTGCTTATCAGAACTCGCATTAAGTATTTGTGACATAGAATTGTCATGATGCGTTCAGCCTGCAGAGTTATTACAGTCTAGGCTGCATTGTTATGACGGCATCAGTTGCAGGTGCATTGGGGCTCTGCCGTGGGAGTGGAGGTGATTGGCAGGGATGGTGGCTGGAGTCGGTCCGGTTAGGCGCACAGCGGGCCAGGACCACCGCGTGCTGGCAGTGGTGGTGGCGCTTTGGGGTGGGGGGCGCAGATGAAGCGCTTTCGGCTGCCCGCTGTGGCATTTCCCAGTGGATGGTGTGGCGCTGTGAGGGGGCAGCGTTGTCTGTTCTCCGCCCTCGGATCGACTGCTGGGCTGGCTCCAACTGGCATGCAGAGTGGATTCGGGGAGCTCCTGGTTTCCTGGGTGGCGGGTTCCCCCAGGGCCTGTGCCGATAAGCCTCTTCCTTGCCCGCTCCGCCGAAGCCCCAGGGACTCGATGTAAGGCAGGGAACAGACAGTCTAACAACAGACGCGATGGGAATGCGCAGATCCTGCAGGCTCACGGGTGGTGCAAGGCCAGTCTGCAGCCTGTCTGTGCAGCTCCCACTCCGGAAGACGTGGCGCTACATCAAAACCAATCCCACGTCGGTGGCTGCACTGGAGTGGAGCAGCGAGGAGTACCGCGGTCACCCTATGCAAAGCAGCTGGGGGCTCTGTGTGTTATAGCGCTGTGCTTGTATTGATAGGGTTGAGAGATTGTATAGCGTTGAGATGCCATGCCTAACAAGAGCCGCGAAGCACTCCCTACGGTAACACATGTACATCCCTCTTCAGAACTCTCAGTAACCATGATGCACAGTTCCCTTTGATGGCCCCTGCACAGTATCTCTACTGTACTCCTGCACATCCCTCTGTAGACCCTTGCACAGCTCTCTGCACTGCACCAGGAGCTCCCTGGGGTCTCTGCGAACTCTCTGCAGTATACTTACATAAGATCCGTACAGCGGGTGTGGCTACCATATGTGAGGGGTTGTGTTCTTGCCAGGTAGACTTGAGCTTGGGTGGGCCCCCCCGAGACCCGTGAGCTTCGAGGTGCATGCACATGGGATGAGGATGGATGAGTCCAGTGAAGTTTAAATACGTACAGACAGCAAGTGGGATGTTAGGAGGTCCGAGTACAATTTTTGGGGTCGGGGGTGAATAATGGTAGAATGTATATGGCAAAGGGGGGGCTTAGTGAAGGGATACCGTGAGAGGGGCGGTTCTTGGGCAGCCGGATGCTCAGTTTAGGAGTTGCGAAGTAGTAACTTGCTAGGACGCTGGTTAGGGCTGTATCAACCATGGTAATAGGGCTAGGGAGCACAAGGTTATTACAGCAGACAATAGCAGTGGAGCAGGATGAGGTGAAGCGCTGCGGGTTCCAATCCCTCCTCCCCACCCACAGATCACCCGCCGGACTACACAATACTTGTTTCTTGGCGTTGCTCTTGGTTTCTTTTCTCCTCTTCAGCGGAGCTCCACTCCCAGGAACACAAAGTACTGCAGGGGTTGGTCGGGAGGAAGCACTCCCGCAGTCCGTGTGTCTCCTCCGCTCTCGCCCTCGTCTCGAGAGCCCCTCTCCAGCCCCACAGACGGTTCGGACTAGCACACGGTGACTTTTGGTGCTCACTGCAAATGATTAAAAGACACAATTGATGGACGGAATGCAGAACAAATCAAAACATTCACCCCCAGTCAAGTGATCTGGGTAAAATCCATCATTCATTTGCTCACCATGCCACCCCAGTTTAGACCTGGCCATATGCAAATCAGTCTTGACCCTGTGCCTCATGGGAACAGTCCAGCTCGGCCTGCCAAGCCAGGTCCTCCCTGGACCGGAAACAAGCATCCTAGGACCGGTTTCGGTGTTTCACCCCTCGTCAGTCAGGATAGCTTGATCCCAGTGGCACAGTGAGCCCAGGACCCACGTCTGGGCATACCTGGCGCACTTAGGGCGAGAAAGCAAAAGACACACAATTGATGGACGGAATGCAGAACAAATCAAACATTCACCCCCAGTCAAGAGATCTGGGTTAAATCCATCATTCTTTTGCTCACCATGCCACCCCAGTGTAGACCTGGCCATATGCAAATTAGTTTTGACCCTGTGCCTCATGCGAACAGTCCAGCCCGAACTGCCAAACCAGGTCCTCCCTGGACCGGAAACAAGCATCCTAGGACCGGTTTCGGGGTTCCACTCCTCTTCTGCCAGGATAGCTTGATGCTAGTGGCACAGTGAGCCCAGGACCCATGTCTGGGCATACCTGGCGCACTTAGGGCGAGAAAGCAAAAGACACACAATTGATGGACGGTATGCAGAACAAATCAAAACATTCACCCCCAGTCAAGTGATCTGGGTTAAATCCATCATTCATTTGCTCACCATGACACCCCAGTTTTGACCTGGCCATATGCAAATCAGTCTTGACCATGTGCCTCATGGGAACAGTCCAGCTCGACCTGCCAAGCCAGGTCCTCCCTGGACCGGAAACAAGCATCCTAGGACCGGTTTCGGTGTTTCACCCCTCTTCAGTCAGGATACCTTGATCCCAGTGGCACAGTGAGCCCAGGACCCACGTCTGGGCATACCTTGCGCACTTAGGGCGAGAAAGCAAAAGACACACAATTGATGGACGGAATGCAGAACAAATCAAACATTCACCCCCAGTCAAGAGATCTGGGTTAAATCCATCATTCTTTTGCTCACCATGCCACCCCAGTTTAGACCTGGCCATATGCAAATTAGTCTTGACCCTGTGCCTCAAGGGAACAGTCCAGCCCGAACTGCCAAACCAGGTCCTCCCTAGACCGGAAACAAGCATCCTAGGACCGGTTTCGGGGTTTCACCCCTCTTCAGCCGGGATAGCTTCATGCTAGTGGCACAGTGAGCCCAGGACCCACATCTGGGAATACCTGGCGCACTTAGGGCGAGAAAGCAAAAGACACACAATTGATGGACGGTATGCAGAACAAATCAAAACATTCCCCACCAGTCAAGAGATCTGGGTTAAATCCATCATTCTTTTGCTCACCATGCCACCCCAGTTTAGACCTGGCCATATGCATATTAGTTTGACCCTGTGCCTCATGGGAACAGTCCAGCCCAAACTGCCAAGCCAGGTCCTCCCTGGGCCGGAAACAAGCATCCTAGGACCGGTGTCGGGGTTTCATCCCTCTTCAGCCAGGGTAGCTTGATGCTAGTGGCACAGTGAGCCCAGGACCCACATCTGGGAATACCTGGCGCACTTAGGGCGAGAAAGCAAAAGACACACAATTGATGGACGGTATGCAGAACAAATCAAAACATTCCCCACCAGTCAAGAGATCTGGGTTATATCCATCATTATTTTGCTCACCATGCCACCCCAGTTTAGACCTGGCCATATGCATATTAGTTTGACCCTGTGCCTCATGGGAACAGTCCAGCCCGAACTGCCAAGCCAGGTCCTCCCTGGACCGGAAACAAGCATCCTAGGACCGGTTTCGGGGTTTCAAATAGTTCTTTTTGCATTTGTAACCCCGAGTGGGATGGGTATGCTCAGACGTGAGTCCCGTGTTCTCCATGCCACTGCAATCAAGCTATCCTGGCTGAAGAGGGGTGAAACTCTGAAACCAGTCCTAGGATGCTTGTTTCCAGTCCAGGGAGGACCTGGCCTGGCAGTTCGGGCTGGACTGTTCCCATTGGGCACAGGGTCAAGACTGATTTACTTATGGCTGGGTCCAAACTGGAATGGCATGGTGAGCGAAAAAACGATGGATTTAGGCCCAGATCTCTGTACTGGGGTAAATGTATGACATTGTTCTGCATTCTGTCCATCAATAGTTCTTTTTGCTACTGCAAATGATTGTCACTGCTTGTGACAGTTTTACACATAGTTGCATTTTAACCCCTGGACAAGCTTAAGTCTTGACATAGCCACAGGGTTTTGGGCTTCTATTCATAGTGAAGAGCGGTAACCACCAAAATGCGCAACACACCAGGTATGGGAACACATGGAGAGAAATACTGCTTATCAGCTGGAAATTATATTGTTCGATAATATAATGCATGGCTAAACACTTATAAGGTCCCAAAGTCGAGACCGATTTGCATTGCAAATGCTTGTTATCTTTTGCAAGCAATGTTGCATGTAAAATGTGAACCATCTTAGGACTGTGCCATTGATACCAGTGCGGTTCATGAGTGTCTCGAGTAATGCTGGGTGATTTACTCTATCAAAAGCCACAGATAAGTCAAATAGGATTAGGAGGCATGCGCCACCTTTATCTAAGGATCTGTGAAAGCCATTCAAAAAATTGAGCATAGCCGTTTCTGTGCTACAGCCATTCCTGAATCCTGATTGGAAGGTGTCATGGAGGTTGAATTCGTTTAGATGTGGTTTAAGTTGTAATAGGACGCACTTCTCCATTGTTTTGGCTAGGAACAGGAGGTTGGTGATAGGGCTGAGGTTATTGAGTCATTGGGGTCCGCCCCTGGTATTTTGAATGTGGGTGAGATTTGGCCTAGTTGGGGGGAGTCAGTCACATGGCCTGAGGATTACCTCAACTATATCAGTTGTTCTGCTTTGTAAAATGTAAATTACATTTAGTTTTGAGGGTTAAGATAATTATTTATTTAACCATTTTACTGTTTGGTTGGTGTGATAAACTCAACATAACACATATTTTCTCTGGGATTGTTTTTCGGTTTAGGGCAAGCTAACAAACGTGAGTCAATGTTACCATTGGGGGAACTGTTTGCTTTATAGGTTCTTCGTTTTTGGCAGTGTGGAAGTTCAGTAACAGGGGAAATCACGACTGACCTTTCTCTCACATTTACTGTAAGTGGGACCAAAACCATATATAGCCAACAACTGGAAATGCTGTGTAGTCTATTAAAGCTTGACAAACCTTTCTCATCCTGATTGACTTGGTATGTGACCACAGAAGAGACGTCTTTTTTATGTTCTTTGCACAGTTTCCAAACATTGACATTCTCTTTTAGCCTCCCTCATGCAAAAGCATAACTTAGGCACAGGCCAACCCATATATATCAGTTTCCATTGGTCCTCTAAGTCGGGAGATAACAGGCATGTGTAGGATTGTAATTGGTTTGGTTGCCCACATGTGCCTACCTAGTTACACTGCAGGCAGTCAAATTCCAAAGGACGTCAAGTGGAAAGTCAAGCAGGAATGTTTTTAAGGGGCTGCTATCTTTCAACTACTGCTGTCAACTCTAACGCATTGGTAAATGTTTGGTATAACCCTCAAATCCATTGCTTTGTTGGGAAACGACAAAGAAAATGCTAAATGCTATGGTCAGGCAAAATTACCCAAAAAATTACATTGCCTACCGGTCAAACCTCCTGTATCATTTTCCACTTTTCCTTGGGATAGTGCACAGAGGTTCACAGGGTGAACCAATTGGGTTTATGTGCGTCTTTCTCCATATTTACCAGTCAGGGCCAGTCGGCACCTCCCCAACTCAGGGTGCAAGTAAAAGGCTAGTATGTCACGACTATAAATAATCTCCCACCAATTATTGTTATGAACCTGGGACTGTAGTCACCCATGTCGGAAGGAGGTCTATGTTTGGTCAACCCCATCGTCATCAGTCTAGTCTCTTCTAAGCCCATGTTACAGATAGGGTGCACTGCTGCGTCAGACCACCCTATCGCAAATGAACCGCTGTTTGCATTGCAGGCACAAAACTGCCTCTGCACTGGGAACAGTGCCTTAGTGAACAGCTGTTTGAAGGAACCGCTTCCCGGCTCCATTTTTAGCGGTCTAGAGAATTCCCTATAGGCGCGTACATTGAGTGACTGCGCCCACTTCCAGAGGAATGCTTAGGTCAGTCCATGAGACCTGTCTTTCTCCTCCTTCCAAATGGCGTCTTTGGGGGGAGGTCACCGGAGGTGCGCCTCCTCTATGTGGCACACAGTCAGTGTGCCACCCTGCTGCCTCTTTGGCTCTCATCCTGGCAGTTTAATATGGCATTTGTGGAAAGACAAAAAAAATCCGCATTTGTATGGGGCAACATCCCTATGCAAATGAGAGAATGCCACCTTAGGGGCACATTTAGCACCAGCACAATTTTTATTATAGAACGGGTTGCGCAAACGCCTGTAGTCCCTTCTGTAATACCAAAGTGCTGTGAAGGCGCTAAAACCAGCCACATATGCCCGTTGGCTGGGACTCTGTTGATAATACAGCCCCTGGTCAGCAACTTGTTCCACAAACATATAGAACACCTTCCAGGGGGCTCAAGATATTTGTCTTATCAGCAGGAAACCATACCATGTCCTTCGGCAACAAGGCGGGCATGATTATTCCACCACTGGCTTCGGGCCCTCAGTGCAGGGCTCATCTGCCTGAACATAGAAATAAGCTTAAGAAGGTTGAGCTTCGTTGTGTCTGAGATAAGGAAAGACACTGGGAAAAGACTCGGATATCGCGTGTGAGCATAAGGCATAATTCATTGTTTTAGTTTTAAAATATTACAATAGATTTACACCTAATAAATGGCGTACATGCACACTGTCAAACAATAAACAACCTGACGTCATAACGACTTGCACTATCAGATAAGAAAGAGCATGAAAGCACCCAATAATTGAGGCTGTCAGTGACCACAAATTAAAATAGTGGGTGAACAAGTGAAGCACAGGTTATATTAGATACCGAACTGCCTCCCATGTCAGATAGAATATAGAAGGATTATAAATGGAGACATGAAGCCATATTTCTGGTGGAGCATTTGGCATCTCAAACAAATACCACGAAACAATGCGTTGGGATGGTGTACATTTCTAATGTTCATTAGGATGGCTTTTATAGCCCAATAAATCAAGGTATGCCCACATCTAAATGAGATATTAAGATTCTAATTTCAAATGTATTTATTTCTTGCACAGTTACTTAAAACCATTGCAATAATAGCACCAACGATACAACAATAGCACCAACGAAATGAAATAACACATTTTCCGTCTTGTGATATCATCTCAGGTCGAATGTATTCCTGCTGAATGGATAGAGGAATTAATGGAGGGTTGGAAATGGACTTGCAGTATAGACTTGATTCCACACTTCATTACAGTAAAATCGAAAATGTCGATATCATTTGGGTTTCCCTAGAAATGCCTGGCAATTCCTAGTGCTGACTAGCCTGCGGGGCACTCTGGCACTGTCAGATGGGCCGGCTTGAAAGGGACCAGTGTGTGGGCTGTTTTTTTGGTCCTGTGGCGATCAACAAAAAAAACTGTTAAACAAGGTCCACACCCTATCCCTCTCAAGCAGGCCCATTTGGAAGGGCCAGAGTGCTAGAGTGCCCAATAGGCCAGTCCAACACTGGTAACTCTGCTTCAAAGGGATTTGAGTGTAGAAGTATAGGAAAGATGCATTATGGACATAGTCCACAAGATGGTTTATTGTCGGGATCTACCAATACCTGTCACGTGCTATGAAGGTTTTGATGTTACTCAACATTTACAGAAGTTGCATGTGGTAATTCAGGAAAAAGGCTGAAATTTGCCAATGTACACACTTGTGAGTAACGTGGATCTACACGCTGTGTAAGATACGAATTTTGGGTTCTGAGCACATCTAGACGTGTCCATCTGACTCACACACAACGAGTAAATCAGAACTTCAGGGCAGAGAACCAGAAAGTGTAGAAGCTATTCTCGGGAAAGGTTTCAGAGGAGACCATCACCCTAACCCCTGAAGTTCTGAAATTATAGTGAAAATGTATCAGTCTGACATTTGAACCAAAATCCAACCACAGAGTTCTAGGAAGGGCTTCAAATGGTGCACCTCTTCAGGAGTAGCCATGGCCATCATCTGCACTCAGCGCACTTGACATCATATTTATAATATTTTACAGTCTTCTTTAACCCTCCTACACCTGAAGGTTTTAGGCCGCTTTGCATAGAAAGTCAACAAAATACACAACATTTTAAACAATAGAAGGAAACAAATAGTCACGTGAGCATTCCAAATGAGTGTTCAGAGCAGGCACGCAACTCCCACAGGGCTGAATGGGCTTGGAAAACACTGCAACTGCTTTTGGTACCAGGGGTCAATATTGCAGCACTGCTGCAAAACCGGCCCCCTGTACCAAAAACGGCCCCCACCGGTCTAAAAACAACCCCCACCCTTCAGCCCACCGAGAAAACGCCCGGTGCGAGACCTATTGGCTATGCCAATGCTTGTTTTAACTGCTGCAATCTGTTGAAGCCTGGTGCCCGCTAATGCCAGTCCAGCCCTGTCCCTGAATAATGCCATAAAAGCAATAGCTAAACTTATATCTGAAACTTTATGCCAACTCTCAATAATATGCTGAGTTACTTCAAGTGTAAGGGAATGCACCCTGCATTCAGACAACTCACTCCTCATTCTCGCCCTTCACTTTCACACTCACTCAGCACTAACAGCAATCACAATGCACTCACACTGATCACCATGCACTCACACTATTCACCCTGCACGCACAATGATGACAGAGCAATTATGCCACTCGCCATGAAATCACAACGTTCTCCCTCCACTTACTCTGCGGTCACATGAGCACACCACTCACTCTGCACTCACAGTGATCCCTCTGAACTCACAATACACTTGCACTGTTCACTCTGTACCTCACCCTGCAGTCACTCAAGCACACTTCTCACCCTGTACTCATGGGACACTTCACTCGCCTGTTCCTCTCAGGGCTCACTCTGCAATCTCACTCAACAAGCCCATCACTAACTATACATTAATTCGTCCCACTCTGCACTTACATCTGCACCCAAATTCATATGGTCACCTCACTCACCCTGTAGTCACTCCTCTCACCCTACTCGCACACTGTCGCATCGCTCACCATGCACTCACGTGGGCACTCCTGTCACCCACACAGCGCAGAGGGTTAATGTGCCTGCTACAAAGAATGTGTACCAAGAAGATCAGAGAACTGAGTGTGAGTAAACTACAAGTAGTCCTATAAAAAAACGAAATGCTTGTCAGAAAGGGGCTGTAGAGAGATGAGGTGCATTGTTGGTGAGTGGTAGTGAGGGAATTCTTGGAGAAGGAGGAAATGGGGGAGGGGTGCCAAAAAAGACTATTGCACTATGTTTAAACAGGGCTAGGGCCAGCCCTGGCTGGGAGTCTTAGCCCCTCCCCCTGAAGTTCGGGTCTAGTTGCGCCCCTGGTTCAGAGACTGTGGAGTGAAAACATTGAAACAGGTTGAATAGGACTGAAAACAGGTTGCAGTTATCTGTGAGTCAGTTATGATTAATTCCCGAAAATTCCTGAAGGCAAGGCAGGTAGGCTGAGTTCCTTTGCTGAGGCGTAAGGTGTTTCAGGTAGTAGTCATGACTTCAGTGAAGGATGGCTTCCGGTCAAAGGAGGATCTAGATGTATAGGCCTCAGTTTATTGAACAATTTGCCTCACGAGGCATCTCTCTCTGATGGAGATGAGTTGTTGAGATGAATTACCTTGTATGTAAGGTAGCAAAGTTTGATTGGATTTTCGCATTTAGCAGTTGCCAACGGAGGTAATTGTGGACTGATGTGGTTAGATTTTCCTCAAATGGACAAGCCTGGCTGCAGAATGGAGAATAGCCGTGGCCAGTACCAGCTTGATTGCATTTAAGCCTGCTTTTGAATGGTGGTACTCAGTTATTATGCTTATTGGCATCCATTTCCACCTTCTTCTCTTTTCCTTTGCCCAATCATCCAGTAGCAGACTGTGCTGCTTTTATGTGCCGTGTCCAGACAGAAATATTGCCTACCCTTTTGGGCCCTAATTGCCCGTCTGGCGGTCTGAGAACCGCAAGATTTGTGGCGGCACGGCGGTGGTGGTTTAGCCAGCACCTCACCGGAAGTCCAACTGCCCTATTAGGGCAGTTCCCTGGTGGTCCAGCGGCAGTCTGAGGGCTGCAATATGCCTGTCGGTGCCCTGAGGCACCGCCAAGCATTTTAGGACTTTCCTCACCGCCAGCACTATCATGGAGCTTCTTCCTCCATGAAAAGGCTGGCGGTGAGGAAAGACAGGGGGCCCTACAGGGGCTCTCTTGCCCCTGTGCATGGGTTTGCATGCAAGGGGGGCACATATGTATTTCTGCATCTCCCAGTTCCTGCACAGGAAGAAATACACGAAATGGTGCATTTCTTCCAGTGCAGGAATGTGCACTGGTGGTCCGCGACATTGCTGTTTCAGGCTCACAATTACCCTTTTAAACAGCACCACCGCGGGACCGCCACACCCGTGAGACTAAAAAAAACCGTACAATCTGGCAAGCGGACAGATGCGACTCTTGGTGGTGCAGGGGCCACGGCGGTAGCGGCCCACCCACCCTTGCACCGCCAAAAGTCGTAATCAGGCCCTTGGTGTTTCTGGCTTAACACCAAAGTGCTTAATCTGCAAAAAATCCATAGCAGATCAGGGGCCAGTTTCAACACTGATGTTGTTGCCCACATCTACACTGGCATCTCCCATTGCCTGCATGTGCTCTCGTTTCCCAATATACACTGGCCTGACTCGTTTCACATGCCCCATAGAGCAGTGTTCTCACACTGGGTATGTCTGGGTATATTTGTTAAATAATGCAGTGTTTTGCCTCCCTCTACCTGCATAATTATACTTCCCAAACCCTGACATGGCCTACCAGACACAATGCATCTGACCCTTTCTATGCCTCCGGCACGACTAGTGCTGACTGTATTATTGACAATCAAATTCTTCATGTAGGGCCGAAAGTCAAGAGCTGAGCGATCCCGCTACTGCGTCAACCAACTCAAAGGACAAGGTAGACTGTGGACTCAAATATTCAAGAGATGGGAAGTAGAGCAATGGCGCCTCCTCCGCTATGGCGGAGGAGCGTCGCCCCACTGCTTTTGAGCAGTGAAGTGAAGGAAATAGAAAATTATTATAACTTTGAGTTATTATCATATTATGTTTCCTTTGCAGGCGGAAGGGTGGGTGAGGGTGCTCTGCTCCCGGAGCAGGGCAGGGAAGGAGAGGTTTGCCCACTCCTAAGTGCACAATGACTGTTTGATCGTCCCCCTCGGGCTACCCAAACCAGTCTTGCGCACTTTCCCCGTTCTCCATGCAAGCTGCATTACAGCCTGCGTGGAGAACATGCCCATGCCCCCATTTCCTGGTTGAGCGTTGAACCAGGATGCTCAAAACCAATCACAACGCTGCATTGCAGTATTGTGATTGGTCTGGGGAGGCTGGGTGCTTACCAATCACAATGCTGCAGTGCAGAGTTGTGATTGGTCAGGGGAGTCTGGCTGTTTTTCCTGGCTTCCTGTTCCTCGAGTCCCACGAGGAGAGCTGGAGCAGAGATGCGGGACCCGGCGACAAGGAAAGTTGATATTTTATAAATATATTTTTTAGTATTGTGGAACCCCATGCGCCCCCATTGCCTGCCCGCGCCCGACCCTGCCCCCACCGTGCCACCCGTGAGTCATGCCACTGAAATAGAGGCGAGCTCGCATAGGCATACATGCCACCAGATACAATTTAGGTGGGAGATTTCCGATTTTTGATGCAAAAAATTGCTTCATTTTAGCTGTCGCCTGTCCAAAATTGCCTGTGCATCAGTACAAGCCAGTGATAAAATACGCTCCTGACTTTTTTTTCAATCTCCCACTTCCTAATTTGAAAATGTTGGCATGTATGCATAGAGTAATCTCAGTAGAGCTGTGACACTTGCAAAGGAGCATCAGGGACACATGCACTGCAGATGCAAGAGCGGCGCTCTGTGTCTCCGAGCATTATATGCATCAACATAAACGATGGCAGTGATCGAAATTAAAAATGTTGGAAAGAGCACTCACTCAGCTATTCTGTGCTCATTCATTTTAATATGTATGGGACCCACATCTTGCAACACTGCAGGACATTCGTGCGTGGACATCTATAAACGTATGTCCGATTAGGTACAGGTGCATTCCACTTTTACTACTGCTGCTTTGCATCATTTCTTATAAACATCTAACCGGCAGGTTTACTGGGACAGCGCTGGCCCCTTTAAAACTAAATCAAAAGTGGGCTCCACCTTCCCAGCCCTGGTCATTCTGGATACGGTGAGCAGTTCAGAGTTGCCCAGCACTTATATTCCTGACTTGATTCAAGTGTACCCCACTCTCACAATGCCATCTCAGCGCCAGGATATGGCCTGAACATTACCTCCTTGTCCGTCTTCCTGTCCCATTTCTTACGCATGAGCAGTTGCCTGCTCCACAGGAACAATTACCAAGCTGAGGTCAAAATACTACCCCCAATATGGAGCTGCTTACCCAGCATGCATAAAAGGGGAAGCACGTCACTAGGACATCCTGAGGATACCAAAGAAACTAATAAGAAAGAAAATCTAAAAAACAATCACCATAAACAGAAACCAGGGAAGGAGGGACAGGTTAAGGTAGGAATGGAAAGGGAAGACCAGGACTCGGAGTAATGAAGATTACTGGTGAGTAACCAGGCAGTACAGCCTAGGCCGAATCCTGTGGCCTGGACTCTAATATGCATATGCTCATTAGGCGTGCAGAAGCATGTACGTTGGCATGTTTCAATACATTGAACACCCTGAATGCACAAATAAATATAGTGGTGTTATTTAGAAAAAAAAAGACGGGCAGATTCACCATCTTTTCACACAACACAGCAAAGCAACCACATTTGCTGCATTGCACATGGGGAAAAACACAGCACAAAGCCATATCTACTAAGATGTTGGCCTGCTGCTGCTTTCATCCCCTAGGAGGTGCCCTTAAAGTCTGCCGTGCATGACACACACCCTCTGAGGCCAATGTACATTGTTGAGCAAAGAATTTATCCTGGAATCATACTCTTCTAGTACAAATTCCTATGTCTGGACAAACATAGATGGATCCCATGCACTGGATATGTGCTCTGAGGGAAGCAGCCATTACCATGCGGCCGTTACCATGTGTTACCTTAACAAAGCGCGCCTTTCAACGTGCCCACCTTTACCACGCATAGCCTTTCCCACACATGGGTTAACAATGAGTATGCCTGGGGGGGCGAGGCTACCCGCCAAACTTGGCGGTCGCAATGTGAGCGAGCACTGCGCCCGGACCAGTAAATCCTGCCATAACCCTATTTCATCGAATTCCATCTGTGCCACTGACACGGATGCGGACCTGCAAGATACATAAAGCGTGGTTTGCCTGCAGATTACATTGCCTGGAGCCCTCTGTACCGCCGAGCAGGAAGCGGAGACCGGACATTGGGTGGAGGCCGTGGGTGCTGCCGAGTGTGCTGCAGAGTCTGGAAGCCTCAGTGATAGTGCCGTGCAGTGAACACGACACTTCGCAAGAACGGGAAAACACAGCAGTGTTCCCTACTCACCCCCTGCAAACACCGTCTGCTGCTTGCAGTGGCCTGGGACCCGCAAGGCGTGGCCCGTGTTTGGCGGCATGCCCAGGGCCTTCGCAGCTGGGTGCGTTCTGGCAGGCTGCACAGAGATCCATTGTTGTGGCGGGGCATCGTGAGACCCCCTCCCGCCACTGACTGAGCCTCAACCCAAGATATTGATGAGGTGTGAATGTGATGCGACCGAAGGTCCTGACTGCAGCGGATGGGTCGCGACTCACGAGGTAGGAGGCAAATGTGCGCTGTAATGTGTGGAAAATGCCGGCCATCTTGAAATCGATGTCTGAACCCCAGAGCATACCTCTGGTGACACTGCTTCACTGCTTGTGGTGCCGTGGCCTACAGCAAGGCCCCCTACTGGACTAAAATTGAATGTCGGTGCAGGAGTACTATTGACACGCGGCGGCCAGTGAGAAGACGTCCCACTCCCTCTCCCTGAAGCAGAGTTTAAATATATTAGTGAGCGCACCTGCAGGTGATTTGGCCAACGTCAGTGTACTTGCCACTGAGCATCCTTGGCCCAAACACAGCGATGGGACAGGCTGGGCAGATCTGAGGCAGGGGTGAGCCTGTGGTGGGCATTTCGTCCTCTGTGACCCATCTTGTGATTGGGCAAGGCCCTGTTAGTTACTAGGGCAGATTAAGAGGAGTGCTGGACCCATAAACACCCTCTGGGGACGGCGAACATACACCGCCAACTATTGAGAATGGCCCATGTCTGCAGGAGACTATCGCACCCACGACACTGCTCTGTGGAGACCCGCGTTATATGAGGCGACGCAATTAACCTGTGCCCCTGCCAATGCACCCAGACGGCAGGCTTTGCAGATCACTGCCTGGTGCTGAGCCGGGAAACACTGCAAAATGGGGCTCCCCAGGGGCAAGACACTGGACACTAATGCCGCGGATACATGGAGGGCAAAGACACCCCCACACAGTTACCAAACTGTGTCCCGCCCACCAATCTGGAGGCCACCCCGGATAAACTAGATCTTATCCTACATGAGGTCAGGGACTCGAGGAGATCAATTGAGCAGCAAATTGGCTCCCTAACAACTGGGTTCACCCTCCTGAAAGCAGACCACACTAAACTTGCCGCCACAGTCAAAGACAATAAACTCACCCTAGCGGAGCTAATACCACAGCACAAAGAGCATGCAGTACAGATCGCGCAACTACAACGTCAGGTAACCGGGCTTCAGGGCAAAGTGGACGATGCCGAGGGAAGAACTCGACAGAATAATGTCCGAGTTATTGGCCTACTAGAGCGCAGTGAAGTACAAAATGCTAAAATATTCATGGAACAATGGTTTAGGAAGCATGTATCCCCGGAGGGCTTATCGGCTTTCTTATGCATAGAAAGGGCACACAGAATACCCCCTGGCAGGCCGACAGCTGGGGCCTCACCCCATCCTCTGATTGCCAGAATATTGAACTTTAGAGATAGGGACATGCTGCCGCAGAAGGCAAGGGAATGGACTCAAATTCAATAGGAGAATCAACGAGTGTTGTTATACCCAGATTACACTATGCTAGTGCAACGAAGGCGCTCCCTAAACCAGGAGGTCAAAACAAGGCTCAGAGAACTGGATATCAAATACGCCCTGCTATTCCCGGCCAGACTGAAAGTCATTCATGAGCAAAAAACACAATTCTTTGACACTCCAGAAGAAGAAGAGGAATGAATAGAGATCATGTTCCCCCCAACGGAATCTGCACCCTCCTCACAAGGCATCCCTCGATCTCCGAAAAACAAATGAAACCGACATTCGCATCGCAACACCTTTATCAACAAATCACAAGCCAGAAACCCCACACCAGAACAAGCTCAGAAGGAACACAAGGAGGGGCTAGCACCGACTAACACGTTCCGGGACAGTAACCACCACGTAACCTCTGACTCTTCTGATGATAACACAGTCCACTCTGATTTGGAGGGTAGCCTGGCGTTATTTAGAACTGTAACACCTCAAACTGCTGATGGTTTCATGGGATAAAAGTGGCACCAGATGAGGTGGTCTGTAAAGCATTGTCAGAATGCTGTAAGGTAACGCAGGTTAGCCACCTAAAACGGCGCACATACTATTTTGCAATCACGATTTGATAATACTGGACAACAAGCTTGGTCCGGGTTGTGGCGAGTTCGCAAGGTACTCACCACACTAGTAAGGTCACTAGAACCCCCCCCCCAATGACGAAAGCAACTGTTAAATTGTTAAATGTTCGCACTGTTGTGCATGGAGATTGGACCAGCACCGTTCTAATGTTGGACCGAGTATTTAATGTTATAGTTAAGGAGTGTTTAGATTCTGGCCCACCCCATATACCACATCACACACCATTGGCTCTGCCACACCCAATACACAAAAATAGCAAATACAGCAACATGTACATATGCAGGGTAACTACAATATAATCACCTGGAACGTGCGGGGACTGGGGTCCATACATAAGCGCCATAGAATACACGCTCAGTTGAACAGGCGCAAAGCACAGGTAGTTTTTATACAGGAATCCCACCTCACTGCAGCTGAAGCAGTTAAATTATGCCGGAAATGGAGAGGCCAGGTATTCGCTACATCATATTCAGCTTTTGCCAGAGGTGCTACAATCTGGGTCAGGAGCGAGGGTTCCTTTCAAGGCGCTGGAGCAACTGACGGATCCACTAGGGAGATACATATTAGTGAGAGGCACACTGAACGGCATACATGTAGTACTGGGTATCCTTTATGCCCATAATTTTGAACAGAATAAGTTCCTTATGAGCCTCAACTCTGTATTAGCGAGCTGGACAGCATATCCAGGGATATTAGGTGGGGACTATAGTGCTGTTATAGGTACAAACATAGACCACTCACACCCCACACCAAGGCACAGGGTCTATAAGACAAGCAGAGGCACTATGCAGATGGACAGAAGGCGGGGCATTAGGAGACGTATGGTGTTTGAAAAACCCAACCAGCAGAGAGTACCCGTTCTTCTCCCCGCCACACCAACTCCACACCCGGATAGATAGGAAATTCTGCTCTGCTCTCATTACAACCCAGATTACACATGCTACATACCTAGGTAAGACTTTTACGGACCACAACCCACTAGAGATCACCCTAGCCTGGGGCAGAATCCCCCACCCCGGTTCCCACCTGGAAATAATGGCCACAAATGCTGGAAGACTGTCTTTCGTAGCGCATTGTCTACGCCGGGTATCACAAACTACTTTTCAGAAAATGTTGATACAGTCTCTACACCCCACATGTAATGGGACGCATTCAAGACTGTGATAAGGGGCATGACCATAAGCACCACAGCCGGGGCTAAGCAAGGTATACACAATAATCTCAAAACAGTCGAAAGCACTATGAACAAATTGGAACAGGAAGCAGTAGATGACCCCCCAAAGACTACACCGCTACAGGAGACCCGCATAAAGCACGCAGAACTGCTGGAAACCTTTAGGCAAATTGATTACAAATCATACACCCAAACAAAGCATGCCGAGGTTGACAAAGCAAAAACAACAGTTGATGGACAGAATGCAGAACAATGTCATACAGTCACCACAATGCAGAGATCTGGGCCTAAAACCATTGTTTTTTTGCTCCCCATGCCATTCCAGTTTGGACCCAGCCATATACAAATCAGTCTTTACCCTGTGCCTCATGGGGACAGTCCAGCCCGAACTGCCAAGCCAGGTCCTCCCTGGACTGAAAACAAGCATACTAGGACCGGTTTCAGAGTTTCACCCCTCTTCAGCCAGGATAGCTTGATTCCAGTGACATGGAGAGCACGGGACCCACGTCTGGGCATACCCATCCCACTCGGGGTGACAAATGCAAAAAGAACAATTGATGGACAGAATGTAGAACAATGTCATACATTCACCCCAGTACAGAGATCTGGGCCTAAATCCATAGTTTTTTTGCTCACTATGCCATACCAGTTTGAACCGAGTCATATGCAAATCAGTCTTGACCCTGTGCCTCATGGGGACAGTCCAGCCCGAACTGCCAAGCCAGGTCCTCCCTGGACTGGAAACAAGCATACTAGAACCGGTTTCAGGGTTTCACCCCCCTTCAGCCAGGATAGCTTGATTCCAGTGACATGGAGAGCACGGGACCCACGTCTGGGCATACCCGACTCACTCAGGGCGGTAAATGCAAAAACAACAGTTGATGGACAGAATGCAGAACAATGTCATACATTCACCCCAGTACAGAGATTGGGGCCTCAATCCATCGTTTTTTTGCTCACCATGCCATTCCAGTTTGAACCCAGCCATATGAAAATCAGTCTTCACCCTGTGCCTCATGGGAACAGTCCAGCCCAAACTGCCAAGCCAGGTCCTCCCTGGACTGGAAACAAGCATGCTAGGACCGGTTTCGGGGTTTCACCCCTCTTCAACCTATTAGGACCCATCACAAAGGCAGAAATTAAAGCAGCCATTCAGAAGTTACCATGAAACAAGTCCCAGACCTTCATGGCTTACCAATAGAATTTATTGACACCTTCTCGGAAGCCCTGATTACGCAGCTAGAACAACACTATAAATCTGCGCTAGATACAGGAATTCTCCCTCCCACAATGATGCAAGCCTTAGTAATATCCCTTCCAAAGCCGGGCTGCCTGGCATCAGACATATTGGGATACCTGCCCCTATTACTTCTGGAGACTGAATACAAAATATGAAGTAAAATCCTATTGTGCCGACTACTCCCGTACATACACAAACTCATCCCCTAATATCAATGTGGCTTTGTACCAGCACGTAACACTTCTCTATATATCAGGAGACTCTACCATGTAATGGAATCTATCCCTGCAGGTCATTATAATGCCGGCTGCATTACATTAGATCTAAGGCAGGCATTTCACACCCTCAGTTGGGACTATATGGTCCAGGTGCTTGAAAGATTTAGCATACCACCAATGTACCTAAAGTGGGTAAAATTATTATACTCCTCTCCTACAGCGAGGGCCCGCACTGGCAGACACATTTCGCGCGTATACCGGATTGGCAGAGGCACCCGCCAGGGCTGTCCCTTATCCCCCTTACTGCTCGTGCTTGCCCTGGAACCCTCAGCCATTAAGTTATGATCATCTGCGGAGCAGATGGGCATCTGGCTGGGTAACTCCATGCATGTATTATCTGCATATGCAGATGAGATAATCCTTTATGCCAATGACCTGACCCGTGCCCTAGCACCGACACAGGAGATTTTTTCACACTTTGCACAAATATCATGTTTTACTTTAAATGAGACAAAATCTCAAGCCTTTTTCTTCTGCCCTGGTGAACGCCAAAATGCGATCCAGTTTGGGAGGCTCTCCCTCTCGGTGGCTAATCACACCTTCAAGTACCTAGGCAACTACATTTATAGAAGTTCACAAGACCTGATAGATGGTAACCTAAACAAAGCCGTAAGGGCACTTAGATCACAGACAGTTTTCTGGACATCATTGCCGCTATCTGTGATGGGACGAGCGGCGATCTCGAAAATGGTGGTTCTCCCGCGGCTGCTATACTTCTTTACAAACTTGCCGGTTGCAATCCCCACTCCTGTTCTTAAATCATTAGACACATTACTATCGGATTTTATATGGGGAAATGGCTGTCGCAGAGTGGGGCTGCCCAAATTACAACTAGACATAGACAAGGGTGGTCTGGGCGCACCTGATCTCCATGCATACTGCAATGCGAGCCAACTTCAATGGCTGTTGTACTGGCTTGCAGGCCGTAACCTGCACGAAATAGGATACACGACCCGAGATATTGACAAAGGTAATCCACATACATTACTGCTACCACCGTCTACAATACCTCTGGGTGCCCCGACACTCATACGTTCGGTGCTTACCTGTGGGAAGAAGACCCATTACTACACACGCAGATGCCCCCCATATGCAGATTACATGCCATTATTGGGTATCCCCACACCTACCGGCCTAATCACTAAAAAGAGAAGCCTTGCTTGGTCTGAGGGAGGGGTCACTACAGTGGAAGCGCTGTTTGACAACGGTAACTTAATGGACCACGAAAATTTGACCAGGCGAAATGGAGTACCAGGAAATCTATATCTAACACATGCTGCAATTCTCCATTATATAAAAAAAAAACTGGGCCCCACTTAGGATGGAACCCTCAACACACAAATTGGTGCGAGCAATGTATCTAATGGGGGAAGGACGGCATCTTACGAAATGGTTGTATAGTGGCATTCGGGCACTTACAGGGATTCTCCTCACAGACACATGCACTAAGTGGGCCACAGACCTTGAGAAAGACCGAACAGATAAAGAATGGAATATGTTAGTGGAATACCCCAAAAAAGTATCCCGCAATGCCAAATTCAAATTCATTCAATATATGATATTGCATAGGGCATACCTTGCCCCACACCGACTACAGTGAATGTTTCGGAATACACAACACCACTGCCCCAGATGTAAGACGGCTGAAGCTGATATACTGCACATGCTAGGCTATGCCCTGTACTCACAGAATTCCAGAAAGCAGTAATCTCAAACATTAACGTGGCGACCCATTTATCAGTATCAGACACAGCTGGCAGCAGCCTGTTGGGTATGATTCGGCGTTCAAAAACATGTAAAGTGCAACTTCGTTTCACTGATCTAGCACTACTTATAGCCAAACGCTCCATAAATATTAGATGGAAATCGGTAAAACCCCAACAATTTGCGCATGGCACAGGGAGGTGGTGAGGTGGGATAGTGCAGAAAGTGCTGCTATCCGGCGAGAAGAGGCCCGAGGATTACGTAAAACATTAATCTCGATGGACTGGGACCTAATAATGGAAGCATTTAAGGTGCTCGAGAGCAAACTCGAGCATAGTTCTGCTGAACAAAGTTACCAAACAAATGCATCCTGTCTCTAGGTGTGTTGGGAACGGGTATGAGTCGTAACCTATTCACAACATTATGTGATGGGGTAGGGCCAGCAGAGTTGGGTAGTTGGGTGGGACAAATTACTTTATTCTTTTTTGGAAATCCAACTACAGTTCCAATCGAGTTGGCTAATACTGGTTCAATATGCTATAAGTTATGTTTAGTGACACAAACTGTAAACCCTAAGCATCCTATAATTGTACCTATACTGCATAACATGTAAAAACAGCAAATATAGGGGCCTATCTTTATAAACGATTAAAAAAATAAATAAAAATAAATAAAGTATGTTTAAAAAAAAAAAAACAATGAGTATGCCTTACCACGCATGCCTTTACAACGGAAATTGTTGTAAAAGCGGTAAAGGCATATTCGTGGTAAAGGTTGCCCACGCTGTAGACTCTGGTGGGGTTGGGAGGTATTGGAAACACTTGCAGGGACTTCCTGCTTCTTTCTTCTTGCCTGTGCGGTGCCTGAGGGGTGGCTTTGAAGATTTTTTGCCGACTGCCTTCCTGTGCACGGCCGTGGCTTGGTGAAAAGTTTTAGGGCTCAGGACGGGAGGCTGGGGTGTTTTTAGGGCAGGGAGGATGATTTAGGGCTTAAGGCTGGGGCAGGATGGTTTTCAGGGCTGAGTGAGAGGGGAGGAGTGTGGCATAGGGCTCGGCCCCCCGTGACCGCACGTAACTACTCATATCACTTTACCAATCATACCTTTACCACGAAATTCATTGTAAAAACATGCGTGGTAAAGGGATATGCTTGGTAAAGACGTGTGAAAAAGGTAACGTGTGGTAGCAGAACTGTGCAGTGACAACCGTGTATTAAAGGCATGCGCGGTACTCGCATGCGTGATTACATCAGACAACCATGCTGTGAACGTCAGCACGCAGCCAATGCATTTATTTGTTTTGCGAAAGGAAAACATTTCTCCTTGATCGCAGCTGCTTCAAGGAGGTGTTAATTTTTTATGCAGAGACTCGGCTGGCTATCTTAATAGATCAGGCTTTGTGTCAAAAACTATGGGTGTTTGCACTGTAACGCCACTTGAAGCAAAGCAGCGCAAATCGCTTTTGTGCTGAAAAAGGGACACGTTTCCAGCCTAGAGTACCTTTTGCACTGGAAACTAAACATCAATGCATTGCTTTGAGGTGCTTTTTGTGACCTTGCTCCACTTTGCAACTGCACTAAACGTTTGTAAATCTAGGCTTAAATATTTACAGCAAGAGTTCAGAATGTGCCAGATGAGTCTCATCAGAAAGGACTCTTACCTACTAGTACTGCACTAAAACGAATTATCCACGGAGTACGGACGCAGCAGAGCAGACTACCCCAGGCCACAAGGTCCTCACGAGAGTGCGTAGTGGTGAAGAGCGTGACGCGTCACCGCTACGTTCTCATCGCGAGACGCGAGGGCCGGGCAAAAATGTAGCCCAGGGCCGTCATTGGTAGCGCTGGCGCCCGCTCTCCAAGATTGACGGCCCTAGAGCAGGCTGGGATGGGACCAGTATACGCGGGCGGCGCCGCGCGGGCAGATTAACGGTCAATGCATCAATCATCAATTGCAGCAGCAGGCGCTGACGCACTGGCGCACACTACAACCAAGTAGATCAGTGCGTGCAGTGCGCAGCGCGCTGCTTGCCTTGCACTCAAAACTGGGCCGCCCGGCCGTGCGCGCCGTTGCGGCCGCGGCGGACTTTATAATTTATTTAGTGACACTGTGCACTTGTGCAGTGTCCCTAAATAAATTATAAAGGCCGCCGCAGCCGCCCTAAATATAGTGCCGCCTGGGGCGGTCCGCCCCCACCGCCCCCCCCTAGCTACAAATTGGGACTGTAGCACATGTTCGAATGTTCAATAATGTGTTATTTGTATAGATATGTACATTACCTGACCTGCCTGGCTGTGCAAAACGCAATGAGATCATGTACTGGAGAGTACAGCAGCAGGTGTAACACTTATTGCAGGTTGATGATGTTCTAGTCCTGATAACAGCTCCCTGACTAAAGATGCAAATACATCAAAGTTAGTACTATAAAAAGTTGAAGGCAAGCATTGGGCCAGGGTTTCTGTTTAAGCTTGGTACCGTCATCATTCACTAAAGCCTGCCCATGTGTGAGAACTTCAGTCACTAGGAGTTTAAGAGAGCAGAGTGAGAGGAGAGGGCTTCTCTTCTAACCTCACCCGCCACAATTGTGGACTATGGAGAAAGTGGACAAATTATGAGCAATTAACAAACATGGAAAAAAGACTCGTGAACAAAGGGAAGTTGTAGCAGCAATGGTGAACATGTTACCTAAAGCGAGTCTGCAAGGTTGATGCTTGGCTCAGGAGGCCTGTGAACTAGGGTGTTGCATCCTAGTGAGAGTGTGTGTGTGTGCACAAGTTGATGAATATCAGTAGTTTGTACCTTCAACAGAGTGTATCAGTTTAATTTACTAAGTGACATTCGAATCCGAGTGAACCTTTGAGAGACTGCCTTGGCAGCAAACAAAAGCAGGGATTTTCGAGAGTGCATCATTTAGTCAGTAGACCTGCAGTCTCAGGGTCTAGAACCTAATCGGATGGACATACAAACAGGAGTGTTTGGCACAAGCCTCTCTTGCCAGCAGATTGCCACCTCCAATTGCTGGAATTTATCGCCACTAAGGCCCAGATTAAGGGGCATATCAACAACAACCGGCGATAATTATCTCTAAGCGCACTTAGCGCTACGATAATTATTGCTGGCTAGCGTGAATTTTTATCGCTGAGATAGCGTGCTATTAGCAACGCTTATCTCAATAGCGATAAAAATCCTCACGCTAACAGGCTAACGTGAGATTATCGCTGGAAACCCAGCGATAATCTCACGTTAGCTTGTTGATAGGGACAGGCAAATTTAGCCATGATATCCTCCTTCCATAGGATATCATGGCTAAGTCTGAAAAATACCAGACGTAAAAAAGCAGCGTTAACCGCGGTTAGCGCTGCTTTTTTTGTCTCTAACAGGGTTAGTGACATTCTTGATAATAGGAGAAATGTCGCTTAGCGACATTTCTCCTATTATTTTACTCTGGAACGCCCCCTTTGCATCTCATTAGAGATGCAAGGCGAAGCGTAGAGTAAAAGGGTGCTAACATGCAAATTTGCATGTTAGCACTCTGTTGTTGATAGGGCGCTAGTTTTATCTCTCCTTTTTTGGCTTTTAAAGCCAAAAAAAGCAGAGATAAAGCCCTTGTTGATATGCCCCTAACTAACTTTTCCCACGATGCAACACAAGGAAGGCAACCTGCTGCGCTGCCTTGCATGAAAGGGAGAGAGGAGAAATGCACCACATCTGCTAAGATATGGTGCACTTCTGCTCTCTTTTAGTGCTGCTTCACTTCAGGAAGCCTAGCGCCAAAGTAGGCACCACGCCTGCGTTGCGGGGACAATCATTTTTGCGTTGGAAGTTTTTTTTTTTTAAAGTTACGCATGTTAACGCAAATCGGCCCTTGTGTGGCTTTGTAAATCTCTACTAGGATTTTGCTTTCTGGCAAGGCCAAAAAAGGGGCAGAACCACGCCTTTAAATGTGAGTAGCTCAAGATCTAGGTGCTTATTTACAAGCCCCTTGCGCCGCCTTTACGTCACTTTTTCCCATATTAAAAATGAAGTATTGGCGGCGCAAGGGGCTTGTAAATAAGCCACTTAAGAACCAAGCTGTCCTCCTTTTCCAAGGCGGGATCTCTATTATAACAAATATTTAGGTAGGCAGTCTGTTAATAAGAAGGATTGATGGGGAACCCCACACACTTTTTGCGGCTTGATTTTTCAAAACAGATGTATATAAATAGAAACCCTCATTGAGGGGTTTGTAAGAAATGGAACAAACATTAGCGACAACAGTTGACTTCGGGTGCAAATACCATTTGATTGTGGTAGGAACCATTCATGTCCAAACAGCAAGTTTTATATCCTGCACAGGACAGTTTTAGTCAGAGATAATTGCGCCAATCTGGTGAATTCCTGGAGCACAATGCACCCAAAACTTTCAGGGTCCGATTTACAAGCCCCGTGCGTCGCCGGAATGTCACTTTTTCCCATATTAAAAGTGACGCAACAGTTTACAGACGAAAAATGTTTCCACCATTAAAAAGTTCAACACTATGAGAAGGCTATGAATTAAGGGTGTCTACAGAACATCAACTACAAAGCAACAGAGAGCCTTCTAGCGTTGGGCAGTACCAGGGAAGAGCTTGTCAGTTAGATGCACGTTAGGGATTCAAAAGGACAGAGGCATTCATTCCCAAGAAAGGTTCATGGAGGAGGGCGCTTAAAGACAGGGAGGGGGCTTAAGGACAGGGAGGGCTCCTCAGATGTTGTTCACCATTCTGCGCAATTTCCACATAGACAAGGAGTTGCTTGGAGAGATAGGTCTTCAGTTCCTTCTTGAAGTCAGTGGCGTAGGAAGGGGGGTGCAGTGGGTGCGGGCCACATGGGTGTCATCACTGAGGGGGGTGACAAAATGGCAAAAATATGTGTTTCAAACACATATTTTTACCATTTTGTCAAGCCGGGGGTGACAAGAAATCACTGAAGGGGGTGACAAAATGGCAAAAAAAAATTGTTTTAAGCACATATTTTTGCCATTTTGTCAAGCCGGGCGTGACAAGAAATTTTCTGCACTGGGCACCACCTGACCTTGCTACGCCACTGTTTAAAGTGCCAATTAGAACACGATAAAGCAGCCCACAAATAGGGACAGTCCTTGTAGCTGTAACATTCAGCAGTATATGAATATAAATAACCCCCCCATGATCTAATTTTTGGTAACGCTGACGCACTATGTGCGCTCCGCCACAGCTGTTCCACTTGGTCTGTTGATAAACAGAAGACTTTGATTTCAAATGACGTCAATCGAGGACTTTTAACAAAAATATTTTCACAGAAAACGTAAGGCGGGATTTGTTGTTTACTAATAAACTCCATCCTGACAGCTGTTCAGCGGCAAGATGTTTGTGTTCTTCAAACAAGGGAGGATTAAGGGTTTGAAAAGTAAATTCCATTCTCGCGTGTCATGAATACACAGCTACTCAAATGATAAAAACCAGAAAGAAAGAGTGATTAACCCAGAGGAGGAATACATTGGTACATACTTTGCTCAGAATGTCACTTAATTCAGACACCAACTAGATCTACTTTCTCTTTATACACGGATTAAAGGAAATCATCTAATTTGCATGCATGGCATGCTGCTCACTTTCTCTACTATTTCAGATATCTGGCTGTCACAAAAACATAGAAATGCACACATTACTATTTTTTTGTTGTTTTTGTAAAATCAGGCTTGGCTTATGGGGGAAAATTCTCACTGACTTTAGTAACATTCAGCAGTGGCGGTCCGTGACCTCAAGTCGCACGACTGGGCATCTATCATGGCTACCTCCACCAGTGTCCATGCTCACTGATGGTGAAGATACAGCTGTAACGGGGTCTCCTCTCACCGCTGCTTGCGGACGTCACTGCTTGGCACACTAAAAGGATGAACACCCAACATTGCTGTCAGTGAATACAAGGCGAATCTTGCAACCTAGACAAAGATGGACATCTATCATGGCCGACTCCAACAATCATCGCTCTTCACATATGGTGATGATACAAATGCAACAGTGTTTCCCCTCACCGCTGCTCGAGGACGCCACTGCTTGGCACACTAAAACAATAAACACCCAACATGGCTGTCAGTGACCTCAAGTAGTACTTTGCACCCTAAGCAGGGTGGGACACCAATTATGGCCAACTCCAACAGTCGTCCCTCTTTACATAGAGTGAAGATATACCTGAAACGGAGTCACTCGCGCAAAATGTTGTCTTGTTGTGATTTGATAACCTTGAAGTCATAAAAAAATAGCCTTAAGGTGCTTCTCCTGTGTAAAAGACTCTAATAGTCTCTCCTACTTTTAAACTGTCAACTAAGGCTTCCATTCAGAATCTTAGTTGTGGGTTTCTAGATTGTTGTAAAAATAGTTGGGACCCCATTCATCGTTTCCACTCTCCTCATGGTGTTACCTGAATAAGTGATTGTGAGGCCAGTATAGATGGGAGAGCCACTGAAAGTTCGAGCCAGACTCAGGCCACCGCCCTGGCTAAAGCTCAGTCCATGGTCCGCGTGGGACCACGAGCCCAAAACGAGCCAAGAATTCACAGGAGGCGATGTGCTTAGTGGAAACAGCTAATGACCATGGAGCATGGAAACCACGTTCAACTCTCCGCAAATCTCCCTGTGCTGGAAAATAAAACATACAACGTAGTCTGTGTCTTAAGTGACTGAGCAAGGCTTGCGCTGTATAAAACTACCCAAAAATAACATTTTTTTCTGTCTGCCACCTATGCTGTAAAATCATCCTCCAAGCATGAAGTACAATGCATTAATCTTTGATGGCAGAAAGAGACACCCATATAGTGGTTCAATTGCACAGTGTTAAATTTGAAAATCTGGAATAAATCCCAGCTTCCTTCCTTGGCTAAATCGTGTAATTCGAGCAAAGGGGCATATTATCAAGCAAGGCGTTACAATTATCGCTGCTTTAGCGGCAAAAAACTGCCGCTAAAGCGGCGATAATGGGCTTGATAATATGCCGCAGAGAATTCTAATAGAAGCCCATGTTATGGTGTCAACATGGGCTTCTATTGGAATTCTCTGAGGCATATTATCAAGCCCATTATCAGCGCTTTAGCTGCAGTTTGATAATGGGCTTGATAATATGCCCTTGAGAATTCCCATAGAAGCCCATGTTGACACCAGAACATGGGCTTCTATGGGAATTCTCAAGGGCATATTATTAAGCCCCTTATCGCCGCTTTAGCGGCAGTTTTTTGCTGCTAAAGCGGCGATAATTTTAACACCGTGTCTTGATAATATGCCCCTTAGTTCACTAATAGATTGTTATCAGGGCAAGGGCGGGGACAGGAATATTTCTCAATTCATGTTTAAAAAACTCTCAGGGGCATATTATCAAGACAAGTGATAAAATTATCGCCGCTTTAGCGGCAGAAAACTGCCGCTAAAACGACGATAATGAGCTTGATAATATGCTCCATGGAATTCCAATTGAAACCCATGTTAGATGTGAAGGACATCTAACCTGAGCTTCAATTGGAATTTCATAGAGCATATTATCTAGCCCATTATCGCCGTTCTAGCGACAGTTTTCTGCCGCTAAAGCGGCGATCATTTTATCGCCTGTCTTGATAATATGCCACCACCTTTTAATAAATATCTCTCAAATACTATGAGGAATTATGGTGAAATGCTTCTGTGTGTTAAAGTAATACACTTTTTTATTTTTATTTTGAAGGCCCCAAATATTTTAAGGTTTGCTCGTAAACTAGCTCTTAGAGCCAGAGTCAACCTTTGACTCGGCTCTGCCGCAGCTCTACCTCCTAATTTGTTGGCTCACTCACCTCGAGAGGCCAGTTCATCCAACTCCTGAGGATTGGTGTTAAAATGGATCAAATCACTGTACGCTGTATCGCTGTTTAGGGTGAAAACTGATGTTGGATAGATCGGATCCGCATAGAGGAATTTGCAAGCTCCTGCCCTTCCTTCTTCCTGTAGAATTACATGGTAATTTGCCGCTAATGCAATACATTAGATGGGGTACAGATATTTGTTCTTGCTGTGTATGCATGATTTATTCCTCTATGCAAGAAACCTGGCTGTTGAAGTACCTCACATGTTCCGGCTAATGCCAGAAAATGGAAGGGAGTATTGCCAGGCTTAACAATTAACTAGAGCAAGTCTTCCTTGATCCTGTTAGCTGCCATTATGGTGAAGGGTCCAGGGAGAGCTGGCACTGAGCTCAGCCACTGAAGAAGGTGGCAGTTAGCAGTCAGAAGGTAAGCAAGCCACGCCAAACCAGTAGGGTTGGCTTATGCTGGCATTGTCCTTTTGCATGCTGCTAGGTACTGGACCGGCTGGGCAGAAGTGTGATGAGAACCTATATCACTTTAGTATCCAGGTGTTCCCTATGGTATCTGAAATACATGCATTGAATATTCTTTAGTTTCTGGCAACTATTACAGGGTTGTTGGTTTTCCAGGTGGGGACTATATCCCTAATGGGGAGATGGCCCTGTGTATATATAGTAGTTCTCCCCAGGTTGTTATATTTGTGGCAATGTCAGATACGTGATCACGTCAGACTTATTTAAGATCCCACATGCTGCCAGCTGGGGCACCAAGGAGAATGGCACAAAAGGGCATCATTGAGTCAAACTTGGGTATCCAGTTCAACAAACTATTTTGACAGTGGAGAGGCTAGTCTTACTGGTACTGATTGTGACGAGAATACATCAAATATGGAGAACAGTCATGGTGAAATGGATACTTCTATGTCAGGGGTCTCCAAGTGTTTCTGAAATAAAAGCTACTTATGTTCAGTCGAAATCATCCAAAGCTACTAATATTTTTTTTTTTTTTTAAACTTTTAAGAAGACACTAACTCCCTTTCTAAGAAAAGCTACTAATATTGATTGAGTTTTAAAAGTAATCACATCAGACACAATTATATTAATGTCTACCCTATGCAGGATTACCACAAGTGATCACCCTCAGTTCATCAGGCACGGTTGCCACCAGTAATGTAAAAAGCCTTTTCCAATTTGGAGTGCTTTTACATGGATAATACATAAAAGCCATAGCTGCAAAGACCCTGGAATCAAATGATGCTATTAATATTAAGACGTCGCAATATCAGATGATTTATCACCCACATATCAGCTTTAAATATATTTTGGAAGTTCAGCCATTTTTCCCAAAAAACCAGCTGATGAGTTTTGACACTACACACATTTTTATCTCGAATACATACTGTTTCAATATTGGTACACATAAATTCAGTCAAGCAGAAGTGTCTAATTTTGTAGACTCCCTGCACACAGGGGACCTACTTACGGGTAGCTCGAGAGCTACCAGTAGCTCACAAGTGATAGCAATAGATGGTGTTTGCACCACACAAACTTGGAGGAAACTCAAATCTCTGTTATGTCCACTGGGATGGACCTTTAACTCAAATCAAGGCTAAAATCATAAATTCAGCAATATATCACTGATATTAAATTAGAATTCGCCCCACAGGAATTACACAGAAGAAGAATGTTGCAAGCCATGAAGGTTTATTAACAAATTAGTACGGTTACAATCTCAATTCGAATCAGCTGAATTATAAATCAATAATCATCGGAATACAGCATAAGTGAATACAGTCCAGGCAAGTCAATTAGCAAATGCAAGAGCAATTTATTAAAAGACAGAATATACAAATGTTAATAATTTGTGTTCCCCCGAATGGAATCTCCCTAACCGTAATCTAAGGTTATGGGTGAATCGGGGAAATTCAGAAGCAGCCGGGGTCAGTCAATTTAGCCCTGAAAGTAGAACCACAGAAAGGTTTCCATCAATAGAAAGAGAACATTACTTGCTCTAGAAAGTAAGTCAAGGAACAGAAATATAAGGAGCATTGGGTCTCAAGAAAGGGGAAAAAGACATCTGCCTGCAAATGTGGACGGGGCTCCCTAACTAAAGCCAAAGCATACAATTAAATCTTGAAATTCAAGAGAAGATACATCTCCCACAGTTCATACCATAACAGGAGCCATTCAGTAATCAGCATTCCCGATGTACTTACTGTCTGCCTCCATCTGTTGGATCATACAATGTCAGATTCTTTCATCATCATCGAAGCTTTCACAATATTTCAAAGGAGTATCCACCTCCTCTTCCTCCCACGCCACAAGGTTGCGGAGAATCATCGTCCAACAAATGAATTGCAATAAGCATGGCCTTCACGCAACAAGCGAACAGAAAATACGTTTTTTAATGAGAACACTGTGACTCTGGTGCCTGAAACATAAAGACAGTTATGCACACCGTGCAAAAAAATACATTGTTTACTTTGAAAGGTAGTTGAGCACCTGGGCCCACTCATGTCAACGTTAAGATGCATATATCCCAACTATAGCTAAATGAGAAATATATCACTCACTCATTTATCTAAAATCTAAATGTCAAAAAACGTGTGCACACATTTAAGTCATTGTTAACCATGTTGCAAGTTAACATATTAAGCGCAAATACATGATGATGACTTTGCGCCACCACAAGCTAATGTAGGAAAACCCATTTTATGTCATGTTATCTATTTTGATAAGCGCAGTAAAGCATTGTTTTTTTCAACATATGTAAATGTTAGAGTATGACTTTTGCATTGTACCTACTGGCCAGAATCCATTGGTAGCAATGAACACAGAAAAGGTCCAGGATTGTTCCACAAAACACTGATGGTGAGACCATAAAAGAAGTGGATTTAAGGATCTGGGGCTGGGATTTAAGACTATGAAAGAAATTTAGAGTACACACTTACGAAAGGTCCGACAGACTAGTGGAGTCCATTGTTTCACGCATGTGAGGTACTCCCTGGCCTATCAAATGCTCCTACTTTGAGAACATTATTTGAATGTTTTCTTTGCATTGGGTAGTTTATTTGTATGTAATTCAAAGTGAAATATATGCAAAACTAAAAGAGTAAATCGTTGTGCAAGAGCTCTTTAGCCCACTGATTTGAAAGAAATCTTGCCAGGGTTTCAGAATATCACTCTATATAGCTATGAGGATACTTTACATATATTGAATGAAATTGGAGAATAATTGCATTTGTTAGTCATTCAGATTTTTAGGACGTACTTAAAGGTAGCTTTTAGCTGTCTATTTGCAAAAGACCTTTTCAGGACCATATCAAAAACTTACAGTACACTCATAGCCAGCCCACTTCCATCCTTGTTCGGTTTTCTTGTCACTATTGTTTGCTTGCTTCTTATAAACTTATTTTCCTTCTTCTCCTTGTGCTTGTCCCTTCATTGGAGCATAGTCTCTTCACAATTCGTTTGATTGGTTGACTTGTTTCCTTCCACTGCTCACCTTCAGGGAATTACTTTTTCCCTTCAGCAGTCCATTTTTCTTCCTTCAGCAGTCCATGACAGTACATGTGTTTTCTTGCTCTCTCCCTTGTGTGCTGCTGCCCCCTCAAATGACTTCCCTACTACTTGTGTTCTGTGTTACTTTCTCCCACCCACACCATCTCTTCCATTGCTTCACCCAATCCCATCATTTTTTTAAATTATGTTTTCATTTGCCAACCCCAACCTCCCTCAACCTCCTCCATAGATCCCCTTCCACTCTACGCTGCTCCCCCATATTAATTTCTATACAACACACTTCTCCATTGCTCCCCACACCTGCTGTTTCAATAACTAAACATTTTTTTTAATTTACAATTTTTGGAGGGGCATTGACTACAAAGCCACTCTGTATGTGAAAAGCGCTTTCACACATTTCAATTCATTTTTAGGTCTCGCCTGACCCAGCGCATGTGCTAGTCTGGCGAGACTTTTTGAGAGGGCTCCAAAAAGTGGTACCAGGCCAGCCTAGACCTACAGTGCATGTGCGCGGCCGCGCGCGCCACGCTTGATGTGAGTACTTTCACTTTCGCTGCTGCTTTTATGTTTGATCGCGATCACTTTTGCGGCCGCACGGCTGCTTGGCATAGCCAATAGGTCTCGCTTTTGGGACCTTATAAGTATTTAGTTATGCAACTGTTCCATGGCTAAACACTTATAAGGTCCCAAAGGCGAGACCTTTAGACTATGCCAATGCTTTTTTTATTTACACCATCTTGGAATGGTAAATAAAAAAAAATGGAGGCTGTGTCATACTGTGTACACAAACATGCGTGGCAGCACATGCACGCTCATAAGTCATTATGCTACACCTGTGTAGCAGGTCCCAGGCCCAGCTCTCCACTTGCTATTGCATCACTCTTGCGCCTGTCTTTCCTAGCTTTTCCCCCGTTTTTGAGTGCTTTCTCCTTGCTTTTCCCTCATTTTCACAGATTTATCTGTGCATCTTCGTCTGTTTTTTTGAGTGCCTTCTCCTTGCTTTTCCCTCATTTTCACAAATTTCTCTGTGCCTCTTCCCCTGTTTTTTTGAGTTTTTTCTTCTTCTTTTGAGTGCCTGTTGTGCTAAAGAACTGAGAAGGCACAAACTTTGCGCAGAAAGGGCAAGGCATTTTATACTGGCCAGCCATGTCAAAGTTTCATTTGTACAACATGTATATATGTATCTGATATTGTTATAAACCAAAGCTAGCCGAAAGGCAGCAGAGCACTGTACAGGATACAAGGCAGGAATAAAGAGGTGCATGGGGAAGTCCTGGTGGATTTGGTAATTTTCTACTTGATACTGGGTTCATAAATGGAGAAAGTTTGCTGCTTTGGTTTTTGCATTTCGGGAGTCTAATACTATCCTGCGGGTGTGCCGAGAGGAACTGGAAATGGTAAGTTTGTCAGTCAGATAGGCAGAGATACCTGTTGTGATGACTTTTTAGATGATGCCGTTGGTTCTGAAGATGGTGCAGACTGGCAATGGCAGCCAGTGGGGTTCTTTCAGCAAATGGGCAATGTGTTCATTGTCCTTCAGGGCATGATGAAGTGTGCTGCTGTGTGTGAGATGCTCTCAAGTGGGGCCAATATGGAACGTGTGAAGTTATAGAGCAGGGCATTGCTTATTTGGGCAACACGTTTAGTGGTTGCATGTCTTGGAAACCCATGTTAACAAAGCGACCCTACAGCTCAAACAAATTTAGGGGGCAATACTTAAAGAATACTGTGCCTCCCACACTAAACCCATTTCAACTGCACTCTGTATCTATGAGGCCATGGCATTGGGATCAGCCTTTTATGGGGCAGAGCTGAGGGGACATTCTAACATCGAGGTGTTAACCAGAGCAAGAAATCAAGTCTTGCAGCACCTTGCCTCCCCCCCACTACCACCTTGTAGCCCCTCTTTCTGGACATTGGAGTCAGAGGGTTAGCAGTCAATGCTAGGTTATGCCCACTTTTGTATTGGAGGTGCCTATGGACCACCCCAGAACTTGCCCATTACGTTACAACCCTACAGGATGTAATGGAAGCTGACCAATCGTCTAATGTCCCATGGCTCACGAACATCAAAGAGCTGCTTTATGCTCTTAAGTTGTTTGAAATGTGGGTACATCCAGCTGCCACCAGCTTCCTGTCTAAGAACTCTCCGAAGTAGCCATACTGGGTAGTTACAGCGGCCAATGTCTCCAGGAAGGCTGCTCCCTCTAAGCTGTCCAACGATTTTCTTTTCGTGAGTATGAGTCTTGCTGGGATCAGCTGACTGTCTCCATGGATAGGAAGCTATACTTCCAGTTCAGAGTGGGCGCTCTCCCACTGAGTGCCTTCACCTCAAAATGGACTTCCGGGGGCACTGATGTTTGTCCTGCCTGTATTCCCCAGTAGAGAGTGTCTCGCATATCCTGTTTGCTTGCCCAGCTTATGCCCGTCCCTGTAGAACTTGGCAAGCTCCTACCTGTAGGTTTTTTAGTGTGCAGAGTCACTCCGCGCTCTTCGCATTTTGAGAGCCGACTGTAGTCTAACCTATTCTGTTCCAGTAGCCAAGTTATTGGGTGCCATATGGGTACTTCTAAGAAAGGTACTCCCCCTTTCTTAACACTATGCTGGCTTCTGTGTCATACCCCTGCTCTTATATTTTGTATGTGAGCATTACCAATGGCCCACTCTGTATTTTATTTGTATTATGTATATGCTAGTTGATACTTTTTGTTCTAGTGAATCAATTCTGGCGTCCATTTTATACAATTTTGAAATTTTCTTATGCTGAATTGTACGGTTTTATTTATTTGTTATGCATTCTCATTTGCATTTTGATGGCCTTGGTGGCCGAAATAAAGTTATTTAAACTGAACTGAAACACTATTCAATTCTGAAAGTCTATGATTTGAAACATTCTGGCACTGTACATTAAAAGCATGGTCATGTATTGAACTTTACTGATGAAAGCATAGTACCGGATTTACTAACAGCTTTGTGTAGAAACTGACGTGGAGCAAATCGGTGACTCTGGGATAAAGGAGTTTAGTACCAACAGGTGACGCTCGTGCAGCTTCAAAACTATTTTATGCCACGAATTGCCAAACTCCTAATAACCAGGGACATATTAAGGATTTTGGGGGCCCTGTTCTAAAAATACTTTGGGGGTTCCTTTTCGGAACAGCTTTGAAATTATGATCCTATATCGGCTCTTTCTTGCCCTCTTTAGCCATGTCAATGACCGAGAACAGAAACACTTGTCCAACTTCTAAATGTGTTTACATCTAATATTCAGGGACAGTGACAATATTGTAACACTGCAGCAGCTCACTGATATTACTGCAAATAATATCTGCTGCACACTCTCATTTCTCGTATGTGAGGTCCTGTTTTGATCAAAAAGTAACTTTTTTTATGGGTTTTTTCCCAAAACATAAAAACAACATTTCGGTGCAAAATGTCTGTAATAGACTCTCACACATCACCCACATTAAAATGAATTAAAGGAAAACGGTATTTCAAAAAATCTGTTAAAAAGAATTATTCAAGGTCTGCAGAAGAGAGTTGGCTCTATCAGGGAGCCCCCTAAAAGTCTTGGGGCCCTGGGTCAGAGCCCACCTTGCCCATGCCTTAAAACGTCTCTGCCAATAACTTATACAAAAGGTGCGGACCATGGCAAACACCCCTTAGATTTGATACAAAGCTACATCAATGTATATTGACTGACCTGATTTCATCTCAAAACCTTAGGTCAAGTGCAATCAAGCATAAACAAGTAGACAAATGATGCGTGGCTTGATATATCTATGTATAACGTGTGATTTTCTTGTACTTGTTCGTCTTATGTTGCTTGCTGTTGTGTGGGTGTCCGTGTATGCGACTTTGTGCTGGTGAGTGTACTTCGAGCACACGTCCCACAATATACAATTCGGGCTCGCATTTGCACCATTGCGAAAGGCCGAGCGTCCCATAAAACAAGCTTTTATTGGGGGTGCACTACAGATGATGTAATGAACATAAATGTGTCGCTTCACACTTTTTGTATTCAGTGTGCAAATCTGCTGTCCTACGGCAAAAGAAAAGGGCAGTAATGTGCCTTATCTATCACACACCGCACATTTCTGTCCTCTTTCCTGGCACTCAATTGGCTGCCTTGTGCCAAAGCAGGTACCCTTGCACCATGGTGCAATGGTGCAAGGGTGTCTGCATTGTAGGGATCATTGTTTTTGTGCAGGGACACCTTCCTGCACAAAAACAATAACTGAAGGCAATATCCTCTTGCTATGTGTGCTGCTGAATGCAGCACGCACGGAAAGGGGAAAAATTGACGACAAATAAAGTTATTTCTCCTTGTTATGCCTCCCCTGGGAGGTGTAGTCTATTGACACATTCCCGGATTTACAGCTTGTTGTATATCTGGGAATACGTCAAATGCAATGGGTTTTACATGGGAATACCCACCATAATGCTCATGGCACGCCTCCCCATAGTAGTGTGAGGCAACGCAGCATCTAGCACTGAGTTGTCTCACTCCACATCAAAAAGGGCATGAAGAGCCACAGAGGCTGGCTTTGCATGGCCTTGTAGATATGGCTTAGCCCTGTGCACCACCGGAACGTCACAAAAAGTGGTGTTCAAAAACAATAAATTACAAATGTGTCACGCCTTAATAAATTGGTAGTTTTACCAGCCTCTAATCAAATGTATAATATAATATGAGGAAGAATCGGTTGATAAGTAATGATAGAAATATTAGGAACAATATTTTAATGGAATTGAAGGGTCTATATTAAGCCATCTCAAACACTATAATGATTTTTTAGGCACAGTTCACTCAATGATGTGATCAAAGTTAAATGCACTGCTCCATAAGCAAATTTAAGATGCAACATTTGCTGTTTTATTAGGATGATTTGGGAAACAAATGTCAAGTTCTTTTTCTGCACCATTTTTGTCACCTAAAAAAGGCAACGGCTTAATTTATTCTGTCAACTAGTAGTACAAGGTTGAAGACTCTAATCTACACTATAATGCACTAAGCATCCCTACGTCTAGTGCAGCCAGTGTTGTGAACCTCCCAAATGGAAGATTTCCTTAGCCCAAAGGGGATCATGCTATTCACACCTATTTTGAAGAAAAGGAAAGCAGACAGGTGGCTCTCATGCCTCCGTATGATGGGTTATGCTCTTTGCCATCCAGAGTGTTCTGCGTCAAATAACCGTGCCAGAGAAGCTCTTATCTGCCTCACCGTAGCCCCAGATCACAGTACACATGTACAGCTGGTGCTGTTATATAATTAAATTTGTACATTCAGACCGTTGATCCTTGCGTATCAGAAGGATGGGATATATATATATATATATATATTCACTGAAAAAACCATAGGTTTCACACAAGTTATAGTTAACGGACATTTTACTGATAAAAAACCATTGAAATTCCCCCGTTATAGTTAGTGCAGGCAACTATAACTCACGCGACCGCAATCCTCTGCTGATGCTAATACTGTATTTAGACACTTATTTACCCATGTCTTCTTCCATAAATTTTTAGCTATACATATAATACAAATATTTTTTTTTCATAAAGACACATATGTCATCAGCGGAGAATTGCGGTCGCGTGAGTTATAGTTGCCTGCACTAACTATAACGGGGGAATTTCAATGGTTTTTTATCAGTAAAATGTCCGCTAACTATAACTTGTGTGAAACCTATGGTTTTTTCAGTGAATTTGCAAGGTTTTTTAAATGCTAATTCCTAACTATAACGTGTGTGAAACCTATGGTTTTTTCAGTGAATTTGTACGTTTTTTTAAATGCTAAGTTACTTTACGCCGTTCGTGGTGTGCGCGCCCACTTTACGCAGTTCGTTCCGTGCGCGCACGGGGCGCTTCGCGCACCGTGCGCAGACAGTGAGCACGCGGTGCGCTTCGCGCACCGCGCGCTCACTTTACGCAGTTAGTGCCGTGCACGCACGGTGGGCACGCGGTGCGCTACGCGCACCGCGTGCCCACGTTACGCAAGATGGGCCATGTACGCACGATGCGCTTTGCGCACCGTCCGCACACGGAGGCCGTATTAGGCGCATCGTTGTTAAAGGTTATCTATTGATTTTTCGGAACATAAATATGCCATGCACAAAAAGTGCACCTTCGGGCCCCTTTTGCACACGGGGTGGGGAAAACGTGGATATTGTTCTTTTTTTTAATTTATTTTTTACTGTACGCGTACGGTAAGCGTAATCGGCGATTTTTCAAAAATAAAAAAAATTAAATTTTTGGCCTTTTAGGTTCTTTTGGGACACCATAACCATGACTAGGTGGTTGGGAGCTGTCTAGCAAGCCTCTTTTAATGTTTTCCGACTTTGATTTTCCTCCCCCCACCTCAGAGTGCTAGAGAGAAAATGGCGGCCGACACTTCCTGGTTTCGACCGATTCGAATGTTTACTAAGATCTAACAGCCAATCAGAATCGCGCTCGCGCACGGCACCGTACGCGTACGGTAAGCTTACCGTAAGCGCACCGTAAGCGCACCGTAAGCTGCCACAGATATATATATTGATTTAAAGGCTATTTTCTCAGGAACTACTGAACAGATTTATACCAGACCTACAAAAGGCACTTCCTTGACCTGTAGACTACCTCTCTGCCAAATTTCAAATAACTCTGTTCAGCCGTTCGGGCTGTAGCTGTGTCTAAAGGTCCTATGGAAAAATGCATGGGGAAAACACGTTTTGGGACCCCCCTTTTTTCTCAGCCCCCGCTTGACGAATCCCCCCGAGACTTTCAGGGTAGGAGCGGAGCGTAGCGCCCCATTAGTTTTGAAAATTTCGCGAGGATTCCTCGACCGGCGCCAAAGTTATTCAAAATAGAATGTTGCGGTTTTCCTATGGAAACAGGGTCCTAACTATAACTACCTACTGGCGACCACCAGTAGGTAATATATATATATATATATATATATATATATTCCACACAAAAACAGCAGACTTCGAGAGCCACACACCTTGTTTGATACTTTATTCCTGCTAGGCAGTCCTGTTTCAAACCAACAAACGCTCTGAATTCATCTGCCAATATTTTCACTCCTTACGCGTTTCGAGCATCTCGTGCCCTTGATCACAGGTGCTTTGGCAAATGTGAACAAATAGAATTGAAGGCTCACTTCCGATCATTTCCGGCATGCTATTATTAACAACTTCACCAATGGGCTTTGCTTAGTGCAATCTTTGCTTAGTGCAATGTTTTAATGCATGATGGGACTTGTAGTCCCTCGAGGTGAGTACAAATGAATACCTTAGTAGGTTCAATGCCAGGTTTGTATCTCTTAACCCCTTCAGCGCGGCGAGGATTACCGCGCTGTGCTGAAGGTTCTATTGCGCGGGCGGGGCCATGACGGAGCAGTTCCGTCATACGCACAGCACAACCGATGCGCATGACGGAACCGCTCCGTCATGCGCATCGAAGGGGTTAAAAGCATATTTACATCCTTTGTAGGATAGGCAAAGTCAAGGCGGGCTCTATTTTCATTCGGGAATGCTGTGCTGCACGGAGTAAACCTCTTCCACTCCACAGCCTTTCTGATGTAGCGAAATGGTGCTGCCTTCCGCGGCCGGACAGCCGTGCAGAAAAATTCATCACCAAAATGCCCTGAAGCATTGAAGGGGCACTCGACAGCGCTCCCAACCATCCGGTCTCTTTGCCTCGCTGAAGCTCGCCTCTCTCTTACAATTCTTTATTTCATACCGATGCGTTTCGAGGCTGACACACCTGTTCTTCATGGGCTGCAAGATGTCATTCCCTTGGACATTGTATTTTTCAGAACAACATGTCCCATCAGGCAATTCAGCGGTAAAATCGAGCCGCGCCCTCTATGAGCGATGATGTAACCTAATCAGCACGGACTTCCAGTGCATAATGCAGCTTGTGTTGTTTATCCCCACCCTACTACACGGAATATAATTAATGTTGCAACTGTGATGATGCATCGAACTTACTAAAAGGAAAAAGTTTAATCTCATTCCCTTGGACATTGAATTGTTCTGAACAACATGTCACATCAGGCAATTCGGCGGTAAAAATGAGCCGCGCTCACTATGAGCGATGAAGTAACCTAATTAAATGAATAAATCAAAGGAAATGAGCCGTCTTTGCCTCATTAGCAACAGCCCATGAAGAAGAGGCAGAGCGCCGTGAAACGCGTTGGTAGGAGAAACAGTGGGGAAGCAAAAGATGAGTTGATTTGCAAATACAGACCGGATGGTAGGAGCTCCGTCGTGTGCCCTCTCATTGCTTCAGGGCAATTGTTGGATAATTTTTTTGAACGGCTACCCTGGCTGTAGAGAGGAGCACCATTTCGAGATTCAGAAAGGCTGCTGTGGAATGAGTCCCTACAGGTCAGCACGGACTTCCAGCACATAATGCAGCTTGTGTTGTTCATCCCCACCCTACTACAGAGAATATAATTAATGTTGCAACTGTGATGATGCATTGAACTTACTAAAAGAAAAAAGTTTAATCTCATTCCCTTGGACATTGTATTTTTCAGAACAACATGTCCCATAAGGCAATTCAGCAGTAAAATTGAGCCACGCCCACTATGAGCTATGATGTAACCTAATTAAATGAATAAATCAAAGGAAATGAGCAGTCTTTGCCTCATTAGCAACAGACCATGAAGAAGCGGCAGAGCGCCGTGAAATGTGTTGGCAGGAGAAACGGTGGGGAAGCAAAAGACGAGCTGATATGCAAATACAGACCGGATGGTCGGAGCTCCGTCTTGTGCCCTCTCATTGCTTCAGGGCAATTGTTGGATAATATATATGTATATTACCTACTGGTGATAGCCATTAGGTAGTTGTAGTTAGGATTAAAGTTTCCATTGGAAAAGCGGTTTTTGTTGTATCAATAACTTAGGCGCCAATTGACGAAATTTACTGAACTTTTCAAAACAACTTCCCCTTTTTGGTTCAGCTGCTGTTTTGAAAGTTTTGGGGTGTTCTGTCAAGCGGGGCCAAGAAAAAAGGGGGTCCCAAAACGCGTTTTCTCAATGTTATGCCTATTGGGATTTTTTATTTTCTGAACATGACTAAAGCCCGAACTGCTGAATGGAATGACACCAAATTTGGCAGAAAGCTACATGTTGTTCCAGAAAGCGTGCTTTTTGTGATTTGGTGTAAATCCGTTCAGTAGTTTCAGAGATATTTAAGTTTAAAAAATATAGATATCTGGGGACACGAGTCCTTGCAGTCGACTCAGGGATCCTAATGAAATGTGTTTGGCTGGCAACACTTTAACCAGAAAGTGTTGGCAGCCATCATGGGACTCAGTTTGAAGCAGAGTCCCACAAAAAAGTTTTAAAAAAAGAAAAGGGGTCAGGGTAGGAATACCCTGAGCCCCCAGATATGGTGGTGGGGACTCCACCAGGAGTTAAAAGCATTTTTTTTTATTTTGCCACAAATTCGTGGGTGTACCTGTGGATCTATGGCATTTGTGTTTTTTTAAAGTGTGCGGGATCGATCGCGCGTGTCATTTATAAGAAGCCCCTGGGTAGGCCAAATCCCATGGGCTTGGTTTTTAATTTTGCGGTGGGTGCCAATGCGAACCCCCTGCAGCCCCAGGGACTGCCACCTCCTCGGGCTATTTAATAAATAAATGCAGGGGAGGCCCCGTATAGTATCCTCCACAGGCCCAGGGACCGCCGCGTCTCAAGGGCTAATGCAGTGGGTAGGGGTTCCCGGAGCCCTCCTTGCCTGGGGACCACCCCCTCCCTGGGGCTTTTTACTTGGAGGGCCTCACAGACCACCACTTCCCCAGAGCCAAACCTATTTTTAAGAAATGGGAGGGGGCCGTGTGGACCCCATCCCTGGGCATTCTCAACCATGGGGACCGCCACCTCTTAAGGCAGGCCCTTAATCAAGGAAGGAGGGAGGCTGAGAATGTCCCCTCCTGGAGCCATACATGGCCCTGTGTACTGCCAAACCCCCAGGGCCATCGCCTGCTATGCCCCAGGGTGCCCACTCCTGTGCAATAGCTGTTTGCTATTGCTTGGCAGGAGCTTCTCCCATATAGGCAGTCACACAGCCATACACTCACCCATACAGCTAAAAGTGATGCAGTGTAATCTACAAGATTTCACTGAGTCATTTTTACGCCCCCGCTGCATCAAATCCTTACGCCTGCTTGAAGCAGGCGTAAAGAGTGACGCAGCATGTTAGGTATAGGACGCCTCTGAGCATTGCTGGAGTTGTGTCGCGCTTGCGACACGACTCCAGCGATGCGCTCCCCTTACAACATGAGATGTGACACGCATCTGACTATCCTTGCGCCACAGTGCAGTGCGTGGTGGCGCAATGGTATTCCTACATGTCTCATCTTTACTGGCGCATCCCTGCTAATATACAGGGATGTGCCAGTCCTTGTAAATCTGCCCCAATGTAACTTTATGAAGGGCCTGATTACAACTTTGGTAGTGTGGCAGTGGCCCACCACGCAATCGCTCCACTGCCACACCGCCAAAGTCGTCTGCACACTGCCCGCCAGATTACGAGTTCAAATCCAGCAGGTCAGCCTGCGGAAGCGGTCCAACGGTGGTGCCTTTGTAAGGCTCATAGCAGGACCACCAAAGAGCGTTCCTACACAGCATGGACTATTTAGTCCATGCTGTGCAGGAACTCGGTTGCATGCATACGGGGGGGGGCTCAACATGGGCCCTCCTGCATGCATCCCATGGCCCTGAGGCAACATTTCCTCACCTCCACACATTTCATGGTGGGCTCACCGCCATGAAAATTGGCAGCGAGGAAACTCGTAATATGTTTGCCGGTGCCACAGAGGCACTGCCAGAATATTGCGGGCCTCAGACCACTGCAAGACCCCCAGGGATCATATATCCCTGGCGGTAGCAGCGGTCCTTTGGCAGTCTGACCGCCAAAGTCATAATAAAGTGGTTGGGCCTCCCATGCAGCGGTTGCTTCAGCGCCACAGTGGGTTTGGCAGTTCTTTGGACCGCCAAACTCATAATCAGGCCCTTAGTCATTATTTATACATAGACTTAAACTCTGTTTTTCAGCATATTATTTGTAATTACAGACTGCGTAGGAACTGAGCATATCAGTTTCACTAACACAAATGATAACACCTGCACCTCTCTAAGAGTTGTGTATAAGTTGAGGCTTCTAGCGTGCAAAGTTCCATCTTACTGAAATGCTAGCAACGTGGCCAGTAATGAAAGATATCTTTCTAAATATTCTCCCTTTCAATCAGTAATATGTCAAAATCATCTTTCCTTTAGGAAAAATTACGCCAGCTTCGCGGCTGCCTTATTGGAAGCAGACCAGAGGAAGACTATCTCTATGGTAAGATGGAATGCTGAAGACGAGAGGTCATGGGGAAACGTCATGTGTTTGGGCTTTTCAGTTACCATAGAACAAAGTGACCGGGACCATCTTGTCAAGTTGAGGCCTGTAGCGAGAATTATAGATGGTGACTGTGAATAAAGGGTGACATCTTGACCAAGGGATTCTGAGGGACATGCCAATGAGAGTAAGGGATGATTTATCTATGACGTCATCCGGAACCTGAGGTGAGAGACATCCCCATTATTCAGAATTCCCCATCTATAACTATACATTATGTATGGACCTCATACCCGTACATTATCGTTACCAGGCTTTAAGAATTTCGGAATTGTATGTTTGGGATCATTGGGTAACATTTTTAAATATGTAAAAAGAATAGCACCTTCCCTCGAAATCCCCCCCACCCGGCCCTACCGCCCCGCCGCTGTTACCTGCACAGACCGCGGCTGTCTGGGACCTGATTTATTAACATTTTGTGTTGTGATTGTGCCATTTGTATGCGCAGGCATGCCGCAAAGTATGTTTTTGAGATTTACTAAGCCATTCAATCAAATCAAGAATTGTGTGACTTAGCATGTGATTTTACCCAAAAAGTAATGCAATGCAGATCCTTGGGTAGCATCCCCTGCTTTGGGTCTTACATGGGTGGAGCCTGGCTGTTCCTGTGTATCGACCTAAATATTTTGACACACACCCAGAGTGACTAAAGTCTGTAAACCTGGGTTTGCACCAAAATGGTGTGTTCTACCTGAGGCTGGCGTAACAATCAGAAATATCTTTATTTCTCCCTGTGACTTTTTCTTTGCATGTGCGCTGCATTCTGCAGCACACACACACAGAGTAACAAGGCTATAAGATTCATTTTTGTGCATTCGTTTTTCTGCACAAAAGCTATTCTAACCACAACGCAGGTACACTTGAGTCATGTTACAAGTGCGTACGCGTTGGTGCTAGGCAGCCTAAGGTGCTCCAGCGCTACAAGAGATATCAACTGTGCCTTATCTTGGTAAATATGTCACAGTTCATCTCTTTCCCTTTAACGCAATGCAGCCCAGCTCAGCAGCCTATCTTGCAGGGCTGCATTGCATGAGTTGTGAGTAAATCTGACTCCACTCAGGTTTCTTCCATTGAGGTTAGTTGTCATTTTTTCTACTAACCTTCTACTCCATTCAGTCTGGTTGATATATTCTTGCACATATTCTGATTGTTTACTGGTGGTGACAGCACTATTTCTTCAGTGAGCCACTTACATTTAATTGAATTAGACATGAACTTGATACTAGAAAGTGGTCTAGGACAGATGCTTCTGATTTGTGGTCTACTGCCATCTATGATTTTATCGGCTTGCAGTCACTGAAGTCCACACTAAATGTCTTGTTTGATTATTTCTGCCCTGAAATCTCTTATATTATTTCCAGTCTGAATCATCAGTTATAAACGGATTTAAATTAGGACAAGTCTTCTCTCTTTGAAGAATGGTAAAGATTTGCCAACCCAACTCTAATGGGTCCACTCCTCTTCTTTCAATCCATGTCACAAGTGCACGCAGCAGAACAGGACAAAGACCTTCAGTGGTGTAGCAACAGTACCATGGGCAGTGCCCGGCAGGCCATGTCCCTGTGGACTGCAGGTTACGGGGCTATTTACAGAGCAGGATGGGCTGCCATTTGCCATCCATGACCCCATGGCCCTATTCAGCTAATTGCATCCTGCAGCGTGGGCTGGTTTGAACATTTTTGCCAGGGCTGTGTTTGGTTTTCAGTTTGGCCTTCGCTCTGGCACTCAATGCAAGCATTGTATCTGAGGCAGGCAGTAATGGACATACATAATTGAGTGTAATGGCCCCTTAAGTCCCTGGCATCTGGGGCCACTGCTCCTGATGCATCGAAGATAGCTACGCATTTGAAGACCATTTAAATTGCTTTTCCCACCCTTAAATTAGAGGTGTGCCAGTGGCTGTTATGACCAATATCTCACCTTGGACCCAACCTCTGAATTGAGCCCTCTGTACAGTAAATTGAATGTCTGTTTCACAAATTCTCTTTTGGGGCAAACATGATAATAACCTGATGACAAAAGCTGCATTTGCATAATTTCACTATCTGTTGTTGGCCTCTGAGCATGAGAGAGAAGTGAGTGGTGGCAGAAGGAAGGGCAGCTTGCCAGACCATTCACACAAAAATGCTCCTACATCAATGTGTTTGGTTCCAATACCAGCAGATGTACTTTAAAGCAAAAATGTCTTCCAGGGCATGACACCCTTCCTGTTTCGTTAGTTTATGTTCATCAGACCTTGGCCACCATGCCCCCCCTAAAGTCTCTTCTCTGCCACCACTGACATTGACCTGCAGCCAAAGGTCTCCCTTAAGGCTTTTCTGTGCTGCCACTGGCTGGACACCCTTCCTGTTTCATAGGTACATGTCCACTATGGCCTTTACCTCAACTTTCCAGTCAGTGGTGCCCGGCGTGTAGTGTCTCCTGAGTTGGAAATGATGGAACCCTTTTGGCTCCTGGTGGACTCCCAAGAACTGTGATGTAAGAGTTAGAGCGGAATTCAATGAAGATTGGTGTAGAATGTTGAGTTTGCAGTAACAAAAAGATGAAAAAAGATGTGCAATACTAAGCTCTGTGTGTGGCATAGTCATTGGCAAGTACCCGGCTGGGGAGGATGCTACAACTGGAGACGAGTTAGGGGATAAGTAACCCAAAGATCAACAGTGCTCTCACAGAGAGTTTGCCATGGTCCAAACAAACTGTTGGGTGTACCATGTGTATTGCAGTCGAAGTATGGAACCAATGCTTAAGACATGTAGAGTCAAAGCGCCACTCCAGCTGCTGTAAAGAAGTTGAAAACAACAAAAGCATTACAAAGAAATCTACATATTGGTGACCAAGAACCTGCTGGTCAGACCGTACACAAAGGTACAGCTTTGCTAAGCAATATACAGCCATAAGTCATTCGGAGTGTTAATGCTGAAGGCAGATACAAATAAGCTTTCAAAGAGAAGATATTGATCATCACAAATAGCAAGATGACGTTACAATCAGAAAGTGGTGAAGATAAAGAGAGCACAAAGAGAAGCCTAAGGATACAACAGTAATTTACTCACCAGAATATGAGTAAAGTGACCCTGAACGGCTTCAGCGCCAGGCGCCGGAACCCAGGCAGAGCACAGGGATTGTGCTTATGGCACTGGAGAGTCTTGTCAAGCTGACTGAAGGGCCGTGATGGGGGTCGGAACAGGAACATAACATTGGGTGACAATCAGAACGGTTGCAGATATTTTGGAATAGTGAAACGCTGCTTTTCCAATAGAGGCAATGACAGAGGCCGTCTTTTCAAAAACCATCAAGAATGATCTAGAGTTCATCTGTGTATAGATTTGGTTTTCCCGGGGCCTCCCCCCCTCCCTCTCGGACCCCCCTTTTTTATTGACCACCCTAGGGTGGTCGGGTGTGGAGTTCCTCTGCTGTGGTTAGACGCCCTTTCAATGTTTTTCGCCTTGCTTTTTGTTTTTGTTTACTTTTGTTGATATTTATGTAAAATGGGTATATCCTGACGTCCCTTATGTGCAGTCTGATCTCCTGTAATTTAGCGGAGCCCCTGTGGGCCAGTCATTGTTTTTGAACTGCTTGATCATTTCTGAATACTAGCGGCCGGCCCAGGAGGTTGTAGGCCCGTGCTTGTACCCTTTTTCTCTGCACAATAAAATTAAAAAAAAAAAAAAAAAAGAATGATCTAGAGGCCCGCACGTCGCAAGGCCTCAGAGATGGCTCACATGAACAGGTTCAAGATGAACAGCCGAGGGAGCCGAAGATAGCTCCAAACTCAATGTCAGTCACTCCCAGAAATGGCTACAGTACTGCCACTTCCTGTAAACCACCACCACTGCTCGGTACCGCCAAAAAGAAAAATATTGGTGATAGATGGACTACTCAGCTAGAGATATTTGATGATTTCATTGATGCACTTGAAGAGACTAATAACAATAAAATTATCAAGTATCTCAAAAAATGTTTCTGTGATGATGTAAAAGAAGTCATAAAGAAAATTCTGCGAGGGGAAGAATAACTCAATTCAATATACGCTATATTCGTTATGTACAAAAAACCATAAAAGCAGTTGCAGGATTAAAATACAATAATAAAAACAATTGTTTAAAAAAGTTTTATCAGCAAATTACATCAAATAAATCCTAGTAGATTACATACTTATTTTTTCATCAAACAACGCGTTATCTTACATTTATAACTTTTACAATAAATGATGCAACATTAAAATAGACCTCAAGATCATTAAGGTTAGCTAGTAATTTAATTACAGCTTTGTGCGTTCTCACATTTTGCATTAAAAATAGTGGTTTTAGATAATGACACCTAAAATACAAGTAAAAATCACAGACAAGCATAAAGTGAACAGTGCTTTCCTTAGACTGCTCATCACATAGACAGGGGGTACAATCTGGGCGGCAGGATTTAATTGCAGGGAAAGCGACTAGATGGTGTACTATTCCTAGTCTGAGTCTAGTCAGTACAAAGCAATGTGTTGGCTGTGTCACCTATATCTTAACCAAGGGATACACATTTTTATCCAGAAGTAGACAGTCCATGATAATAGATTTGGTAAAATGTGTTTCATCTTTGGCCCAAATTGACCTCTATAACAGCAGCGGTCCCAGAGAAACCAAATCTGCTACGTATTGCAATCCTACTTCATGGTATATTATTTCAGTGGACGCCGAGGAAGGTAAACTTAAAAGACGCTTTAAAAAATAATTTTCTTCACGCTGCAATACCTGACTCCAATGGTAGCCCCACACCCCAAATATGGCAATAGTAATATATCTAGCCTTGTAAATTAGTAGCATATCCTTAATTGGGCGGTTGCTTAATTTTGTCGTGAATCTAAAAACTAATGTGCACTCCTGTTCATCTTAGATCGGACATTGGTTATTTCATGTGACCAGTTTCCACTGCCTGAAAAAGTTACTCCCAGATAACAAAAAGTGTTAACAGTATCTATCGTGGTATTATCAATATAGAAAGTTTTGCTTTAATTTAGGGCCTCATACCATGGTAAATGTCTTTGTTTTGTTAGTTATCAGTTTCCTTGGGTTGATAAAATCCTTAAAACTGTCAATTAATCGCTGTAAGCCTACTGGGGTCCTGGATAGCAATACAGCATCATCTGCATATAGCAGCACTGGGATTGGACTCCCAGAGATTTGTGGGGCATCTGCTTGTACCAGTTGCAGAACCTTGTCCATCTAATTAATAAACGATGAGAACAGGAGTGGGGCGAGGACACAACCCTGATGAATGCCTCTTTTCACGTCAAAATTTGGCGTGCATTCGCCCTGCTGCCCATATCGTACCTTACTCGATAGCATCTCATAGAGCCTCGCAAGAAAACAAATAATAGGTTAGGGTGCACCAAGGCTAAGCAAGGTTGGCCAAAGGATTGAATGGCCAACAAGGTCAAATGCGCTGCTAAGGTCTACAAGGCATAGGTACAATCCCCCTTCTTTAGCACGTATTTGCCTATTAGTAACTCCAGATTTATACACTGCTCTATTATCCCCACCCCTTTCTAAAACCATATTGTGCTGGAGAAAGTATCGTCTTTTCGTTTGCCCACTTTTCTAATCTCATTAGAAGGACTTTGCTCATCACCTTAACTGAGGAGTCTAGGAGCGATATGGGGCGGTAATATTTTGCTTCTGACTTATTGCCTTTCTTGAAAATGGGGATAATAAAGGATTTGCCCCATGAAGGAGGGATATGCTCTGTCACAGCTGTACTGAATACTCGGGAGAAAAAGTCACATATCATCTGCTTAAAGAAGTGTTGAATCTCAAGTTTAATCCAATGCCAAATGTCTTCAACCAAGAACACCATCAATTTGATCAAACCACTGATGAATTTGTGTAAAGACTCGAGACGATCATCAGACATTGAAAATTTAGTTATTTAATGATGATGAAGCTGTGCGTCTGAGAGTTATTGATGGATGCTTGTCAGATTCATTCAGAAGACGAATGCTGTGAGAAACTCTTAGTCTGGAGCGAGTGTTAATGGCTGCTACAGATGAAGATTGTGCAGATAGACAAGCTGTCGACACTGAGGCCGAAGGTGCCTAGAATGCAACTTTCATGAGTGTGAAAAGTAAGCCAAAACAAAAGACTGAATGACACAAAGTGATGTCTACACATAAAAAGAAAATGTGTTTTCGATTTGGATTCTCTTTTCCACACAAAGGTAAATGTCCCTCTCTTGGACGGATATGTAAATGCTGTGGGAAGGAGAACCATTTTGTGATGTTTGCAAAGCAAAGGAAAAGGTAAGTGCATCACACCACGAAGATAAAACGACTGCCAGAACGTCCCAGAAGCAACATTTGATGCACACCCTCAAGGCCAAGCAACGACATCAGTTAAGACTAATTGGCAATGAACAAAATCGATCATCATCTAAATCATCGTCAAACATCCTTCTGTATCAATATTAAGTGAAAGTGATGAAAATGATTGTGCCATGTCAATGTTTACCTCAGAAAAGCGTGTGCAAGTTAATTTTGAAGAAAAATGTCAGTCAAAGAAAGATCAAGAGGCCGAAGCACCAAAGTCATTCAAACATTGTACGAAGATTACACTGAAAGTAAATGGTTGTTCGATACCTTTCATTATTGACCATGGTGTATTGATAAACATTAAGCCTGAGGAAAAAACAATGCAATTATCTCCATTGCCGCAACTTACCCCTGCGAAAACCATAGTGTATATATAGGCTGCATAGGTTCATTTGTAGCAACAATGAAACTCAAGAAAATGAAGGAGCAAGCACCCATCCATGTGCTTTAAGGCACGGCGTCAAGTGCCTGTTTGCTCAGTTTCAGCACGTTGATATAGGACTGGTTCCTGTGACTTACAACATGAATGCTCACCATGAAATAGTAAATCAGTTACCTTTGTTATTTAATGGTTTGGGAAAGCTTAATACTATGAAAGTAAAGTTACACATTAATGAGGGCATCCCTCTTGTTTCCAAGAGACGTAGACAAATTGCTGCCCATTTTAAAGAAACTGTTGAAAAAGAATTTGAAGCGTTACTTATGAATTACATTATTGAGGGTTCCACTTGACTAAAGCCATGCGTTTCTCCCATAGTACCAGTGCCTAAAAAGGACAGTGAAGGTGCTATACGCATATGCTTTGACTTGCGTCAGGCAAACAAGGCAATTGACCTAGAACGACATCCAGGTCCACACATTGCTGATATGATAACACAATTAAATGGTACAAAGGCCTTCTCTCGCCTTGATTTAAATAAAGATTATCATCAGTTAGAAGTTGAAGAAGATTGCATGTACATTACAACTTTTTCTACACATGTTGGTCTATTTTGATACAAAAGTCTAAGGGCACGATTTCAATCTTGGCGGATGGAATACAGTCCGACGTAATACAAGTTGTATAGAATATAATGTAATAGTAGTTTGACAGACGGGATATCCGTCACATTTGTGACGCAGTAACCCTTTCTGCAAAGATTGTAATCAGGCACTTAGTTTTGGTGTGTCTTTCACTGCCACACTGTTTCAAGACGTCATTCGACGTATCATACAGCCTGTCATGAATGTTTTCAATTACAGCGATGACATGAAACAGCATTCCTAATTCTGAAGCTTCATACAGAGGTTTTTCTTCAATCTAGCCCAGTCAGGTTAGGCGCTATCCTTGCACAGCACAGCAGACACCTGAATGCTCGAAGGCATATTGTGGCATATGCAAGTAGAGGTTTGTCTCAAACAGAATGGGCTTACTGGCAATCTGAAAATAAAGCTTAGCCAAAGTTTGGGCTTGTGAACATTTCCATGTAATTACTGTACGGACACCCTTTTACGCTGGTAACTGATCATCTTTACTGCCTATATTTGGCAATCCAAAGGCCAAAATGCCTCCTTGCATTGAACGATGGGGACTACAGTTGTTAGAGTATAATTATACCATTGTGCATTGCCCAGGAAAGGATCAGAACCCTGCTGACTACCAGTGGCAGGCCCTCCGCTAAGGCAGATGAGCATCACCCCACTGCTTTTCATAGTGAGAAAAAGGAAAAATAAAATGATAATAACTTGACGTTATTATCATGTTATGTGTTCCTGCTGCGACGTCTTAGTAGGGTGGGGTGGATCTGCTCTACTCTCAGAGCAGGTGGAGGAGTGGTGGGCACTACGTAATGCACACTTTGCATGTTCTCCACCCAGGCTGCATAGGTGGGAGAACATGCCCAGGCTTTCATTCCCTGGGTGAGCGCTAAACCAAGACACTCAGACCAATCAAATCGCTCAACGTTATGATTGGCTATGGGAAGCCTGGGAGCCCTGGTGCTGCCTGCTTCCTGTTTGCAGAGAAAAAGCAATGAAGAGGATGGAGAGGACGGGAGAGAGGCGACAGCCGTCCAGTCGGCTGTCTGGCCGACAGATAAGTGATTTTTTTAACCCCCTTCTCCCCCTCTTCCCCTCTCCCCACCCCACTTCTGCTTCTCGGGAGCAGCCGCCACTGCTGACTACTTTTCCAGAGTGCCTATACAAGGTCACAGTACTCTATCCATGACGTTTGAGGCCTACCAGCTGCCATTTCTGTGGCCAAGATTATCACTGCCAGAAGCCATGATAGTGACATGTTAAAGTTGAAGGATATAATTACACATCAGTCTTGGAACCAACAATCTTCACCTCTCACCAATGATGATGAATATAAAAAATACAAAAATGTCAAGGATGAATTGTCCATAACTCAGGAAGGAGTTATACCACAAAAGTCAAGAATTCTGATTCCGAAGAGTCTGCGACAGAAAATAATTTAAGTGGCCCACGAAGGACATTGTGGAACCGTTACCACAAAACGAGCTCTCTGAGGCCAAGTCTGGCTTCCTTATTTTGGTTACAGGATTGAAAAGGAATTAAAGGCCTGTCATCTATGCAACTGCCTTTCTACAAAAACTACTCACCAGATCTTGAACATAACCATTACCTTTTCTGTCCACTCAACAATGGACATCACCTGCTGGTGGTAATGGATGAACACTCATGATTTCCATTAATTGAACTTCTTTCATCTACTACTCATGAACGAGCCATTGGCAGACTAGATGGCATCTTTGCAACATGGAGTGTTCCAGCCATAGTGAAGTCTGAAAATGTCCCTCCTTTCAACAGTTGAGAGTTTAAAGATTTATTGGAGCATTTGAATATAAAGCATCAGAAGAGCACACCTTTGTTGAGTAAACTAAAGAAAGCAGTGCAGCGTGCTACTCTTGAGAATCTTCATTTGAAAACTGTGTTGAGTTCTAACTTGAGAGCATATCGTTCAAAACCAAACTCAACCACAGGTGAAAGTTCCGCGTCATTGAGTTTTAGAGAGAGCAATGAACACCAAGTTACTTCATTGAACTAGTCAGAGAAAGAAAGGTGAGAAAGCACCTCATGAGAAGGACTTGGTTAACAAATAAAAGATGAAAGTATATGCTGGCCAAAGACAATGTGCGAAGAACATCGTCTTTAAGAAAGGAGATCAAGTGATTGCACGACAGATGTGGAAGAGAAAAACAGATGCTCGATTTGCAGCAGAACCTTTTCATGTAATATCTTCCAAGGGACACATGGTAACTGCCCAGCACCCTGGGAAATCTATTCTCAAAGACTCTTCTCCTTTTGGGCACCTAACTAATTGTTCATCAGATCTAACTGTTGAAGGAGAGACTGGGTCTGAAATATCAGTTGCTGTTTCCTCTACACCATTGACGCAGATCTTGGACATTGGTGATGACAGTTCCCAGTTTAAAAGAAAAAGTTCAGGTCAAACAATTAAAGTGCCTAAATGATTGATTTAATTTTGTGTATATATATTCACACGCAAGTTCCTGTCTGCCACTGTTAGGCAGAACCATCAGGCACGGACCTCGAACACTCCCAAAGAACAGACTTGCAACGTAATGTTGATGGAGAAAGCAGTGCAATTTAATCTTCAATAGTCCACAAAATCAAACAGCCATGACGCGTTTCACTTGACACAGCGAGCTTGGTCACATGATGCGCCTCATATCTGGGAACTCACATAAAACCACAAACGTGCACAATTGCCTGTAAAAACAAGCTCACCATAATAATGTGCGAAAGCGACAGACTAGATTCTACGTCAGTAAGTTTTGTTACTTTAATGTGTGCTAATAAAACATGGATTCACAGATTTGAAATATACTATGCTCAACCAATATTAATATACAAAAAATATATTCAATTGTAGTTGTATTCTAGTGAACTTATAAAATTCATTAACGTAATAGAACGAAGCAAAAGATGCAAGTGCATCTTGTGATTGAAACACTATTAAACAAATCAATAGTTCAATTTAGCAAAGGCACATACAAATACTATACAGACTGTGCAACAAATAGGAAAAGAGTAATAACCGAACTAGGTTGCTCGGCTTGTCAAAATCAGAATGGGCATAATACAAACCTTAAATAAGTTAATGTTAGCAGCATAAGAGAGCATAATTAAACAATAAATTGTATTCATCGGTTTGAAAGCTGAAAGTGACTAATATCAAAAGTTCTAAAACCTTAATAAATAAGAATGAGCCATTAACAGAGTAGTTCTTAAAATATAAAGTGCAAGTGCAACTATAGTTAGACTCATCAAGTCAAAATCAGCGATCCAGGCTGCCTAAAAACATTCTAATCCCAAGAAATGCTGCCTACAAAAATGCCTATAAAGTATATATATATATATATATATTCACTTAAAAAACCATAGGTTTCACACATGTTATAGTTAGCTGTACATTTCACTCGTAAAAAACCAATGAAATTCCACGTTATAGTTAGATCAGGTAACTATAACTTGCGCGCCCACAATAAACTGCTGATGACGTCACATAGTACATCACTCATGACATGGTCAGTGACATCACTCATGACATCAATGATGACATCTGAAATTACACATTGTGGATTGCGGTCGCGCAAGTTATAGTTACCTGATCTAACTATAACGTGTAATTTCATTGGTTTTTTACGAGTGAAATGTACAGCTAACTATAACATGTGTGAAACCTATGGTTTTTTAAGTGAATTTGCAAGGTTTTGTAAATGATAATTCCTAACTATAACGTGTGTGAAACCTATGGTTTTTTCAGTGAATTTGTACGGTTTTTTAAATGCTAAGTTATGTATTTATATATTTTTTTTTCTGGTTTTTCACTATGCGCACACCCTGCGTACTTGGACTATGTTTCCCATAGTGCAGTGCTGTCATTGGACAGGCCCATCAGGGGGCGTGATTACAGCGCTATGAAAAGAGACCAGGTGCACGCATTCACCTAGCGATTGCCTCTGAGGAAGGAAATTTTTGAAACGCGTCAGGCTCTCGCACTAGTGACTGTCTGATTGAAACTGCCATCAGAGCCTGCTTATACCCTGTGAATAAAAGGTTTGCCACCTCTTAACCGTGTTAGAGTGCTGTTCAACTGTGGGCAACTTGGAGCGTATATTTGTGGCGGCTGCCCAGCCGCCGAACCTGCACCACCCCGGAGCCATGGGGGCGCGCGGCTTGGAATGTGCTGAGCCGTTATGTGGAACACGGTTATGGGATTTAAAGCGGACACTGCTGGCGGTGGCCCATCCAGGGCTTACAAATTTGGGACAGAAATTAGTGCTACTATTCAAAGTATGTATTACTTGGACTATGTTTCCCATAGTGCAGTGCTGTCATTGGACAGGCCCATCAGGGGGCGTGATTACAGCGCAATGAAAAGAGACCAGGTGCACGCATTCACCTAGCGATTGCCCCTGAGGAAGGAAATTTTTGAAACGCGTCAGGCTCTCGCACCAGTGACTGTCTGATTGAAACTGCCATCAGAGCCTGCTTATACCCTGTGAATAAAAGGTTTGCCACCTCTTAACCGTGTTAGAGTGCTGTTCAACTGTGGGCAACTTGGAGCGTATATATATATATATATACAGAGAGAGAGAGAGAGATTTTTATAGATAGATGGATAGATAGATAGATAGCTTGATAGATAGATAGATAGCTAGATAGATAGATAGATAGATAGATAGATAGATAGATAGATAGATAGATAGATAGATAGATAGATAGATAGATAGATAGACAGATAGATAGATAGACAGATAGATAGATAGATAGATAGATAGATAGATAGATAGATAGATAGATAGATAGATAGATAGATAGATAGATAGATAGATAGATAGATAGATAGATAGATAGATAGATAGATAGATAGATAGATAGATAGATAGATAGATAGATAGATAGATAGATAGATAGATGGTAAAAAAATTATATATATATTTAACAAAGGGGCAGATGTAGTGTTTTGCAAGCTAGAAATGATGGAACCCTTTTGGCTCCTGATGGACTCCATTGAACTGTGACAGAACTGTTATAGCGGAGCACAATGAAGGCTGGTTTAGAATTGTGTGTTCACTGTTACACGCAGACAAAGAAGTGCAATACTAAGCTCTGTGTGTGGCATGGTCATTGGCGGTACCCACACTGGGAAGGATGCTACAAGGCGCAACTGACCTTCATCCAGCATTCCCCCCTTATAGCTGTTCTCTGCCACCACTCACAAGTGCACCTTGCACTTTCCTTGACACTTTCAGAAGCTATGATATGTGGGCCCTGGATACGCTTCCAGGGCTGCAGTTCTTTCGGCTTTGTCGGTATTGGTTATGGTTTGTTCTTGCAACCCTTTATTGTTGGTGATACAGTGGGGAACTCGTCAATCTTATTAAAAATAATTGGCTAAAAGAAAAAGTATTTTTTTCTCAAAAAGCACATATTGCAATATTAGTTCCTGGAATTGAGGGGAACTAATTTGTGTGTGGATGTGCACCTTGTGAAAGGGGTCAAAATGTTGGCACTCATACTGATGCCAGCCAATGGCTGAACTGAAATGCCCCACTTTCCCATGCTGTGTGCTGTAATGAGCCGAAGGAAAATGTGAATGATACAATAACAAACCAATGGCTAAAGGAGGGGAGCAGAAAGGCCCTATAAGTAAATATGTTCTACATATAATTTTAGTAAAATCAAAAGGTCTAGGCTAACACCAGTTCTTGAAATGAATGCAATTGAGCAGCTGCAGAATGGCGTTTAGTAGCTAGAACCAGGGTGACGGCTTGGTTCCATAGGGCCCTCCAGTTAGCTACTACAATGGCAGACCGTACCAAAGTTAAGAGGAACCTCTCACAGTCACCCAGGTGGCAAAGGTTGTCCAAGTAACATGCAGCTTATGTTTCAGCTGTTAACGTGTCCTCTCCTCTGAGAATATACTCAGTCCATGATCGTGGTGGAATTTCTAGCCTCCAGTGTTTCAGATCTAATTTTTGATCGCACTGGCAATGGAAAATACACTGGGGCAGATTTACGTTCCCTGGCGCATCCCTGCAAACCAGCAGGGATGCGCCAGGGAAGATGCGTCACGCACGTTTGCCCTTGCGCCACTGCAGATGCGCTGCATTTACAATGCGGTGCATCATGGCGCAAGGACAAGCAGATGTGTGACGCATCTGCCTGCGTAAGGTTGGCGCAGTGCTGAAGTTGTGTCGCAAGCGCGGCGCAACTCCAGCACTGTTCCAACCTGCCCGATCCCTAACATGGTGCGTCATGCCTTACGCCTGCTTGAAGCAGGCGTAAGGATTTGACGTACCAGTGTCGGAAAAGTGACTGCGTGAAATCTCGTAGATTTCACTGCGTCACTTTTCCGAGGCTTTTTCTGAAGTAACGCCCACCCTGCATACATTAAACCTGAAACCTAAAATGTGGCGCAGGGCTTTACAACGTGACGCATCTCCCTAGATGCGTCACGTTGTAAATCTGCCGCAGCATGGTGCTAGCTTTGCGCCGCCGCTGCGTCACAAAAGTGACGCAACGGCGGTGCAAAAGTGGTGCACAGGGCTAGTAAATCTGCCCCACTGCATTTTGAGTTTACTGCCATGGCAACGGTTGCTTCTCCATCTAATTTGCTGTTTGTGTGGGGGAAATCTTTGCAGAAATTCTGCCCAAGTCAGTGTGGGATGATGTCAATTCCACCTCCTGATGTGGACACTCGAAATGTAGCCTCATAGTGAGGACAGAGTTTCATTCTCCACATATCCTCTCTCCCTGACATGCTTTAGAATGTTTCCTTGCCTCTCTGCTGCTCTTTCTGTGGTGATCTTTCACGATGCTAACTCAGTTGATCTGCCGTTGTAGAGAGTGTGGCTGAGCCACCATCATATTCGACGAAGTCAGCACCAGATCTTGAGATCCAAGGAGCCAAATGCTTCATTTCAGCAAGGTATCCTCCACATACACAGTTCAAAATTGGGTGTCTTGACTGCTTGCTTGACAGACAGAAAAAGATTACGTTTTTAGCGGAGTCACAGTTACAGCCCTCTTCTAAATCAGTCCATTGGGTAGATTTACAAACATTCTACGCTGGGTTTGCGTCACAAAAGTTACGTTAACCAGCACAAAATGTTTTTTACCTAATTTACTTTCCAATGCAAAACGTGTTTTGAGTTGGAAAGTACCCTGAAAGTAACGCTAAGCACTGCTTTGCGTTGCATTACTTAGCGTCAAGGGGGCGTTCATGGGGTGGTACATGGGCGATCCCATGCAAGCACCCATGCCTTTTGATGCAAAACTCTGTGTGCAAACAATAGTAGAGAGGGTTTAGTGCCGCAAGTTAACGCCATTTGAAACGTGGCATTAAAAGGAGAAATGTTTTTATTTCTTCTATCTTTTCCAACATTGCAATTGTGCTGCTCTGTGACACAATGGTGTGTGCCTGGTGCCCAGCAGCTAAAGTCTGCACTGGCACTATGGAGAGGGGAGAAGAGAGCCATATATCTGTAGATATGGCACTCTCCTACTCCCCCTGTCATGTAACGCAGTGCAGCATTTTTGGCTGCTGCATTCCATGACTGTTTTGAAAATTTGGACCCATGTGTCTCAATAATCGTGCTGTTTTCTTGTGTCTTCTGCAGCGTCGCTTAGGTGTCAACTATTCCCCCAATAGTTGTCCAATGCCACGGTCCTTTGTCAAGCCTTTAGAATGTAACCAGGTTCATACATACTTGGGGGAAGAAAATAACTGAGTAGAGTCACCATCTACACTTTTAGGCCTGGTTGGGTACAGCAGCGCATACTTCAAGGACAGTTCACGCAGCAACTGTTGAACTGAGGTATAGGAATTGCGTTTCCGTTGCACTTCTGCTGTGAAGTCAAGGTACGCTGTGATGGTGACATTTCATACTGGTAGGGGCCTTTAGAACGAAACAACTGTAAAATCAAGAATCTGTAACTATAATTTAGGAAGCAAGCTATCCCTGGTCGCGAACTGTCCCTAGGGGGTGGCAGCCTGGCCAGAATGCAGTGTGCTCACTCCACAGAAAATAATTTTGGTAACTTGCCTTACAGGACTGTTGTCATTAGCCAGTCCTCCAAAAACAGTTCCACATTAGGACCCTAAGAGCGTTCAGGGATGCCAAGAAAATGAACATTATGCCGTGTGATCAGCCCTCCACATATTCCACCCAGCAGTGAAGAGAAGTGACTTCCGTCTGCAGCTCCTGTATTTGGGACTGGAGGGTCTGAAGGGTAGGCCATATGGAGGTCAAAGCCGATTCAGTATTGTCTACCCACTCTGTCAAGTAGGTTTTCGAGTACAATATAGTCTGAAGGACCTTGTCGAACTGAGCAGGGTGACTGCGGAGAATGACGTTGAGGTAGGCCTTTGAGTCTATGTATGGATCCGGGGATGCGGCCGCTGGCGCAGCAGCTGGAAGATCCTGGTTCTGATATTTGGCAAACTTAGGCCTTACCACTATTGAACCCGGTTGGTGAAGCAAACTAAAGGGGAGAGAGTGCAGAGCCAATGGTCGCAGCAGGTCCTCAGAGAGCTCACCCGCCCCAGTGCCCCGGGTTTCAGCCGATAGGGCAGTGCGGGCATAGGCAGTAAACATCCAGGGTACAGGTCACCAGGGAAGTCTCCCAGAAGTAGGGTGCACATCCAAGGAAGACATTAGTGATGCAATTGAGCCTTGGCCCTGGCACAGCCCTTAATAGCACTCTGCAGAGCCCTGAAAGACTGTTGTCGTGCAGAACCCCAGAACCTTCATTGGGCCCCAGTGTACCGACCCAGTATTAATCACAGGACCAGAAATCCACTCAGGGACAGTGCCCCCACCATGCAGATGGTCCACATGCAAGGCCTCGGACTAGTCTCCAAGTTTGTGGGACCGTAAAAATCCAGAGTGACCACATGCAAGCAAAAGGCAAAGCGCCACCATAGATCGAGAGTGCGAGGGAAGGTATTCGGCCTCTAACGCACCCGTGCCAAGTAGAGTGCAGTCCCGGCCAGTATCCCAGTCAATGAGGCCATTTTCTTAATGTCTGATTTCGATTCATCCCATTTTTATAAATATATATATTTTTGGCAGCACTCACTGTAGGTCCCTGTCTGCCACCAGGTGTTGGGCCCCCACTTACTGCTGCCCTCTCAGGACATGGGGCTGAGTACAGGCATATGCATCGACATCCAATGCAGTCTTAAAGAGTTTAACCATTCAGAAGCCCCAACCACCTCGATATCTGCTCCCACAGGCATAGGATCCCATGAGGGCAGCCCCTAAGTGAGCTCAGTGTCTTGGGTCACTGCTGCCAGGAATATGGGCTTGTGTTGCCCAAAAGACATCCTATCCAGCTGAGGCACAAATTCCGGTGTGCCCGGGTGTCCAAAAGCTCCACGCACCTCCGTTTGGTAGGTTGCATCCCCAATGCTTTGGTTGCAGCCCCGAGCAGGGCCCCGGCAGCCTCTGACGACCCCACGCTGCCCAGCTGAAACAGGTAATTGGGCTATGGCTAATCGTGCCTGTTGGACCTAGATTACCCAAGCCCACATATGGTAGCCTGGCACAGTAGTGGTCTACAGCTCAAGGCGTTGGCTAAGTACTTACAAGTCTTACCCACAGTAACACAGTGATGAACCACTAAAATAAAGACACAACACCTCTGTTTGGAAAAATACCGTTACCTTTTATAAAAATAATATACTTTCTTGTTCTTGTTTAGAATAAAAGCCGTGTATAATTAATTTATACAGTTCTCATAGATTTCAAATCACATTCAATACTTTTCCCGGTCAATATATGAGATTCAAAGGTACATTACATTTGTGATAAGTGGCTGTCTATGGTACAATACACTACTCCACTATGAGGTTACAGATAGGAGATTGCACTCTACAGTTTCAATATGTTATTTAACCACTCTTAAGCAGGTACATTACCCCTCAGCTCTTAGCCTTCTTCTCAACTCAACAGACCTCTACCACAGGGGTGGATCTTCTCAGCATAAACCCCCAGCCATGTGGCTAAAAGAAGACAAAGCAGAATCAACAAGGTTCCCCCCTGGTCAATTCACAGGCTGCACCTTACTGGTGGAGGTTCTACTTCCTCAATTAATAACAGGCTATAAGGGTTTTTACTAGTGAGCCTTGTAATTTTCCCTGCACACCGCTCTCCCCCTCTTATCTAGTTAGGAGATAGATTTTAAGTGGTCTGGGCAGTTCTGTAACTCAGTTCCTCGTATGTAGTTCTGGCGGCTTTCAAGTCAATTGCCTTGTTTTGAAATCCCCCGCTTTGATGTCTTTAGACACCCGATGCTTCCGCCTCCCGCTCCCTCTCTACCCGGCTTACTTTTAGGCTCTGGTCAATGCAGCTGGTGTTGCCCGGGTCACGCGGTGCCAGGGAAGTCTTCCCGCAGATGTCGAGGCGTGTCAGAGAAGCCTACCTCAGACCGAGGCGCTTCACAGAGGTGACCGATGCGGCGCTTCTGCCTCTTCGATGTTACCGCTGGCTGGAGCTTTGCCTTGACGCACCTTCGATGACGCGACCGGCCTCTCCTGACTCCGCCTAGCGCCCGCCTCTTTCGACGCGCTGGGTCCTTCTTGCCGGTTCCGGCTCTGCGCACCTCGTCCGATGCGACGGCGTTCCTCACCACCTCGCAGGCGATCAGCTGGGCTCTGCTTCGCTTCCCGCCTCTTCCGGCGCCTCAACGGAGCTCTTCAAATGACGAGGCAAGACAGATGGGCTCTCCCTCTTCCGATGCCCTCACGTCAGGAAATGCTCTCGGCGGCAGCGTCGCTTCCAGGTAGGGACGTCAGCTGGTTCTGCCGCTTTCACCCACAGGGGAGGGTGTTGAACTGGGGCGCTGCAGTCACGCGTATCTTTGTCTGTTACCCCCTGAATCTAGGGTCAGTTAGCTTGGGCTGGGTCTCAATTGTACTCAATACCCACGACCTTCAGGATGGGTCGAACAGATCCCTGGTAGCCACACTTCAGGGATGTCAGTCCTTAACAGACTCGTCGCAGAGTCTCTGATAACTTGAAGATGATTGCTGAAACAGTGGGGTTTGGTCAGCCAAGGTGGGGGCACTTCCCAGTAAAGCGACAGCCGGCCCCGCAGGTCGATCTTGTCACAACTGGTGCACAATCCTCCTCCTCCAGTCGCCTCTCTCCACACTGGTCATTCCAAGAAATGCACAAAATGGCTGCTGGTCACTGGCCTTTTATAGGGTGGCCTGGGACCTGCAGAAGTCACTGGTTGCTTCTCGAAAATTCCCTATGTTAGCCTATGGCCTGTTTTCCAGTAGTGTCCGTTATGGCAGTTGGTGGCCACCATTTTAGGTTTCTGGATGTCCCTAGATTTTCAAGGGGCCTGACTAGGCCTCACAGGTTATGAGGGAAAAATGGCGTCATCGCCAAGGAGCACCTAGCCCCCTGACAGCATTGAAAACTCCTGATGGACACATGTAAAAATAAAAATAGAAACCCTGGGAGGCTAAGGGGGACAACAAAAAATAAATCATGGTGGTTAGAGTCTTCCCAGAAGCAGACAGGTCTAACACGCGTCCCCCCCAGCTGAAAGTGGGGAGAACTACCCAACCCCTTGGGAGTCCTCATCACTAAGGCGGAAATACCTGGATAGACCGTCTGCGTTGGCATGGTCCGCCCCAGGTCGGTGTTCCACCCTGAATTCCATTCCCTGTAGGGAGATGGACCACCTTAGCAACTTGGGATTCTCCCCCTTCATTTGCATCAGCCAACGAAGGGGGCGATGGTCAGTCTGAACTAGGAAGTGCGAACCAAACAGGTATGGTCGCAGCTTCTTCAGAGCCCAAACCACCGCAAAGGCTTCTCGCTCAATTGTACTCCACCTCCTTTCCCTGGGGAGTAGTCTCCTGGACAGGAAGACCACGGGTTGATCCAGGCCCTCATCATTTAGCTGCGATAACACTGCCCCAATGCCATGTTCTGACGCATCTGTTTGGACAATGAATTCTCTAGCAAAATCAGGGGCCTTGAGAATGGGAGCGGAACACAATGCTTGTTTCAAGGTCATGAAGGCTCGCTGGCAAGCCTCCGTCCAGACTACCCGTCGGGGTTGCTTCTGGGAAGTAAGCTCCGTGAGGGGGGCCACGATAGTGCCATACCCCTTCACGAAGCGACGGTAGTATCCAGTGAGGCCCAGGAAGGCTCGGACCTCTGTTTGAGTCTTGGGGGGCTCCCAGGCGATGATAGCCTCAATCTTTGCCTGGAGGGGCTGCACCGTCCCTCTGCCCACCAAGTGACCTAAGTACACCACCGACCCCTGTCCGATCTGACACTTGCTGGCCTTGATTGTCAATCCAGCCTGTTGCAGGGCATGCAGAACAGCTTGCAGATGCTGCAAATGGTCCTCCCAGCTGCTACTGAAGACAGCAACGTCGTCCAGGTATGCAGCAGAAAAAGCTTCCATTCCAGAAAGGACCCTGTTCACCAACCGCTGAAAAGTGGCAGGGGCATTCTTGAGCCCAAAGGGCATCACCCGAAATTGGTAGTGTCCCTCAGGTGTAGAGAAGGCTGACCTTTCCTTCGCCTCCTCGGTAAGGGAAATCTGCCAGTACCCTGAAGTTAGGTCAAAGGTACTTAAGTATTGAGCAGCTCCCAGCCGGTCAATCAGCTCATCCGCCCGTGGGATAGGATGTGCATCAGTTTTGGTCACTGAGTTCAAGCCTCGGTAGTCCACACAGAATCTCAATTCAGGTGTGGTGCCTGGTGGGGCAGCTTTTGGTACCAAAACCACCGGGCTAGACCAAGGGCTTCCAGAAGGTTCAATCACTCCCAGCTCCAGCATCTTGGCGACTTCACTCTTGATGCTGGCCTTTATCTTGTCCGACAGCCGGTAGATTTTAGACTTCACAGGTGGGCTGTCTCCTGTGTCCACGTCATGGGTACACAGGTGGGTCTTACCCGGGACAAGGGAGAACAGAGAAGAAAATTGCTCCAGGATCTGGCGGCAATCACTCCGCTGTTCAGGAGTTAGGGATGGCGAGAGAATAACTCCCTCCACCGACCCATCCTTTTCTTGGGACGAGAGAAGATCAGGGAGAGGTTCACTTTCTTCTTCCTCTGCTCCATCGGTTACCATCATTAAGACAACCTCGGGCCTCTCATGATGTGGCTTGAGGCGATTGGCATGCAGCACCCTGTGGGGCTGCCTCGGGGTCTTAAGATCCACCAAATAGGTGGACTTCCCCTTTTTCTCCAAAACCTCAAAGGGGCCTGTCCAACGGTCCTGGAGGGCGTTTAGCTCTCCAGGTTCCATCACCCACACTTTCTGTCCAGGCTCCAGTTCCACTGGGTGAGCGTTGTGGTCATACCACTCTTTCATAACTGCTTGGCTGGCCTCCAAGTTGTCTGAAGCTTGCTTCCACAACTTAGCCATTTGGCTCCGGAAGGCCAGCATGTAACTCACCACGTCCTGGGGAAGCTTCCTGGGAGTCTGTTCCCATCCGTCTTTCACCAGGCTGAGAGGTCCCCGTACAGGGTGCCCGTACAAAAGTTCGAAGGGGCTGAAGCCCACTCCCTTCTGTGGCACCTCCCTGTAGGAAAACAAGAGACAGGGTAGGAGGACGTCCCATTTCCTCCGCAGGCTCTCAGGTAGACTCCGTATCATACCTTTCAAGGTTTTGTTAAACCTTTCCACAAGACCATTGGTTTGTGGATGATAAGGAGTGGTGAACCGATAGGTAACGCCGCACTCCTTCCACATAGCCCGCATGTATGCTGAAAGGAAGTTAGTCCCCCTGTCGGACACAACCTCCTTGGGGAAACCCACTCGGGTGAAGATCCCCATCAGGGCCCTTGCCACTGCAGGTGCAGTGATGGTCCTCAGAGGTATTGCCTCTGGGTACCGTGTGGCATGATCCACCAATACCAGTATGAACCGGTGACCAGCTGAAGTTGGTGGATCCAATGGCCCTACAATGTCGATGCCCACCCTCTCAAAGGGGGTGCTAACGACTGGTAGTGGTTCCAGGGGAGCTTTAAGCTTCACTCCTGTTTTCCCACTAGCTTGGCAGGACACACACGTCCGACAATATGTATCAGACGCCACTTTCATTCGAGGCCAGTAGAAGTGGGGGACAAGCCGGGCAAAGGTCTTGTCCTGTCCTAGGTGTCCTGCCAATGGTATCTCATGAGCCAGTTCCAAAAGAAAGGCTCTAAAGCATTGAGGGACCACCAAGGCCCTGGATGATCCATGTCCAGGTGCCTTGGGCTCACTGTAGAGGAGTCCATCCTCCCAGTAAATCTGGTAGCTCCCTGCAATGTTTCCTGCTGCCTGGGCTTTGGCCTGTTGCCGCAGCCCCTCGAGAGTAGGACACTCTTCCTGAGCTTTGCAGAACTCTTCCCTGGAAGGACCTCCCTCCACATGCCATTCAGTAGGGATGGGTAGGTTTTCCAGGGAAGCAACATTCTCCCCTGTGGACTCCAGATCCACCTCCTCAGGTGGCCCGTCTGTCTCACGAGGTGGAGATGTCGAGGCAGGGTCCTCCGGCCTCCCGTCCTTCTCCTCTCTGGCAGCTGGCTGGGCCATTGTTCCAGGCTCCAGCGTAAGCAAACTTCCCCTTCGGGCAGTCGCTGACCTTGTGCTGACACAAGTCCAGTCGGGGGGTCCCAGCATCGCAGAGTGAGTCTGGTACTCCACCCTCCTCCAAGCATTGTGCTCCATATCATTCCCCAACAGGCAGTCAACAGGCACGGCAGGGCTTACGGCAACTCGAAGTGGACCTGCAACCCCTCCCCACTCAAAGGGAATCTCAGCCACAGGGTAGTGGCCCAATCTGCCGTCAGCCATTACGGCGGGATGGAGTACATCTGGGATGACCTGCTCTGGAGACACCAGCTGACTCCTTACCATAGTCATGCTGGCTCCTGTGTCTCTCAGAGCCTCCCCTCTACGGCCATTGATGGTGACCCACTGCTCATACTTAATGGTATTAGAGGGCAGCTGGGTCTTGGGAACCATCTCCTTATCTCCCAGGGACACTAAAGTGACACCCGCCCGCTCCCCTCCATTAACCAAAGGCATCTCCTCCCCGAGCACTACACTAGTGATTCCCGGGGCTTTTCCTCCAGTGGGAGGGGGTGGTCTTTTTGGGCATCTCACATCTCCTTTATAGTGTCCCACACCACCACACTCAAAGCAATGAACAACCCTTGGCTGCTGGCTTTGGCCAGGGGTAGGGTTGCGAGGGGGGTTACTCTTGGGGATGAATCCTCTGCCCCTTCCTTGCGAAGTATTTTGTGGCCCTTTTGAGAACTCCCTCTTAGTTTCCCCTCCCTCTTTCTTCTGGGGGGCGCCCTGTCCTTGCTTCTGGGAATTCCCTCCAGTCCCCTTAGTCGACACCCGGGTACTAACCCAGATGTCCGCCTCCTCAGCAAGCTTCCTGGGGCTGGTCAGCTTGCTGTCCACCAAATGCTGTCTTAGTTCGGGAAGACACTTCTCGAGTAGGTGTTCCTTGAGTATGAGGTCATATAGTCCCTCATAGTCCCCTACTTCGCTGCCTCTTACCCAACCCTCCAGGGCCTTCCTGGAGTAGTCCAAGAAATCTACCCAGTTTTGTGTGCCCAGCTTGTAGCTGCCCCGGAACTTTTGTCTATATTTCTCAGGGGTCAACCCAAACTTCTTGAGCAGCGCTGATTTCATAGCCGGATAGTAGGTCTGTTCACTCTGGTCAAGGGCCAACAAAGTATCCCTGCCAGTGGGGGGCATGTATTTGTATAACCCACCTCCCCAGTGGACTTCCAGAATCCCATGGGCCCTCAGCGAAACCTCGTAGGCGGCTAGCCATTTAGCAATGTCGTCACTGGGTACATAACAAACCATAATGTCTTTTGGTAGGTACGGTCTAGGTTCTCTGGTGTTGGTTTGGTTATCGCTGCCACCATTCTCTGGTTTGGGGGTACGTAAAGTCAGGGCTTGCAAATCCATCTCTTTGATGGTCCGCTCATGCTCCAACCTCTTTTCCTCCCTCACCATGTCCATCCTGGCTAGTTCTATTCTCATCCTCCTCTCCTCCCTCCTGTCTTCTAACTCGGCGTCGGTCAGGCCCCTCTCTGACACACTACTGCCCACTCTAGAAGGTGTTCTAGGACCTGTTACAAGGTTCTCCCCTCCCGCCTGGTACAGTGTTGTGGTCTCCAGGACAGTGTCCTTGTCACTCTCTTCAGGATCTACCTCCTCCCCGGAATGAGCCTCTACCCATGCCCGAATACTGGTCAGCAGCTCAACTTTCCTGGCGCCTTTCTTGAAAAACACCCCCTGCTGCTGACACCATTCCTTCAATTGAGGCACAGTATAATTGTCTAGCTCTTCCACATGTATCTCCATTTTTATTCGAAGTATAAAATGCTACACAGGAGAAATCCACAGAGTGACCTGAGGTCAACCTCCACCCACCGCCAGAAGTCAATTTCGAAAAACCAAAAATGTAAATTAGGAGGGCCGCAGGGAGAAAACTCCAGGTGGGGTCTCGTGGTTGGCACTGCGTTACTAATAAGTAAGTGTAAGTACAAATCCGCTATCCCACCGCTGAAACACCAATTATGTTGGACCTAGATTACCCAAGCCCACATATGGTAGCCTGGCACAGTAGTGGTCTACAGCTCAAGGCGTTGGCTAAGTACTTACAAGTCTTACCCACAGTAACACAGTGATGAACCACTAAAATAAAGACACAACACCTCTGTTTGGAAAAATACCGTTACCTTTTATAAAAATAATATACTTTCTTGTTCTTGTTTAGAATAAAAGCCGTGTATAATTAATTTATACAGTTCTCATAGATTTCAAATCACATTCAATACTTTTCCCGGTCAATATATGAGATTCAAAGGTACATTACATTTGTGATAAGTGGCTGTCTATGGTACAATACACTACTCCACTATGAGGTTACAGATAGGAGATTGCACTCTACAGTTTCAATATGTTATTTAACCACTCTTAAGCAGGTACATTACCCCTCAGCTCTTAGCCTTCTTCTCAACTCAACAGACCTCTACCACAGGGGTGGATCTTCTCAGCATAAACCCCCAGCCATGTGGCTAAAAGAAGACAAAGCAGAATCAACAAGGTTCCCCCCTGGTCAATTCACAGGCTGCACCTTACTGGTGGAGGTTCTACTTCCTCAATTAATAACAGGCTATAAGGGTTTTTACTAGTGAGCCTTGTAATTTTCCCTGCACACCGCTCTCCCCCTCTTATCTAGTTAGGAGATAGATTTTAAGTGGTCTGGGCAGTTCTGTAACTCAGTTCCTCGTATGTAGTTCTGGCGGCTTTCAAGTCAATTGCCTTGTTTTGAAATCCCCCGCTTTGATGTCTTTAGACACCCGATGCTTCCGCCTCCCGCTCCCTCTCTACCCGGCTTACTTTTAGGCTCTGGTCAATGCAGCTGGTGTTGCCCGGGTCACGCGGTGCCAGGGAAGTCTTCCCGCAGATGTCGAGGCGTGTCAGAGAAGCTTACCTCAGACCGAGGCGCTTCACAGAGGTGACCGATGCGGCGCTTCTGCCTCTTCGATGTTACCGCTGGCTGGAGCTTTGCCTTGACGCACCTCCGATGACGCGACCGGCCTCTCCTGACTCCGCCTAGCGCCCGCCTCTTTCGACGCGCTGGGTCCTTCTTGCCGGTTCCGGCTCTGCGCACCTCGTCCGATGCGACGGCGTTCCTCACCACCTCGCAGGCGATCAGCTGGGCTCTGCTTCGCTTCCCGCCTCTTCCGGCGCCTCAACGGAGCTCTTCAAATGACGAGGCAAGACAGATGGGCTCTCCCTCTTCCGATGCCCTCACGTCAGGAAATGCTCTCGGCGGCAGCGTCGCTTCCAGGTAGGGACGTCAGCTGGTTCTGCCGCTTTCACCCACAGGGGAGGGTGTTGAACTGGGGCGCTGCAGTCACGCGTATCTTTGTCTGTTACCCCCTGAATCTAGGGTCAGTTAGCTTGGGCTGGGTCTCAATTGTACTCAATACCCACGACCTTCAGGATGGGTCGAACAGATCCCTGGTAGCCACACTTCAGGGATGTCAGTCCTTAACAGACTCGTCGCAGAGTCTCTGATAACTTGAAGATGATTGCTGAAACAGTGGGGTTTGGTCAGCCAAGGTGGGGGCACTTCCCAGTAAAGCGACAGCCGGCCCCGCAGGTCGATCTTGTCACAACTGGTGCACAATCCTCCTCCTCCAGTCGCCTCTCTCCACACTGGTCATTCCAAGAAATGCACAAAATGGCTGCTGGTCACTGGCCTTTTATAGGGTGGCCTGGGACCTGCAGAAGTCACTGGTTGCTTCTCGAAAATTCCCTATGTTAGCCTATGGCCTGTTTTCCAGTAGTGTCCGTTATGGCAGTTGGTGGCCACCATTTTAGGTTTCTGGATGTCCCTAGATTTTCAAGGGGCCTGACTAGGCCTCACAGGTTATGAGGGAAAAATGGCGTCATCGCCAAGGAGCACCTAGCCCCCTGACAGCATTGAAAACTCCTGATGGACACATGTAAAAATAAAAATAGAAACCCTGGGAGGCTAAGGGGGACAACAAAAAATAAATCATGGTGGTTAGAGTCTTCCCAGAAGCAGACAGGTCTAACAGTGCCACAGTCCCGGGTCACCGCATCAGACTGCGTAGGGTAGAAACATCTGGGATCTGGCTGATGGTCTCAGGAATGCTGGTGAGCATGGGGCAGAGCTCAGCAAAGCACATTCGTCGCAGTCACCATCTTGGCCATGAATGGGCAAGGTCCAAAACGTTCTAGAATCACAATTCAATGGTTTTTTTGCAGTATGAAAGCGTAAAGGGGAGAACAGATGTTAGCCAGCCAATTAATTAATTAATCATCAATCCTCTACAACACATAGTAACCACAAACAACTACTTAAGGTTATTTGATTTATTGCAAAGCCAAATATAATTGAACATAAAGACACCTCAATATGAGAGTGTAGAAATACATCAGAATTAGCATAAAGCCAAATCTGGGTATTCAATTGAGACAATGGAACATAAGCAAAACAATTAGTTCAAGAAGTAAAATGCTAAAGATTAGAAAGCTTGAGTCCAAGTTTCCCTGCATGGAGGGTTGGTGAGAAAATATCATTAAATATATCCCTACTCTAGCACTAAGGTGACATCCCTACTTAAGCATTTTCAGGAAGAAGAATGAAAGGTGTCAGCATTTGGAGTCTTCCTAAGAAGTCTCTCCACAATCAAGGGGCCATGTAGCATAAAGATACCAAGACAGAGCTTGTTGCAAAGATGCTCTCTCTCTCCCCGAAGGCAAGGAAAAAGTGTGCGCTTTCCCTACTCCCAACAATGTATTATTCGTAGGTGGCGTCCCCAGAATCCAGTTCGAGTCACGCCATCTGCTCTGGGTACGATCCTGAAGGTATTTTTCCACGGGACAACGGTGTTCTTTCCATGCTGCATTTGTCCTTGGTTCCCAGACCTTCTCCTGTATGAAGCACAATGACCTTACTTTATGGGCTCAAGCCACACGATTGTAACTTCTTCTCTCCTTGTCGTGCTAATAAAAAAAAATTATTCTAGCCAACAAAAGTGTTTCTTTCACCTGCATAACAAAACGTGAGAAAGAACAGATTCCGCAGCGTGCATGAAATTCACACTATTAATTCTAAAGCAAGAGTTTTCCAGGGAACTGCATTTTAGGCCTGTGAGGTTCAGCTAACATAAGAAAGCATCATTTGATCCTTACGAATTGCATTAAGGCACTTTCAATTAATGCATTTAACTACATATAAAAAGTCAAAAACATTTAATTCATGATTAGGTGTCAATTGCACAACACGGGTTTTTCACGTTAATGTTTCGTGCCAGCTACACTCACTTTCAACGTTGATTCGCCATGGGACTTTTCAATGGCCTAAAACACATCACAATTTTAGGTTAATATATTTTACGGTTCTAACGCTTTGCATTAGTACAACAAATGATTATAAGCGCGTGCAGTCTATACGTGATTATAATGCACCCCTACCAATAAAAGGCAACTTCAACTCTATCAGCCATGCCACAGGGCTGCTATTGATAACACTCTCCGTTAGTCAAGGGAGACCATCTAACACAGAATGAGAGGTTGAAAGGTGAACTGGATTATCGATCAGCTGCTACTCTCATTGCCACTGAGGCACAGAGCAGATGGGAGGTTTTCTGGGGGGCTCCCAAAATGCAGGCGATTTTGTTGGCGCTACTGAGCAATAATGTGCCTCGAGACTGCGACAATCCCTGATATAGCACTCGTTATCGTCAAAGCCAATAGCTTTAATGAGCTAGAGCATGTAAGCAGCATTAGTGCATGTCTGTGTTTGAATGCCTTTGTTTTAAGGTGTAAGTGCATCACTGCCACACCTATTGGCTTTGCTTGGGCTCGTTTCGTTGCTGAGCCTTGGGTGCAAAAAATGATTCAATACATGCTTCTTCCAAAACGGCAAAATCTCAATTAACAGTTTGCGCTCATGCGACCAGCTCATAAACACCACGTGCAAATAAGAACTCATTCGAAAAAGTACCTGATTTTGTAAGGGCTAACTTGCACCATATTGGCCTAATGAGACATAAACTATGAGACATATCATCCACCCACAATGATTCCGAAACATTTCGAGTAATAGACACGGTGGGAGGAACAAAAAAAAGGTGTTGCCTTTTTTTCATTTATGTTAATGGTAGATTATTACTACAGCCATAACATCAGCATGTTCAAAACACACACACGCATGTACGCACACACACACATATATATACACACTCTGTATGTCAGATTTTGATAGCGAATGGCAACATGAACTTACAAGCAATTTCTTTCATTGACAGATAAAATAACCATCGTTCATCAACCAAAAGGTAAGTCATATTTTTCTTATGATTGATAATAACGAATAGTAAATAAAAGTAGATGTATTTTTTATGAAATTAATATTTTAAGATTACTGATAATTAAAACGAGGGCGGGTAGGGGGGGTAAAGAGTTATTTTTCTTAAGTCCAGAATAGACTAGACCTGCAAGTTATTTGCTACACCAGCATATTCTTGCTTAACTCTTACGTTTTATATTATGTGCAAAGTGTGACATTTTAGGCTACTTCCCATAACACGAAATAATGCCTAATTTTTGCCCGTGGGAGACTCGTTCAACTAAAAAACGAAATACTTTCTCCTCTAACCAGCCAACAAGTTACTTAACTGACTTTTTGTCCTAGGTATATTCTCAAAAAATGTGTCTCGAATAACAACAAAATGCATTTCACTTAAGTTCATGAAATTATGGATATTTCTCAGAAAAAAACAAAGGGCCTCATTTATGTAAACAGTCGCATCGCTGCGATGCAATAGTTTTCACTCCGCCCTCATTGCGACATGATTGATGCGTCATATTTACTGTATGACGCATCATGTCGCAAGGAATGACGGATATAATCAGTATTACTGACTTATCTGTCGGAGCAAAACTAATGCATTGCTGGAGTTGTATCGGTAGCGTGATGCAACTCCAGCGAAGGGGAGGTTTATGATTATAGCACGGCGTCAGTCTTACGCCTGCTGTGAGGCAGGCTTAAGGAATTGACGGAATGGCCTCCTAGAAGTGGCGCACCGAAATTTCATAGATTTCAATGCACGACTTCTACATGGCTTTTTTGGGGGAAACGCCCAACCAGAATACATTATACCTGGCGCAGGTATAATGTGGTGCAGAGGTTTACAAAGTGACACATCTGCTTAGATGCGTCACTTTGTAAATAGGGGGCAACATGGTGCATTTTTTTACGCCTCCAGTGCGTCACAAAAAGTGACACACCGGCATCGCAAAAGTGTTGCAAGACCTCATAATAAGGCCCACAAATTCCCACACCTCTAGTATTACCCAAATTGACAGAAAGCTGTGTGGTGCCACAGATCACATGACCGTATCAGACCTGAATAGCTCACCCAGGCCATAATTTTCATTCTGATAGTTATACATGTAGTTGGCGTAAATCATGTGGGAAAAAACATCTGAAAGTATTGGAATGCACTTTGCAAATCATTTCTGACATGTATATGCATGATAACTCTGCTTAGTGAAGATTCTCTGTTTCAGCTGCTGCTGAGAAGACCCGACGAGCCACCCCGGCCATTGACAGTGTATACGTAAAGCTAAACAAGCCACGGGTATGTAGAATTGATTACTTTTCATGTTCCTCATGGAAGATCGAAGAGAAGAATTCCCCCATGCTAATAGAAACGTTTTTTGTCTCTGGGGTGTGGACAAAAATACTAGAATGCTGGGCAGTTGTTCATGAGTCCCATGAGCATAGGGGCCCCATACAGACCAGAATTTAACACTAATTTTCCGTTAAACAATTTTATTTCTTTGAGTGGTGGTGTAGGTAGGGCCCAATGCACTGCTTTGCCCGGGGGCCTATAATGATGGTAATACAGCCCTGAGAAGAAGGGCATCTGCTGACCATCTGTAGGGGTTCACAAAATCTTTCTTGACAGCAATGAGGTGGAAAATGTGGAATACTTTGCGGTGTCGAAGCTTAAACATTGATTTTATTTAGTTTCTCCATAACTGTAAAAAAAAAAAAAAAAAAGCTGTTAAATTGCTAAGAGGTCCAGTAAAACCAAATACCCATTTCCCATTGCATTACAGCCTCATTCCCCTGTTATCTTTTAGACTGAAACATCTCACTTCACTCCAGCTTCCTTTTTTGCTCCATAAGAAGACAATCACAATCTCCCCAAGCAGGCCTCTTCTGCTCAGAGAGAGGCACCATAAAGAGAAGGCAATACACACATTCAACCTCTATATACCAGCAAGTTAACACAGGGATTGTAGTTGAAGAGGAATCAGGGAAAGGTGCTTGGATGAAAGGAGCGGTATGAGGAAAAGAGAAATGGGAGTAATGAAGATTACCAGTAAGTAATCCAGGCATTGGCCACTGTATCTAAATCCTCAAATGATAAAATACAGTATATAAACATAAATCTGTAAAAACGTCCAGTTGTCACTCTCTTCCATGTTGTCGATTAAGAATGAACAAATTGCATTACACTGTCCAATTAAAAATCCACCAGTAGAAATGTTCAGCCCTGATCTGATATTTAATACCATTGCCTAGTACCAACTTTTAAAATGTAATTTTCTCAAGCCTCATGAAACCTTAGGAACATATAATATATACTGAACGATTTTCCAAAACTAAATTGATAAACGATTTGGGAAGTGATATTTTGATCTCCATGTCAGAAAACATAGGAGTGCATCATATTCACCTACAGTTCGCACTCAAATATTATGTGTGACTAGTTTTACTAAAGAAGTGGTGACATTCATTTAGAACATCTCATGTAGAGGTAAACAAGATTAAATTTGATGCCTAAAAACGTGGCTAATAGAAAATATTGTAAGGGACGTGTTAGAGTTTATGAGAAATAAAGGGCTAATGTGATATTAAGATGTGAGTAATTCACTTATGTGGGTAGGTCGAAGTCTAAATAATTGAACGTGAAATAGAATCTATTATTAATAATGTAGTGGAAATGACAACACTGTATGCCATTCAATATCTACAGTTGAGTGGAGACTTACATGAAAGGACGGCGTGCCTGACCTGTAACTTAACTGGAGCTTCAATTGTGTAGTCAGCCAATGGGAGTGGCCTTCAAATATGGATTGCAACCTCTGCTGCTTAAAGAAGTGAAATGCAATAGCCATCTTTAGGCTGTTCCTGAAACTGAGGTCATTGGAGGACATGTCAATGGGGACGCCAAACCACACATCTGGGGACTCCAACTCTCACTAAGCCTTGCGGCAGGTGCCGCCACCGCGACCTTTGCCCTGCCCTGCTATGCTGTTCGCGCCCTTGAGGCGCTCAAAAGGGGCCATCGTCTCCCGCAGCACGGGACTCCAAACCACACATCAGGGTAATCCAACTCCCACTAAGCCTTGCGGCAGGAGCCGCCACTGCGACCTTTGCCCTGCCCTGCTCTGCTGTACGCGCCTGCAGGCGCTCAAAAGGGGCCATTGTCTCCCGCAGCACGGGACTCCAAGCCACACATCAGGGGACTCCAACTCCCACGAAGCCTTGCGGCAGGTGCCGCCACCGCGACCTTTGCCCTGCCCTGCTGTTCGCGTATGGAGGCGCTCATAAGGGGCCATCGTCTCCCGCAGTGTGGGACTCCAAGCCACACATCAGGGGACTCCAACTCCCACGAAGCCTTGCGGCAGGTGCCGCCACCGCGACCTTTGCCCTTCCCTGCTGTTCGCGTATGGAGGTGCTCAAAAGGGGCCATCGTCTCCCGCAGCGCGGGACTCCAAGCCACACATCAGGGGACTCCAACTCCCATGAAGCCTTGCAGCAGGAGCTGCCACCGCGCCTTTTGCCTGGCCTGCTCTGCTGTTCGCGCCTGGAGGCGCTCAAAAGGGGCCATCATCTACCGCAGCGCGGGACGCCAAGCCACACATCAGGGTACTCCAACTCCCACTAAGCCTTGAGGCAGGAGCTGCCACCGCTACCTTTGCTCTGCCCTGCTCTGCTGTTCATGCCTGGAGGTGCTCAAAAGGGGCTATCATCTCCCGCAGAGCGGGACACGCACGGGGCAAGCCCGGGCCAATTGCAGGCCCGTCTACGCCCGTCAGAGCCCAGAGGAGGTTGGGCTGGGCCCCCCCTCTAAGTTTTTCCATCTCACCACCTGGTATTAAAGATTGGAATTAGAATCTGGCCAGGGCGACACAGATGGGCAAAAGGAAACCCACCACCAAAGGAGGTGTGTCAACTAATACTCTAGATGCCTTTCTCACAAGAGCCTCTGATGCCCTGAACAAAGAGATCCAGACTGTGGAGCGTAGACTATCCATGGGAGATCTAGTAGTGCCTGATTGTATGACTGACAGCACTAACACAGGCCAACGATTGTACCTGTGGATGACTTGCCTCCCCTCTTATCACCTAAGCAAACTGTAAACCGTTCTAAACGCCAAAACCCCCGAGCTAATGTCAGAGTTCACTCCCCGCCTGTCTATGATGAGCCGCCAACAAAAAGGAAAAGAGGAGGTGGAAGATTAGCTATGAACCCAACTGACACTAACACACAAGAGGTTGTAACAGCCCCCATACCCTTTATGGACATATTACTACCAAAAATGGAGCAGTCCTTCACCCGCTTACTACAGCCCCTTTAGGATAGATTAAGTAAAATAGAGGCAATCCTGGAGACTTTGAATTTAAATATAATAAGCACCAATGGTCGTAGTCTGGCTGGGGCTGTGGCTATGGTGACACCCCTGCCCCCAGAGACTAGTGTTATACCTCATTATTCTTCAACCATATGGGACAGTGGGAGACTTGATAGTGAGGCCCTTAGCCTAAGAGGTCCTCAACTAGGGGACATGAGGGCCGGCAAAGCTGCGAATCATTTTCAACCTTTAAATCTGCAAGATACTCACCTCCCACACCAACCTCTTCATTCACAGGGGGCCTAGCTCACTTTTACCATCTATCCATACGACAGCGACACGCCCTAGAGACTGTGACATTGAAGTGTCAAATGCAATAAACATATATTGTGACTCTAGATTGGACTTTCCCCCTACTGCCTGCCCCTATGTTATAATCCTTGCGAACGTTCCTAAGTTAGCGGCCACTCAGGTAGAAACCACGGACCAGCTTTTTGCCAAATCATGTCACTGGATCAGTAAACATGGGGGGGGGGTAGAGGGGAGCGATTACCATGTATTCTAATGGCAAGACGGGTGGCATGGGTAGGGAAGAAGACCTTCCAGGGGGATTGAGTGGTTGTTAATTTTAATTCACACCATCTGGTTTACCAACTGCTTGGGCGTTTACCTGATACAGCTATTCAACAAACCCAGATGTTTGCATTGCCTCTTGGTTTCTATAGACCGGAAAGACCCTTTAACACGGCCTAACCATACTCAATCTTACATGGAAAAAAAAATATCATGATATCCCTCATCGCGCCCCAGGTTGCCCTCTTACTGACCTCCCTACTAACAACCACTTTAGCCCCCTAATAGATGTGGGTGGGTGTGATTGACAGGGAGGGGCGGGACCAATATTAATCTACTTCAAAGTTCCAGGGACCTGGGGCCCAATTTCCCTAAATCTTCTGCAGCAACTTCCAACAATATGGCCACTTCTATCGAACATGTCAAACTAGTCTCCTGGAATATTGCCGGACTAAAGTCCAAAATGTTTAATCCAGATTGGTTAGCAATCATTAATAAATACGAACTGGTCTGTCTCCAGGAAACATGGGAAATAGGTCCAATCTATCTAGACGGCTATCGCTCTTTCTATACTCCAGCCCGCCCTTCTGCTTCTGGAAGTGCCAAGGGAGGTATTCTAACCTAGTTAAAAAAAAACCTAAAAATTAGCAGTCCTATCCTATTTGAATGTCTCTCCCTACTATCAATTCCTTTATTTAAAAGAAGTAAGTGATGATACTAATCTACTAATTAAATATTATAGTAACCACTTTAAGGGGAATATGAAAGAGATTGCAGATAGGTTGGAAAGAGACGCTAATACTTTTTTTAAGAGTCTTAAGCAGCCCTCAACAATTCTGTGGGTAGGTGACTTTAACGCACATTGCTGTACCTTACCATATAAAACAGCATGCGGTATTTTTAATGACCTAGGTGACTCAACTCCCCACTTTGTACAGAACGCCTATGGTGATCCTCTGAATAGATTAATCTTTATTAATGATTTGGAAATCATGAACCCCATTGATCCTATTTCTGGTTTTCCCCAGCACAGCTTTGGAGCATCCAGCCAGGGTTCAACTCTAGACTATCTATTGATTTCTTCATCTCTGAGTAAATCTACCTTTAACACTGCAGTCATGCCATATGGATTTAGTGACCATCACGCTATAATTGCTAATCTGGTATGGGGAGGAAGTCCTCTGGAGCATTAAAGACACATTAACCCAGAGATAGCAAGGACAAATTAGATAATTCTACAATTGGAAATGATAGATAAAGGGAAACTTATTAGAAAGGCGGTCTGTAATAGTCTTGATGACATTATGATCTGTCTAGCAGTTACCCCTGACCCAATGTCAACAATGACAGCCTTTGAGAGGATAGTATCAGAGGCAAAAAAGCTACTAACAAGGGAGAGAAGAACCCTTAATATTTCAGGTCCTAAATGGTTCGACCAGTCCTGCACGAAGGCCCTTTCAAACTTACATCAAGCTCTAAGATCTACCCCAAGATAGCACTGGTCAAGACCCTACTGCACTGCTTCTCTGAGGCCAGGAAGCAAAGAACTAATACCCTCAAGGAAGATACTTGGGGGAAACTCCATCAAGCGGCTCTCTCAAAAAACCCTAGGGATTTTTGAAGAGTCATTAATGCCCCATTTCTTAAATCTCCTGAAGATCCGGGTATCGCGTGTCATGTGGACGAGGATTCTTATATCACACATTTTTCCTCTATATTTAATTCTCATATAGAGGGATTCAGCTAGTCAGTTATCATCAAATAGTCACTCTATACATTTGCCTTTGTCTTTTAACCTTCAAGAAATTAGATTGGCCCTTTCACAGTCCTCTACCAACAGAGCCTCTGGTTCGGATGGCACTCCAATAGATTTTATCCAGGAGCACCCAGACTTGTGGGGGCCGGTGCTCAATGATGTTTTTAATGTAATTACCACAGTGGGTCCACCTGAATCGTGGAAGATGTCTATTATCGTGCCAATTTATAAGAAAGTAGACGAAGCCCAGCCAAAAAACTATCGCCCAATTTCCCTGCTAGATAGCACTGCCAAAATGATGGGTCGCGTTATACTCAACAGACTTGAGGAATGGGCCACTGACAACAACATAATGAGCCCGGTACAATACGGGTTCAAAAAGGGGAGTGGCACTCAAGATCAAAGCCTCAACCTGACCTTATTAATGGCCAAGTATACCAAGGTGAAGCAGGAGAAATTGTACCTGGCATTCATGGACCTTTAAGCAGCATTCGACTGCGTAGCCCACCACCACCTCTGGTAAATAATGGCAGAAATGGGTATTGACGAAGCGATACCCACCTTTATAAGACAACTTTATTCTTCTGCATCAGTATCTGTGGAAATCAGGGTGAGTGCTCTAGGTCATTCCCAATTTTGAAGGGAGTGCGCCAGGGGTGTGTTCTTGCCCCATTCATTTTTTCCATCTATACAAATGGGGTAGAAACAGCCCTGTTGAGCTCTACCCCAGACGTCCCATTGATTAAGAACATGCACACCCCAATTCTGCTATACGCAGATGATGCTGGTCTGATTGCCCGTACTGGCCGACCCCTACAACAACTATTGGGTACATATGTAAACTACATGAACAGTCTAGGCTTAAAAACAAACGAGACAAAGTCTCTTGTCTTAATAACCGGACTTAGAGCGAGGAGGGTCCCACACTTCTACATAGAAGGTTGTGAATTAGCCCATACAGATACTTTCTCGTATCTCGGAATAACCTTTGAAAGATAACTTTCTTGGTCTAATATGATCAAAACTAGGGGCCTAGCACTAGAGAAAAGTATAATAGCACTCAATTCCTTTACAAAGAAATTAGCTGCGAAGCCCCTTGAGATGATCAAAAAGGTTTACTCTACCAAGTCAATATCAGTGGCAACCTACGGAACAGGAATCTGGGGATATACTAACACCCATTCTCTCCAGACTATCGAAAATTCTTTCTGGAAGAGACTTATTGCCCTCCCAGTTAGCTGTTTCAATTTTGTATGTCATGTCGAGTTAGATGTCCCGTATATAGATGACATAATTAGGCTGGCACCCATATTGTTGTAGCTCTCTATCTGGAGAAGAACTTCAGTAAAATGTACACAGAGACTAATAGAAGACTGTAAGACGCCCTAAGAAACCCATGGTTTTTATACATTAAAAACAGTCCCACCTCCCTTGGTTTAGGTTGTTTATTTTCTTCTCCTTTAAACTGCACTACAGTATCAAAAAAAGAAATAAAAATATTATTTTTTAACCAAAGGGCTTTGGAGCGTTCTAAATTAAATTCCTCAAAAGCATCTCTAAAACTATGTCTCGAGCGCCCTATTGAACAGGATGGCGCCCCGGGATATTTATCACTTGTGACTAATTTGTACCATCGATTTTATTTTGGTACGGTTTCGTCTTAACCTTATTCCTTCTGTGTTCCCCTATCTGGCTGGCACCTATTCCTTAGCCGAATGGCCGCCCTGTCCCTGTGATGGTTCCTTCCCCCAATCAAATTTACATATTGTATTCTTTTGTAAATTTTATAAAGCGCACTGCAAAATATTAATTTGGCCGCTAATGTGTAAATATTATTTTCCTCAATGTTCCAGCTTTGTATTTTTTACAATAACTACCCAATTAATTAGTATGTTATATTGTGGTTTATATCTACTTCTTTCATGGAAGACTAGGTGGCTGGACCACTCTGTTCCATGAATCACGTTATATGTATTTTAATCCTGTTTGTAAAATCTAATGTCTGTCATCAAATTACTGTTACTACTTTTATCATGAAAGCTGTATTTTTCTCCTTTTAACTGTATATTGTGCATTTTGTACTTTTATGATCTTAAAAAAAATTAAGTATCCAATAAAGTGATCTGACTGACTGACTAGTGGAAATAAGATATTGGTGAATTATCTACATTTATTAGCTACAGAGAAAATGTGTGTGTGTTTATGCAACCCAGTGAATTTATTAAGTTGGCTATTATTTTAGGCCTAGCGTGTCTTATTCTAACTTTGTGTGATTTATTCTAGCCTAACTGTATTTCAGTGCATGTACACAATGCAGTTGACATTTGATTTGTGCTTAACCTTCAGTGTGGAATGTTTTTGCTGTATTTTGTCCTCACTGCAGGTGTGGATAAAGCCATATTATTTAGCATAGAAGAGTTATTGTTTTGTTCGTTTGTGAGGTGTGAAAGTACAAAGTAGCACAAAAGAAATGTGGTAACAAGCACAGGGATGAGTTCCCATGGAGGAAAATAAGATTGGCCTAGGACAAAGAGGATTGCTTATTTGTGTGAGAAGAGAGCTGGAAGAATCAAGCCTGGTCGATGGAAAAGTACTCGCGGAAAGGTCACGTGGAACATGTTCTATTGGAATGCAGTTGATATTGCTTTTAGATACTTAGGAGAGGCAGACACCTTTGAGACTTTATAGGGTTCAGACCTATGCATGTGTGGCTTCATGCAACTTGACCCATGCTTGAAGTACTTCTACTGCTACCTTTCTTTCCTTTTGTCTGATATTGGTTTCGAACCTGAAGATCATCTGTTAGAATAGGGGTTCCTTGCTAGGATAGTGTAGGAAAAGGTTGGATTAATGCTGCTTGCTGAAACTCAATTAATGCAATTTGATTTAACTTTCTTTTTCTTAATTGTTTATTTTGTAATAATTGAACTGGTCATATTTTCTCTTCTGTATCAAGCTCATCTCTTCAGGAGATTTGGACACATTTTTACTAATTTTGTATTTTTAAATGCTCATGCTAAGAGTAGTTTATGTGAGCTTATTTTTGAATATGTAAAAAATCCCACAATTGTTTTTCTCCAGTTGTGGACTGGGTTATTGTGCGGCGTACTGAGTTACATATTGAAACTTAAAGATTTAAAATAGTTCTCCCTTTTGCCTCTCATATACTCAAAGATCCATGGGTAGCAGAAAGTAGATGGGCTCAGATTTTCTCAGTTGGGAGTAAGCTTCAGAACTATGAACAGTAATTTCATTCAACACAATAACCCCTGCAACTACGTCCTCTTTGCTTGACAATACATTGCAGAGACATTACTGGAATTATACAACCACAGTTTTAGTAAACCTTCCTCCACTCAGGTGGAAATCAACTTGAGACATAATTTTCTTAACATTTCTCATCATAATTATCACCAGAAACCATTTGTTTTGTTCACCGCTTGGATTCTCTATGGAGGCAACTACTTGCAGGATTCTAGGCTTCACTTGCTACCTGTGCTAACATTCTATGGTCGGCCTTTGCCCTAACTGGGCTGCGAGCATTTTGCCCTTGCTACGGCCACCCCAAATGTCCTTGCGGTCTCCTTAAGGTTGCCCTGCTTTTTTGCATCCCAAGGCCTACAAATAAGGAATGACTACACCATCAGGCCACCCTTGACCATTATTTTGTTGTGGGCAGACTATCGTGCTTTCTGCCAGTGCCAGACCTGTAACACACGCTCTCCTGTTCCTGGTATGGGTGTGTGGGATTTCCTTCCAGGTGGTGATTTTAATGGCCTTTACTGCCACCACTGCTCTTTAACTTCCCGCTACCATGTCTTCAATGTCCTTATAGGGCAGCTCGACTAGAGTGCTGGCCTTTGTTGGACCCTTCTTCACACCCTTTGACTTTGCCCTTGCCTGCCTCGTAGGTTTCATTTTTTGGAATTCTGCTTCATTTTTGCTGGCTTCTCTCCCTTCTCCTCTCCTGAAAAAAGGGGGGAACAACAGTTTTTGGCCTGTCGGGCACTCAGCGGGATAATACCTCTGTCCTCTCCCTTTACCACTGCTCTCCTGCAGTCTTCGCCAGAAAAGCCAAAACTGCTGCTCAATCTTTACTGTACCAGTGGTCACCTGTACAATGTGTGTTTTTTTACCTTTGTTGTTTAGAGGGGAGTTTACAGAGGTATTTTTGGAAACCTTCCCCTGGAATTGTCCCTAAATAGATTTAGAAATGACTGAATGAAGACTGAATATTTAAAAAGAACACCTGATGCATAAATGCCAATAATGTCAGGGACTGTCTGGGAGTATGTCTGAAACACAGTCATGGACTTGGGCAAGGACTGGGGACTGGGTAGAAAATATAAGCAGAAAGAGGAGTACAGTGCTGCCCAGGATCACATAGGAAGTCAGAGAAGAAAAGGGATTGTTGTAATTTGCATGTTCCTCAATGTCTTGTAATGGAATCTTGTTGTTGTCCTAGTGACAGAATGTGCATCTCATGATTCTGAATGAGATGGACGTTCTGGCAGAGGAGACGTTGGTGAGAAGACCTGTTAAGAGACCTGTCGGTGGTAAAAGTCATTAAAGCTTCATGAGAATCATCACTTCGTCTGGATTTATTACTGGCGACGAGTTGCTTGATTGGGGACAAGCCACTACCACCGATTCCCCTGCGAACCCATTTGGATTTGGACTTCAAACTTCGAGGCTATTTCGAGGCCACTACGAGGCTACGTTCAGCTGTTGGTTTCGATTTATTTGGATTTACAAAGGATATTGCAAGGATATTACAGCGATTTTACAGCGATTCGGTTTTTTTTGGGAGTGGTGAACCGTTGCTCACTTACGCGTTTGAAGTTTCGCGAGCACATACGCGCGCCGCTGGCTCCATGACAACGATCCTCTCAGGGCTCTTCCATGCGCGCTGACTCCATGGTAGCAAGTGCTGCTTCAACAACGCCGTGGATTGTTACAGAGTGACGCTGACGCTCGCGTTACGTTACGCATTAAACGTGGCGGCCATCTTAGATTGGGCTATGTTTATACATTGCGCCAGTAAGCGTGGCAGCCATTTTGGATTGGGCAACTAATTTAACATCGCGTTTAGCGATTTTCTTGATTCTTTCTTCAGAAACTGGTTTCTGGTTGGTGAACAACATCTAAGGTGAGACAATTCATTTGACTTTTGAGTGTAAACATTTTAAATACCTCATCAAATAAAGAATGGCAGCTTCCACCAGCATGTCTCAACCACCAGCATTTTTATCAGACAAGGGGGAACCGCTTCTTCCTTGGAAAAGATGGAGAAATCTTTTTGACTCTTATTTAGTGGCCATTGGGGGAGAAAAGTTTTCTGCTGTACGAAAACAAGCAATACTATTGCATAATTTAGGTGTTGAAGGCAGAAACACGTATGACAGTATGGATCCTCTAACTATTGGTAATGGGGACGGAGAACCATCAGATGTTTATGAAATGTCCATGACTATGTTAGAACAATATTTTGGTCCACGGATTAATGTGGTTTTGGAACGTCATAGGTTCTTCACAAGAGTTCAGGGTCCTACTGAAAAAGTTGGTACTTATGTAGCTTCTTTAAAAACTTTAGCACGTACATGTGACTTTGGAGAGTTGTCAGATTCCTTGGTAAGGGATCAACTCGTCAGATGTACCAATAGCTCAAGGGTACAAGGGAAGTTACTGTCTAAAAACCCCTCACTAACTGAAGCTATCGCAATTGTGGAAGGAGTAGAGAATACATCCTCGTGGGTGAAGGAGATCAGGAAAGACAAAGAGGATATTGATCAAACCCACAGTGATAATGTGAAAAGACCCCAAGGAAGTGTGCACTCTATGTCAGAGTATGATGATGAGAATGTTTTTTCTGATGGCATTGCCAAAGTGTCGTCAGGATCAAAGAATAAGAGTACTCTCAAGAACACTCATGCACATACTGCTGGCAATAGAGAGAAGGATACTCAAGTGCGGAGTGAGCGTGATCCTCGCCAACAGGGTACTTTTGATAGGGAGGTGAAGAATAGCATTGATGTTAAGAGGGTACGCTGTTACAGATGTGGGAGTTTCTCGCATTCCTCAAATTTTCCTAATTGTTATGCCAGAGACTCAGTATGTTTGAATTGTGGGGTTAAGGGACATTATGCCAGGGTTTGTAAGTCTGCAAGGAAAAGTCACAATGCGGAAAGTTCTTCTGACAAGATTCGTACTTTGGTTATATCAAATATTTCAGTGGTAGAAGGCAAAGTAGATTCCGGGAAGGTGATTATGCCTTTTTGTGACATTTTGGTGGATAATAACAATTTCACTGTCATGGCTGACTCTGGCTCTCCATTCACACTAATTGGTAACAAAATCTGGGATGAGGTAGTTGGGTTGGAAAGTGTAGTGTTGCAACCTCCAGATATTGCTCCTTTTAGTTATGGGGGTTCTCGAGTGGACATTGTGGGTTATACTACTGCTAGGATCATTTTTAAACAGAAAGAGATAACAGGAAAAGTGTACATTGCGGTGAGGGGGGATAATTTACTTGGATGGAGGCATCAACGTGATTTGGGAATAATTTTGAATCCCAATGCTTCCAATCCGAAAAACCAAGTCATGTTATTGGATGAAATGTGCTCATGTGGGAAGATTGCGTCAATTGGTGCTGGGGATGTCAATGAGGAGTTGGTCAAGGACTTTCCGGATGTGTTTACTGATGCTTTAGGATGTTTGATTGGTTTTGAGCACAGAATTATTTTGAAAAATAAGGCCAGACCTTGTGTACATAAAGTGCGCAGGGTACCGAACCTGATGATGGAGCCGTTAAAGTTAGAGTTGAAGAGGTTACTGGGTTTGGGGGTGATTGAAGAGATCGAGGCATCAGAGTGGTTGTCTCCGATAGTTTTAGCACCCAAGGATGGTGGGTCTGCTGTGAGGATGTGTGTTGACTTGCGTGGGTTAAATGAATGGATTTGGGTGGATCGACAGCCTTTGCCAAACATATCTGAGTGTATTAGTTTGTTGAAGGGGGCAAAGATTTTTAGTGTGTTGGACTTGTCGTCTGCGTACCATCAAATTAAGCTTCATGAAAGCTCGAGACATCTAACATCTTTTGTTACTCCTTTAGGAGCTTACCGATTTTTGCGAATGCCTTTTGGGCTAGCTTCGGCAGCAGCATGTTTTCAGAGGATTATGAAGATGGTGCTAGGAGATCTTCCCAATGTCTTGTTTTTTCAGGACGATATTTTGGTCTACGGGAAATGTAGAAGTGAGCATGAAAAAATGTTGAGGTTGGTATTGAGTAAGCTGAGGGATAGAGGTCTCACCCTCAAGAAGGAAAAGTGTAGAGTTGGATTGAATTCGGTAACATATCTAGGTCATGTCATTTCTGGTGATGGCATACAACCAAAGTTTAAGTTGGCAGAGAGTATAATGAAGGCTCCTGCTCCAGAGAACAAGGAGCAGGTCAGGTCTTTTCTTGGTATGGCGGAGTTTTACTCCAAATTTGTGAAAGGGTTTGCCAGTGTAGTGGAACCGATTAGGGTTTTGTTAAAGAAGGGAGCGCATTTTGTTTGGTCACCGGAGTGTGAGAAGTCTTTTGAGTTGGTTAAGTCAGAGATTGGAGCCATGCCAACTTTGGGGCATTTTGATGCAAGGTTAAAGACCATTCTTACGACTGATGCCAGTCTTAAGGGTTTGGGGGCGGTGCTTTCGCAGGTGGAGAATGGGGAGGAGAAAGTTGTGGCATTTGCTTCCAGAGCCCTTAGGGATGCAGAGGTTAATTATTCGTGTATTGAAAGAGAGGCGTTGAGTGTATATTGGGCGATACCCCATTTTAAGTTTTACTTGTGGGGGATTCCGTTTGAGGTGAAGTGTGATCATCGTCCTCTTGTTCAAATATACTCTAGTCACCACAGTGATCATTTGACTCCCAGACTTAAGAGGTGGAGTGAAGGACTACAAGAATTCAATTTTCGTGTTCATTACATACCTGGTTTGAACAACAAGTCAGCTGATTGTCTGTCTAGACTACCGGTAGGTGGGAATGAGGTCTGGGAGGAGCCACCATGTGTGAATTGGGTGATGGAGGAGGCGATTTCTGAGGATGAGTGGTCGTCTGGTGCTGCTCAAGATGAAGTTTTTCTGCTTTTGAGGGGGATTGTAGCTAGAGGTTGGCCTAATTTTCAAGATCTTGATCCAGTTTTAAAGCCATTTTGGTGTGTTAGGGATGATTTGACTTTTTGTGAGGACAAGTTATTGAGGGGTGATAGGTTGGTTCCGCCTGTTACTCTCAGAGATAAAGTAATCAACTTGGCTCATGAGGGGCATCTTGGTAGGAGTCTCACGAAAGGGAGAGTCAGGGAAAGGTATTGGTGGCCAGGGATGGATAGCATGGTGGAGTCTGTGGTGAAAGATTGTCATTTGTGTGCTAACAATGACAAGTCTCATGTGACCAACCAAGTTCCCTTGTCACCAGTGGAAGTTCCAGATGCGGTTTGGACTAAATTGGGGTTGGATATCATGGGTCCTTTGGAGTTGATGCCATACCAGGAGAGGTTTGTTGTATTGTTGGTGGACTATACCTCTAAATGGGTGGTCACTAAGTGCATGGGCACTGTGAATTCCAAGACGGTGATTGAGTTTCTGAAGGATGTTTTTGTTTCAGAAGGTGTGCCTAAGTACCTGGTGACAGATAATGGGGTACAATTTGTCTCGCAGGAGATGCAAGATTTTCTTGTGGGTTTAGGTATTGTGCATCAAAAGACTGCGTTATATTCCCCACAAGCGAATGGTCTCACGGAAAGGATGAATAGGGTGGTCAAAAGTTGTGTCCAGAGGGCTTTGGATACCAAGGTTCCTTTGGGAGAGGTGTTGAGAGAAACTTGGTGGGCGCATCGTACAGCTCCCAATGTGATTTCTCAAAAGTCTCCTTTTGAGGCGTTGAGAGGAAGATTGGCGAGTTCTAAGTTAAATCCTGTTTGGCTTCCAAGGTGGGTGAGCAAGGGTGTGAGTGCGGAAGAGAAAAAAACTAAGCTTCTTGAGTATCAAAGAAGATACAAATTACGTTATGATGACAAAAGATCTGTGAAGGTGAAGGTGTGGAATGTGGGTGATAAAGTTTGGGTGAAGAAGGTGAAACATTGCCTTAAAGGGTTGACAAATTTTTCTGGTCCTTTTGTCATCACGGGGATTAAGAAAAATGTTGTTACTTTGAATAATGGTTGTACTTGGAGTATGTCAAGGTTGGTTAAGTTCGATGGTATGAATCAGGGTACAGCCAGTGTTCCTAGTTGTGTTCCAGAGGGTAAGGATGGTTGTGTTGCTAGATCATGTAGACAGAAATTCATACCTTCAAAATATGAGGATTATGTTTTATATTAACATCTATTACCTCAAATGTTTTAAGTCCTGGGATTGTGTGGGACTGTGGGTATGTTGTTTCTTCTGCAAAAAGTTGTATAATTTATTTTGTTTTAGTTTTGTTTTGTTGTAAGGGGGATGTGTTGTAATTTGCATGTTCCTCAATGTCTTGTAATGGAATCTTGTTGTTGTCCTAGTGACAGAATGTGCATCTCATGATTCTGAATGAGATGGACATTCTGGCAGAGGAGACGTTGGTGAGAAGACCTGTTAAGAGACCTGTCGGTGGTAAAAGTCATTAAAGCTTCATGAGAATCATCACTTCGTCTGGATTTATTACGGATCCAAAGGGGAAGCCTGCACAAGTGAACAAGATGGCTAAGACTCAGAAAGGATGGGAACTCACAAGGCAATTTAGAGTTCAGTATAAATAAACCCATGACGGACTTTCAAGACATATACTTTCCTCACCCACAGTTGCTGTTACAGATACTGACTGCACATACCCACATATAGGCTATGTATGCATGGGCAAAGTCTGTGGAGCTGATACCTATGGTGAAGTTATAAATGTAACTCAAAGACAATACTCACAGTGAACAAGAAACACCACCTAGTTTGTCAGCTGTGCCCACATAGCCTGGTGATCAAACAGGAATATGCAAGGCAGTAACAAAAAGGGTGTGGAACTAAACACAAGCACAATAGACAAGGAGCTATCAAGGAGGAGTGCTTAACAGGAAAGGAAGGAAAATCACAGCGCACACTTGGCAGAAAGCAAGTAACAAAGTAATAGAAGCAAGACAGCAGGAATAGAAAGACAGCAAACTAGGAACTGGAACCAAGGAAGTGGGAAGAAAGGCAGAGACTGGAAAAGGATATGCAGAAGGGGGAGGCTACAAGGGTATACCAGAAGAGTGCTGGTTCAGGAATCAAGAAAACAAAGTAGCACTGAAGGCAGTGCTGGAGCAGGAACTAGAATTGAGCAAAAGCTCAAGGGCCGAGGTAGCACTGCAGGCAGTGCTAGTTCAGAACAGGGAATTACTACAGCACCTCAGGAACAAAGAATAACTAAAGCTCAGAAAACCCTGGAATCAAGGATATCAAAAGTTCAAGAAACAAGGGTCGGTGTCAATGTTACACAGCTACAATGACCAACCCTGGACTGAAAGGAGCTGTGGCTTACAAGTGCTCACAGCAATCATATGCATCAGGTGTGAGTAGGCTAGCAGTAGCCAGCTAGAGGTAAACTGTATTCCTCCACCCTTCCTTGACCTGAAGGGGAGGAGACTAAGCAGTGATCAGGAAATTCTAGGTAATAGAGTTTCAGGAATGAGCAGGCTGGCTTCAAGCATGAGCAGGCAGGCTTTCACAAAACCCAGCATGGTTTGGGAATGGATGGACATTTCAAGTAGAGTCCAAATGGCTGGAAGTCAGTATGTGCATGAAGGGGAGGGTCCAGAAGCATATTATAACAGTGAAAAGTCCCACAATTCAGCCCCCTGGAGGAGGGCACGAGAGTGCAGAGAGCGAATCGTGACAAATAATGTAAAGCTGAAATACTACAATTGTGAAATGATTCACATTGAAAACGTGTTTGTTTACAAAAATTGTCAACATCTATAACTAAACTTTGAATTTGGATTATTTTCAGGGACTTAGTTCGTATTATTCTCAGGATGGGGCAAGGACTGGAAGTAGTTTTTAGGGTTTTTTTAAGCTTAAGTCAAAGGCTAGGTTTAGGCACAGGGTTAGAGTAAGCGTTAGGCATAGTGCCAAGGTTGGTTTTAGGCTTAGGTTTAGCTTCAGGTATAGGGTAACAATTTGTCTTGGTTTTAGTGTTGGGTCATTGATTTTTTTGTTCTCCATTTTTGATGGTTTTGATCTTTTCAAAAATATAGTCCGAACCGTTGTAATCATGATTTTCATTTTGGGAAGTAGACTTCAATGTAATTCATTTTTTAATCTTCAGTGTGAAACTCAAGTGACTTTTTTGTTTAGAAATGGACAATAATAAGTAACAATTAATACTGCACCACTTATCTTTTTTTCCCAGCCATTTAAATTCTGTTTTCCAGGAGAAAATCTTTCAACTCTCTGCTCTCTCTATTGTTCATGAAATTATGTGAACTTGCTTTGAAAACTAATGTGCACCACTCCAATACTTTCTTTTTTTAAACCCTTTATTTACATAATTTTTATATAATGGAAACAGTGGAAAAAAGGGAGAGAGGAGGTTCCAGAGCGGTTGCTGTGCCAGGGGAAGAAGGGGAAAGGCAACAAAAGAGACAGTATCATCACACTGGCAATCAAAACAATATAGTGTCACACAGCACTACTACAGAAAGGACCATCAATCATGTAGGTCTTTGGCACACAGGGTTGTATGACCAGAAACACATCATAGTGGTTCATACATTCCTCTCTTCGGATCTGCTTTTTGATTACGCTAGTCCGCCTAGATGGGTTTGTTGTAGAATGTTTGGCATGGTGATGGTTGGATTCACCATTGCCCTGTTCCTCCTAATAAAAGTCTTATAAGGCAGCCAAATGCTTTTGAATTTATATATTCTGTCTGTGACTATCACAGTCAAGCATTCCATGGCATATATGTGCCACACCTTGGACCACCATAGGTTGAGCCTCAGTGGGTGGGTATTCTTCCAGGTGTGAGCTTTTGTTAATTTTGCCACCAGGAGATAAAAAGTGAGTAATTTTTCCCTAGGGGTAGTACATGTATAAACTGAGTCTTCTCCAGCCTCTTCCAACAAAAGAACCAGTGGGTCCATCGGCAGAGTCAGCGAACAAATCTGGCGGATAAAGAGGAGCACCGCCACCTAGAAGTAATTAACTTGTATGTAATGCCACCACATGTGTAGGTAGGTGCTCCTGGTTCCACAACAGAGGTCGGGAGTCCTAACTATGGTATGCAGTCAGACCCGGGTGACCTACCATCTCGTAAGGAGTTTGTACAAACTGGCCTTATGTGTAAACAGATGGAGGTCTTGGCTGTGCACGCCTAGAGCCACTGCCAAGTATTGTCGTTTATAGTGGTGCCTATATCCTGGTCCCATTGTGACTAGTATGGGTGTTGCCACGGCTGAAACAGGCCACATAAAGCGGAATTATGGCGGGTAATTCCTTCCTTAGTGGACCTCTGTGCAAAGAGTTGTTCAAGAGATGTTTTGGCTCTACTGCCCTTGTCCTTCACAGAGGATGTGTTTGCCCAGTAGAGGAGTTGGTTGTGGTGAAACTGGCTGTGGTGGTCATATGGAAGCACTCCCTGCATGTATGCCTGTCTAACATTACCCCGTCCTGATATGTCACTCAGAAGTGGGCCCCCCCTCCCCAATATGCAAAGTGGTATCCAGCATACCCAGCACAGACTCCAGGATTTGTATAATAGGGGAAAGTGGTGAGGGATATGTGCTGGCTGACTGGTAACAATTAATTCTATCCAGTGTCTTAACAGAGTCACGGTGGCGTACAGTGTGTTTTGTGGGGGCAGGAAATGATCTCTGGCCCGCATCCACATGAAATGATGTAAAGGGATAGTAGAGCACCCCTGTTCCATTAGCATCCAAGGCTTGATGTAGGGGAGGTGATGCTTATCCACAGCAGGTTGTAGTTTGGAGGCATGTATGTAGTTTTCTATATTGGGTAACCCAAGCCCCTGTCCCACATTTTCTTATAAATAGTTGCTTTTAGTATTCAGGCGTGAAGTTATGCCATACAAATTGGAGTAACTGTATTTAAATGTGCTGCATAGTGTCAGAGGGGATCCAGATTGGCAAAGTGTGCATCACATACAATAGTCGGGGCAGGTAATTCATCTTCACTGCATTACTGCAACCTGCGACCCAGCCAAGATATCGCCAGCCCACCCCAGTGGTAGAGATCTTTGGATAGACCCTCCAGTACAGGAGGAATGTTATGTTCTTAAACTGTGCGGGTAGAGTTGGTCAAGGAAATCCTTAAGTAACTCAGGGAGGCAGCCTCCCATGTCAAGCCAGACTTAGGGAGCAGTGACCAAGTCCTATGAGTGGAAGTCCCAATCCTTCTAACCAAAGCGATATATATCAATAAACACAAGATCAAGAAGATCACGTAGAGTCTGTTCCCGATCCCGCGTCAGTGCCGCTGTCACGCTGTGAGGTGAAGCAGCGGCTTTTTTTTATCGCCGTATGTACAAGTTGCCTCTAACTGCAGCTAGCAGCACTTTTCCGGCATAAACATGAATGTCTAAGATCGCCACTTCTGTTAGCAGGACTTAATGAAAATTGGTGCAAACACTTGGGGGTATGTGTACAAGAACTGCCTCTAACTAGCGTTTGGGTTAGTTAGCAGCAGTTTTCTTAACGTGGCCTAGCACCAAAACTATCGCCCTGTTAGCGATGTATTCACAATACGTCGCTACATGGCGATAGTAAAAGCTAGCCACGGTGAAAACTGCTGCTAACACTAGTGTCAAGGCAATAAAAATGTTGAAGTTAGCGAGAGAAAAGTGACAAAAGGCCCATTAGCAGCAAAAAACTCACGTTAGTCGGCCCAACGTAACTCTTTTTGCCCCTAGAGGCAAAAATAGCGTAGAAGTCATCCTCCAAATGAGAAATAAGCAATAAAACCAATGGAATGCAGAATAGAGCAGCCAGGGCCAAGTGCTGCACAGATCAACAACCCCCCAACAGCCAGGATTCCAGCCGGAGTCCCAGGGGAGGAGGAAATAGAGATTCTGGGCTAGAGCTATGAAACGAGGTGCATTGCTGGGAAAAACGATTGATGGATCACTTTTCATAGCGCCCTCCTTGACACACCATGGCAGCCAAAACCTTGACAGCGGGGACAGTCCCCGGGGCCCAGAGGCCTCGCTGGGCATGCGTCTGTGACCTGGAGTAGGAGGCAGAGGTGCTGTAGATTTGCTGTGCGGTAGACATTGAGGCATCGGGAATAGCCCTCACCTGGTGGTGAAGTCTGGCAGGTCGCAAGGAGACCTGTGTGAGAAGACCGCCTGGGGCACCTTGGAGCTGTGAATAGTAGAGACACTCCTGCGCACCAACATAGGGAGGTCTGCATCACATACCAGGCGCCACCACTACACCGGGGTGCACAGAGGAGATTACCAATGGTGGGCCCCACCTCTCTGCATCACAGGCTGGAAGATGTTGCGCAGGCCGCTCGCTGTGGAGGGTGAAGCCCCTGAGCTACGCCAAACGTGTGTGGCATGAGAGCTGCAACTTCATGCTTAAGGGGACCCTGTGGTATCACGTGCATTGTCAGCTTTCCCAGCGGACTTTGCAGTGACTGCTGTACCCAGGCTTGTGAAATCCCACCTGGCTGAGGCTCCTGCTGGCTGAGTCACAGATTTGGAGAGAGTGCAGCACATTGAGCACCGGTGTCAATGTCCAGGTGAGAAGAAGGTGGGATGCGTAGCACAGGCTGCCCTGTCGCAAGTTGGGCCCAGGCCTAGTGCTTGTGGGTGACGCACACTGTGCCCTTAGCAATCCCTGCGCTGCAGCTGACCTACATCACCGAGGGCAATACACAAGACGGGTGGGGGACTCCACTAACTGGCTGAAGTCACTGAGATCGGCCATTGGTGGCAGTGGGTGCCAGGGGCACAGGGACCAGTTCTGGCCCAGAATCTTGGGTATGCAGCTTTATCCGCCGTTACTCACTGAGAAACACGGAATCTGGTCGCCACTATTAGATCGGAAGAGGCAACCGGATGCTGCTACCTTTCCTCGCCCTCTGTTAGTTTGCTTTTGGGTGTACGGGGCACTAACCCTTAGTAGACTTCCTCTTTCCACAGCAGTGCGCTGTCTGGTTGCTGCTGCTGCTGTCCCCATCTGCTGCTGCTGGTTCCTCTGACCCGGAGGTCAGGTGTTCGAGTCCCTCCTCCACCCACAGTCTCCTCACTGAGCCTCATCCCTGGTGGTCCCTGGTGGTCCAGTGGTAGAGTGTCACTGCTCTGCAGCTTGACTGCCCTCCTGTCCCTCTTTTTGGCTGTTCCTATTCATCTTTCTGCTCTTCTCCGTTGCTTTTCTACCTTTGTATTTTATTATTTTTCCTTTGTTTGGACTTGTTTTTCCTGTGCTTTTTTCCAGTTCCTTTTTCCCTATCTTCTCCCTCGTTTCCGCTGCGATCCCCCATTTCCTCACCCCTCCAATGTCCTTTCCTGCATTTCCCACCTCCCAGCTGTCCAGCCCCCTGCAGCACTGCCTAATGGTGGATGCTGTGCAGCAATGCACAGCGGGCGTGCCACTGGTGCCCTGAAGGCAAGCCTGTCTGCGTCCGTCCGCCCTGTACTGCACCCAGCACCCGTGTCCCTGTCTCTCGCACACTCCACCACTGCGACACCAGCACCCTCCTCGCCTTCAACCCTAGACCCCATGCTGCCTGCCATCTAGCATCACCGAAGAATACCCTTGCACTCTGCACCTGCTTAAACTGCAAATGAACCGCCTGCAACATCAGCACACCAGTGCTTCTTGCTGCCTAGCCGACCAACAGCGCACCCGACCGGCTCAACTGCATCAGCCTAAAGGTGTGGTCCCTCCACAATTACGCCACATAAATCTTCAGACATGCCTTTCTTCAAGTAAACCTGGTCCAACCTCCACTCCATCATCATCGCCATCCTTGACAGCTACAAATTCACCCGCAAAGACCACCCCGACCGTCCAGGAGGAGGCATTGCCATCATCTACAAAAGCACACTTTGATTGACCACGAACTCTAATGACCCAACAGCGACCATGGAACACCTCCACTTCCAGATCAGGACAAACCCCAACACCATCCTCCGCAGCACCCTCGTCTACAGGCCCCCTGGGCCATGAAACCCTATTCACCAATGCCATTGTAGACCTCATCGCACCCCAGGCTCTACCATCCACCGACTACATCCTACTCAGAGACCTCAAGTTCCACTTGGACAACCCTGGTGCCCAGAATACCACCCGCCACCTGGGGAACCTCACCAACATCGGACTCAAGCAGCTAGTCGCTGCACCAAACCACATAGCCGAACACACAGTCAAGCCCGTCTTCTCCGCCAGCGGGAACTTCAACTACATCCACACCACAGAATTCTCCTGGACCAACCATCATTGTATACATCACACCTTCACCACACCCACCATACACCACCATCATCATTGCCCCCCATTGCACGTGGATCAAGGCCACCGAAGAACTTCTAGTCAACACCCTCAGCACCACCACTCTGCCGTTACAAATGAACATTCAAAGAGCATCTAATGAAAAGACCAGCCCAAGCAAACAAATTATGTTTTACACCTAATACATTATGAACAAAAATTGGGTGCCCATCTAATGTTCACCTTTTACAAGTAATTGCCACCAAGTTCATTCTAACATTCACTTATGGCTTTGAACTTTTTAAGGGTAATGATGCAAATTTTCGGAATCTACAGCAATCCATTCTTTTTAAAGGCATTTTTCGAATCCTGCAATTCATCCCTCAGGCACAGGCTCGACTGGAATTCAGGTTATTCCATCAACTACCAGTTAGATTAGCAGCAATAATTAAATTGTGCCCCCTTTCCAACATAGAGTAAGACGTTTTCCACGCTTCGCTTCATTACACGGACCGAGACGTTTAAAATTACGATCAGAAGACAGTAGAGTTGTTTCCCTCGAGTCCCAGAATTCTCCAGAACCGGATTCATTCAGAGGCCCAGCGGATTCGTGGGGCAGATTTTCCAGTACATTTTCTCATACCTGTGCTCTCGTTCCCACCTTGTTTGAAGCCCACGTGCCCACACCCATCCCTCCAACATTTGTGGAGTGATTTTCCAATGGGACCAACCCCTTCCCCCTTGACCCTGTCCTGATGAAGACCCCGCTGTAAGGCATATATTAACCTACCAACCAGGGGTCGAAATTTCAGCATCTTTTATTTTTAGCCTGTTTGATCAACAGCGATCCGTCACTGTGTCAATGTCAAAAATCATTGGCTAGTTAATGTTTTGGTATATTGCAAATTTGTTGGGTTTTAGATATAAGCCGTGTTTTTTGTAAATAGTATATGTGTTGATTTACACTTCCTACTCACCTTTCTATCCTCACTTCTAAACAAATCACCCCCTGTCTTTCCTCTCTACTCTAGGGGCACTTTTGAAAACAATAGAATAATACTATTAACGTATATACGTCCAGTGTGATTAAATAACACCGTGTGTCAACCAAAATATGTGTTTTTGAATAATTGCCTTTGATTGATGTACTTTGTGTGTTTACTTATTGTTTACTGGGACCATTATTCCTATGTACCGGAGGATGAGAGCGGCACACCCAGATTCCCTAGCAACACTTTGTTGGTCAGAATGAAAGAATCAGCCCAAAAGCAAGAATGACTGGCCAAAGGTGCTCCAGCAAGCGTTAACTGCCCTCAATCTAAACAAAGGATGGGGTCAAACATCAGCTTTCCCGATTTCAAAGAAATCACTAACAAAACAGCCAAGCAGCAAGCTTGGTCACTTGATAAAGCCACGACGGCAAGGAAAAAACATGGATGGATGGTCTTATCATCATACAGCAACTGGGTTCCGCAGCCGTATCTTGTTAACCACATTTCTCCAACAATACATGACTCCCTTCTTATCATTCGACTGGGAGCTTTTTTCTTCAAAAGATCAGGTTCCACTGTGGAAACAAACCTGGCTGAACAATCTTTGTCGACTCGGCTGGATTACGGAAGAGACAGATCAACATTTTCTGTACATCTGCCCCGTCATTAGTCAACTGAGAGGACAATTCTTAGTTCCGGCTCTCCGGTCACTGCACATAAGTTCTTGCCGACCCTCCATGATGGCTTTGCTGAACAGCCAGTCGCTGCAGCTTTCTTGCAGGACAACAAAGTTTCTCCAACAAATAAACAAGTAGTTACAAATGCAGGAGGGGTAGAAGGAATTGTGCAAATTCTTTTAACAATCATGTTTTCGATGTACCTAAAGATATACTTCTGAGATAAGGGTGTTATTGAACACAAAGTTATTTTAACATTTTTATTTTTTAATTGCATAGTTTCATAATTGTTAACATGGCCAAAGATTAATTGTTGCATCTGTGACTGCACAGACTAAAATGCACTCAGAAAACACGGCACCCACGCAAAATGGTTTTAAAATTAGTAACTGTTTTTGACTAATTAAACAATGAAGACCTCAAGGGCATAATGTAATTTACATGCCCATCGATTCCACATAATTTAGAAACACCTAAGATTAACAATGGTGTGTAACTTCATCCGGTCACAGCAAGGGATGACGGTGTCTCTGGGTCTCCAGAGGAACTGTCTACCACACGACATGCCCGATCTGCCAGCCCAAGTCCGAGGACCCGAAAGTTGCCTTCCAACGGCAAGCAGTAGGAGTCCAGCAGCAGCTGGCAGATGAGGTGCAGGCGGGGATGGAGACCACGGGAGGCACCCTAGAGGGAGTACATAGGTGCCTCAGTCCCAATAATAATACTTCTGTGGCCCTGGCTGACATTGCTGGTGTCATGAGGCAGAGGCAAGAACAGCCTTGCCAATGTGAGGTTGCCTCTCAGCTGGGGACCATCAGCACCATCCTTGGCGTGCAAGCAGGACTCCTATATTGCAACAATAGGTGCCTTCCACAGAGACTTTGTTGCCCTGTCGACTAGCCATCAGGCCCTTGTCAACGCTGTGCTGCCTTCCTTGATGTCACAGTTAAATGCTGCCAGGGACAGGAGAGCCACGTCTTTTGCCCCTGATGTGTGAGTGCCTCAGATGCCTCACACACATACACCACAACTGTGCCTCAAATAAGGAGCTTACGGCAGGGGTTGTGTCCATGGCCTGTGTTGCTTGCATCAGATGGGCAGACAACGGTCTTGGAATGGCCTGGGGTTCTGCCATCAGCTGGTGTGCACACTCCTGATGTGACTTGGCCTTTAAAAATCCCTGTTGACCCCGCCTTCCTGCGTTCCAGGTACCGGCCGCCTTTTCCTTCTAGATACAAGTTGGCCATCTCCTTGTACAGCTTCGTGATGTGGCGGTAACACTCCAGTTTCATCTGGTGCTGCTTTGCTTCTTCAGCTGTCATGGCTGGGGAAGTAAAGGAAATATGTATCAGCTGAATGTGAAATTGTGCATGATGTCTGCAATAATAGGCTCACAGTTTCTGACCATTATATGTGGGAGGTCAGTCAAATTGAGAAAGAGATATAAAGAATATACCTTCTAAACATATATTTTTCCTAATAAAGCAGGACAAATGTTCACAAGTGCTTGTAAGATAGGTATATGATATAGTAGGGTCAACACAAATTCACTTATAACCATATCATTCCTGAGACTGAGTTGCAAGTATGGTGTTGTGGCCACATGGAATTGAACACATAGTCCACATATTAAAACTTTCGTGTTGGGATTGCAGCATGCAACTGGGTATTTTATTGGTCCTTAACCTATTTGCAATTAGTTATGTCACGCAAGAACACGTAGTGTGCCTCTGCATTGGTTAATTCATCTGGCAACACACCTTGCTGCATTGACTGACTCTGTGCCAGGTAGTCAAAACATAGATAGAGGAAGCCCAACATATAGCTTATGGTATACAGTTGTAGCAATACCATGGTGACCTTAACATAACCAAGTGTCTGTACACACACTCAGCAAGGCTACTTTCCTTGATGCACATTAACAAAAATGATATCCGTGTCAAGAGTGTGTTCATACATGCTGCAATTCTCATGTTTACAAGTACTCAGTGGTGTATCTAGCAGGTAACCTTCCACCATGAGTCAAGGGTGAAAGCATTGGTGCTAGCCAGTATAAGTAATTCCACCAGTAGGTGATCAGCGTAATGGACTGTATGCTGCTGACACTGTGCAGACCTGCATGTGGTCCTTTCCACATTGCATCAAAATCAACAACTCCCTGTGAATGTCTGAATGTCCCCCAGAAATAAGATATTGGGTATATGAGGCCACGAGTAAGGCATTGAACTGCATTTCCATGTGTAGACTGGTGACATGCAGCAAATGTACTCCAACTAAATCTGTCTGCACTGAGGTAGGAGGCCTTACTTCCTGTCACGACCTGCCAAGCCATATGTCCAACCCTGCCACGTGGTCATCTACACGTGCAATGTGCATCAGACAGGCAGTCATATGTTGAATCGTCTAAAACCATGGTAAAAGTGAGTTGCTGGCCTACATCCTTACATCCCCCATGGTATCTGTGTAATCATTCCTCTGTCACCCCCATCTCACATATGTATGAAATGGACTACTCTGAGAGATGCTCGGGTACCCCTGAAGAAGGATTACAGCTGCCATACCTCACGTGATTGTGGCAAAAGTAGTGAATCAAAGTAAATGATTCCTACTGACAATGTATTTACACCCTTACAGCAACACACATTGTGATATCATATGTCCGCTGTTATGACTCCAGTCAATGATTAGGAATAACTTTGCCCCCTCACAACAACTTTTGCAGCATCTATCATAGGAAGCATTGTTGGTTTGTGATGGCTAACCTGCTGACACGGTCATACAAGTTTGTCTGAATATGAATTTTGACTTCACGCATAGCTACTGGTACAGGAATGAATCACAAAACATTTTAGTTATTGATCAGCATTTATGTCTGATCATGCCAATAGTCTTTCACACTGAACTCGGTTTGGTAGCAAGGTTAAAGTATGCAGCATGTATGAGCATCGTATTATGCTAAACAACAATTGTATACATTGTATTTTGAAAACACATTTACTGTAAATATAGTTACATGACACTGTAATGTTAACTATTGTTAATGCTGTCTGGGGTATGTGTTACACTTCACCAGCACCTGTCTCATGCTCCAGTATGGACATAGGCAAGCATACCATGTCTAGACAAGCTCAGCCTAGCTCATTCCAATTTGCTGTACATTTGTTGAACCGTAGTTTGTTATGTTTGTGCCAAGTTATGTGTGTAAGTCAACAGAACTTCTGACTATCTGTAGATTTAGTGCCAGGTGATGGTACATGTGCCATAAGCTTCCAAACAGTATGTGGGCAAACATCACCACAGCAGGTATAGAAGCATGATTCATGTGGGCTTGTATCCATTGCCGCTACATGCACATTGACATACATCCTTGTCCATTTAAAATCTTTCTGTGTACAACTTTAGTTGTGATTTTACAACTTCCAAGCCAAGGTGATGTAGGAGATCCATATCTCATGACACCCATCCACCCATCAGTGATTTAACTGGTGGTGTGCCAGCAGCCAAAGCAGGTGCCAAAACTTTCCTTTGGAAAGGTTCTTCGCCCTACCCTTCCCCAGTATGGCCTAACCTACTCTATTGACCCTAAACCCAATACAAACGCCCCTTAAACTAACCCCTACCCCTAAAATAGTAAACCCCTTAATGGAAAAACACCCAACAATAAAATGACAAAAACCATACAAATGACAATTACAAAACACAATCAACACAATTGGAACAGGACAAGGACAGAGCAGAACCCAACAAAACCAAAATTCACCAAAAACCACAAGCCACTCCACAAAACACCTCCAGCAACCAACACAAACTAACAGGCTGTAAGTGAAAGTTAAAGAAACTTTCACACTTCCTTCTTTGCAACCTGCAACACCCATTGGGCCATTTAATAGGTGTATCCCACCCGTTTTTGGCATTTGTGTAGTTTTTTTATGATGCATCGGTACTTCAACAGCCAATGTGACATTCCTACACAGTGCATTGGCCTCCTCTGCTGTCATTTCTCAAAATTGGCTTGTATGCGAGATTTCGGACAGATGCGAATGCTGCAATGTGCCGCACAACAGGGACAATGCGCAGGTTGTGACCCACGCACCTGGCCTAATGTGTTGTTTCAGCTGTAGAGGGTGATGTGATGGTGGATCACACACCTTGGGCACCCTGTCATTAGGCCAGGACTGGGGGTGGCAGTATTTAGCAGCTCTGTGTGACACAGGGAAGTATCCATGTGGTTAATTGGGTTGATTGTAAGTCTGTCATGTGCCAGTAACGTCATGACAGGTGGGGCAGCATTTACAGGTGGGGCAAAAGATTGGCCATTGAGTCAACATGGAAGCAAGAAATGCAGGTATTGTCCCTATCATCTTGCAACGGGAAACAGTAGGCAGCATGGCAGCACAGCAAGACAGACATTATGAGCTGTATGATCACACATCAGTTGTCACAGCCATTACATGGGTACACACCTGGATGTCCCAACACACTCATATATGCATATCAAGATGGCTCCTGGGGCCGATGTGCAATCCAATTAAATGTCCAAATCTGTCCAGGCTTTCTATTTATGCCATGTGTGGGCAATCTGCCATTTTCATGTGTCATAGAGGCAACACACACTTAGGGAGGCACAACTTCAGGCTGGCTCAAAAGTACCACAGTGTATGTCCCACCTAGCTTGCATATTTGGTGGATTTATGGATAAAATCATGTGTAAATCAAAAGTGCTGCATGGTTGTGTGCGTCAGCCTTCTCTTACGCACAGAGCTAGGCAAGGTCCTCCATGTTATGTAGCAGCGCAGGCACTTAGGCACTCAGGGGGATGTGTATGTCGTGAGTTGTGTGGTCTTCCACAATGCAATAGCTGCAGTGCACATCTAATATGAGATCATCTCTCCAACTCAAGTGCACATTGCATGGCCCTTTGAGGGCTCATTTAGCTTCTGTGATGCAATGCTGTAAAAATCACTGCATTGCCTCACTCTGAACCAGAGAGAGGGGTTCCATGACCGTTGCATGGGTGAACCCATGCAACATCCATAGTACGAGATCCAGTCCTAGAGGTACCAAACTACGGGGAACCTGGGAATGCCCCAGTAAGTACAACCTGCCCAGGAGTGGGTTAACAAGGTGTACTACCTTAGGGTCTCCTGGTTACTTCAACTTTAAAATGTGTGCTGCATTCTGCAGCACTCTTACATTGTGGATTATGCATCACAGGTTATTTTGCTTATCCAGAAGGCACACTTTAATGAACAAATACATTTATGCTTGCAATTGAAGCACCCTTTTACTATGGTGCACAGTTGACGGTGTTAGGCCTAGCCAGCCAAAATAACACTGACAAAGTGGGAAAGGCAGAAATACATTGTATACTATTGTATGCTGCACATTCCTGTCCTTTTTCTTTCACACATATAATTGCAGTAGGGGGACTTACTGACTTGCACTGTGTGGCCATGCTCATATGCTACCCATCTGTTTACTGTCACAGGACACTTTTGTAGCTATGCTGTGATGCACATGTTTGGCTTCCACCTGCATGAAAACATGAAGCACACACACTCAATTGCCACACACTTATTGGTACTCCACTCACTTTTGACTGTTCTTGAATGTGTGAGGGTGGAGACACACTTCCAATACACACACATTCACCTTGTGCATACTGTTCAATAATGGAACCCATGTGTTGTGTATCTCTTGCGCAGTCACCTGCATCCTGCAAATGGGTTTATTATGCACACATATTCTCAATAACATCATGTTGGTGAAGGGTGAGTGAGACACACATCAACAGTCCTTTATGAGAGGTGAGTGTGCCGGTAGGCCTCACTGCTTTGAACCAGATTCATATGGTCATGTTCACTACTACTATTCAGTTACCATCATGATCCCATACCACTTTTCGGTCTCTCTCAGTCCTCCCAAAGGCAGTAGCAGTGCACCTACTCTGAGGACAGGTCTTTGTGTGGGCCTCCTGGTCCAAAAAGACAGCCTTCCCTGACAAAGACCTATCTAATGCTCACTTTCGAATGCTATTACACCATTGGCATTATACAAGATTAGCTAATCTATCAACTATGCAATTGTACACTCAGAGCAGGTGTAAAATACTCTAGCCAGGCAGAGGTAAGTGCTTGTTCAAATTCCTCCATCATACCATGTTCAATGAATGTGTGTGTGTAACCACACGGTTTTTCCGGACATTTCACATGGACATATCACACTTTTGAGGTCTCTGTATTCTTCAGGCATTGTGATGTTAGCTAAACACATCTCCATTGTCATACTTGTCTGGGTAATTTTATATAACTCAAAGCCGTTTGCTCATAATGCTGTGTTACAGGACTTTAAGGGGCATATTCTCAAGGACCTATCGCTGAGTTTTCGCCACTTCATCACAGCCAAAGTCGCAATACATTTATCGCCTGATTCACAAGCTGGTGCTGACAGCCGATATCACCAGTTTTCAGGCGATAGCATCCTCAAAAAACACCGCCATGGATAACCCCAGCAACTATGGCTAATGAGATGCAGAGTAGGCGTTCCCGAGCAAAAAGCGGCGACAACACCACACCTCAAAATTCTCAACGACCAGCCAGATTTGCGATAAGAACACAAAACATGCGATAAGGCGCGTTAGCAGCAGGAAATTAACACCTGCTCTGACCTGGTGCAAAGTTGGACTACAACCGGCACCAAAAAAGGGAGCCCAGCCCAGAGCCACACCTCAGACCAACAGATGCCATGGAGCCACTGATCATGCAGCTCGGACCCCCAAGAGGGCCACAACATCCACCTCCACCCACTCCCGGACCACCCCCAACACCCCCCGGACCAAGAGATTGAACATCAACGTCACGAAATCATGAACAAAATCATTCGCCTGATGCAGCAGAATCACAACAACTAACAGTCATGTGAGTACAGAAAGAGCAGAATCAATCATTCACCATTGAAATTCCAAACAAAATATCACAATCAAATTTCTCTCCAAACAACCATTTGGAAGAGTCATGGAGGGTCATCCCTGGACAATCTGTAAGTGACAGCCCGTAAGACAATATCCAAGATAAGAAGGTGTATCAGGCACTCATCAAAGGACAGAGAGAGAGAGAGAAAGAGAGAGAGAGAATGAACAAGGAGCGCAAGGACAATCGGGCCCTTGGCTCATACATGCCAACTGTTGCGTGTGTTTTGCAATTGGTGCACCCTAAATCTAAAGCCTGGCAGCAATTTCAGTGCAAAGGCCACATCACATTTCAGAAATGCAAGCAGTAGTCAGACTAAAATTAGGCATGAAAGCTCCTTTGTCTCAATACACAAGGCGGAAGGACATCTGAACTTCCGACCTTGGTCTTCAATGAGCCCGGCACACCCTGAGTGAGATACCATACCAGACTCCGACGACTCCCACACCACAAACTGCGCTAATGAATGACCAACATGTCCACTCCCCACACACACTTGTCCCTGCTCGAGGTAAACCTGCATGGCATGACCCCAACATATTGGTTAAAAAAAAACACATACGACCAAACGTTGAACACACATACGACTCATTGCTCCGAGCTGTGGCATATCGTCCACAGAACTGACGCCAGTCTGAGGAGTGCCGGTGGTACGAGACCAACAAACGTAATGGCAGGCAATGCCGGGCACATGCACAACCCCTGTCACGTGGAACTGTACCGTGCACAAAAGCTGCATCTGTTGGGAGCTCTGCCAATGGCAGTTTTGCAAATCAGTTACCATCTGAGTTTCCGGCTTGCGTACGTCACATGCGTCCAGCCCTGGTTCCACTGTTGATCAAGCACATTCGAGTGGCCCATGGAGGTCTGCCTATCCAACACAACAGTAGCTGAACTGGATTATGACTTGTGTGTGCGCCCCCTGTTGGCCCACGAACAGGAGTTCAACCAGGATACCCATGCATGGGACACCCTGATCTGTGGCGTATGTGCTGATAGTAGTGGATGGGAGATTGCACAAGTCATCGTGTGCAGTGACCACATCGAGGCGCTCCCCTATTGGGTTGTGTTGTGGATTGGTGAAACGTCGTGGATGGAGCACATCTGTCCGGACCAGTTAATGGTTGGCTCTCCCTCTTGTTCCTTGAACTCGAGAACAACGTACTTCTGGAACTGATTGCCTATGAAGCTGCGCTCGCATTCATGGATGAGTAACTACCTTCCTGCAGCCACAACTGATTGACACCCAGAGCGCAGGTCCCAACACTGTGTTGCATCGTGGAGGAATGGTCACACATCCCAGGACAACAGTGGACATGTCTGCATTCGCCCATACTCAGAATGCATGTGCGTGCACCTACACGTGTTGTCACACACCTGTGCAAGGTGATGCAGCCCCATGGGCGGAGCTGCACAGCGTCGTTAGGCAACGTTCCTAAATCTGACATACTGCTGGAGGGAGACTACACGCATGGCAATGTAGCACGACATGTGACCTTGTTGGTCACTTTCACCTGCTCACTGTCAGCAAAGCGCACAGTCGGCGCAGTCCGGTGGTACAGCTTCATACAGATCCCATGGGCTGTGAGTCGTGTCCCCGGACACGGGGCAATGAGCAGACGCCAAACATCACATGACTCGACCAGCAAGGTAAGGTGGGCTGAGACTGTTGCCACCCATAAGGATGTGTGTTCATGTTTGCCTCCCCATTTCTTGCACCTCGACACGTTCCCATTCTGCCTGTAAGTGTCTTAAGCATTTGTCTGCCTGTTGTGGCCCATTCCTTGCCCATACTGGCACGCACATGCTAATAAAGTCTACGCAACTTCAACAGTGTACAACTGTGATGAGTGTTGATTAGTATGACAAATCGTGTGCCTCAACGAGCATTGTCCGTACACAGGGAGGGACAGACTGCTGCATGTACATTGGTGGTGAATCCCTATTGGCTGCTCCACCTCTGTGAGCCAGACATTGTATTTGGGATAGTTGCTGGTAGACCTGTCCTCCTACGTGTCTTCAGCAATGTCAGTATGGTGTACAACTTCTTGCCATGGGGATCAATGTGATCCATTAAAACAGACTGTGTCCACACTGATGTGTGTGAGTAGGTCATACGAAGAGATGTTCTGTAGCCACATGCGATGGGGGACACTACTTCAGGCGTGCTACCGATTTTTACATTTCTACACACAGCCCTATATAACACATGGATGTGGGGTTACGTTGGGGGGTTGTGAGATTGTTGTTCATGTACAATGAGGCCACAGCTAGTTCTCACCTTCACAGTCATCTAATTGGCCATGTGGGTCAGGGTCAAACATGCGCATTTATGACATTTACCAGGGTGTATCTTTTTGTGTACTCAATGTCCCTACATTCATCCATACTTGTATACGTGAGTGAACATAGACATGACACATCTGTGTGATTTGGAATGTTTTATTCACATTCTGGGGAGTGTCGGAACTGGAGGGGTACATGGCCAGTTCAAGCCCACATAACGTGGTTGCCCAGTGGTGAGTCAACCAGAGTCCATGGGGGAATGCAAGGTTAATCTGAAGAGGAAGTATCCAGTCCACAGTCGGATTGCTGTGTCATTGGTAGCAGAGCAGATATGGCAGTCCATGTCGGGGTCCCGGTGAATGTCGCAGAGTGTTCCGGGGGACAGTGGGAGGTGTTGTTCCAGGGCATGATGCATAGAGCTGAACCAGGCAGGGACAGGCCATGTGGCGGGTACGGATGCTACTACCTCCTTCCTCACACAGTCATTACCCTCCACATCTTACTCCTCTGAGAAGTCTTCAGTGTCCGGTGTGTCAGGTGTGTGTGGTGGTGTTATGGCTGCATCACCATGGGGCACTGAAACATCAGGGTGCGAAGGTGATAGGGCGGCATCACTGTGTGCCAATGACACATCAGGGGGCGGAGATGTGTGTGTCGAAGTTCAAGCAGCAGTTATCTGGGACAGGCTCTGTGGCAGCCATGGCAAGATGAGGATCTGAAAGGCATGAAAGATCCCAGCTACATCTCTCTGGTGTTCAGCCGTGGCAGCCCTACTTCCAGCCTGCATCGGCTCCATGATCTCCATTGTCCTCGGCACAGCTAACTCTGGGCTGTCATCACTGGAGCCTGTCTGACTAGACAGTCTTGTATCTGAGTAATGGCCCCAGCGAGGTCAGCCAAGGATTGTTGATGAGCATGGTGCGGACAGTGGGTTTCCGTTAGGGACAGTAGGTGGTCCCTGATGGGCCTCAGACAACCACGTATGGCATCGAGTTTGTCTGCCATGAGGTCGAACCCCACCCGCAGCTGATCAGCCATCTTCTCCTGCCACCCTAACAAACGGCATTGGAATTCCATGTGTTGGTCGTGGGGGTCTTGCAAGCCAGCCGTGGTGGTGTGTGCTTCCTGCTGTGCGGTCTGTGCAGGGGGCGGGGTCACCACGATGCAGCTGGGCTGACCTACTCCTGGGGGTGGTGTGCGGAGGCTGTCCACGAGCCGTTGCAGGGTTTCTGGACAAATGTGCAGGGTGTCCTCTTCATCATCACTGTAGAGATGTGTGGTCTGCTCTGCAGGAGGTGTTGATTGTCCCTCTGCAATGTAATGGGGCGATGCAGGTTAACAGTGTGTTCCATGTATGTTCACGCATTGGAGATGTTTACATTCAGATTGCATGACAGCGTACATTTTGGCTGTTTTGGTGAAGATAGCTATTTGATGGGAGACAGTGGACATTTCGACTACATGACGGATGTGAGGTTGTACTCGTACATTATCATCTCAGTGTCATGCAATGCCAGCTGTGATTGGCCAGTTACTACGCACGAGCGGCACCAGTTGTTTTCCTGTGTCCTGTGGTGTAAGGGTTGCACTTTGTACGACATTGTCATCAATGTTGATGTACTGTGATTGCTATGTGTGTGTGCTTCATTGTTGGTGAGTCTCCCCTGCAGCTCTGATTCGGCGGCCCCTTATCCCTTTGAGTCGGTGTGCCTTTGATTTGTGTGCTTTTCGGGTGCTGGGGTGTTTGCGACTTGGGTCATTTGTGCTCTTAGACAGTTTTTGTACTCTTGTGCATTGTTTGTCTGCAGATGTGTTTTTGACGTCATGGGTTGTAGGTGCATGTGGATGAGTCAGAGTGTGACCTGCTCCTTTACGGATGTGGTCCACACTCAGCCACCTCAAAGTCGTCTTGTGCACCATGGCATGTATTGTGACTGCAGCCATGCTATCTGTCATGCAGTGTCACTTGCATTGTCAGTGTGGCTCACAGAGCCGCTGCTTTTCTGGATTCAGCACATGTGCACGGGTAGGTTGGGATATTGGTGATCTGGAGGGGGGCCCATTTGTGCACATTGTGGACAGGGGCCTACTTGGTGTTTCTATGTGTGCTGCAGTGTGCCAAGGGTGTCAGGGACATGTTCCACACTCATTGTGGGTGTGCAGTGTGCTGCACATGATTGTGCATGTGTGCCATTGTGCCCATCTCCCTCCGTCCCCCCAGTCCCTGGTCGTTACTCACCCTGTTGCTGTTGGGTCAGGTCATATCGAGCTGTGTCCAGGCCCACAACTCCTGCCACCATCTCCACACTGATGACTGTGGCCGCCATTTCCTCCAGCTCATCCAGCTCCTCCTGAGGCGCAGGACTCCCACCTCCAGTCACCTTTGCTGCCTTCCTGTTGGCAGCAAGTTTCTCCTTGGTTTGGCTGTTCACTTCATGCCAGTGCCTCTTGATCTCCTCCACTGGCCTCCTTGACACTCCGACTGCATTCACGTTGGTGACGATGGACTGCCATATTTTCGTTTGTGTTGCCAATGACGTAGTGGAGGTGACAAACAGTTGTTGGTAGTGTTCTATCACCTCCGTGACGATGATCTGGTCTTCCTCCGGACTGAACCCCGTCTTCCTCTACTTTTCTCCTTGACTTCCCTGACACCGGGGTTCCTGGCTGGTCCTCCGTGGGGCTTGTGGGGTTCGGGTTGTCATCTTCACTCAGTCCGGGTGCATCCATGGTGCTGCACAGTTTGATTTTGTTTTGGAGTGGTTTTTTTTTGCTTTTATAGTGCATTTTCCCACATGACGCGTGGGAATTCCAGGCCTGTCGCAGATTTTTGTATCGTGATTTGGGGCATCGCTGTGAGAAAGTGGCCTGATATATGCTGTCCACTAGTTCTAGTGGGTACCTTGTATCAGTCCAAACAACCCCTTATGGTGATAGGTTAAAGACAACCTTTATTGAAAGCTATCCTAGTGGTAGCTATGGAGAGCAGCCTTCAGGCTAAGTCTTGAAGGAATGTAAAGAAACTTGTTTTACCAGTCTATAATCTCTTGAATGATCAAATGAAAAGACAACCACACCAGATATATATTCAAAATATATGTATTTAAGATAAAACACACCCCTCTATTTATGAGACTGGAGTTTGAAGTGCTTAGTTTAAAAGTCAGCAATTATCAGTAATAGCACAAATACACGTTTGGGCCTTAGGGGCGTACCAAACCATATACCAAAAAAGTGGTATAAGAACCACAACTGGAATAGAGACTAGGCCTATAGCCTGTAGAATCACTGGGACCCAAAGGAACCACCCAAGGTAGTGACACAGGGGACCCACGGGGACTGTATGCAGTGTGTAAACACAACCGCGGGTTCCCGTTATCTTCTATGGGCAATGTCGCAGTTGGAAATTTAAAGATTAGGGACACTTCTAATCAAGTCAGGACCAAACCCTTTTGGACTTAAGAAGTTCTAGAGCTAGCACCCACAAGAGCACCGGAGTACTCGAGTTACCTCACCCAGGGAAGCCGGGTGCATAGGTGTCTTTTGGTGTCGGGTCGCGTCGTGGATTTCAATGGAAGCCTGCAAAGAACTGCTGCTGCCGTGAAGAGGAGAAGTGTCCGAAGAGATCCAAGCCTGGATCTGGGATGGAAGGAACCTGAAAGCATAGGGGACAGAGTCTGGGTCACTTGCCAGTGATCGAGGGCAGGATGGACCAATGCCCACAGATGTCGGGTGCTTCAGGTGAGTTGATGGGTGTCTTGACTCTTCAGCCACGAGGTCCAGGAGGCGTCAACGAAGTCCACGAGCCGGATTCGAGCTGTCCCACAAAGTCTGTTGAGTGCTGCGGTGTCAGCGCCCAGATTGGACCTAACAAGCCTTGGCAACGGTAAGTCACTGGAATTCAGAGAAAGGACTGCGGTGCAGACCAGCAAGGTCTGAGGGACTCACCCAGCAAGGATAAGTCAGGGCACGTCTGGAGCAACCAGGTAAGCCCAATTAGAAAAGGAGTTGTCTTCGTGGGGACCTGCTAGCCAACGGGCTAGTGATCGCGAAGGAGCCTCGAGCGGTCGCACTTGAAGCTGGCCCACAGGTCACTCGTGGAGTGGAGGCCAACAATCTTTGGTGCAGGAGGTGCTCAAGGCTGGGGCTACTCGGAGCCCAAAGCACAACTTCGAGGAGGACCAGGAAGATAGTGTTGCTGCAAAAGTTTGCGGTGTCCAGGGGTCATGGTTCCACATCTCCCACGATAGCCACGGGCCTCAGCTTTGCTGTGAACTCAGGGTAGCCTCGACAAAGTCTGGAAATCCACATCTGGTGATGCAAAGACTTCGGCATCTGGCGGGAGCTTCAGCGATGCAGACCGGTCAGTTGCTTCTTTGGTGCCTGCCAAGCAGGGGAGTCACTCCTTGACCCCAAGGGAGATTTCTTCAGTCTTCTAGTCAGGATAGAACGTCGAAGGTCCAGGATATATGATGCAGAGTTTCGTCCAGGGTAATCTAAAGTCCTAGGGACTGGATTCCTATACTTATAGTAAGTTTAGGGGATGGACTAACTCTAAGGCCCCACCTATGGGTGGGCTTGGTAAGAGGGGTGGTTACACCCATTTCCTTTGTCCAGTTTCGCGCCAGAGCAGGGGCAGGTAGCCCCTGCAACCGGTTTGAACTGGGCTATGCACAGGGACAGCAAACGTGCCCCCATTGCAGGACTTCAAAGCACCAGAGAGTGCTCCCGCCCAGCCCCAATACACATCTGCCTGTCTGGGGAGGTGGTCACACCTCCCTTCGACAGGAAACCTATTGTCCAGGCCTCCCCGGCCAGAGTTTCGGTCAGCAGCAGGAGGCCAGACCCGTGTCTGTGGCAGAGGCATCCATTTTGTGATGCCAGGGCTCAGGAAAGTCCTACCGGGTTTGACCAGTGTGAACATGTCTTTCCCTCTAGAAGGGTGGAATGCTACCCCTGCCACCAGAACTGCCGGGGGGTAGTATTCCAAAGCGTTTGACACCAAACACGACATGTTTTGATGCAGCCATTCCAAAGTTAGCATTTACCGCAAGGTTATAATGCACTTAAGAGTATATGGTATGGCTGTATCACAGAACAGCCATAAGGAATTATTTCCGAAAGCTGCAGAGGGGCTCAGCTCATGCTTGGGCACCCTCTCACATAAAACCAAGTACTCTGCCTTCAGGGTTGTCAAGGCCTGCCATCAGAGTGGCTTATAGGTTTATATGTGTCTGTATATATGTGTGGATATAGGTAGCCTATACCACTGTAAAGGGTGCAAGCACACCCTTGCCCAGGCTGCAGTAGCAGACCTGTGGTGCCATTTTGGAGTGCTTCCCAGGGGTGGCATAATACATGCTTCAGCCCCTGGTAGGCCTCTGAGGTACTTATGCCGTAGGTATATAGTGTACCATATACTAGGGGCTTATAAGGCACTCCAGAATCCAATTAGATATGTACCTAATGTACATGGAAACCATTTTAGAGAGGAAGCAGCTAGGGTGTGGTCCTGATTAGCAGGGCCACAGCCAGACTAAGGTCGAAAAACAGTGAAACACCAGCAAAAAGTGGGGGTACCCATAGGAAGGACACTCCTGGACACTCCTCCTCTCACAGTACTATGTCAAACCCTAAACTTGTCCCTTTCCTCTGCCACGGTCCCGCCATCTTGGAAGCACGCCATGGTTTTGCCCCTTCTTAAGAAACCATTAGCCGACCCAAAAATTTTGGCAAACTTCCGTCCAATATCCCTTCTACCTGCTCTCTCCAAAATCTTGGAGAAGCATGTCCACAAATATCTCACCAAATTTACGGAGGCAAATAATATCCTACATCCATCCCAATCGGGTTTCCGCACCGGATTCTCGACGGAGACCACTTTACTTGGAGTCGTGGAAAACCTACGACAGCTGGTCGACAAGGGTAACACTGCCGCGCTGATCCTTCTTGATCTCAGCGCGGCGTTCGACACCATCTCCCACAGCACCCTGCTTGCTTCCCTTTCCAACATGGGCATAAGAGGAAAGGCACTAGATTGGATTGCCTCTTTCCTGACTTGCAGGACATTCCAAATTTCTTCCAGCAATGCGGCGTCCAAGGTCCACCTTTCTCCGCACGGAGTTCCACAGGGATCAGTATTAAGCCCCCTGCTCTTCAACCTTTACGCAGCCCCGCTGGCCCAGATAGCTGAATCAGCTGGTCTTAACATGTTCACATATGCTGACGACTCCCAAATCGTCTTTTCACTATCAAATGAAAATCAGGACTCTCCCTCACGCCTACAGATTGGCCTTAGAAATATTTCCTCCTGGATGAATAACAATATGCTTAAACTTAACGGTAGTAAAACCGAGGTTCTGATAGTAGGTCCCAATCATAACCTCTGGAATCCCAGACACTGGCCATCTGAAATGGGCCCCTTGCCAACTCCATCACACCAAGTTCGGAACTTGGGCATTATCCTCGACAGTGGCCTAACCATGGAGCCCCAGGTTAACAATCTCACAGCCACCTGTTTCACAATCCTGAGATGGCTCAGGAAAATCATATGGATGCTCCCTGATGACTCCCAAAAGACAGTGATCAATGCATTAATTACCTCCCGTCTGGACTATGGGAATGTCCTTTACTTAGGGGCATCCCAGGCAGTCATGCGGCGTCTCCAACTGGTACAGAATGCGGCAGCTAGACTGCTTCGTAAGTGTAACAGAAGAGACCATATGTCCAGTCATTTAAAGGCACTCCACTGGCTAAAAATTGACAACAGGGTCAAATTCAAGACCCTCAGCCTCATGCATAGGATAAAGTGGGGCTACGCTCCCAAATACCTTCAAACCCTTGTACACACCTACACGCCTGCACGATGCCTGAGATCTACTACACAAGGTCTCTTTTGTGTTCCTAAGACTTTCCGTGCGAGGATGGGAGGAAGATCCTTCTCCCTTCTTGGCCCGAAGCTCTGGAACTCCCTTCCGCAACCTCTCCGTTTAGAAACAAGGTACACTTACTTCCGTAAAGCCATAAAGACCTGGCTTTTTAACCAGTGATCGGTTTCAGATTTTTATCCCATTGCCCTTTCCTGTCTCTTTGGTTCAGTATTCTGCCTAGCGCCGGGAAGCCCTTTTTGGGTATCTGTCGCGCTTAATAAGCTTAATAAATAAATAAATAAATAAAGGAGATCCTACTCTCCTACACCCCCCCCCCCCCCAAATGCAGGGACATTAAACTAACATTGACCAGTTGAGTCTTCATGTTCTAAGTGGAAATACCTAGAGAGTCCATCTGCATTGGCATGGTTACTCCCAGGTCTATGTTCCACTGTAAAGTCCATCCCCTGTAGGGAAATGGACCACCTAAGCAGTTTGTCACTTCATTTGTTTTAGCCATAAGAGGGGCTTATTGTCTGTCTGAACAAGGAAGTGAGTACCAAACAAGTATGGCCTCAACTTCTTCAGAGCCCAAACCACAACAAAGACCTCCCTCTCAATGTCTGACCAACGTTTCTCTGTAGGGGTCAGCCTTCTGCTTATTAAAGCTATTGTCTGATCCTGACCTTCTTCATTCAATTGTGACAGTACAACCCCTACCCCCAATTCAGATGCATCTGTTTGAACAATGAACTTATTGGAGTAGTCAGGACTCTGCAGAATGGGAGCAGTGCACATGGCCTGATTCAGGTCATCAAATGCCTTTTGACAGCTAGCTGTCCACTGAACCTTTTTGGGCATCTTCTTAGAAGTTAAGTCATTCAAGGGTGTCACTATTGATCTATACCCTTTGACAAATCTCCTATAGTACCCAGTCAGGCCTAAGAAGGCTCTCACCTGAGTCTGGGTAGTTGGAGCAACCCAGTCCATTTTGGTCTGGATTTTGCTCTGCAATGGTTGAACCTGGCCTCCACCTACAAGGTGGCCCAGGTACACAACCTGACTCTGCCCTATGTGGCACTTAGTAGCCTTTATAATGAGGCCTGCCCTTTGCAGGGCCTCCAAAACATTCCTCAGGTGGACCAGGTGATCCTCCCAGGTGAAGCTAAAGACAGCAATATCATCTATATATGCTGCACTAAAGTCTTCCAGGCCTGTAAGGACTTGATTCACCAACCTTTGGAAAGTGGCAGGTGCATTCTTCAAACCAAAGGGCATTACCACAAATTGATAGTGCCCACTAGGGGTAGAAAATGCTGTCTTTGGCTTTGCATCATCAGCTAGTCTGATCTGCCAGTAGCCAGCTGTTAGGTCAAATGTGCTTAGAAACTTGGCTGAGGCCAAAGTATCTACCAGCTTATCTGCCCTAGGGATGGGATGGGCATCAGTCCTAGTGACTGCATTGAGACCCATGTAGTCTACACAAAACCTCATCTCTCTCTTTCCACCACTGGCGTGAGGTTTTGGTACCAGGACTACTGGGCTAGCCCAAGGGCTACTGAGGGTTCAATCACACCCAGATCCAACATCTTTTGGACTTCTGTCCTTATACAGTCCTTGACATGGTCAGGTTGCCTGTAGATCTTATTCTTCACAGGTAGACTGTCCCCAGTGTCCACTTCATGAGTGCACCAGGTGGTCTGACTTGGAGTCAGAGAGAACATATGTCTAAACTGGCTGAGAAGGTTTCTGCAGTCAGTTTTCTGCTGGGCAGTGAGGCTGCCTGCCAAGGCTACACCATCAACTGACCCATCATCAGGGTTCTAAGAAAGAAGGTCAGGGAGTGGGTCACTCTCTTCCTCCTGTACTTCATCAGTAGCCATGAGCAAGCCCATGACGGCTCTGTCAACATATGGTTTTAGTCTGTTGACATGAAGTACCCTATGGGGACTCCTAGGGGTTCCAAGGTCTACCAAGTAGGTAACCTCCCCTTTCTGTTCAACAATAGTGTGGGGTCCACTCCACTTGTCCTGGAGAGCTGCCGGGGCCACAGGCTCCAACACCCACTCTTGCTGTTCTGGCTGGTAAACAGTCAGTACAGCCTTTTGGTCATGCCAGGCTTTTTGCAGTTCCTGGCTAGCCTCAAGGTTTTTGTTTGCCTTTTTCATGCACTCAGCCATCCTAGAGTGGAGACCAAGTACATAGTCCACTATGTCTTGCTTTGGGGGCTTGAGAGGTAACTCCCATCCTTCCTTCACCAAACACAATGGACCCCTGACAGGGTGACCAAACAAAAGTTCAAATGGGCTGTAGCCAACCCCCTTTTGAGGCACCTCCCTGTATGCAAATAAAAGGCAGGGCAAGAGCAGGTCCCATTTTCGCCTAAGCTTCTGTGGGAGTCCTTTGGTCATGCCCTTTAAGGTTTTGTTGAATCTCTCAAGTAAACCATTGCATTGTGGGTGATAAGGTGTAGTGAACTTGTAGTTCACTCCACACTCCTTCCACTTAACAGTCAAGTAACTAGACATGAAGTCTGCTCCCTGTCAGCTACTACCTCCTTAGGAAAGCCTACTCTTGAGAACAACACAAGAGAGCTCTTGCCACTACAGGTGCTGTAGTGGTCCTTAGGGGAATTGCTTCTGGATACCTGGTGGCATGATCCACTACCACCAGTATACATCTGTGCCCAGATGCTGCTTGGGGATCCTTGGGACCAACAATGTCAATCCCTACCCTTTCAAAGGGCACCCCACCACAGGTAGTGGTATCAGGGGGGCCTTTGTAGTGCCACCTGCTTTGCCACTGGCTTGGCAGGTTACACAGGGGCGATAAAACTCCTTTGTGTCTTCAGACATGTGGGGCCAGTGAAAGTGTGGAACAATTCTGTCCCAAGTCTTGTTGTGGCCCAGGTGTCCTGCTAAGGGAATATCATGGGCTAGTGTCAATAGGAAACCCCTAAACTTCAGAGGTATAACCAACCTCCTGGATGCACCAGGCTTGGGGTCTCTACTCTCTGAGTATAGGAGTCAATCATCCCAGTAAACTTTATGGGTGCCACTAGCATTCCCAGCAGCCTCATCAGCAGCTTGCTGTCTGAGGGTTTCAAGAGAGGGGCAGGTTTTCTGCTCCTGGCTCAGATCAGACCTGGAAGGGCCCCCTGTCCCCAAGAACTCAACCTAGTCAGGTTCAAGCTTCTCTGGGACAGTTCCTTCTTCAGGCTCAAGATCATCTCCCTGAGGAGACTGATCAGCATTCTGAGTCAGGTGGGAAGGCTCTGCCTTAACCCTACTGCTCCTCCTCTTGTGAGGCACCTGGTCCATTATTCCAGAATCTAGGGCTTGTCCAGTTTTAGACATTTTTGCCTGTGACCTGTTCACAGTAAAGACATGTGCAGGGATCCATAACATTTCTGCATGTGTCCTGAGCTCCACTTCAGCCCAAGCTGAAGTCTCTGGATCATTGCCAAGCAAGCACTGTACTGGTAGGTCTGCACTTACCATAACCTTCTTAAGACCAGTTACCCCTCCCCAGGAGAAGTTAACAACTGCCAGAGAATGGTCTGTTCTGACATTGCTAGCATTGGTCACTTGGTACATTTCACCAAGTATAATCTGCCCAGGATCCACAAGATCTTTTGTCACCATTGTGACACTTGCTCCTGTGTCCCTGAATGCCCAAGCTTCTACTCCATTTATTAAAGGCTGCTTTCTGTATTTGCCCAAGTTACTGGGACTCACAAAGGGGGACATATCCATGCCCCCATCACTGACGAGCACAGCCTGAGTTGGTACTCTGACTAGGCCAGAGTCCATCTCAGAACCCAGGGTCAACCCTACTACACCCTTATTCTGTGTATTCCCACCACCAATTGTAACTGCACTAGGGGGAGCAGGTGCCTTAGGGGCATTGGTGGGGGCTGGAGTATTTTCTTTGGCCTTGGTGCAGTCACTAGTCCAGTGAGTTTTCTGTTTACAGATTTTGCACCAAGGTTTCTTTTGGCCTTTACCCTTTCCGGACTGTGAATCCCCAACTGAAGAAGATTTTTGGGGCCCTTGAAAAGACTTCTGGTCTTTACCCTTGGCCCCACCCTTGTCAGAGTTTTGGTAATCTTGCTTCTTTGGGTTACCACCTTGTTTCTGTACCTTCTGTTCACCCTGGTTATGACCCATTTGTCTGCCTTCTTTCCCAATTCTTGGGGAGAGATCAGATCAGAGTCTACCAGGTACTTGTGCAACAGCTGATTTTGACAGTTATTAAGAATCTGCTCCCTCATTATCAGATTGTACAATCCTATGAAGTCACACACTTTACTGCCCAATAACCAAACTTTCAGAGCCTTAGCAGCACAGTCAACAAAGTCAACCCAGTCTTGATTTTGTGCTTTTTGGGTGTCTCTGAACTTCAACCTGTATTGTTCAGTGGTTAGGCCAAACCCATCTATCAGTGCACTTTTCAAGACTTTGTAATCAACAGCATCCTCTTCTCTTACAGTGAGGAGCTTGTCTCTACCTTTTTCTGTAAAGGGGAGCCATAAGATTGCTGCCCAGTGACCTTGAGGGACCTTCTGTACTTTACAGGCCCTCTCCAAGGCAGTTATCCATTTGTGGATGTCATCTCCACTCTGGTAGGGAGGGACAATCTTACTTAGGTTTCTATGGTCATAAGACCTCTCCCTATCTCTAGGGAAATTGCTGCCACCAAGGGTCTCTAGTCTCTCCTTTTTACTAGCTCTGTAGAGCTCCAGGGCTTCCCTATCTAAGGCCATCTGCTGCTTTCTGAGGTTGAACTTGTCTTGCTCATACTTCAGCAGTCTCTCTCTCCTCTCCTGGGAGGTGTCCCTCCCTCTGTGAGAAGAAACAGACGTTCCTATAGAGGAGTTAGACTGTATAGATCCCCTTGACAGATATCTATCCCTTCTAGCCCTGTTGTCAGGCCTACTTGGAGGAATAAAGGAAGAGGCATTATTGTCATCCTCCTCATCCTCATCCAGGAGATCTTTGTTCACCAGAGTCTGGTCATTGTCAACAGTCTGGTCAGCATTAGAGGTAGGGTCAGGGGAATTATTACCCCTAGGCCCACCCTCACCTGCTGCCCCACCCACACTGTCTACATCATCAGGCCCACTAGGCCCTGTGATATCATCCAGCTTAAATATCTTTATGAGATGCTGGGTGGATGGACTTTTGCCTGTCTTCAGCTTCCTAATGGAACATAAGGCCCTAAGCTGAGCAAAGGAGAGATCCTCATATTTATAGGGAAGGAGCTCACTGGTTCCTGGTAGGGACCCACTGGTTCCTGTCTGGTTAGACATTACTAATGTGGTGTGGTGTATTGCACTATCTACACTAGTGTGGCCTACTAAACTCTCTTGAGTTTTAGAAAGGGTGTGCTATCCCTTAACACACAACTCTAAGTTCAGTAGAACTTACTGTAGATAAACTTGATATTATATGTAACTAAGGTACCTTTAGTGGTTTTCAGTTGATTAATTCACTTGAGATTATCTGGTAAAACAATAGAAAGCTGGAATCCCACACGCTGCACACCAGTGTGAGAAGGTGGCCTGATATATGCTGTCCACTAGTTCTAGTGGGCACCTTGTATCAGTCCAAACAACCCCTTATGGTGATAGGTTAAAGACAACCTTTATTGAAAGCTATCCTAGTGGTAGCTATGGAGAGCAGCCTTCAGGCTAAGTCTTGAAGGAATGTAAAGCAGCTTGTTTTACCAGTCTATAATCTCTTGAATGATCAAATGAAAGGACAACCACACCAGGTATATATTCAAAATATATGTATTTAAGTTAAAACACACCCCATCTAGCCTCTTTATGAAACTGGAGTTCGAAGTACTTAGTTTACAAGTCAGCAGTTATCAGTAATAGCACAAATACACGTTTTGGCCCTAAGGGCATACCAAACCATATACCAAAAAAGTGGTATAAGAACCACAACTGGAATAGACACTAGGCCTATAGCCTGTAGAATCGCTGGGACCCCAAGGAACCACCCAAGGTAGTGACACAGGGGACCCACGGGGACTGTATGCAGTGTGTAAACACAATCGTGGGTTCCCGTTATCTTCTATGGGCAATGTTGTGGTTGGAAATTTAAAGATTAGGGACACTTCTAATCGAGTCAGGACCAAACCCTTTTGGACTTAAGAAGTTCTAGGGCTAGCACCCACGAGAGCACCAGAGTATTCGAGTTACCTCACCCAGGGAAGCCGGGTGCATAGGTGTCTTTTGGTGTCGGGTCGCGTCGTCGATGTCAATGGAAGCCTGCAAAGAACTGCTGCTGCCGTGAAGAGGAGAGGTGTCCAAAGAGATCCAAGCCTGGATCTGGGATGGAAGGCACCTGAAAGCAGAGGGGACAGAGTCTGGGTCACTTGCCAGTGACCGAGGGCAGGATGGACCAATGCCCACAGATGTCGGGTGCTTCAGGTGAGTTGATGGGTGTCTTGACTCTTCAGCCACGAGGTCCAGGAGGTGTCGACGAAGTCCACGAGCCGAATTCGAGCTGTCCCACAAAGTCTGCCGAGTGCTGCGGTGTCAGCGACCAGATTGGACCCAACTAGCCTTGGCAACGGCAAGTCACTGGAATTCAGAGAAAGGACTGCGGTGCAGACCAGCAAGGTCTGAGGGACTCACCCAGCAAGGGTAAGTCAGGGCATGTCTGGAGCAACCAGGTAAGCCCAATTAGAAAAGGAGTTGCCTTCATGGGGACCTGCTAGCCAACGGGCTAGTGATCGCGAAGGAGCCTCGAGCGGTTGCACTTGAAGCTGGCCCAAGGGTCACTCTTGGAATGGAGGCCAACAATCTTCGGTGCAGGAGGTGCTCAAGGCTGGGGCTACTCGGAACCCAAAGCACAACTACGAGGAGGACCAGGAAGATAGTGTTGCTGCAAAAGTTTACAGTGTCCAGGGGTCACAGTTCCACTTCACCCACGATAGCCACGGGCCTCAGCTTTGCTGTGGACTCAGGGTAGCCTCGGGGAAGTCTGGAAATCCACCCCTGGTGATGCAAAGACTTCGGCGTCCGGCGGGAGCTTCAGCGATGCAGACTGGTCAGTTGCTTCTTTGGTGCCTGCCAAGCAGGGGAGTCACTCCTTGACCCCAAGGGAGACTTCTTCAGTCTTCTAGTCAGGATAGAACGTCGAAGTTCCAGGATATAAGATGCAGAGTTTCATCCAGGGTAATCTAAAGTCCTAGGGACTGGATTCCTATAATTATAGTAAGTTTAGGGGATGGACTAACTCTAAGGCCCCACCTATGGGTGGGCTTGGAAAGAGGGATGGTTACACCCATTTCCTTTGTCCAGTTTTGCGCCAGAGCAGGGGCAGGTAGCCCCTGCAACCGGTTTGAACTGGTCTATGCACAGGGACAGCAAACGTGCCCCCAGTGCAGGACTTCAAAGCACCAGAGAGTGCTCCCGCCCAGCCCCAATACACATCTGCCTCTCTGGGGAGGTGGTCACACCTCCCTTCGACAGGAAACCTATTGTCCAGGCCTTCCCTGTCGGAGTTTCGGTCAGCAGCAGGAGGCCAGACCCGTGTCTGTGGCAGAGGCATCCATTTTGTGATGCCAGGGCTCAGGAAAGTCCTACCGGGTTTGACCAGTGTGAATATGTCTGTCCCTCTAGAAGGGTGGAAGGCTATCCCCGCTGCCAGAACTGGCGGGGGGGGGGGGGTAGTATTCCAAAGCGTTTGACACCAAACACAACATGTTTTGATGCAGCCATTCCAAAGTTAGCATTTACCGCGAGGTTATAATGCATTTAAGAGTATATGGTATGGCTGTATCATAGAACAGCCATAAGGAAGTATTTCCGAAAGCTGCAGAGGGGCTCAGCTCATGCTTGGGCACCCTCTCACATAAAACCAAGCCCTCTGCCTTCAGGATTGTCAAGGCCTGCCATAGGAGTGGCTTATAGGTTTATATGTGTCTGTATATATGTGTGGATATAAGTAGCCTATACCACTGTAAGGGGTACAAGCACACCCTTACCCAGGCTGCAGTAGCAGACCTGTGGTGCCATTTTGGAGTGCTTCCCAGGGTTGGCATAATACATGCTTCAGCCTCTGGTAGGCCTCTGAGGTACCTATGCCCTAGGTACATAGTATACCATATACTAGGGGCTTATAAGGCACTCCAGAATCCAATTAGATATGTACCTAATGTACATGGAAACCATTTTAGAGAGGAAGCAGCTAGGCTGTGGTCCTGATTAGCAGGGCCACAGCCAGACTAAGGTCGAAAAACAGTGAAACACCAGCAAAAAGTGGGGGTACCTATAGGAAGCAGATCCTACTCTCCTACAATCGCAACTTTTTTCGCTTTGGTGTCTTTCGCATTTTTGCGGTGTCGCGTTGATTTTAGCGCGGTCATTTGACGCGTTGTTGTGGGATTATCGCATGGTGCCGCCGGCTTGGGAATACCACATTGACACAGAGTTATTTTCCTGCGATAGACTGCGATGTGAAGAGTTGCGTTAAGCTAATTTTGAGATGGTTATCACACGTTCTTGAGAATATCCCTAGGTCTCATCACATGACTGTCAAATGCCTGTGAGTTGTGTTTACTGACAACTGTGTCCTGAAGTGGTATACATGACAATTAGGCTAGGAATTTAGCCACATGTGTAGTGTTTTGAGGTTCCCCAGAAATGTATGTATGCATTCTGTAACAAGACAATTTTGTCTTGTACTCATAATACTTGGCCTTTGTCCAAGACTACTGTCACTCATGACAGTCCCCACTGCGAAATTAATATTTACCCCATGGTATATTTCAAGGGGCCCTCACGATATATTGAATTGTGGTAATATTATGAAACTGTAGAACTCAGTCCCAGAGCTTAAGGATTTAACATCGGAAAACTTAAATTCGGTTGAATTCAAACAAGATCCCAATAATCCCACTAAAGAGGTGACTTTCACAACTTGGCACTGTGATGAGACCAATTTTTATATTTTAGAAAACAACCCACAATTTGAGAAATGGTGCATCGATATACGGAAAAGCAATGAAAATCAATATCCAACTTTACTGATCCCGAAGTTAACAATTAATAGTCCGGCTTCAATAGATCCCTCCACAACCATAAGATCAGGAGGTCATACCAGGCTATAGGGCCACTATTTATTCCAGATCTGTCGTCCAGGATCAAAGTTACAAGCTGCAACTCAGGTTCTCAAGTTTGCGAGGAGTTAAAGAAAAATACAGTATTTAGTGATGACTGGAGCTGGCTTCCGAATATACTCACAAAAGGGAAGACTGGAATAAATGAATGAAGCTTAAAAAGTTCAATCAAGGAAATTAAACCTTTTAACATTTGCTTGTGGAACACCAACGGCCTTAAAACCCTAATAGAGGACCAGGATACAGTAACTTTTTAAAGGGATTTTGATGTTTTAATGTTTCAGGAAACATGGAATATGAAAAAGGAATCCCTTATTGGATATTAAGAGTATTCGAATTTTGCATCCCGCACGTCTGTCTTTGGCCATACAAGTGGTGGCTTATCTATTTATGTGTCAATGACCCTGGATGTCAAACACTATGAAATTGGCTGTGAACTAGCGTGGCTTCTGTGCATTAAATTAGACCTCAAACAACCAATGATATTTATAAATGTCTACCTAAGTCCACAAAATACTGTCAAGACATCCCAATTTGCTGCACTTTGTGAAGTAGTCAAAATGTTGTACCATAAATATCCCGCCACCATGCTAATTATCTCAGGAGACTTCAATATGCACTTGCTCGCCCAAAACCGCGCTAACAAACCAAGCAGAGTGCTGACACAGATGTGCGGTTCTCAGTTCAATAAATATATTCTTATATTACTACAGGAAGATGCTCAAAATCCCAACAAGAGTGTACCTACATTCAAAAAATCAGGACAACTTTCCATTATTGATTATTCCATCATTTCAATGGAGTTGACATCCTCCTTCCACGATTATCAAGTGATACCTAGGATAGAAAGCGACCACAATCCACAAACAATCACCCTGGAATTATCAGGTCGCCCACCTGCTTGAAACAATATCTATGGTAACCGGGTCAACGGCCTTTAGCCTGAAAAGACTAGCGTGGATCTCGAGAAACCAGAAGGAAATATGGAAATTTTTAGAACCTGCAATTGCTAAGGCGCTAATTGAGAAAAGTCAAGGGAAGTCTATGGTTGATATTTGGTCCTGTCTGTGTGCTTCACTTTTGGAACGCTTTCCTCCTTCAACTACATCAAAAGGTTCCATTACGAGGCCTAAAAAATCAGGATGGTATACAAATAGCCTACTTCACCAAAAAAGAGAACTTTACTAAGCAATAAGGGCCAAATTTAGAAAAACGAATGGAGTCCTAAAAATTTTGGAACTTTGCAAATTAAAATAGCTCAGAAGGTCCTATAAAAATGTAATATGGAAAGCCAAACATACGTACTATGAAGGAATATGGACTAAGCTGCATTTTTCCTGCAAAACGAAAAACTTGAAAGTATTCTGGGGCATAATAAACAATCTCGAAAAGGGTAGCAATAGAGCAAATAGTGCTAATATAGCCCAATCCTGTTGGGCGTCTCTATTTCCAACCTTTATGGGGCATTCCCAGATATAATGTTTAACAATAATGCCGTTCATCAAAAGTCAAACTCTCTGAGCAGAGAAGACAGTGGAACACCCAGGAAGGATCAGTATCGCATTCAAGCCAAGCCACAAGTCAATGAGATGTGGCAACCAGAACTAGTAAAATTGGCAATAAGCAGGATTAGATTGAATGGTGCGCCAGAGCCCAACGGAATCCTGAATTCAATCTTTAAAGGTAAGCTTGAATTGGTCAGAGATTTTAACACCTTTGTTTAATGATGTTATTAAAACTAAAATGGTCCCCGAGTCATGACAGGGAAGCAAAATACAGCCGATTTATAAAAGTGGCCCACAACACAATCCAGCAAATTATAGGCTAATCACCCTAACAGACGTGGAGGCAAAAATCTTCTCAAACTGTTTGCTGAATGACCTGGAAGAATGGGTCACAAAAGAAGATCTAATCCCAACTTTCCGAATTGGATTTCGAAAGGGGGGTATCAACGACCACGAACTTGACCCTACTGACTTTTTTGGCCGAAAGAGCAAAGTATAGAAAGCAAAAGCTATTTATTTGTTTAATCGACCTTAAGGCCGCTTTTGATTCCATCCCTTGTAATTTACTATGGGCTAAGCTATCTGAATGGGGCATACCAAATCGTTTGCTTGACATGATTAAACTGCTATATACTAACACGTGGGTCCAGGTTAAAGTCGAAGACAGTAGATGTATAACTCGCCGATTCAAAACTAAAAGTGGTCTTAAACAGGGTTGGGTTTTGGCACCATGCTTTTAAATCAGACAAAAGAGTATGGAAGGTTAATGGTTTACAAATTGAAACGGTGAAATTCTATAAATATTTGGGTATTACATTCAACGACAAATTGTCTTTTAAACAGCATTTTATTAACCAAAAAGCTAAAGCTACAGCCTTGTCCTTTGCTTTTAGAAAGTTGAGAGAATCTGTGGCATGTCCAAACCATGAGCATTTACTTAAGGTCATGAAAGCAAAGCTGAATCCCTCTTTGGCTTATGGTTCAATGATTTTTCGAGGTAAAGATTCGAAAATCCTTGATAACCTACAAATACAAGTTTTTAAATCTGTTTTTAGGGTTCCAAGGTATATTGGGCATGGCAATGTCAGATTGGAATTTGGTCTGAAAAGACAAAGTCTGATAAGACAATCTGACTTTTTAAAATCGTTACATTCTTTTTTTTGTTCAGACCAGCGCACCCTTGCGAACCTATGTTGGCAGGAGATAATGAGGTATGAGCATGCTAAGGGCTGGAGAGCATATTTAATGGAGAGTTTAAATAACTTTAAGTCTCCGCCCCTCGAAGACACAGCCAGGAGCAAAGTGGCATTTAACCAGACAATTAATCGATCAGCTAACTCCCTATCGATTCTCTTAGACAAGGATGAGCTCGCCAAAAAGAGTCACTCCTGGTCAGTTATTAATTCATTCACTGAATTAGAAGCACAATCGTATCTCACAACCCATTTAAAATAATTTTTAAGGCCCACAAACAGCTGTAGGTTATATGGTTTTTATAAAGAATATTTCATGCATATTGTAACTACTTGCCCTCAGCTGTCAGAAGAGAGGAAAGCTCTATTAAAATACATCTTTAACGAATTAGGGGTGAGAACATGTCGACAAGCTATAATAATTTGTCTCTCTGGGAACAGGCCTTGCCTGATCCCACAGTTTGTAAAGTTCTAAAGTTCGTCCTCATCGCAGAAAAACAAGCTACTTTCTGAGTGTGAACCCTGACATCAGTTGCATGCCTAGAATATTAATGACTGGTTTTACAGGACAACGTTGTCAGTCTCAAAAAATGTTAAACAAAAATGTACAATCCCATAAAATTGTTCCAGTAGTTATGTGAATGGCCCCTAAACCGAAGTTTTAAAAGATTTTAATTGCTCGTAGTAACTGGGTAGAATCCCAATACTAAATCAATTATTTGCTTGAGTGGGCCTGTTCTGACGAGGAGAAATTATCCAGTCTAATTAATTGTTTAGAATGTTGTTAGATGTTAGACTCTGCACAATCGCCCTTTAACTATTGCTGCTAAATGTAAGTCTTGCACAAGTGCTCCTTAACTACTGCTGCTAGTTGTAATATTCTGCACTGGTACACTTTATCTATTGCACCTTAATTTTGGTACTTTTATGTATGTATTTTAAATTTGGGGGTTGGGTAAGTAGTTCCTTTAAGAATGTTTTTACCACCCAGTTGAGTAATGGTTTTTCCGATTGGTGCGAAATATGAAACCATTTTAAAATGCTCCCTGATATTACTGGCAACAAAATATATTATATGAGTTTTTGCTTTGTAAAGTTGCGATATTAGACCGATCAAATTGGTATAATTAATTGCCCTTTCATTATTGATGCTAGATGTAAGACACTGCACAATGCACTTTATAATGTACCTTAATATTATTCTCAATACAATGTAGTATATGTGCTTTGACGGACAAAGATGTGATTCCAGTCAGATCTAATTGGTATATTCAAGCTCCTGTCACAACCCAAAGTGTTTTTAATCTTGTTTGTAATGATTTTTATTAATCAACAAATAAAGCATTTCTTCTACTGTCACTCGTGATATGTGAGGTATGTGCTACATTCGATCCTGCACAGTGCTGCCATTGTGCATGCTATCACATCAGTAAGACACACTGCACACGGCTGAGTGTCTCAGGTATGGACATATTTGGTGTTTGTGTTCCAGCACTCACTGAGTGCCATCTGAAACACACACTGCTGCTACAGAATAAAGCAAGACTGCTAGATGTGCAGCACTGCACTGCTCAAGTGCACGAGGACAGAAAGGGTCATTTTGGATGTGGATATGTGGTATGCTTGACATATCCCTTGTATGCACATTGTATTTATGTATTGGGGGTTTGAATAGGGGAGACATAGCACCCTGGTGCTGAACCAACGGATCTGACAAAATGATTGGTACATGTTGAGGCCTATTTCAAGTTGAGGAGATGTGAGAGAGTTGATGTTTACAATGACTGTGACATACAATTACTAACACAAAGCATGTGTGCATACATCTATTCATAATTTGCACAAAAAAGTTCATATCAGAGAGTTTCGCCATTCATAAATGAAAATGTACACAAAGAAATTCTGCACAATGTGGTCGCCATCTAACAGGCACTGTGTGTTTGTTCTCTCCTCTATCCTCATCCTCTTCTTCCTCCTTCATTGCTTTCTGCTGTTCATGGTCCACGTCCCACAGGACATTTGTCTGTACACATATGTTGAGTAGGATAGCACGTACAAGGATGATCCTGCACACCATAGGGGGTGAGTATAGCAATCGCCCCCCTGACATATTCAGGCATCAGAAGCGGGACTTCAGCACACTAAGCTTTCTTTCCACAATGTTCCTAGTCGTGGCCAGTACCTGATTCTATGCCATTCCGGCTCAGTGTGGGGATCAGCTGAAAATAGAAAAAGATATTACAGTAAATGAATATGAAGACTGGTAAATCAAAATTCCTGTCCATGTCTGTTATGTGTACTGATTACATTATGAGTCCTTATACATGCCTCTTCCAGTTCTGTGTGTCATAGCAAAATATGTGCATGCCCTGATACTTTGGACACTTCTGGATGGAGATATTAATGTTTGGCCAATCACTTACTGTGATATCCCTAGGTAGGCTGTGACAGTGCTAACATGTTTGAACACTCACACATACACAGGTCTGGGTGGACCCACAGATGTTGTAGCAGCCCTACCTGACAATGACACAGCCTTCGGTTTGTTAACTTAATTTAGCATGTGATTTTGGTGTGTGCATGTGGTGAATTGCAAACATGTTACACAGAGAGTTGTAAAAGTTATTGTCAGCCTTCAGCTGTTGCTTTTGAGCTTACATTTTGTCATGATGCCCTGGGATTAGCACATAGGTATTGCAATGTGGAGCATCTCTAAGTAGGACACACTGATATTGTTACAAGTATCTGCCACAGACAAGGACACAATACTTTCTTATTCACATGTTTGTGTTTGACAGTGACTTGCAGGGGATTGTGCACCTCTCTGCCTTTCTTCTGTCATCATTGCTGTGACAAATGAATATTGAAATTGGTATCCAGAGTACACTGTGGTGCCTTGTCCAGGTTGCTTTTTATTTAATCCTGATGACTGATGAATGACATGTTCGCAAGCATTGTGCTAGACGTTTTGAGTTTCACATTGCTGGATTCATATGCCTTTCATTTGGGCACCTTACACCACAGAACAGGTGAGCCACCACCTTGGTTACATCTGTCAATGTGGATGTAAACCGATGTGTATGTGAGCACATAGACTGGCTGTATGTCTGCGATATATATGTGTGTTTTGTACTGTTGGTGCCACAATGGTATCCAGTATTGACACCTACACTGACATAGCATGCCACACATGACCTTTGCAAATACTTCTTCCTATGTTGCTCCAGAAAATTTGGTAAACATACAAGTATACCGCCATGTGTAACACGCTTGCTCATTTTCACAGTACTTGCTCTCAAACCACTGAAATTGTTGATCCTTGACTGAAAACAAGAGTAGATACGCCATTGAGGAGGCACTCATCTCACACATTTCTTTTGTTGCCTTTGTATTCATATTGTCTTGTCTGGCATACCACATGGTTTTCATTGTGATTTGTTACACAGTGCAGATGATGTGGTTCCATTCATTCACACAGAGTAAAATTACACATTACTACTCACTGATGTGCTTTAGATATTGCCATTGACAGATGAGTGAGTGCATGTCAATGTGGGACATAATTGTGTGCACGTTGCAGTACGTTGTGCCCACTATATGCTCATGATACAAGGGCCCAGATATGTCCGAATGTGGCATTCTGCTGTGCAGCAAGTCATCTATCAGCGCTGAGCTGTGTACTGAGAAAGGGCAGTAGTGCACAGTATTTAGGCCATGCAGCACATACCTAACCTTTCACCTTGCACTGCCACACAATGGCCTTCCTAGCACAGACACAGGCACAATTGCACCATGTTGCTTGAGTACCTCCGTTGCATGCGATATTGTCTTTGCGCAGAAAGGGGCACCTTCTTGCATCTGATGATCCCTCATAGTCCTGATCATCTAGTTATGGGTGCCACAGAATTCTGCACACATAGGAAGCAGGAGTGTTTTGGATGACTTCAGTTATTTTTCCTTGTTACACATCACCTGGGGAGACCAACTGATTTGACATATTTCAAAGTTTACCTGGTGTGGGATTTATGACATGCCTCATGACCCATGGAAGTTGAATGACGACAGACACACAACACCCATGGAACCCCTCCTTTGCAAACAGTGATGCTACACTGCAATTTGAGCAACGTTCCATTGTTCTGTATCTTGAGGCCATTCAAAGGCATACAGAGTGGCTTTGCCTGTCTTAACATGTGTGACTTGGAGGTTTGCATTACACATGTACTTTGATGCATGGTGCAAGTATGAGGCACACCCATCATACAAGAGGAATCACCCTGCACTGGAAATCGAAGGTGGTCCCAGCTTTGCGAGATGGAGAGCGACTTTCACCAAATGGGCATGTAGTGAGGGCACGTTCAGGCTACAGTTAGCACTGCGGGGGAACGATGAAAAGGCGCTGGACATGGCACGTGCATGGGAGGCACTAGTGGTTGAGCTCCAAGGGTGGGTAACGGATAAAGTAGGGGACGATGATACAGTGGAGCAGCCTGCGGAAGCGCAGTAATAGAGATGTACCAGGTAGAACACAAGCGATGGTACGAGTACACCACTTTTACTTACAGAACTGAGCCTGACTATTGAAGTGGGGAGTAGCCCACAACCAACAACACAGCAACTTAAAAAGAGAGAATCATCCTTATACCTTGTATTATGGTACACTGACATGGGGGGGGAGGGTGAATATGCATATAGGAGTGCTGATGGGTACAGAATATCTGGATGACAGCGAATTAGATCATATAACACATTGATTTCCGGAAGTCGGATATGTCCATCAGCATGAGGGCAATTAATGAAAGGTAATTGTAACTGAAAATATGCAATAAAAATTGTTTTTGCAAAAAAAAATGAGGCACACCCATCATACATATAGCCCTATCTCCGTCGGCACACACAGAGATGGCTATTATGTCATACATGTGTTACTGTTTCTCTGATGTTCTTCAGATTTGCTTGCCAACAAGTAGCTATTCCTATATTGCCATTCTGGAAGCGCTCATTGATGATGCAGTATCACTGTGTTAGTTTTACGATAGAGTTTATGGGGGAACCCCCGACCATGCATAATTTAGTCTATGCGTGGGGCAGTAGGTTCTGGAACAGGTATTTTCAGACGCAGGCCTACAAAAACTGACAATTTTGGCCACATGCATCGACTTGTGACTATGGAGTACTGCCTACACTGCCATCGCATCAAAATTAGTGACGCAATGGTGGCACAGGTCTCTCATAAATATATCCCTGTATTTATCTATAATGGTGTATTCTTGTCTTTTCGCCCTGTGCTAGCGCTGTTTCAAAGCCTAGTGTCAATGCAGGCACCCTCGCACCATCGTACAAGAGAGCCTGTGCTGTCGTCAGGATTTATTTTTGGCAGGAAGGGGCACCTTCCTGCACAAAAACAGTCCAGAGAGGTGATTTCCTCTTTCTATGTGTGATGCAGAATGCTACACACATAGAAGGAGTTAATAATGAGGAGAAATAGAGATATTTCTCCTCATTACACCTCACCTTGGGAGGCATAGGATTTTGACGCATTCACAGGTTAACAAGTCCTTGTAAATCTGTGAATGCATTAAAAACCACTGTAGTTGTGTGGGAACACCCACCGCAACCCCTAAGGAACTCCTCCCTAGAGCAGAGTAAGGCGACACAGCAATTTGGAATGCTTTGCCTTGCTCAAGGTTTATGAGGTCACTTAAAGCCACGCATTGCGGCTTCATAAATCTGAGTTGGAGTCTTGCCTCACGCATGTGCCATTTTATATGGTGCAAACGTGACACAAGGCTCTAATAAATAGGCCCCTCAGTGTGCAGGTTATGCCCAGCTGTGGGTTCCCTCATGTCACATAAAAGAAATGCAGCGTTAGATAACGATAATAGAATTAAAATGTGCATTGCTAGTGGTATCATTCACTTGGGCTGAAGCCCATTTCCACTCCCCATTCATAAGCGGGTCAACCAGATCCGCCTTCCAGCTATTGTGAACAGACACCATATCAATGCACCTCTCCTCTATCAAAGCTCCATACAGTTGATAGATGAGACCCCCTATTAGAGCCAGTATGACATTCAAAGCGCGGGATTCTTCCGGGTCTGCTGGAAAAGTTGTCCAGATCTCCTGAACTGTGACATTTTTGTGTGTTGTAGGAACTGTCTCAGAACCCCCCCCCCCCAAACAGAGGTCCTACCTCTTCCACCATAAAGAAAGTGCTGTTCAGGTTCAGGTCACCTGCCCTCTGACAACCACCCTCCATCTTTTATGAGACATACATCAAGGATTCCCAAACTGTTGCTACTTGTCGTACTTTATATGGTTATCTTCCGGCACCCTAAGCTCACACATCAGTATTTTGAGGAGCTCACCTTCCTTAACCACACCGGCCAAAAGCCTCTTTTCACTGTTGGTACCGTTCGCACACCACGGTGCTGCGTACTACAAGAGTCCTACCATGTTAAACAGCTGAAGGTCCAGGATTCCCAACTCACCATCTTCAGGGTCTAATTTTAGGAGATCCAGTCTGACTCTGCTCTTCTTACCCACCCACACAAATGACACCAGGAGGCTGTTGAGTTTCCTGAACAAGGATCTCAGCAGTACACAGAAGGAGAAGGCCAATTGTATTCAAGACAACCCCGCCCATGACAGCAAGCGGCACTGTTTTCCGGAACTGAATGAAAACACTCTGACTGTCCACCACCCGGCCCATGTTAAGATCACATTGCTATTGCGGTTCATGCGCTACCTGCATATCCAAATACGGGAACTTCTCCGTTTCCCAATGTAGACCCACCTCAGGGAGGTCACTCTTCCGTTGCGTCGCCAGAGCTTCCAGGGAAATAAGGACTGTCTTATGTCTATTGACATGTAGTCCTGACACACACCCAAAGTACTCTGTTATGCTCATCAGCACAGGCATCTAACCCAACGGCCTACTCAGGTGTATGGGGAAATTGTCCACGTACATTGACATAATATGGACGGTGTCCCTGAACTTCACCCCCCTCCCCACTCCCTGTGATTCTGTCTCAGGCATAATACCAGTGGCAAAAAGAAGTGGGGACAGGGGACAGCCCTGGCTCTTACCCCTTTCAATGGACAGAATGTCCAACACTATGTTTTCAATCGGTACCCTAGCTGTTGGTGCTGTGCATAGCAATTCGACCCGAGGAAAAAAAAAACAGTCCCATTCCCAATCCCATGCGCCGTAACACCACCCACAGGTATTCCCATTCTAGGGTGTCAAAAGCCTTCTCAATATTTAGAGCCACCAGTACTGCTTCAATATCTGACCCTTGAATCGCTTGCAGTACACGTGACAGGTGCCGGAGATTCACACTTGTGCCCTGACCCTGCCCAAAGTAGGAACGTAGCCTATATACACAAACACACTTCCCTTGAGGGCTTTCCTTCACTGTGCGAAACTTCGTAATGCCTGATACAACCATATTAAATATTATTCGTTCAGTACATGTGCTATCCTAAATATTAAACAAAATCCTATTAAAGGAAAGATCTCAATTATTTTTCCACTTTAATTTTAGGGTTGTTGGTTGTTGGTAATTGAGGAGCCCCAAAAGGTTAAATTCTGCATCCTTCCTGTTACAATTTTTTATAAACTGTGAAAATATAACACAAATGATCTAGCCGGCACACCTGGAAAGAACAAATATTGTTATGAGGAACAGATCGCCTGCTGACAATAGCTGGAGGGTCAGATCATGACCGTCACAAGTAGTTTGCCTGAATGCACAAGGCAGGAGAATAATTGAAGCATCTTCTGCTAGCTCACCGGCATAGGCAGACAAAGCTTGATGCCAGCAATCCAAACAAACAGATCATGCACATGTTTTGCTTGCTTGTTCTTAGCAAACAAAGCAGCGGGATGTTCAAAGAAGGCCACATTAAGCATTCACCTGTATGTATTGGTACCTTGTATTGCATGCAGAAGGTTTCACTTCAGCCCCTGGCACGAACGAGTGTGTATGGGATGTAACATGCAATCACACACACAAGGACATGTTTTATAACAATTCCTACTGGTTCGAGAAAAAACAGAAACTTCGATTTGATTTTCAAATCTTATCTTATCCATTAGCATAACTGTCATGGTCCTTCAGGGGCCCCACAAGGTTAGTGGCCATTTTGCATCCAAAATAGATTGGTTTTAATGATGGCCATTTATATCAGAGCTTTGCTTGTTTGCTGACAAGGCTTGCTTGAGTTCTCAGTGGTGGCTCATTACAAGAGGCGGGCAGAACGGAGACTTCTGCCTCCTACATTCACTCTGGATGGTTTTCCTATGGTTGAGACAGGGCTGAGCAAGGCTGGAGATTCTGCCCACTTTACTGGAGAATACTCTCCTGCACTGGCTTGGTCCTGACATGAGCACAAAGCACACCCACCAGCAGGAGACCTCACTCGATGGGCTACAGTTCTGGGTAAGACACTCTCTCCTAGAGGCCAAGGCTGGACTGGGAATCCAAAGCAGCCCTGGCAACTTTGTCGCACCAGTGCCCACCGAGTGGGGAGTGGGGGGTTGGGTGACGGGGACAAGCCGTGAAGCACTGCTGCTTAACAAAAGCACCTCCAGCACTGCTGCTTTTCTTACTGGGGGCCGATATTGCAGCATCACTGCTGAACCAGCCCCACATAAATAAACTGGCCCCCACCTCTCTAAAACCGGCCCTCACCCTTACAGCCTTCCGGGCAAATGCCCGATGCCTGCTACGGCCAGTCCAGCCCTGCTAGAGGCCACAGGATCTGTAGCACCACTCGTGGAGCTGTGGATGGACAGAGAAGGAGGCCCGTCTGCAATACAGAATGCCTCTGTATTCAAGTAGTTTAGTGATCGCATGAGCGGAGCAACACCCCAGCCCTGTGTCAGGTGGTCTGCTGAACTCACTCTAATCTTTCTGGAAAGTAGGACAGCTCAAGTGAGTTGTACAACCCCACATTGAATTGGAACACCATTTTTTATCTGGGACTGACTACTAATCGCCATCCCTTTCCAAATGCACTTTTTCCCCATTAGTGCCAGAAAGCCAGACTCCACCTATTTCCCCAATGTATCTTCTGCCATCTTCATTCATGGACACAGTGTGCCATCTCAACAAAGGCCTGCTCCTTCTACCTGCTGGAGATGGAAAACATGGAAAACAGCTTGATTTTCCATCCTCCCACAAATGACGAGTAAGGGCCGGGGATAGCTCAGCCCAGGGCCATAGGCCATCCACCTACCTGATATGTTTCAGAGATACTGAGACACTGACTTAGAGACATCCCACGTAGTTCCCACAACTCTGACACTAGAGCTCAAAGTGGCCATTCATGAAGGACAATGACTTAAGTACATCCTTTATTATCACACCAAGACTGCTATGGTCCATGTTCAGACTTGGACTCTTACTGTAAGCATGCCGGTCATTCTCACCTCTTGGCTTCTCAGCTTATTGTCAAATGCTAGGGATTGCATCTCAAACTATTCCTCACTCATGTACTGGGACATTCCTGGACTGCCATTTGCAACATCTCTGACACCGCAACTAAACCCAAACAGTTCTTCTCCCTCCCATTGTCTAGGCATTCAGAAGCATAAATACCCCTTGTGTTAATCTTTCCTCTTTCACACTAGAATACATTAGTAAACTGATGTAAGTGAGGGAAAAGCACTGTGCAGTCAATTGAACAAGTCCAGTTTAGACAGTGAGCTGTATGAGTGTTCAAGCTACTATGGAGGCAATGAGTGGGATGAGGTAGGGGAAATCAGTGTGCAGGTAAATAAAGTACATGAAGCACTGACATGAGTGAGGTTGTGGCACTGGGTAGAGAGGATTAGAGCGGTATAATACATATAGGACAGTGCCCCTTGGAGATAGGGAGCGGTAGACGGATACTGTGCAGATAATGTTCTTCAGTCTCTCAGAAGGACTACACAAGGAGCTCAAGTTACCATCTCTGAAAAGTGTGGCACTGTGAAACTATAGAGCATCTCCAGGATTACGTCCGTTGCCAACTGTAATCAACATTACATTTTAACCACCAATCGTCTCTACTAGAAAGATAGTGACAGTTCAATTAACCAGAATGAAGATGAAACAGAGCTATATCTTAGTGTACTTTGAAAATCACACAACATAACTCAGTAAATTCCAGGGAAACCTAGAAACATGGATGTTCCCATTTTCATTAAAGAAACTCTATTTCTTCTGATATGACAAGGCAAGAAATGAATGGAGGAACAAAGGTTTTTTGGTATATGAGTCAATAAAGTGACTCAAAAGGCTTTATTATAGCATCTAATCTCTACAGTCAGTGCATTTGATTATTGTAGTGAAAATGCACTATTTTACTTGCACCTACAGACAAAATACAACCAGAAATTCCACAATATGTTGGTTAGTGCAGACACTAGTGCTCTTATATCTGTGTGGAGGGTCTCTGAAATGGCATATACACATGGCAGCCCTAAAAGCTAGGGCCCTTACATCGGTGAGTGGTTTGAAAAAATGTAACTGTGACTATGACGAGATGTCCCACCATCCTATGTTGAAAGCTTTAAATACTATGATACCACCACAATTACAATATGGTGCAGAAATACTCTGCATTAGTGGTAAAAGTGGGTGGGATATTCAGGAAGGGAAGCATTTAAAGAATCTATTGTCCCTTCCAGTCTCAGCCATGATACAAGCAATAAGAATGGAGAAGGACATGACCTCATGGAATATACAGGCCAAAATGGCCTTAATAAGATTTTGGAAAATACTGGGCTTGCGTGAGGAACAGAAGGTGTCCCGATGGTGTAAGAACGAGATCCTGCAAAGTGTTCTAAAATGGGCTAATGGAGTTAATAAACAACTAAAATCAGTACTCGGTAATTCGAATGTGACAGCAGGCCAACCGACGTTACAAGTAGAAGTTGCCAAGGGGGAATTAAGAATCCTAGGGAAGGAATTATCTCAGGAAAAGGATTGGCAGTGTTTGAGAGAGAAAAAAATCAGTGCAATTTATGTTAAGCTCCTGGTAGAAAGAAACCTGGTTTCCATACTTGGATATATTACCAAATCGCTGGTCTAGGTACAAATAATTGAGACCAAAAATTGGTATTAATCCATGCGTAACAAATGAGAGAATAAAAAGAGAAATGATCCATCCTGATGGGAAATGCACGTGTGAATTAGGTTCAAAATGTGATACTTTGCATATATTAGTGGACTGTTTAAAAGCACTACCTTTTGCGGAAACTGATTCTATGCCCCATCTTTTAAAAATACAGAATCAAGAATTGTGCCCAAGCCATTAAGCTTCTTGTTGATCTGTGTAATCTTGATATTGCAATAGCTATTGGAAGGTATATGACAGCAGTAAAAATCTTTTGCTTGGAGAAATAAAACATATTACGCACTTGGGTAAATAATAAGCCATAATGTGAAATGAAGCATACTATCAATGGAGTAGAAGTTAAGTTTGATTCTGGTAGAACAATTTTAGACAGGAACTGTAGGAGAGTAAGATCTGCACTTATGTTGCCCCCACTTTTTTTCTGATGTTAACACTGGTTTCTGGCTATAGTCTGGCTGGGTCCCTGCTAATCAGGGCCCCAGCCTCTCTGTTCTCTCTAAACAACTTGGAGTGCATATTAGATGCACTAGTGATTGGATACTGTGGTACCTTATGAGCCCCTAGTATATGGTACCTTAGGTACCAAGGGCATAGGTACTTCACAGGCCTACCAGGGGCTGAAGCATGTACTATGCCACCCCTGGGAAGCAGACTAAATCTGACACCACAGGCCTGCTACTGCAGCCTGGGTGAGGTAGTGTTAGCACTCCTCACTGAGGTATAGGTTCCCTATATCTCACCTTACACTCACAAATAAACGTATCAGTCACCCCTAAGGCAGGCCCTAACAATCCTGAGGGCAGGGTGCTTGGTTTCCATGTGAGGGGGTGCCTCTGCCTGAGCAGGGCCCCTCTGCAGCTCTCAAAGTCTATTCTCTGTAGCTGTTTGTGGATGCGGTTAAACCATATACTCTTAAGTGTATTATAACCTCGCAGTAAATGCTAACTCTGGGATGGCTGCATCAAAACATGCCGTGTTTGGGGTCAAACGCTTTGGAATCATACCCCCACACCAGTAACTGGTGTGGGAGTATGATCCCACCCTTCTAGAGGGGTAGACATGTACCTACTGTGGAAACATGGTAGAATCCTGAAAGAGCCCTGGAATCACAAAATGGATGCCACCAGCACAGACACTGGGCTGCCCTCCTGCTGCTGACCGAAACTCACAGTGGAGGAGGCCCAACAATAGGCATCCTGTCACAGGGAGGTGTCACCACCTTCCAGACAGGATTTTGTTTATTGGGGCTGGGTGGGTGCATTCCTAGAATGCTTTGAAGTCCTGCACTGGGGGAGCAGTAGGCTTCTCTGTAGATATGCCAGCTCAAACCGGTTCAGGGGCTACCTGCCCCTGCTCTGGCGCGAAACTGGACAAAGGGAAGTGGGTGTAACCCCCCACTCCCCTGACCCTCCCAGAGGAGTGGTCATAGAGCTAGTCCCTCCCTTTCCTCTAGTGTAAGTTAGGGAACCTTTGCCATTGCAAACTAGATATCCCTGCACGACGCTCTGAAGAAGAATCCTGGACCTTCGACGTTCCACTACCTCTGGAAGACTGAAGAATCTCCCTTGGAGTCAAGGAGTGACTCCCCTGCTTGGCAGGCACCAAAACTTTGAATCAACAGTCGCAAACTTTCCCGCTCCCACCGGAGTGCGAAGTCCCTGCAGCCCCGGAAGTGGATTTCCTGACTTCTCGATAGCCATTGTGAGTCCCCAGCAGAGCTGAGGCGAGTGGACCCCACGAGTGACGAGAAACAGCAATACCCGGGTACCATGCACTATTTTCGAGTTCAATCCCTTCATGACGTTCTACGAACTTGTGCATTGGACCACGTGTGGTCCAAACCTCCAGCAGGATTTCCACTGAAGATCAGAGGCCTACCTCATCCCGAGTGACTGTGGGCTCCTGTGAAGTGAATCCTCCTGAGGCGTCTTTGCGATCCCTTGCCCGTTGGCTTGTGGGTCCTCTGAATACTTTTCTATCAAACCAAAGGGCTCCCCTGGTTGCTCCAGGCCTGCCCTGACTTACCCTTGCTGGATGAGTCCCTCAGACCTTGCTGGTCTGCACCGCTGACTTTCATCATTTTCCAGGAGACTTGCTGTTGCCAAGGCTTGTTGGCTCCAATCCGGTTGCCGACACCTTAGTAAGCTGCAGACTTTGTGGGACACTCCGAATCCTGCCCCGGGTCATCGTCGACTCCTCCTGGACCTCGTGGCTGAAGAGCCAAGACACCCTTGATCACCTGAAATCACCCGACAACTGTGGGCATCCATCTTCCTGGGCCCGGGTCACTGGCAAGTGACTTTGAACACTGTCTCCTCCGCTTTCAGGTCTTCTTTTTTCTGAATCCATCCTTGGATTCCAACGGACACTTCTCCTGTCTTCACAAGCAGCAAGTCTTCTTTGGCTCCCATTAAAAACAACGCAGCGACCCGACACCAAAAGACACCTATGCACCCAGCTTCCCTGGGTGAGGTAACTCGTGCACTCCGGTGCTCCTGTGTGTGTTGGCTCTAGAACTACTTACCCTGTAAGTGACTTGCTTGTAGACTCTCCCGAAGTATCCTAAAACTTTAAAATTCCAACCGCGACTTGCTCCATTGAAGTCTATTGGGATCCGCGGCTGTGTTCTCACACTGCATGCGTCTGCCGTGGGTTCTTTACTTACCTGCCCTGGGTGGATTAGTGAGGCCCCAGCGCTTCTGAAGGCTCTAAGCCTTCTCCCTTCTCAAGTCGTTCTTCTTATACCTCTTCTTTAGTATATGGTCTGGTACGCCCCTAGGGCCCCAGCCATTTAAGTGCTTAATTTGTTGTGAAACATTGATTTGTGCATATGTTCCTGACTTCTAATCTCATAAAGAGATTAGTAGAGTGTGTCTAGAAATAAATACATATATATTTTATATATATACCTGTATGGTGTCCTTTCATTTGGTAATTCAAGAGATTATAGGGTAAAACAAGCTGCTTTACATTCCTCAGAGACTTAGCCTGAAGGCTGCTCTCCACAGCTACCGCTAGGATAGCTTTCTTTAAAAGGTTGTCTTAAACCTATCTACCATAAGAGTCGAATTGGACTGGTGCAAGGTGGCCACTTTAACTAGCGACCAGCATATGCCAGGCCAACTTCTCACAGGAACAAGCCATGATGGAAGGTTAATTTTAAATTGAATATGAAGTGTAATGCGTCTAATTTTAATTTAATAGGAAATATGGCAATGATGTTACATTTAAATTTGATTTTTGAATGGATTATTGTTTCAACCAAAATTATTTATGATATTAGAGTTATATATAAACTGATATATTTTTGCAATGTTTTTGCACTGTTTAAAGACCAATGGTCTGAATAAACATTACTTTGACTGACTGACTGTGTGGAGGCATTGCTGTTCTATGGTCTTTCTCAAAATATCTCTAGCCTGGATTAGAGACAGAAAATACAACACACTACACCAAGTTTGGAAAACCTACACTGGCTCACACATGAGACCAGAATACCTTTCAAACTATGCACCATGTTCAAACTAAATACTGGAACTGGGTAAAATTACTTAGCTACAAGATAAACTGAACATAACAGGGGATTGTAACAAAACAAGAAGCAAAGTGCTTTTAATTCTAGAAAGTCCGAGAGCAGAGAAAGCTAAATCCATGAACCTAAAAGACTCTGAATTAGCTCATAAACATTGGAATGCTCACAGAGCATAAGGTCTTATCAACTTTCTCTCTTTGGCCAAACAGAAATGGGAGATTATGTATCTTATTTCCAATGGTCTCTTTCACTTGATGTTTCTTACAGAGAGGTGACTTCATTTGGCCTCAATGCTGGACATTACAGTAGTCTTCCCTGATGACTATGCCGTTCCCCGAAATAAGAGGAAGGAAAGGTGCAGGTGTTACCTGAATATTAAAAAGCACACATAAGATTTCATTAGATGATTTTTAAGACCTCTCCCTGCATGGATTGTTGGTAGCTCGTGGTATCACCTGTGAGAATCCTATTATGTATTTTGTACTAATTTATTGCAATCCTTCAGAACCCAGAGGCTTTTTAGTCATTCTCTGCTGACGTCAATGTATGTGTGGATGAACCTCCTAGCAGCCCTGTAAATGACATATCGGGAGCAGTTTCAGGATGTGGCTTTTTCCAGAAGGTTACCAGACTTACACAATAGGACATACTACTGATCTTATTTTTTCCCTGCCCAGGATAGTAAAGATTTCTGATATTTTTCCTCTAACTTCTACTGACCGCTCTCTGATAATATTTTGTGTAACTCTTAATCTGATACCACATATTACTTCACGGTTGACAGAATTGAGTCCCATGCGTGTCTAGAATAAATAAAATATGCCTAGGCTGAGTCAACAGTGAAATTCTGCTGAACCCTAGGCAGATCCTGACACATTGTATAACACTTTTTGCACTAATATTTCAAGCACTCTAGATCAACTTATCACTCCCATGAGGGCAAGGAAATAATCCTGTAATAGGGCTAATCTGTGGTTCATATCTGAGTTAAGAAGTGAGAGACTTGAGGTGCCTCAGGCAAAAAGAGTTTGGTACCACTCAGATTCTGTTGAGTCGTGTGCTGCTTTTCATGTCTAACTAAGAGACTACAAATGCTGTCTCTCTGATGCTAAAATAACCTTTTCAGGGACTCTTATTTCTCTTGTTGCTAACTCATCTAAATTCTTATTTTAAATTGTCTCTAAATTTACGAGAAATTACAGCATGGCATCTCACACTGCACACTGCCACTTCTCATGTGATACTTGTAATGTCGTGGAACTTCCTCACTTGAGAATTCCTTAGAGAATATTAAGGTAAGGTAAGGTGAATTAGTTTATTAGTTAATAAAAACCATGAATAGTTATTAAAACATATAAAATGGATCATATAACTAGATAAAATCTTGAAATAAAGTTTACTTGGAGAATGTTGGGATTGGGTGTGAGGTACCATTTGCGCCAGGTGGCTGTCGCTGTGGATGAGATGCCTTTAAATAAACTCAACCCTGAGTCCATGCTGATATCTGCGTGATCCTAGGGTTCAATCTGTTGGGAGTTCACCTCTGAACACTGGTGATGAGCGCGCTACTTGAGATAGGCACCTCAAAAATAGAAAAGCAGAATATTTTTCTTCACCAACTCCCATGGAGCAAAGAGGTTTACAGATGTGATGTCAGCATGAGCTGCAATCATTTTCACAGAATTTAGGAGATGGTTTTGTGGAAGAAGAAAGAAGGCACTGTAAAAAGTGATAAAATAGAGCAGAAGTAGGCACAGTGGAGCACAAGCATTAACAACATTGTGGTCCAATAACGGGCCAGTATTGTATGTCAAGTCAAGCGGAGATCAACTTCATCACTACATACCACAGGGCTGGATTTACATCAACAAGCTGTAAGAATAGTACATGCAAAATCCACGGTACACCTGGGTTTCTGTTGATGGAAACAAGCTGATTTTGGTGAAGCAAGTTTGCTGTCTCATCCAGGGGTGAGGAGATTGTCAGGTCAAGGCAAAGGATGTAAGAGTGTAATGATCTGCATCTGAGATTGAAATACAGGAAATCACAATATCGGTACCTTCAGAAATTTAAGAAGAGAACAGGTGTTTTTGGGTGACACTTAACTGGTTTGATGGAACATGCGGCATTGTGGTTATTGTCTGGAGGCTTTATTTTCAGAGACTATGGGCCATATTATCAAGACAGGTGATAACATTATCGCCGCTTTAGCGGCAGGAAACTGCCGCTAAAGTGGCGATAAAGGGCTTGATAATATGCCTTTGCTAATTCTCAAAGAAGCCCAGGTTCACACCAGAACATGGGCTTCTATGGGAATTCACAAGGGTATATTATCAAGCCCTTTATCGCCGCTTTAGCGGCAGTTTCCTGCCGCTAAAGCGGCGATAATGTTATCGCCGGTCTTGATAATATGGCCCTATGTTTTACTGACAACAACTCCATGTTCAGAGTGGATACAAAAACAAAATGTATAGAGATACCTTGGACAACTTCCTCTCAATGACAGAAAGACCTCAAATCAAGGAATAGCTTCTTTTCAAAAATATTTGAAATATATGTATGTATATTTTTTCATAGTTTTATATAGCGCAAACTTGACCTGAAGGTATCAGGTATCAAAGCGCTTTCCATGAGCACCAGTTGCATTACAGATGGATACAGTCATTTTGTTAGGCACTGGGAGATTAAGTGATTTGCCAAGAATCACAAGTTGTTGAGCGTCATTGCCGAGACCCGAATCCGGTTCCCCAGATTAGTGATCGACTGCCCTAGCTATTAGGCTACATCCTCTCCCCCTAATTCCATATGCAAAGTGCATCATCACCATGTTTATTTGAACAATCCTGCTTGTGGGCGATACTCAGATTGGAAAACTCTATTTTAGAAGAGCATTGTTTAGCCACATTGTGTTGCCTTTCTGTCTACAGAAGTAAAAGTATTGATGGTGTGAGATCAAGGGGGGGTTATGGTGGGAAGTGTGTTCTTTTACCAGTTCATAATTAGAGTTCCTACATGTATAGGGGTAGGAAAGTTGTGATATATCCAAGGTTCCTGATTTCTTTTCAGTCCTGGCTTTTGAGATGCAGAGCACCACAATACTCTATTCTTGGTTTTCTATAATTTGATAAAGGGTAAACATGTGCTGGAGCACAAGGTTTCACTCGTCACTTGCTCATCACCAAGAGCCTTGCATACAGGTCGATGGATCTTTGTTGTCAGCTGAGAAGTAAAAGTTAAAGCTCAGTATAAATTGTTATCACTGATCATTACTTTATTTCAGTCAATAAAGAGAGTTGAGTTTCTTAAAGGGTTTTATTTTTAATCATTTTGTTATTTATTCTTTTAATGTAATATTATTCTTTAAGTTTCACCATTAAAGGTTAACAAAATCAATCAATCAGTATTAATTAATAAGGTAAGTCAATTCAGTAAATCAAAATAAAGCATCTATATAATAAATGCAATAAGCATGTTCCATAAAGAAACGTCCCTGTTCTAAGCTAGGTCAAGATAAATGCGAAAAAGTATTTAAGGTGTCAGTTCAGATACCCATGCAGAGTTCTGATGAGGGAATCGAGCATAAACATAAAACTTTAGCAGAATAAGCAGCAAAAAAAAAGCAGATCAAGGAATAGACTAACACTTCCCATAAGAGATTTCCAGGAAACTTAGTACAGAGTCTTCTCTCAGAAAGTTTGGAAAAGGGAACAGAAGGAGATGCTGCTCTCAACCAGTATGCTCTGCCTTGAAAAGCTGGAACAATCTGCTCTATTCGAAATCTGAAGCTAGTCTAGGAACACACTACTATAAACACACATTTTCTATGTTGCAACATTAATATTCTTTCTTCTTCTTTATGACCATTAAGATTTCGGCACACTCCTGGGTACAGGTATACTCCCCATTTTCTCACCAAAGTACAATGGTCTTTTAACCATGTGTCCTAGAATGTTGTGCACATCCTTACATGTTTTCAAAAACGTGTTCCCATGAATCATCCTCCCTGCCGTCGACATCTTTTGCAGTGTGAACCTCACTATCAGTTGTCTAATGCAACAAATGTCTATTCATTAACTAATAGTAGCTTCCGAAATTGCAACGTCTGCAGCATAAAAAAGAAAAACAACTTGCACAACTGTCGTTTAAAGTGAAAAAACAAGTATCTCAGTATTAATAGGCCTTCACGTTAAAACAGAGGGGCATATCAACAACAGCCGGCGATAATTATCGCTAAGCGCACTTAGCGCTAGGATAATTATCGCCGGCTAGCGTTGATTTTTATCGCTGAGATAGCGTGCTATAAGCAACGCTTATCTCAATAGCGATAAAAATCCTCACGCTAAGTGGCTAACGTGAGATTATTGTTGGAAACCCAGCGATAATCTCACGTTAGCTTGTTGATAGGGACAGACAAACTTAGCCATGATATCCTCCTTCCATAAGATTTCATGGCTAAGTCAGAAAAATACCAGACGTAAAAAAGCAGCGTTAACCGCGGTTAGCGCTGCTTTTTTTGTCTTTAACAAGGTTAGCGATATTCTTGATAATAGGAGAAATGTCGCTTAGCGACATTTCTCCTATTATTTTAGTCTGGAACGCCCCCTTTGCATCTCATTAGAGATGCAAGGGGAAGCGTAGAGTAAAAGGGTGCTAACATGCGAATTTGCATGTTAGCACCCTATTGTTGATAGGGTGCTAGTTTTATCTCTGCTTTTTTGGCTTTTAAAGCCAAAAAAGCAGAGATAAAGCCCTTGTTGATATGCCCCATAGTGTCTTTACATATATCAAGATGAAAACCCAGGCCGCTTTCTTGGTTACAGGTCTATAGGTTTTAAGTATGGTTGCCTACTACAATTTTTTCCATTAACACACACTTAATTTGTAAACGTAAATTCTGCGCACTGTGGGGCATATTTATGAAATTATCATGCAGTGCATTTCAGCAAGTCACCTTACTGCTCTGTGTTATAGGGAAAGGGAAGGAATACGCCATATTTAACATAATAAGGCACATTCTTCTCATTTACCAGAGCTGGCACACAGTGTGCTGCCTCGCGTCAAAGCAGGCACTCTTGCATTATGGTGTAAGGGTGCCTGCGTTGTAGGCAGGATTGCTTTGTGCAGGAAGGGACACCTAACAATCCTGAAAGGCATTTCTCTCAGTCTATGCGTGCTGCAGAATGCAGCACACATAGAAAGAGGAAGTAACAGGAGAAATAAAGATATTTTTCCTTGTTAAGCCTTCTCTGGGAGATGTAGCAATTTGAATCATTCCCAGGATTACTACTGTTGCTAAATCTGACATTGAGCCACAATCAATAGGTGAATGAGTGGGAACACCCACACTCTGCCCATGGAACGCCTTTCTAGGACAGAGTAATGCAACACATGATTTGCTCTGTGGCATTATAAATTCTACTGAGGTATTGTGTCGCCCCTGCACCTACTTGCATGGTGCAAGGGTGATGAAAAACCTACATAAATATGCCCCAGTATTTTTAATAAACTTGGCTTCATTTTACGCCTATGTCCAGCCAATTTGTATTTCCTACACTTCAGAATTACTGTAATAAGCTCTCTTCCTCAAAATTCAGAATTGGAATTCTCTATACTGCTTTCGTTTCTGAATTCAGGTTCTCCTGCTTATCTGTCTTGTAAAGATCCTTAAATTAATTGCATCAGCCGCAATCCCAGGATTACCTCGATTCTTAACTCATCCTTCTCTTCTGTTATGGTCCTGAGAGGTTGGAAAGGATGTCGCTGTAAAAACATTTCTAAAAAAGCCTACTTGATGCCCCATCATAAAAACAAACTACCCTTTCACCAGCAGTAGTGAAAATTGGTGAAACGTTTCTTGCCCACTGGCTCTCTCGATATTTGGAAGAGCGACACCTCCTTGGTATCAGCCAAATAAACGTATTGCCCAATGCTGGGTCAAATACTGCTTTGGTGGCCATGCTTAACATTCTTAGGTTAGACCTGGATGAAAGTATTCCACTGCCTAACTCTGCTTGAATTAACAGCCATATTTGACGTGGTTCACCCTGCTATCCTAGTCAAGCCGATTGAGCAGGTGGGCTTATTTAGAACAGCCAAATCCAGATTTGCATTGCTTCTATCCCCTTATCGGGCTAAGTCATTACCAGTCACTGTTGTTCTCACACAGAGCTCGTCGCTTTCTCTCTTTTTTTCCAAGAATTATTTTTGACCTGTAGCCATTATTATAAAAGCATTCAGATTCAGGGCAGTTTTTAAAATTATAAGAATAGGATTCTGGTTTGTAAAAGACCTAACTTTAACAAAGTAAATTAATGCTGTGACGGCTGCTTGGTGTTTGCGTGGCACTCAGCAGCTGAAATCAGTGCCGGCGCAAGGGAAAGAGGAGGAGAAATCCATATATATGCGCACTGCTGCTCCCTCCCTGTCATGCAATAGCAGCCTATTTGGGGACTGCGCTACATGACTTTTTGGAAAATCTGCCGCTAAGTTTCTGCCATATAGTCTTCTAAGGGGACAGCCCCATTTTCTTTCAGAACTTGCTACCTAAATTCTCCCTTAAGAACTTTCTCATGTCAGGTTTGCAGCTTATGCTAACATTTGAACGTTTTTTTTCATAGCAGGATGGGAGGTTGAGCCTTTTCTATCACTGCGGCCACTCTGTGGAAAGCTCTCCCTCTTTATCTTTGTCAGGTCAAAAATCCCCACACATTGATGAAGTCACTTTCTTGTCTATTGATATCTCCTGATCATTTCCTATCAGCTCCAGCACCAAGATGACCTCAGTGCTGTGCTGGTCAAGTACTTTTACTCATTCATCAGAATCTTCTCATGTATCCTGGTTTTCAAGAACTACTGAAGTAAGCCTGAACCTCTTGAGTACTTAGCACTCCTTCCCTCTCTGCCTTTACTGTCCTGCAAGTATTTAGTCATCTATAAATGTTATAATATTTTTGCTTAGTTCAAGAAATGATGAACTTGTAAAACTACAATATAAAACACCCAAAGGAAAAATAAACAGCAGAAAACTGCTATCCCAGAGCCGCAGCCCGTGCAGGTAGGAGCGGTGGGGCCGGGTAAAGGGGAGGTTTCGACAGACGACGACGAGGGAAAATTAATTATTCATTTAATTTTCCCTCATGGTCGTCTGTCGAACCCCCACCCCCCCAACCCGGCCCCACCGCTCTTACCTGCACAGGCCACGGCTGGTATCCCATATTGTTTGATGGAAAATCTTATCCAGCTGAGGCATTTGCAGGAGCTTATATGAGGATTTAGGAGTCAGAATGAACCAGTAACTCAGATGGAACATCTCTAGAGCGCCACACTAGAGGCCCTCTTTGTGCTGGTGGCTTATCAGGGGCTGAGTTAGACAAAGCCCTCTGGTTATATCTGAACAATGTGAGGGATTACAAATCCTGAGGGAAGCTTTTCTATATTTTGGTTGCTTCGGCCTCAAAGCAACTTCAACCCTTAGAATGAAATTTACAGTTGTTAACAGGAATGTTATATCAAAGCTAATAAGCTCAAGAGTGGTGGATAAGGTACAAGTCTTTTTCACAAGGCAACACATGACAATGCTATTTTTAAACTTAGAGGGCAGATTTGCGAGTCTGAAACTATCTCTGAAAGCCATAAGCAGCCACTGAAAGAAAAAATAAGGGCGATAAGATGGAATACAGTATCTTCAGGCAGCAGAGTTGTTTGACACCTTCATTTTATACAAGACACAGGGTCTTATTTAAAGTTTAGCGGATACAGGATATCTGCTAAAAAGTGGCTGATGTCCCATCCTTCCTATTTAGAGTGGATAGAGGCCATATACACTCTAAATGGGGACTATGTAACATCTGCTGTTACGTGGAGGATGTCTCAGATCTGCCAAACTCTAAAAAAGAACCTTGTTCGATTAATGGCAATTTGTGACATTGAGCATAACGTTTGTTAGGGTAGTTGGTTTTTCAATTTCTAGGACAGTGTCAGGAAGAAGGGCTGGAGGTCTTGCATACAGTTTGGCATTGGGAGATTGCAGGAAAGCAATAGTCCCCAACTGGTCACCCAGAGTCTTTCAAAGGAAGGAAAGACTGAAAGTCATTGCAGAGTGTCAGCACTTTCTAGATGACTATGAACTACAATTACCAGCTGGCTCTGAACTCTGTCAAATTCTGGAGAGAAGGCTGCTAAGCTGCATTCCTCGGTATACCTTCACTTGTGGTTCATGGTATCTGTCCTAGGCAATCATGAGGCAATGTTGCAGTAGCCCAAACATTGCTGTGTGGATTTTGGGATTTCTTGCGGGGTCCCATAATTTTTTTAAGGATTCGTTTTGATGGACACCGGAAATACATAAACGTGTTTAGTAAGTTGCCTTGTTGATGAGAACAAAGTTTGGACTATCGTCTGAACAATTACATAAACTCTTCTAAAACTGGGGGTTGATAGATTTGCTAAGGATTATCATGTGATGGAACAGGAAGGATTCTGAGACTGGACAAATCAATGTCAGGTGTTAGGTATTATGGCTATAGTATGCACACATAAATTGCAATGACTAAGGAACAACTAAATATTAACATTGTTTGTTACCTTGCAGTTCTACAAGAGTTGAGTACTAACCATACCTCATCTTCCGCAGAGAGTACATAGTTGCTTGATCTTTCACCCTTGGTCTTCACCCGAACCTTTTGCTTTAGTCCTTCATTTTTTGCTGATCTGGTTTTTGTTGGCCTTAGGACTCTGTGCACTTTACCACTGTTGACCAGTGCTAAAGTCTGTGTGCTCACTCCCTCAAACATGGTGACACTGGCTTACACTTAGATGGCACATTTAATTTACTTGTAAGTCCTAAGTAAATTGGTACTACATGTACCAACGGCCTGTAAATTAAATGGTGTTAGTGGGTGAGAGAATCTTCGGATTAAGGACGAGGATTACCATACCTGAATTGAATTTATTTTCAAGAAATCATGCCATAAAAAGACCAGGACTGCACTTCTGTCCACCCGACTAGAAGTGTTAGACCAGCAGTTACAGCACTTTTTTAACATGTTATCAGCCGAAGAGTAGCCCCCCGCATCTTGGACCCTGTCAACACTCCTTGAAGGTGGAGCCATTTTTTTAATTTCTTTGAATGTGTCCCACATATCTATAGATCCTGCCCAGACGAAGACCTTTGCTCATTTTCTCCAGGCCCCACAAGAAAGTCGAAATGTGTTGGCATATACAGATATGTGGCCAGGAGACAGTCATTCCCTAGCAAAAGGAGACAAGTAACACAATAGAGGGGCAAGGAGAGTATTGATACCTACATGACCCTAAGAATTAACTCCGACCACTAAGGGCCATATGGGACCTTTGGGACCTATACACAGAGGGCTAGAGGATGTTCCCAGTCAATGGAAATGCGTAACATTCAGTGGTTATTGCTCGACACTTTTTCATAAAGAACATACATATGAATATGTGAATATATCTGGTGGACATTTATCAATGTAAAGTCATTATGTCTTATGATTAAGTTATGTTGCATTGTAATAATGTAAAAAAATGTTAATGATGTTATGTTTATGTATATTTGTCAATATTGAGTATTGTGTGTTTGTCACACGTTACATGATGCATATGTGGTGGTGTTTGAAGTGAAGAAACCTATTTAAGAAAAAAGTATTTTTCATATATGCCAAGTCTTTTTCTCAGTAAGGTGATGCCGTATCAATTTGTATACAAATATATATATATATCGCTAAAGACTGCTGTAAATGCACAGTTCGTGACTTCACGGAGAGATGGAATCACTGCATAACTATCTCCGGCTTAGCGAGACTTGGAATGATGTGGCTGGACGTCTGGGGCAAAGGAGGATGAATTTTGCAGGGACATCGGGTTTGCATCTACATGCGCACAGGCAATGCTTTTAATTTCCAAAACTCTCAGCACTCATTATGAGAACATTGGGACCGAAATGAGATATTTACCTGGCAGGCCAACATGGTGCTTTCTGGGATTTGAAGTCCACCAATGTGGGCTTCAATAATGCTCCAATTAGAAGTCGGCCCAGCTGAACTACAACCAATGGGTTACCAGCAGAATTATTTAAAAGCAGCGTTTGGAGCCAAAACTGATGTGAAGGCATTTGATAAAGACAATTACTGTCGAAACGCGTCATGCCATATTTCCTGCAATAAAGAATCTTCTTGATGCCCCCGCTGTGTCCCTCCGATTGCTTCCGAGTGAAGAGGTCGAATATTGGATATATTTGCGCGCTAGCCCCTGGCGCGCTGAGGTGACCCGTCCAAAGAGTGTCCGGAGATTCAAGGGCAAAAAAGAAAGGTGACTCCTAGGTGTTGGATTTCTCCGTGACCGCCGCATCCAGGGATCGCTAAAGACTGCTGTAAATGCACAGTTCGTGACTTCACGGAGAGATGGAATCACTGCATAACTATCTCCGGCTTAGCGAGACTTGGAATGATGTGGCTGGACGTCTGGGGCAAAGGAGGATGAATTTTGCAGGGACATCGGGTTTGCATCTACATGCGCACAGGCAATGCTTTTAATTTCCAAAACTCTCAGCACTCATTATGAGAACATTGGGACCGAAATGAGATATTTACCTGGCAGGCCAACATGGTGCTTTCTGGGATTTGAAGTCCACCAATGTGGGCTTCAATAATGCTCCAATTAGAAGTCGGCCCAGCTGAACTACAACCAATGGGTTACCAGCAGAATTATTTAAAAGCAGCGTTTGGAGCCAAAACTGATGTGAAGGCATTTGATAAAGACAATTACTGTCGAAACGCGTCATGCCATATTTCCTGCAATAAAGAATCTTCTTGATGCCCCCGCTGTGTCCCTCCGATTGCTTCCGAGTGAAGAGGTCGAATATTGGATATATATATATATATATATATATATGCGTGTCAGCTGTGTGAACAAAATTGTAAAATAAGTACAGGTTACTGTTATTGGCTCATATAGATACAGATTAGTGGCGTAGTCTGGTACAAGAGAGAAAATATAATTTTGAGTGCAGCGAGTGCACATGTTTTCAGTATACTAGTGGGCCTGCAGCACTGCTTGTGCCACCCACTTAAGAAACATTTTAAGCATGTCTTGGGCCTGTCTTTGCACAGCCAGTGTGTGCAGTTTTAATTGGCAAAATAAACCTTTTTCCATGCCTAAACCTTCCTTTTCAACACCAGTGGGTCGCCCTTAGGTTAGGCTCTAGAGAGCCCAAAGGGCAATGTATAGTGTTTTTAAAAAGGTGTACATGTACTTTCAATCTTTACCCATCCTAGTAGTAAAAGACCCTCAAATGAGTTTTTCACTACTGCAAGGCAGGCCTATCTCACCCATAGGATAACACTGGGTTACCATTTTACATTTAATAAGTGATAGCCTCAATTAACAACAGTTATGAATATTGAGTTTGGTGTCTAAAGAATTTTAATTTAAAATTCTCTTCGATGGTAAAGTCAGATTTCAAGTAACAATTCTGAAAATGCCACTTTTAGAAAGTGGACATATTCTTGTCCTAACCATTTGGTGCCTGCAGCGTGCATACTGGGTCAAATGAATTGGTGTAGATGGCAGTTGGTCTTTGTGTATTGCTCCCAGAGAGTGAGACAAAAGGGGACTAGCTGTTATCAGGATGGACCATCTCTGACTAGATGAGAAGGAGCTGCCACCTACCACACTTGAACATCACAAAGGCTCTGCTCCAGCACACTCACAGATAAACTGGGGCCAGAGCAGGGAGGCAGGTAATTCCAAACACCTCTGGGGGTGAAAACCCCCAGAACTTTCTCCTACATCAAAACTGGCATCATTTTAAATATTAGACCCTCCGACCCAGCTCGTGAGTACACATCTGGACCTGTGGAAGACTCAGAAGGTCTGCTGTGCTGCTCTGCTGCTAGAAGAACTGCTACTCTACTGCCCTGCTGCCTGAGTGAAAAGGACTGGACTTGTATCTTGACCCCAGAACCGTGAGAGTGACTCCAAGGGCTATTTGGCTGGCCTCCTGATCGCAGACTCAGGGACAGAAAAGCTCCAACCACATTGATCGCATCACCTGGACTCTGTCTGCTGTGAGTCTTGCCCCCCAAGGGGTGGCATCCCAGCCCTGGACCTTTGGAAGTGGCCCGGAAGGTGTTCTGCCAGGACTTCTGTGGTCCAAGCAGAACCGTCAAAGTACAACGCTTCACTTGGAACCATTGCTTCACGATGCATTCCCAACACAGGAACTCGCAGCTCTTTGGAACCTCTGCTATGTGAAGCCTCCTTGATGCAGGACCTCGCATCACATTCCATCAACTCCTCGGAAACGCCCCAAAACGATACTTCCATAATGCAGGACCACACATTGCAACCACACAGCTCCCCAGAATTGTCGCTGTGTGATGCATCTGAAATGCAGGATCTCACATCGCAGCCTGCAGCCCATCGGAACTGCTGCTGCGCGACACATCTTCTAGCGGACTCCCGCAACTCTTCCAACCCAGATTTGAGGTACTTTGGGTATATTTACAAGGGGATTGCACCCTAAGAACGTCACTTTTTCTGCCATTCCGGTGGCGCAATGCCCTGCTCCATCTTTACAAAGAGGGGTTATCTGCGTGAAAAGGACGTGCAATGGGTATTCCTTCACACCCCCTATTACTTTTTGATGCTACCGCAGATTTACAACGCCATTCAAAAGCAGGCATTAGATTGGAGCAAAGAGGAGGAATACTTTTATTTCTCCTCGTTTTTGCTCTATGTATGCTGCATTCTGCACCACACATAGAAAGAGCAATCACCCTTAAAGATTGTTTATTAGCAGGAAGGCGTCCCTTCCTTCTCATAAACAATAATTCTATGCAACACAGACACCCTTGCACCATAGTGCAAGGGTGCCTGCGTTGCAAGGATGATTCCCTGCAATGCAGGCACCCTTGCACTATGGTGCAAAGGTGTCTGTGTTGCAGTAAATCATCCCTGCAATGCAGGCATCCTTGCACTGTGGCGCAAGGATGTCTGTGTTGGCGCTAGACATCTATTTTTAGAATCTGCGCAAGGGAAAACACAGGTGTGCTGTATTCTTGTAAATATGGCTCATCCCTGTGTTTTTTAAATGATGCAGGGCGGTGCTGCAAAATTGCTTGCAGCATCTTGCCATTACCTAGTAAATTACTCCACAGTTCAGAGGGCCTAACCTGGTCCCTGTATCTGGCCTGCGCTACATCACAGTTGGCCAGAACCGGTCAGGTGCGACAAGATAACACACAGTAGGTGATTTGTGCTTTTAGGCACCATTTTCACTTAAATCTTCAAAATTGCATATCTTCTGGTCTACTGATTAGACTTTTGTTGTTTTGGTCTCAAATAAATTAATAAACTTTACTCTGTGTTTTTCAAAATTGGTGTGGGATTTTTCTTGTGTTGTGTTTTTTTTCTGTTTGAAGTGCTGCATAAATGTTTTATACATTGTCTCTGAGTTAAGCATGACTGCTTGGGGTTTACCTGTGGCTTCACCCTAACAGGAACTGTAGTTTCTGCTTGGGTAGGGTTCTAGCCCCCCCCCCCCACCTCAACCAGCAACACAATTTCCTAAAATAGTGATAATTCTTGCAGTATTCAGGTTATACACTACAGAACTACATATATTTGCAGTGCTCATTCTTTTGGGTTTTAATTTTTAGGAATTACAGGTTTCATATCAAAAGTGGGGGGGGGGGATTGGTTACACAAAGATATTGGTAAGGGATGTATATTCGTCATTACCTTTAAGCATACAACTGTCAATGGCAAAGTACTTAAGATATCTCTTTGCCTTGATTGTATCCACTAAACCCTTTAGTCATCCTTGGTCATAATGAATGATAAGTCAAAGTAGTGGCATTCAGTGTCTCTATTTTCTCTCTTATCCCTTTTCCCGTCTCTAGCACTGTCTCTCACATTCCTGTGTATGTGGGCAATGGTAAAGGTAGAAAGAGAAGGGAGAGTGCATTGCTCCCGTTAGATTCCATGCACAAGTTTTGTACAGCTGCTAACTATGGTATGTATATGATGATATTTGTATTGCTGGGAACACAGTGATATAAGTTTTTTTGAGAAAGTCAGAGAGTGGCTGTAATAAATATATTGGCAGTCAAACAGTCTAAAATGTTGTCCTACCCATAAATACCAAAAATGTCTCAATATGTGCCTCATTTAGGTGTGGGAAATTATCCTGCATCCAATTCTGAATGGCTTCTAGTCTTTGCTGAAGAGGGAAAACATATTTTGATAAGGATGACCTATATGTAAACCAGCGTGTCAACAGTACATGGTTGCACCCATACTGAAAGTTACCTGGCTATTAGCTATGTCAAACAGTGGGGCAAAACAGATTTTAAAAAGGGGGTGGGAAGGCCAAAGAGATGAACATTTAAGGACTCTGCAAGGCAGTGAGACCATTTGAAGTTGAAAAGACCTCATCTGACATGATATGTTATGGCATATAAAACAGAATGGAACCAAGGCGCCATACCCGTTCGTCATAATCCGATCTATAGGTCAGATCCCTATTTGTGATTCCCTAACAGCGATTCCTACTTTGTAGAAATCACTATAAGGGATTTCGCAAATTTAGTAATTATCCTTTTGCATTTCTTAAATAGTGATTCCAACGGAGTAGCTATTAAGAAATGCAAACGGGAAGCTTCGTACATCTGGTCCAAAATGTCAACCAACCCTAGCAATAGTTAATTTCTCCGCCATTGGAGTTTGGTTATGTATGAACACTATATACCCTAACGTGTACTTCCTTCATGAGAATATAAAAGGTAAAGAGGGATCATGAGAACTGGCAATTGCTTGAGTAGATATTTGTTGAAAATTTGGCTTTATTGAGTAATTTTACTGGGAAGCTGTGTCTCGTCATCTACTAAGAAACATGCGATATTACCTTTTTATCTTATTTTTATTTAATGGTCTTACTCGAGAGGTAGATGATAATGGAAACTTTCCAGATTGTGAAGGAAGTGCTAAATCTACAGTAGAATCTGTCCATGGATTACCCTTAAGATTTAGCACTTTCTTCCATTTTTTGTTGCCATCAAAGTCTAAACTACGCTTAAGTGTGTTAGAAAATCTTAAGAAATGTATAATCCTATATTATTTAATAAATATACTTATGCTAGTGAAACTTTTTAAGTGTATTACATTTTGGTCTTCTAAGCAATAACTATTTCTTCAACTCTTTTCTCCTTTTTTTACCTTTTAAGGTACCTCCGCGTGTCCCTAGGGAGAGGGATCAGGGACATTTAAGAACATATCCTAAAATTAAGTAGAAACAGGTAATGAATGTAAATAGAGCAGTGAAAGTGCTGCTGTCATTGATCTATTATAACCTGCATTTCCTTATTGCTGCTGTTGTGCTCCGATTCCTTGGAGTGCCATAAACGTGCTCCGGGGGTTGTCGTAATACAGGAAATGTTTAAATTGTGGGCCAAATTTATCATAGAGTTGCGCCCCCCTTGTGCCAGGCAATGGGATGCAAGAGCGACACAACTTTTAAATTAGATTTATCAAGCCATGCAAAGCCACCTTCCGCAGCCTTGAGTGGCTTATTAATTCTGGAATAACGCAATGCAAATTGCTGCGTTGCATTACTCTGCCCCAGGGAGGAGTTACGCCTTCCTAGGTGAGGCATAACAAAGAGAAATGTCTTTATTTCTTCTCTTTCTATGTGTGCTGCAGAGAAAGAAAAATGCCTCAGGGAATTGTTTTTGTGCAGGAAGGTGTGCCTTCCTGCACAAAAACAATCCTGCTTACAACGCAGGCACCCTGCATTGGCGCTAGGCAGCACATTGTTTGGGAGCACAGGGAAAAGACAGGAATATGCCATCTAATGTTAAATATGGCACATTCTTTTCCTTTCCTTATAATGCAGCACAGCAAGGTGGCTAGCTGTGCTGCATGATTTTTCGTAATAAATATACCGATTTGTATGTGCTTTGGATTGCTTACAGGAGCTCTGTAAATTTGTATGTGTGTTTTCTGTGGTTTTAGACTTGTAGAACATTATTGTGAGTGTGGGGCACAACCAGAATCCACTGTAACCACCTTTTTCAGAACACTTCAATAATACAATTGCTGCACTACAGGAATATCTATCTATAGCTATGATTCCTGTGAGACGTCATCCATGCCTTTCTAAAGAGGGCTCAGTAGAAGCAAAAATAACACGTTTGTCTTCTTCTAAATGAATCTTTATCATCCTATTCTTTACAATTAGAAATTAATATGTCTCCCCATGTTCTCCCACAAACATTTTACCACACCACCATTATATACTGTTCCCAAAATTAGTGGTGCAATACGTATAGTTTCCTTAGATGACTGTTGTAAGGGAAAGTCCTTGCATGGCTGTGAAATTTATTTCTCAGTTTTTTCAATCTTTCCAGGTGTGCTCTGTGGTTTTCCACTAGAAGATTCATATTACGATAATGTTCACCAGCCGGACACTTAGGCCAAGGGTACATCAAAAGGGTAGTTGCCAGAGTCCACCACAATACTTCACAGATCACCTAAAATTATGAGCAACGCCTGTGTTGAATCAAGGAATATTTTGAAAAGATGGGCACTCCTGTCACAATAATTGTACTCTGTATGTGTATGAGTAATTTCTAGTTAGGTCCCACTGCACTCACTGCTTTGACTTTTTTTCTCTGGGTTCTTGGGGAAGTCTGTGAATACTGGACCGCATCGGCAGAGGGTGCTGTTCTTCGCCACTAGTGTTGCAGGCCATCACACACTATTGCACCAGGTAGTATCTACATCACTCCGAGTCCCAGCAATGGCAGTCTCCAACTCCATAGCACACTATGATACACTGGATGGGAACAGCAATCTTTTTAAGCTTAGTATTTTTATTGAAGTAAAGGAAAATATTCAAAAATTCCAGCAAACCAGTATACAAAGACAAATGTGATACAATAAGGAAACTAGATACTGAAATTCACTCTAACATCAGAAATACAAATAACCATATTGAGTAGGTAACAGAGTGTTATTTAGGGAAAAGTTGAAAAGAGTGAGTAAAATAGAGGAAGTAAATGAGAAAGAGATGAAGAAGACAGAAGAGAAGAATGCTGTAAATACTGTAAAATTGTTAAGAGAAACTTCCAAGAAAAAAACATGCAAAAATACATTATATGAAAAACAAGATCAATGTAAGCAATAGAAAGATAATGCATAAACAGCCACCAACAATCGGTATGTTAAAGTGCTTTGGGTAATTAAGTTTTAGTGCAAGCATGCAAAGACAGATATCTAGTCAGTGGTTGTTATGTTATAACGCGCATGGATACTCAAGAGTGTCCCGGCGCGAAAGCCAACTTGGTTCCCAATGTTTATTGCATTTTGCTGACAAAGATGATGGAGAGCGTACATTATAAAGGATCCAGACGGTGATTATGGCAAATCAACTTCCACCAATGATGTAATGTCATATTGTCCGTAGATTTCCAATTAGCAGTAATCACCTGGGATTCAATAGCAATCGACAAATTTACTGATTAGTTTATTTTGAGTCCAAATATTACTTAATTCACCTAAAAAAAAAAACAATGGAAAATGAAGAATGATCGTCAGTGACGTCCCCTATTCATGTCCATATCTGTTCTCAGAACAAAGTCAGCTTAGGACAGAGGTACCGAATTGGTATTACATCGCCAGTATGCATCACTTCAGGGCAATTTGAGTTTGAACCGGTGTTCTGGTGTACGATAGAGTCTGGTATTGTACAAATAATAAAGTGTTTGGGTAAAGTTGGGAGGACGTGCAGTGGAATTAATTTTCTCCCATATTTTCTGCCAAAATGGCATAGGCCAACTAGAAACTAAATCAGATTCCACTTTCTATTTTGGTCTATCTAGAGGGGGGAGTTATCAGAGTTCTATATATTCATGAAGCCTTGAAAGTATGAATTATGCGACTGTGTGGGAATTGCGGAGCACTTCCCTGAATGGAAGAAGTAGAGAGGGATACCAATGTAGGGACCAACAGTGTTTCTAAGAGCTGATATTGTTTGAGAAATGTTGTTGAAAGATTAAAGGAAGAGGAAAAAGTTGTAAATGGAATCCAGCTGGAGCCAGAACTTGAATGGGGAGTCGGGAAGGTCAAGAAAACTACTTTGGCACTGCTTAATAACAAAAGCTTTGTGATAGTTTTAGGCGTTGTAAAGAAATGTGATATGGTTTCCTGTTCCATATAAATTTTGATAAGAGTTTAATGATAGCCTTGAAGTATTATCCCAGGATTTTAATAAGTAACATAATGCGATAGACATAAATAATTGAAAGTAGCATTATTTTGATAGTATCAAGGCGACCCCAACCTGACAAAAATAGAAGGGCTCATACTTGCGTTAGTTTAGTGATTTTCCTAGGAGGGCGTCCATATTAGAATGGAGTGCATCCCTGAGATTATTATGGTAAAGGATTCCTAGACACTTTACTTTATAAGGGTTCCAGGAGAGACCCATCCCGGCAAAAGATGCTTTAAAGCTGAACTTATTCAAAGGCATCACATCAAATTTCTCTATGTTAAGTTTATAGCCTGACAACTTGGAGTATGCACTTAGCTCTTCATAAAAGTAAGTAGGATATCATCCACGTAAACTGTAAATTTGATATGAACCTTATTTAGCTGAAAACTGGAAAATGCATCAGAATGCTTCAGTCTATATAAAAAAGGCTCAAGTACAAGAATAAAAAGCAGGGATGACGGGGGTAACCTTGCCTTGTACCTCTGTGTAGGGTAAAGTAGGAAGAGTGTACACCATTGACCAGAACAGAAGGGCATGGGGAGAAATATAATAAAGTAATTCATTGAAGAAATCAAAGACCAAACCTGTGCTAGCGAAGAACGTACATTAGATATTGCCAAGCCACTCGATCGAATGCCTTTTCAGGATCCAGAGCTACCGCCGCCAGGGAGTGTTTCAGTTTAGCTGCTTTACTAAGAATGTTTAAAATATCCACAAATTGTCCACTATATTCTTGTTTTGAACAAAAGCACATCCACTAGATCAGGAATGAAGTCATTGAGGTGAAGGGCCAGCGGTCTGGCGAAATGTTTACAGTCTGTGTTTATAGGTGATATGGGATGGTGATTCTTACATTGGGAGGGTTTCGGTCAGTTTTAGGGCTAAGACAAATCATAGCTGCTGTAAAAAATACAGAAGGTTTGTTCAATTAGAGGAAATGAGCAATTAATTTAAATAGTTTAGGAAAAGTAATTTAGAACACTGAAAATAAAATTCACCAGTGAACAAGTCTGGTCCAGGCGCTTTACCTATTGGAATGTGTTTGAAGGCTGAAAACAATTTTTACGCTCGGAATGGGTCATCGAGAGGGGCCAAATTGATTTGTAAAGGTTTGCCCATGGAGTAATGAGAAAAAAGGAGGATAGGAAATTCTCAGAAGGCATTGATTTAGGGGTATATAAGGTTTGGTAATAATCGACAAAACATCGAGCAATGTATGAATCGCCCAACAAATTTGGTGCCAGATTGATTGGTGATAGAGGCAATGGAGGAATTTTATTTTCTACTCTTTGAATAATTAGCTAACACAGACCCTGTCTTATTTTGTCCGCCATAATTTCTAGCTTTGTTCTTAAGGACAGTACTGCATGCCTTTTCCATAGTGGATTTGTTGAATTGAATTTTGGCTGCCACCAACGCATCGAGGTCAGTTTTATTATTTTTAGACATAAAGTATTTGTGCTCTGATCTCTTAATTTCACTGAGAATGCAAGCTGATTCCTTCTCCATAGCTTTTTGTTTGTTAGAGATGTAACCAATAATGAAACCTCTTATGCAGCTTTAAACGCATTCCAGACTACGTATCTTAAAATATTAATGGACAAACTTCTCATAAGAAGTGATAAAAGCTTTATCGGAGAGTAGGTGGTTATTGATACTACAACGAGGTTTGGGCAGAGAGTCGCGAAGAACACCTAAATCGGTACACATTGGGGCATGATCTGAAATTAAAATAGAGCCTATCTCCAAATTAACAAGGTGTTGGGTGAGGTTTTTAGTAAAGAAAACATAGTCTGTCCTAGTCTGTGATTTATGAGGGTCACAATATAACATTTAAATTCTTGGAGAGAGGAGTGTGCCAACCTCCATGAATCAAAAAGGGCATTACGTTTGATCGCATGTTTAAATGCTTTGTGGGCTTTGTTAGGGAGAAATCTGATAGATGAACTGGGGTCTAGAAAGGGATCGATATTTTGATTGCACTCCTCCGAGGATGATGTTTTCAGTAAAGTTTTGAGTGACCATTTGAAAAATATTCTTCCAAAACTTGGTATCTGGATTGGTAGGACCCTATGCATTAAGAATCGTGGACAAGATACCATAAATTTTAAGTCGTACCAAAACCCATCAACTTTCTATGTCTTTTCTTGGGAGAAAAGAGAAATATTTAAGCCTTTATGAAATAGAATGGTTACCCCATTTTTTTTTGTACAGAAGGAGAAAAGTAAAGTTCGCCCATCCATTGTTTTTTTAGCTTGATGATGTCTGCTTCAGTAAGATGAGTTTCTTGAAGTACTAAAACCTGGCAATGCAGTCTAAATAAGTGGGACATAACAAGTTAATGTGTAATGGGACCTTTTAAACCTTTAACATTCCAGGTTGTCACCCTAAGTGGTATACGAAAACATTCATAGCTGAACAATAATGGGACATGCATACGTAGTCATATAGTGCAGAGGAAGTTTCAACTGTGAGAACAAAGAAAGAAATGGAAAACAGAATACGAAGAGGCAAGAATGGAGAAGATGAAAGGGGGGGCGAGGAACCCCTGCAAAACAAGAAAACATAAAGGAAACACAGGAAGAAAAAAATGTTAGTTTAAAAAATAATCTTACATGAAAAATGATATATCCTGAGGGATGAGGAGGGTATGGAGCAACAAAAGAAGATGGAACTAGATTTGGCTCCAGCGAACATGAATTGGAACACAGTTATGTTATGTTTAAAAAACGTGCAAAGTGCAACGAATGCTCAGAGGTGTCTTGGCACTAGTCAGAGTGCAGAATAAGTGCAGAAGGAGAAGCTACTAATTAAAAAGCCAGGTTTTTAGGGAATTCCTGAATTGTAGGAGGGAGGGGGCTGATCTGATTTTCAAAGGGAGGAGATTCTATTGTTTGGTTGCTCCTGCCAGGAAGAAGCTTCCTCCCCATTTACCTTTTTTGTATCTGATGGTGTTTAGTTTTGAAGGATCCCAATGATCTTAGATTTCTTGTAGGGGTGTACCAGGATAGAGCTTTCTTCAAAGCCCAGAGTCATTAAGGGCCTTATAGGTGAGACACAGTGATTTAAATTTGATCCTATTCTTTACATTTAGCCAGTGAAGATATTTTATGGCAAGAGAGACAGTGTCTTGCCTGGGCAGTCCCAACAGTAATCTTGCAACTGAATTCTGCAGAACTTGAAGTTTGTTGACATATTGGACCTGCAGGCAGTTGTATAGGCTATTGCAGTTGTCCAATTTTGATAGTAATAACTTGGAAATGACTGTCTTCCTGGCACTGAGGGGGAGACATTTTTATATTTTCCTAAGAAGTCTAAGGGTGTAGTAAGAGGATGAAATAACTGCATTAATTTGTTTACCAAGATTTAGTTTATCATCCAGGAAGACCCCAACACTCTTGGCTTTATTGGTGTGGCGGAAAGTAGTCCCATATCTGCTGGCCAACAGGGTGCTGGCCAGAAGTTGGGATTGTTTCCAAGTAGCATCACCTCGGTCTTCTCAGAATTAAGCTTAAGGCAATGCTTGCTCATCCAAGAAATGATATTGCTAGTACAATTTTGGATTCGATGGCTAGTATTGTTGGATTTATTAGAGGTGGAAAGCATGATTTGCATGTCGTCCGCGTAGGAGTTGAGCGAGAAGCCGAAGGATTTGATAAGAGGGGCAAGTTCAGCTACGTAAATATTAAAAAGAGTAGGACTGAGTGTTGAACCCTGTGGCACTCCACAGGGCAACGAAAAGGATTTAGACGAGAAAGTGTCTTCTTTCAGAGAGGAAGGATGTAAATAGTTTCAAAGCTAGCTTGTTTATGCTGTTCTCTTCTAGACGGTGGATCTAGATGGAATGGTCCACCTTGTCGAAGGCCGCCTATAGATCTAACAGGTTCAGTGCTGCAGATCCGCCCTCATCCAGGATAAACATTAGTTCATCAGTGGCCTTATTGAGGGCTGTCTCTGTGCTGTAATCCGATCGGAATCCAAATTGAGTGGGATCGAGACAGTTATTCTCTTTGATGAACTGATTCAGCTGGTTATGTGACGTTACAACACATGTCATTACCCCGCATGCCGTAGCAACGCAAACCTTTACCCCGACTTGCTGTCGGGGGTGTGTTGGAAGCGCTCCAGTGTCTGCAACAGTAGGGAAGGTGTTGGAGTTAAATTCAACACCTTCTACCCACAGCTACACACCTTTCATGTTGCAACGGCATGCTGGGTAATGGCATGCATTGTAACGCTTGCGGTGTGACGGCTGTTTCCCGATTCAGCTGGTTGTTCATAATCTTTTTGATAATTCTGGAGGCGAAGGGGCATCTGGAGATGGGCCAATAATTAGCTTGATCTTCTGGGTCAAGATACCTGAGATAAACATGAAATTAAAAATGTTGGTGAGTCCATTAGATTCTGTAGGTTCATGATTTTTGGGCTTTCCTGATTATTGCATATATCTATTTGTCATCCTGCAATCCTGTTGCTTTGCTGGTGCTCTTTGTAAAATCAATAAAAATTTGTTTATCAAAAAAAAAATGTTGGTGAGTTTAGAGGCTATGGCATTTAAGATAGCCTTAAGCACTAAGGGAGGGCATGGATCATCCAGTGAACTGGGGAGAAGGTGTCAAAAATGGACAGTAGGGGATTGCTATCAGAATAGCCGTCTGACCAGGTACCGATTGCTGGCAGGTTATTGTTACAGGAGTGAGCAAACAGCTTAAATTTTTTATCTTTCATTTCTAAAGTGCTGAGAGATAGTATCACAAAAGGACTGACTAATCCAGTCTCCATTACAATCAGGCTGTCTGGTAAGTTTGTTTATTATCTGATAAAGTAAATTTTCTGAATTTTTTGAGGATTCAATTTGCGCAGTGTAGTATGCCATCTTTTCCCTGATGGGTTTTATATTTAGATAGGGAAAGTTTGTAAATTCCTTTCTTGTGAGAGTCATACTGGGCTCTCCATTTCCTTTCATGACATCTACAACTTTTTTTTTTCTAGTTGAAGGGCTTCGGAAAACCAAGGAGCAGATGGTTTATTCCAATTATGAACAATTCCTAAATGGAAGAGAACATTGTGTCATTCAAGAATTATAACAGACAAGGCTTATATAGCAATCATGTCTTTATGTAGCACCAATGTCCAAGTCTTTGTGATGATGTTGATGAAGTCCTGCAGTTTTACTAGATCTTCAAAAGTAAAAGAGTTCACCTTATAAGTAATTTTCAAAAAACATGGATGAACAAGCCCATTTCCAATCTTCATGAATTTTAGTTGTGGACAAAGTTCAAGGAAATATTTTCTTCTTCCAGCTGTAGCATTGGTAACATCCCGCGAGAATTAGACCTTTTTAGCAGACCATTGGAGTGGACCTGCTTGTTTGGCTGCAGATAGGATGTGCATTAAATCAGTGTGCTGCAAAAAAAGGATTATGATGCCCCTGATGTGAAGATTTGGAAGATGGTTTAGGACCAAAACGATGGGCTCTTTGAATACTGAGTAGGCTGTGGTCAAGTAAATGAGCAATAGAAGGGATAACCTTTTTCAGAAATGATGTTGGACCCTCCTGAATTCTCCGGGATTCCATAGAGTCGTAAGTTGTTTCTCCGATTTCTGTTTCCCACGTTTTCGGTATCCCTTTTGAGCAATTTCCTTTGTAAGCTGAGATGCCACTGGAATTGAGTCTTCCACACCACTAATCCTTTGTTGAACAGCAGCAATGTGCTGCTCATTAGTGAAACATTTCTCCTACATGCGTATCAGGGAACCATTTGTTCCCACAATGAAGGGTTTCAAAGCTCTTAATTACTCCCTGATGTCATCTAAGGTAAAAGGAGGAGGTGATTTGGATGGGGAATCTGAGTCTTTCTTTGGTCTTTTGACTGAAGCAGAGGGCTTTTTGGAAAGGGATGCAGACGCAGAGCACTCCAACCTCAAATCGCTAGAGCTCTTCATAATGGCAGAGAAAGACTTAGGGACAAGGTCCCGTTGGTGAATTTTAGAGCGAGTGATGAGCTTGGGAGGAGATGGGAGAGGTGATGTGTTGTCCTTGTGCTTCAAAGCCCTATCCGTAGTGGCAGGATGAATAACTAAGACCGTGAATTAACCCTTCTGGTTAAGAAGGTTTAGACTATTATACTGTTGCTTCCGTGAGAGTGACTACTGTAGGGTTGAAATCACGTTACACAGCTTATCCAAAATATCTGGAGGGCCTGTGTCAAGATTAACGATAGAGATAAAATGATCCAGAGGGCAGTGACAGTGGTACGAACAGCAGTCCAAAGCGTACAGCATGACATACTCCAGCCCATGAGGAGAAGGTGTAAAGCAAGCAAATAGGTACAGAGTAGCTCCGTAAAGGCAAAAGCGCTGTTAGAAGAGTGAAGCTAAAGCCCTGCACTTCACCAAGGCTCAGTGGCGGCTCGCCGAGGGAGTGCTGCAGGGCGGCGGGGCAGGGTGGGGGGTAGTGGAGTCCGACATACGACGGAGAGGAGTAAGGTAAGTAATTAAATAAATAAAACAATTTACCTTGCGCGGGCTGCATCGCCAAGTCAGCGATGCAGCGCGTGCAAGGTAAATTGTTTCATTTATGAAATTACTTACCTTACTCCTGTCTGTTGTATGTCGGACTCCACTACCACCTCACTCTACCCCTCCCCCGCCCACCGCATCGCAGCACTCCCTCGGCGAGCCACCACTGGCAAGACTGTCTCCCCAAGCCAGCCCAGAGAGAAAGAGACGTTGTCCTCCAGCCACCGTGCCTCAACATTACTACAGGGAACATTGAAGGTGCAAAAGGTTAATGCCCCCTGACCCACAGCACAGCCTGAAATGCAGATTTAGAACATCTTGAAAATTGTGGTAAAAACAAAATGTACCTTAAGCCAATGGGTATATATGTGGGATGAGAGGTAAAATTCATATTGTAGTACCTTCAAAAGTAAGAAATGATAGACCCTCGCAGCTGCAACGCAACAAATGAATTCCTCTCAGGAACACAGCTAGTTTTAAAATTGCTCATAACACCCCTCATAAAGCACTCAATGCCGTATTGGGGAAAACAAGCCTGCTGAACGGGAGCATTACTTAGGAAAGGCCCAGAATGGTTGCGCGGACCCTCCGACTTTATAATCCAGACTCAGGAGGATGATTCACAGTGATAATGCATCAAGTCTCTGAGATAAAGCCGGTGCCGACCAGGAGTTTCAGAGTCCAGCAGCCATCTTGCACGGGGATCGTGATGTGCCCCAGTAATTTTAAGGTTGACAGACAGCCCTGGCCTTGTGACTATACTGCCATTAGGAAAGAGGAATTGTTTGAGATACCATGGTGTAAGATCAGAGTCAGGGGATTCACATAGCTAGTCACATAGCAACATTTGGAAGGCACCAAGATCAACCACCAGGGCTGGACTGGCTACCGGGCGTTTTGGCATGCTGCCGAGCTGGGGGCTGAAGTCACTGCGGTGGGGGCTAATTTTGTTGATGGAGACCTGCGTGTGCTTCGAAATAAACAAAGCAAAACGAATTTCGTTCAGCACACGCAGGTCCCCATTAACGAAATCAGCCCCCAGCTCGGCAGCATGCCAAAACGCCCGGTAGCCAGTCCGGCCCTGTCAACCACCATGTTCAGCACAGACGATGGTCCTAGATATATGCTGGGACCTAGACTTATAGATACACCTTTTGGTCATTGCTATTGTTAAGCCCCAATGTCATGCTGGGGAGGTGGGGTGGGGGGGCACATGTGATGCTGACACATCATTGGAGACCCTCAAGCCTAGCACAACTCTGAGACCCTCATATCTAGCGCAACTCTGTAGAGCTAGCAGGGCATGCAGTGCCTACCTCTTTCTTCTGCATCGCTATGAAGTCTAGGTGAAGGAGGCCTGAATAAATGTCCTTGTCACAAGAGGGCATATCCACAAGAAAAGGTAGCTAGCATATCAGTTTGGTGAAAAATTCAGTTGCATTAGATTTACTGTTCAAGCAAAGAACAGCATGCATCGGAGCCCCGTGGAGACAACAGAGTGCTTGATTTCTGAATTGGGCAAAATCAAAGGTGGACCTAATAACTCGATTTCCCAATGTTGAATACCAATTGGGGAAAGAAAGGTCATATGCATAAGTCAATGTATGTGGCAAGACATTTTGCCTTGATGATTAATGACATTGTTAGATGTTTTAACTCAATAAAATGCTATTCACAAGTCAGAAAACGCTCTTTGCCCAGAATTTTAAAACTGTCTGGCAGCATTTATTATGACCCATTTCCTCAACACATATACCCAAATAATTGTATGTGCAGACTCTGCTGATGTTGAAGGAACATGCAAGCTTCTTTTCTCGATATTTTCGCCTCCGAACACTGGTACTTTATTCTTGTGGTTCATGCAGATGGTGCACAGGACTAATTGTGTCACTGCAGTGCACCCTGCAGATCCATCCTTGGCAACCCAAGCAATACAGTATCATCATGAAACGGGATTCTAATTGGACCGTAAGAAACAGGATCCGTGACTTCCTTTTCAATGTACCACTCAAAATCTGCAGTGTATAAACTAAAGAGTAATGTGGCTTATATGCAGACTTGTTTCAAGCCTTTGTAGATTTTTATAAGTCTAGAAACAAAGTTGCTGTGCCTGAGCTGTACTTAGACCCATGTGCCCTGATATCATAATTGGATTATCTTCAGTGGACTGTCCTTGAGAATCCAGAACTCAAATTGACTCCAAGCTAGTTCCAATTGTCAAAGGAAGAGTGATAATGTATCCAGAAGGCATTGGAGGGAACTTTCTTAATTTTAGTATATTGATATATCATTACAATTAAAATCATAATGTTGTCAACAGTCCCGCATGTAGCCGGGAATCCTGTTTGAAAAATGTTTATGATATTTTTTCTTTATCCCAAGAATACAACTCACTCAGCAAGATGTTTGCATAAAACCTGGACTCTACATCTAGCACTTTAATTATACAGGAGTTCTCAAGTTCAGATGGATCACCTTTTTTATACAAATAATGTGAAATGAATGCCTACTAACCCTCTGAGACCTGATTTAGTGAAACAAAATGGGTAAAGAAAGGTAATCAACACCCCCAGAATTGCCAGCCTACTTTATAACGAGCTTTTTGAGCCATTTGTCCCAGGGGCATCATTTGTCCAACTTCCTGCAAAGTCCTAACGACCTAGGCTCTTGATAAATCAAATTCAGCCCTGATCAACTCATGTTATCATCGTCTGAATTAATCTCTACCACAGAGAGGTGATGTGGGTCTCCCATACTACACAGTATACAACATTCATCCTTCCTTGTATAGAGTCACAATCTAAAGATAAAAGCCCAAACTATCTTTATTTACAAATACTGAACAAAATTAACCACTGCTTTTCATTGAAATCTCTTTTTTTTTGTTGTTCGGAGCACGCCTTTCCATGTTTAACACTTTTATTAAACCAGGGGCCTTACAGGTGTGTGTAAGACCACTTGGCTGCTCAATGATCTTTTTCTTGGCTATTATAACATGAAATCTTGCACATTTATCAGTTTTCAGAGAAGGCTAACTAAGTACATAGGAAGGTAAGTTTTTATGTATTCCAGTGCAGGTTGCGAGACTGGGTCACTGACACAACATTGATGTCACAAACACTGATGTAAAAAATATCGATGAAAAAATATAGACTACAAATATATCGACTCCTATACTTAAACAGGTAAGTAAAAAGATATCGACTAAAAAATAATATTGTAAAAAATATAGATGTGCAAAATATTGATTTATATATATTATCTACTGGCGGTCGCCAGTAGATAGTTATAGTTAGGACCGTGTTTCCATAGGAAATCTCAAAATTCTATTTTAAATAACTTTGGTGCCGGTTGACGAATCCTCGCGAAATTTTCAAAACTAATGGGGCACTCCGCTCAGCTCCTACCCTGAAAGTCTCGGGGGGATTCATCAAGCGGGGGCCGAGAAAAAAGGGGGGTCCCAAAACGCGTTTTCCCCATGCATTTTCCCATAGGACCTTTAGTCAAAGGTACAGCCCGAACAGCTGAACAGAATTACTTGAAATTTGGCAAAGAGGTAGTCCTCAGGTCAGGGATGTGCCTTTTGCATATATGGAGTCAATCTGTTCAGTAGTTCCTGAGAAAATTGCAGTTAAAGTACATAAATATCTATAGCCGCGCACCGTGCGCGCACCCTGACGTGCGCAAGCGTAATTCTGATTGGTGGTTACATGTCAGTCAACATTCGAATCGGTCGAAATCAGGAAGTGTCGGCCGCCATTTTGTTTGTTTTGAGTGCGAGAGTGAAAAAGGAAGGTGGCGAATGTGAAAAGGGGGCAGGGTAGAGAGTTCCTGACCCCCTAGCCTGTGTCAGGGGGTCCCTGAAGGACCCCGAAGGCAGAAAAAAACATTTTAATTTTTTTTTAAAAAATTGCGGGGTGCGCGCACCATGCGCGCACCGTGCGCGCACGGTGAAAAACTCCGGCTCGCACAGGCTGTCCACCGCGTGCATCGTACTGGCTCGGTCGTGAATCGCATCCATTACACGTCACGGTTAGCTTACGACCGAGACGTATGGAGCGGTTCGGACCCGGAAACGAGTCAATCGGTGAATTTCATGTAGCTCGCATCGTACTTGCTCGCTCGTACAGCTATACGAGTCGGCCAGAAAACACCGTATGGCGCGTAGTTTTTCCGGCCAGATTGCGTTCGGTGCCCTTCCGACCCGGATCGGAATCGGACCCTAATTAACAACTCTATATTAATCAACTAAACACAAATTACTTCCATTTAATTCTTAATTACATTAATTAATAACAATTAACAAATAATTATTTATAAAAACATAAATAAATTACTTGCCACCCTTTACCCCTATAAACCCCAAAACACACACCTAAAATTAATGACATAATTAATTCGCATAATATTAATTAACAACCAATTATTTATTAATTAATAATAAATTAATTTACACATTTAACACTATAACATCTTAATTAAATAAATATTAATAAATGAAATATTATCATTAATTTGATATAATTTAATTACTTCCCATCCTATTCCCCTATCAACCCACAATGGAACTAAAAAATGCAAAATTAAAATTAAAAAAAAACTCAATAAATACTAAAAATGTAACTTATATATTACAAAATATAAACAATTCTTATACAAAAATACATCACATACATTTAAAATATATACTAATATACATAACATTAATTAAAAAATCGATATTTTTAACAACTATATTTTTGCAAACGATATTAAACACTTCAATATTTTTAAAATCGATATTACTTACCTTAAGTAAATATTCTTGACCACAATATTCTTGTTGTCGATATTTCTCATGTTTAAAACTCGATATTCTGTCTAATCACCTTAGATACTAACCCTAGTTTAAAGCAATTCTGGGGCGTATTCTCAAGCCCCTATCGCCACCACAGTGACGTTGTGGTGGCGATAGGGGCTTAGCCCTAATCACAAGGCAGCGTTAAACCACGATAAGTGGCTTAACGCGGCTTAACACTGCCTTGTGAATAGGGCCCCCTTCACGCTGTTTTTAGCGCAACACCCATTGAGTTTGACGCTACCTCCTATTTTCAAGGGCAGCGTAAATAGGAGGTAGCGCCAAACTTTAAGACCAGGAAAAATCTGGTCTTAAGGTGGTGAAACGAGGAGAAATGCTTTATTTCTCCTCGTTTTTGCTTTTTCCCATGTGTGCTGCCTTGTGCAAAATGCCATGGTTTGTTTATGTACAGGAAGGTGTCCCTTCCTGTTAATAAACAAACCTTTTTAAAAAATGCTGTTTTGTAACTTACATGTGAGCTGCACGAAGCAGCACACATGTAAGTTACAAACTGGCATTTTAGGTTTGCTCATGTGCAGTAAGGGACACCTTCCTGTACATAAACAAACCTCCCTGCTTGCAGACACCCTTGAACTCTGGTGCAAGGGTGCCTGTGCTGGCGCTAAGTTGTGAAACTTAGCGCCATTGCTGGGGGAAACGTGAGGCTGCACCATATCCTTGAGAATAGGGTGCAGCCTTGTGTTTCCGAAGTGGCGGAGAGAGGCGTTAAGCCAAGAAGGCTAACACCTCTCTCCGGCACTTCATTGAGAATATGGCTCTCTGTGTGTAAAAGTTGCCTTTAATTCACCATAGTAACTCAGGGCTTGATTTAGATCTCGGCAGACGAGATACTCCGTCAGAACTGTGGCCAGTGCTTAGTTTGTAAAATAATAAGTGCCAGGGCTCTGGTCAGGAGGCTACTGCAGCTTCTACCACACATTACCTCTGCAATGCTGACAATGATAGTAACAACACAACTACTAATCTTCACACTTCTACAAGTGTGATAATTCTCACTATTTCAGGCCCCCAAAAGCTATAAGCATGGATTGGGCGGCAATAATGAACTGTTGTTGTGGCCATCTCTACATTAGTCTGACTTCACCACTTCGGTGTTGACAATTAAGTGCCGGTGCCGGCACTGACTGGGACAAATATCCTGTCCACTGAAATATAAATCCCATTATATTGATCCAGCGGCATACCAACAACAGATACTCTACTACCTTATACTCACCTGGGCCCATAAACACACACTCACAATTGAGTAGACCGCTGGAGTCAAAGTTGTTTTATATATATATATAGATCAACCACCAACTCCAATCTTCGACCAAAGAAAGGACGCCGACACCAACGACTTTCACTGAATCCACAGGTTTAATGATTACATTCCTTTGCTACGCGTTTTGGCATCACCTGCCTTAATCATGCAATAGAAAGCTCGTTCAGTGTGTGGGTTAAAATACAAAAACATAGACTGCGATAAAAGGTCACATGATTAATTCCACCAATCACTGGCTACTCAACATGGAAAAAAGACTTTGTGATTTTGTCTGAATACAAGTAATCATGCCAAGTTCCCATTTTTTGTCTAAAACAAAAACTTTATCCACACAGCTAATGAGCAATCCCCACTATTATTTCATAGTTGGTGAGTCATCTGGTGCATTTTAGCTGTTAAAAGCATTTCCAAGAGCAAAGATTATTGTAAAAGAATATATTTCTTGATTATTGCTTTAAAAGATAAATGCTTGTATGCGCGTGAAATAATGAGACATTGTTTAAACAGAAATTTCATCACGAATTTCTAATTTAAAAAAAGGCATGTTCCCAATAAAACTATTTCCATGTAAAAATTATTACAAAGATAAAGTGCATAGTGCTTCTCTCCTAATGTGCAGATAAGGTGCAAGTGCAAAAAAGTGCAAAAAGCCATTTCACGTATAGCATAGTAGAAAAATTATAAATGAAAAAAAATCTTTGCTCTGTAGGTCCTAGGCACAGTGCCCAACATTCCTGACCTACACAAAAATTTCTGTTTGCAAATGGTTACTTCACATTCCTCATAGCCAGTGATATAATTTTGACACAGTGTCGTCTTTCAACATACAATCTCAGCCAGTGAATGGGTTCTTTGTTTCCAGATTAACGTTACTGAGCCTAGAATGGTACCCAGTTTACTATTTGTTCTGTTTCCCATGATTTATCTTGTCGATGTTAACAGCTCTTCAATTTATCTTTTATCTTAAGGTCAACTATCATAGTATGACTTCTTTTTCATTGTGTTCTCCAATCGCTTAATTTTCTCTCTCTGAGTTACTCTCAATTATAATAAATATCTGAAAGGCAAATCAAATTAAGAGTTTTAAAATAACAAAGGGCTTCACAATCGGTGCTTTTTAAGTTTGGGATGGGGTCTCATATTAATAAACAAATATATATATATTATTAAAATTTTCTATCCTGAATAGGTAAAAAATGAATATTTGTTCATATTCCATCTTATTGAGCTGTCTTAGAGATTTATACCTGTCGAGTGGTTTACTATATACAAAAAGTGCAAGTGCTTCTATATACAAAATTTAAATATTTCTGATCTTTTGACCATCCTCTGTGGTATCAATACTTGTTATATGTGGAAAACAGAACATTTAAATTTAAACATTTCTGATTTTTGAACACAGTATTTTCAACTGGACTGACATGATTAAATATGTACATGTTGAGAAAAAATTAATTACACAAGTCGGTTGAAACCAACAGTAACCTTCTAAAATCTATATACAGAATTCTATTAAAATACGAACAACAAAGGATCTATCTGGTTAAATTGATTTATAGATGAACATGTAAATCTTCCTCAGAGTTCAGGCCATGCGGCATCCTAGTGTTGAATAAAATGATATATCTTGATTCCAGTTGTCTCAATTGCCGCTCCCTATTACCTGCCCTCCGGGATTTGGGAGCCTGGTCAATGGCAAAGTAACATAACTCATTTGCATTCCCATTATGAGTCTCATGGATATGTCGGGCAACTACATAGTTGGGATCTTTGTTGTTAATTGCCCTTAAATGTTGTAAAATCCGAATATGTACCATATGTATCGTACTCCCGACATATAGCTTAGGGCAAGAGCATTTCAGAATGTAGACTACATAATCACTTCTGCAGTTAAGCGAGCATCTGATTTTCCACGGATTTTTTATCAATGCGGAGATCACCTGAGTTTCATTTTTCCCAATTTTACATGCTTTACATTTAAAACATCGATGAAAACCTGGGCTGGGTTTAAGCCAAGTCTGTTTAGTTTTTAACTCAGGGCTCGTTACCACCAATTCATCTCTCATTGATTTTGCCTTTCTGAACGTAAGCAATGGTCTGTTAGGAATAAGGGTGTTCAGAATTGGATCCCCTTTAAGCAGATGCCAATGTCTAGTCAGACTGTGTCTAACATCAGCCTGGTATGCTGAATAAACAGTTATTAGTCTTATGGCCTCACCCTTGTCTTGTCTCATTTTAGCAGTTTGCTCATTTGGTCTCATAAGGAGTTGGTGTCTTTGTAAACCCTCAACTTTCTTCATAGCCTGGTTCAAAGTTTTAGTCTCAAAGCCTCTCTGTAAAAATCTTGAATTAAGATCAGTTTGTGCTTTAGATAATTCAATACCCTCACTGCAGTTTCTTTTCATTCTAATGTGTTCCCCATATGGAATGCTCTTTTTTAGACACTGGGGGTGAAAGCTCCCTGCGTGAAGAATTGAATTTCCTGCCGAGATTTTCCTGTACGTTTTCGTATGGATGCTCCCGCCCATGACATATACTTCCAAGTCTAGAAAGGGTACTGATGATCTACTAATAGTTTCCGTGAACTTGAGGTTTAGGTCATTGTCATTGATAAGATCAATAAACTCCTTTGCACTGGCAATGGTCCCATCCCACACCATGAATAGATCATCAATAAAACGAGCCCAGAAGACGATGTTTTTCTCCCAGGCCGTTTTGTGCAGGACTTTGAGCACCTGCTCCTCCCACCAACCCATATGCAAATTAGCATAGCTGGGGGTGAAGCAGGTGCCCATCGCCGTGCCCCGTTGTTGTTTGTACATGTCTGCTCCAAAAAGGAAAAAATTGTTTGTGAGACATAGTCTACACATTTCCAGAAGCATCATAGAATGCTGCTAGAATTGGATGGGTCTAGCTTTCAAATAATGAGAAGTAGCTTTCAGACCATCAACATGTGCAATGCTAGTATACAGGCTTGTTACATCCATCGTTGCTAGGATATATGATTCTCTCCAATCAATCTCTGCAATTCTGCTAAGAAAATGTCCTGTGTCTTGAATGTAAGCAGGAAGTGATTTAACACATGGTTGAAGAAAAGAATCAAGATATTTAGAAGTGGATTCAAATAAACTACCTATTGCAGAGATTATCGGTATATAGATATATATTCACAATATTAGGATTAGTTATTCATTATTCTTAACTAACCTTTCACTGATCAAAAAGGAGAGGATAGAGAGAAAAGAACATCTACTAATACCATGAAATTATAGTTACCAAGAATGGTCTGAAGACCACCCCCCTGGCCAAAGGGCTGTTAAGGGTCCCCCGGGATAGTTCAGGTGACAAACACTTCAGGACAGGATTTTCAGGACAGGATAGTAGACCTCTCTAGAACCGACGATTGCGCCACACCCTTTCTCTGACACTCTGTTCCTCCGCGAGATTATTCCACGATCTTCTGATCTAACCCAATTAAATTAGGATAGAAGGTTCTGCATTCGATTTTTCATCAGCATCTCACAGCATCTCTCCCAGCATCATCATCACCTGCTACACCGACCCGCTAGACAGACAGCATCTCTGCCTCACAGTCTCTCATGCCCTTGTGCTAATTAACTAAGTAAAAGCTATCTCAATGATACCATTTGTTCGTCATGTACCACCCACTAAAGTTTCAATATCGTGAAAATTCGAAATCTAATTGGTCAGGCAAGGGGGGGAGATCATCACACCATGCTTAAATGTCACTTTATTCAGTTAGACCATTGTTCGCAAACCCATCCCCTTAACTTTTATTCATGCTTTATTTTCCCACCCGCATTCATATTTCATCTGCAACATTTGTTAAAAATCTAACATACAGGTCCATTCTGTTGAACTTTTCAACATTCTTTCTCAGGCTGGGACACTTTACAACCTTGGCTTTTATTTAAACTTTGTGTCATCCTTCCAGGTTCACTTTCAGTAGTCATGCGCAGTCATCACATGGCTCAGCTTACTTCAGTTATACATGAGAGGCCCAAATGCGCACCAGTGATAAAGTCAGAAAGACAAATGTTACTTTAAAAACGAAATGGTTTCACTGTATACCACCCATCTCTACTCTATTCCCCTTTACTTATTAATACTTTCCCCGCATTAGCCTTAGTAAAATAGCTCCTTTTCTTTTCAGCACAGCAGATGCCATGCACGCGAGTCTCTAAGACTCCATTTGAATGCCTTCTGCTCAAGTGCAAGAATTTCCCTCCAACCTTTAGCTTGTCATACTGCGTAGATGCAGTTGACGCATGCGCGGTAAAGATTTCCCCGTTTAAAGCAATTTTAGTCCTTCGTTCATATTATTAGCGTTAGTAAACACATAGGTAAGCTTCACTATCCCGCGTGTTTGTGTGGTGCGCATTAGTTTTACACAAAACAAATTTAATAACTTATTAGTAAGTTAAAGGAGTTGATCGCCTCCGAGCAAGTCTCTTTTCTACGAGTCCTTGCTCCATCAATATCCTAAGTGATTTATATTTCGGTGGACAGGATATTTGTCACCGTTGTGATGGAGCAACCTGTCTGCCGAGATCTAAATCAGGACCTTATGTTCTGTGTTTTTTATGCTGGTAAGCGCTGACAATTAAGTTATTCCTGTACCTTTGTTGAAGCAAAATTATGTGGCCACCCTGTCTTAGTAGCATGCTAACTTGCTGTAGTTTGCACATCTTGCCCTTCCTTTAGGGTCTCAGCAGCAATTAAGAGGCTTGAAGGCTTAGGGCTGGACCAGAAAAACTCTGTGATGTCACTGGGGGCGTTACTTCTGATCCCTCTGACATTTTGATTAACTGACGTTTATGTAATACAGTCCAGACTCTCAGACTGCACCTAGAGGCTGGGTCGTATATTCATGCAGAACCGGAAGCTTTGTGAAGGATATTGTCATGTACATTGTGATTCTGAAACTATAGCATTGTTAACATTCGTTTGCCTCCCTTTTTCTCTTTCTCAGATGTTGAGGGCGAGAAACCCTATGCCTGAAGTAGGAAAACACATGAACTGTCAAAGAAGGTTGTCCCTAGCAGAGAACACATTTTGGAACTGAGGCTGGAAAACAACTCTGAAACTGTATCTTGAAATTGCAAAATGAACATGGTCTCTTATAATGTCTGGGATCGTAACCATGCCCTTGCACCCATCCTCATGTTAATTCATCCTATCTTCTTTGTAATGTATTTCCATACATTATTTTTGCATCTCACATCGGCAGCCGTTGTACTATGGCTGGGTGGTTTTACTTTTGTGAATTTTATTTTGACTTCTGCTGTTTCGTTCTTTTTAATGGGTTTGTTGAAAACGCTGCAAGAAATTGATGTATGATGGCTGGGGAAGAGAAGATGTTCGCAGCTGCATGTCAAATTGCATGTCATTCCGGTCCTAAACTCTGTGCCAATTACTGAAAGGTTATACAAGCTAAGAACAAGCATTGGCAAAGCAATAGGCCTGGGTTTAATGGGCTAAAGCAGGGAAACACAGCGTTACCATATTAAGGCCAAACCCACCTAAAATAAAAAGGCATAGTATGATAATTGCTAAAGAGGGAGGGGGAGAAGAAAGGAACAGGGAAACACAGAGAAGGAAGCTAGAGAGAACACTAGGGCAACGTACATCGAGGAGATGTGAAGTCTGTAATCAATGGGCACGTATTTCCTCATGTAGTTCAAGCTATTTGAAAAATAAAGGTACATCAAAACAGCCACTAACATTAGGTGAAAGACGAATACTCCACTGGACTGGGCCAAGACTAGAAACTGAAGGGAGAAAGTATCAAGCCAGTTGCTGAAAGGAGCTAGTCGAAAGAAGCCAATAGTTGAAACATGCGGAGCAACATGCCACTGTAAGTATATTAGTGACAATAGGTCTGTTTGACAGCTCTGCTGTCAAAACTCAAGTTTAAAAAAAGCACTATTCATTTGATTTAGTTTTATATCAAATGATGATGCTACTCCATTGCAAGAGTAGAAGTGATAATATGATAGGAACTAGGGATTGTAGGGCAGAATATCAACATAAAGAATATGGACATACAAGAATATTGCGGACAAAATATTAAAAGGTAAGTGCATATGGGGAAGTATAGATTTAATTTTCCTAACTCCACATCTACCTGCCTTGAAGATGTTTGTACTGCATAGGTACATTAATGTGGAGTTAGGCGGAGAATATCTAGACTTATTTAAATGTTGATTTACTTTTCTTAATACTTTGTGCTTTATATATAGTACCCATTATATAATGACTTCGACATTATTATTAAGGCTCCCTGTTGTCCCTTTTTACTGATATTTAGAGGTAAATAGAACAGAAAACCATTTATTTTCCCATCTGTATTTATTTGGGCTGTCATTCATAACTACCAGGCTAATAGCTCTATCGATTGAAAGGTAAGGGGTTAAAAAAATAAAGACATTTTAGTAAAGAGCCTTAAACAGCAGTAGATATGCACAACCTCAATATTCAAATTTGCATGTTTTCTTATAAAAGCATGTTTATTTCCCTGAAACCTGTCAGGCATTCAGGCATGAATGCATATTTATTGGTTAAATAAATTGAGAAATCCTTTTGCGGGCAGGTCTTGGAGCCACGTTTCATATGATGGTCCATCTCAGGTTCGGGTGAATGGTGTGTTATCTGCACCCTTTCCCATCCGGTGGGGTTAATGCCAAGACTGCCCGCTTTCCCCCACTCTTGTTTGCCCTTGCGATAGTGCCCTTTGCTCATCTCATTCAGTGCGATGATCAGGTGTGGAAATGGCGATGGGGTGGTGGGCTAGTGGACCGTATAGCATTATATGCTGAAAATATTATTTTGTTTCTTGATCATACCCTGATGCCTTGAGATCCTTTACCTCTATGCTGACACTTAAGGCCTGTGGATTAATATCAGCAAATCTTTTTGGGTGGAAGTGAGGGATGATGCTGAGGGACGCTATTGGCACTCCAATGTCCCCGTCCGGGGGAACTCCTTTAATATCTGGGGATTTATGTGTCTCACCTTATTGATTTGGCATAGGCTCATAATTTTCAGGGCCTGACTTAGGCTCTTAATCGGATCATACACCGATGGGTTGGCCTACCACTCTATCCCATGGGGTGCATTGCGCTCTTCAAAATGATATGCCTGCCACGTTACCTGTATGTCTTGGCGAATTTCCCCTACCCTATCCCACGTAGATGGTTCCGCTCTTTGTCTTCCAAACTTGCAAATTTTGGGTGGGCACCACAAGGTGGCCTTCTCTTCAGCACATAAATCACCCTTCTTCGGTGGTCTTGGGCTGCCTGACATATACATATATGATCTTGTGGTGCATCTGTTATCGATCAACAATTGGTTCACCAGAGATTTGGATGACCCGCTGTGTCGTCTGGAATAGCACTTCTTGGGTCTTGATGGCCTCCTTGGGCCCCTCCACGTTGTCGTCCTATACATGGATGCCAAGTGTCTGCAGGAGGGTGGCTTTAAGCCTTAAATGTGGGAACCGCAGTGTGACTAGGATGACCCCTATATGGTGGGGAACCTTGCTTCCACATCTATCTGCTCTTAAGGGCTTTGTTCAATGTGATCAAATCGGCATTTCATATTTGGGGGACGTATACAAAGGGGAAAACCTAATGTCATTCCAGAACTTGAAAAAGTCATACACGCTAGCGAACTTGCAGTTCTTTCATTTTCTTCAGCTGCAGCATAGCCTGCGGTCACACATTCTGCTGGACACCCTAATTGCCGACTATAGCCCGCTTGAGGATAACATTTTCTTAGCCCACCTGGGAGAGGGGCCATCTCTGCAATTTAACATTGGTTATTCACGCCCCTGAAAGCTTTGACCTACTCAGACAGAAATGGGTGGCTTAGGTGGGAGACCTTGATGAGGTTGACTAGAGGGAGGCCTGTATGGCCCCACGAGAATTGGCAATTCTCATCCTGTATGCACATGATACAATTGAACTACTTCCACGCGATCTATCTTTCTCCCAGCTGTCTACATCACGTCACCCAGTGTTCTGGCTGCATGTCCATGATGTTACTTCCCTGCCGCAGATCTCTTCCATATGGTCTGGGACTGCCCGGCACTCCACCCTTGCCGGGGCCAGGTGGCTGAAGAGCTTTCTGCAGTCCTTGGGCACTCAGGAAACTTGATTCCGCGCTCTGTCCTCTTGGGGTTGGTGGAGGAGTTTGGGGGCGCCCGGGCCGAGCAGAGTTTTATTGGAGTGGTCTGCCTTGCAGCTAAAAGGGATGTGGTGCATGCATGGAGGCAACCAACGAACCCTCACTTTCGAGTTGGTGGAGAGGAGTTGATTGGTATGCCCAGCGTGAGAAACCTTTATATACTGCAAGTGGATGTCCCCACAAACATGATAGGGTTTGGGGAAATGGTGCTCATTTTATGGTTGATCTATGCAAGGTGATTGATGTCGCCAGCTGGGACAAAGATAATACCTTCACTGTTATTTTGTTTCCAACATGTATTGTATATCTTGATGAATGTACCTGCTGTGGAGTTTCAATAAAATTGGTTATTGAAAAATAAAGGTAGAAATATACTCGTCTCAGATACATTTTTTCACAAAACCCAATATAAATATGGATAAATACAGATAAAATTAGCATAAAATAAATAAGGGTAAATACAGACGGAAATGTCAAAAAAATAAATACCATAAAACCAGGAGGCCTAATTTATTATGCAAGCACCTTGCAGTTGCCCAATGGGTATTCAGCTCATGGCACGTCCATTCCTTATCTCCTTGTGTCATTCCTCATCTGCACTGTAATATATGATAAATGTTAATGGCCTGATTAAGTCAATGAAAACAAAAATAAAATCTAGTCTTCTGATCTCTCGTACCAGTGGACATTTTTTCTAATCTCTAAATGTGTATTTTCTATGAAAACACGTAATACAAATCAGCAGCGATAAAATGTGCAATTACAGTGCATGAGTGGAGATTGAGTATGCATATTGCAAAGAGCTTAATTCTACCCCACAATACATTACACAGGAAAAGAGCAGAAAACACCCCATCTCAGTCTGTACGACAACTTGGGTTTTTGTGAGACATTCAGGTGGTCGGTAAGGTGGGGTGAAGCATGCGTCAGTTTATTCATTGAACCCCCATCATTACTGGGTCGTCAAGAGGAGACATAATGCCTGAGGCCTTGCACATTTCAGGGTACATGCACTCCTTGTGCAAAATCTATGTATAGATTTAGCTATACCACTAAATGTTGCCAGCTGTCATGATTTCTTTTTGCCTGGAGTATTTTCTATTAACACTTATAAACAGTTGATTATGACATGGGGTAAAAATGGAATAAGCTTTTAGAGGGCCCGGCATTTAGTGCCTGATTTAGAGTTTGGTAGACGGAGGTTAAAACTTCACTATGGCAGAGTACTTTACTCCTACCATACACAGGGTCCTCTGCCCACCAAATTTAGAGAAGTCTGCAGGTCCAGCGAACATCTCTTAACATCAGCCTGTCAATCTACTAAGGGGCTTATTTACAAGATCCTTGCGCTACTTTTGCGCCACTTTTCCCATGTTAAAAATGACGCAAAAGTGGCACAAGGGCCTTGTAAATCTGCCCCTAAATATTTGACAGACAGCTCTGTCAACATGGCAGTCCTGTCCTCAAACTTTTCATATGTTGTTGTATTTTCAAAAACAAAATCTTGAAACGAAATGACCCCCTTACCATGGAAGTTGCCTCCCATGGTGTGGAGTTCAATTTGCTGTTTTGTCTGCTCCTTACCAACAGGTTCGGCCCGGCGAGGACAGACATTCGATGACCCAATCTTAATCGGGTAGATGACCGAATGGCCAAACCTCCAACGGCCTTGGAGGCTTACCTTAGAGCCAATGTGTAAAGGATTTATACAGCACATGAACAGTAATAAAGTGAAACCACATCAGAAAAATTCCACACCAATTTAGAAAAATAGAGTAAATTGTAATACATTTCAACGACAAGAATTCATTCAGTAGAAACGCAGATATTCAATTTAAAAGGTTTAAGGTAAGTATAGTGCCTAAAAGCACAACGCATCACTCACAGTAATCTGGTAGTGCAAGAATCGGATGAAAGTCACAAGTTCAGACCGACCACAATGGATCACAGGCCGGATACAGGGACCAGGTTAGCTGAAAAAGTTACCATTTAAAGCCCAACACGAATGGTGTCGTATGCAGTGGAGGAGACAGCGAGGAGCAGGAAGAGTGTCGCAAATGGTCATAGCTGTTGCGTTTCTGACCCTTAACTGTTAATCCAAGGTCGCAGGATATATAGGGCCTGATTACAATGGTGGAAAGGCCCGCCACTGCCAGCCATGCGGTGGCGGGCCTTCCGCCATTGGACAGCACTCCCCCCCGCCATATTACGATGACTGGGGAATCGTTCCGGTACTGTGGCGGTCGTAAAGACCACCCCCCACTGTTCCGCCACAGGCAATCGTTCCGATTGCCTGGCGAAGCGGTCAACATGTGTAATATGGTGGCGGTGCTTAGCAGGCACCATCCGCCATATTACGATGCTTGCCGCAGCCAGCCTTTCTGTGGCGGGTAAACCGCCATTGAAAGGCTGGCGGAGAATGCATTTTAGGGACCTTTGCGGGCCCCCCATGTGTTGGGGTGGTGGTGGTGCACTGTTGGGGGTACCCATGGTACCCCCTCACTGCACTGGGTGGCAGGCACCGCATGGTACCTGCCGCACAGTGCAGTGAAAATCATGACCTGAATATTTAGCATTGCGGCGGGTGCTGCAACCAGCAGCACCCGCCACAATGCTAACTATGCCAGATGCGACCGTCACGGTGGCGGTCGCATCATAATCTGATATGCAGGACTGCCACGTTGCAGGAGGGCAGTCCCAGGCACCGCTATGGTGGTGGGCGGACTCGAGTCTGCCCGCCATCGTAATGACCATCATAGTTAGGACACCACAAATCATACTCCAGGAAGTGACATGTACAAGAACTGATTATTTTAACCCTTACATGTTAAAATAACAAACATCACTCTCGTCTCACCAGCCTGATCTGAAGTCACATATGGCTCCTATGAAACTTTCTTCAAAGTTTAACGCCTAGAAAAGGTTTAATATCAAGATACAAAAAATTAAGTAATTTATTTTTATAATCAGTTCATCCTTTGAAACAGCACGTACAAGATAAGGCACTGTTTGGCAACACTTAGGGACATCGAGCTTAGAAATTGTGATATTCCAACATATCTGTGGCCAATTCCAACAAAATCACTCAAATGTCCTTAAATGAAAGGGTTCTCAACAATGTCTAGTGTCAGTATGACTAGCAGTCTTAGTTTGGAAAGTGTGCTGTGGGATTTGGCCAAAAATGTATAAATGCAACAAGATGATCATTAGTTCAATATCACACAAAGGCGAGCAAACCACTTCAAAAAAGTCAACTGTGCTGGGAATGATCCCCAAGTGAGACTAGATCTCTATTGGTGCCCAGAAACAGTTTTTAACACAGACACAAGAAATCTATGTTCCTCCCAAGGAGCTTAATATACATCATTGTGTTCCCCGTTCATCTGTGTTGTCACCTAGGCCTTCCAACAGCTACATGGAGGCACTGGCAAAGCTTTACATGTATGCTACTTATATTGTCATGTACGTGAATGGCAACTAGCACTGTGCGAAATTTGCATTTTTTGTGAAATACACATACATTTGGAAAATTACCCTTATTGCGTGAAATACACTTTGCCTGTATCTTGAGTAGGTTTTCTCTGTGAGGGTATACTTCACACAAAAAAAGTTACACTGGATACCAGGAGGAGACTAGCTCAAGGAGAAAGTGTCTCATTCAAGGAAAATGTCTCTCTGTGAGATATTTTCTACACAAACCAGTCTCTCACAAACAAAACTCACTCAGAATTTTGCTTATGTAAAAGGAGATCCATGAAACACGTTGAGATGTTACAGGCATGTGACCATAGTGACAATGTAACACATCAACCAGAGGAGACCGGGGGTAAATAAAGGTCCGACACACAAGCCCCAAGGTTTGAACTGTAAATCACGAGGTGTGCTGTTCCTAACAGAAAAGAAGAAGCTGGATTAGAGACCCAAACGGGAAAGGGGGTAGCTCCTATAAGGAGCAAGGGCCCTCACACACCCCGGGGGTGTCATGCTTCATCATAGGGCAGATCATAGTTGAGCCTGAGCTGCAATGCTCAATGGCATAAGCGTGATGACGAGACCATTATAATCCCCTTATGCAAGTATGAAAGGTTTTATTCATAACATGGGACCCACTCAATAAAGTTATTACAGCTAGTTCCCATAGGTATTTTTAAATGTATCCACCCCACACTCCACTCTTGTACATACACCACATTTCTCACACACACCCACTTCATCTACGGCTATAACCACTGGAAAAAGATCTCTGGCAAGGAACCCCCCTGTGGGGCCAATGCCCAAGGAGGAGCTGCCCTACGATGAAGCACGTGCTCCTTATGGGAGCTACCCCCTTTCCCATTTGAGTCTCTAACCCAGCTTCTTCCCTTCTGTTAGGAACAACACACCTTGTGATTGATAGTGACACTAACTTGAAACACATCGGGAGTTGCGGCCCTTTTCCGAAAGGCAATGAGTGAATGTCTCTACTGAGCTGTCTCAAAACATACCTACGACATTGATTCGAAAATGAGATTCAACGAGAGTTTGTAGGTGAGTGCATGGAGACAGTTGCATTAAAAAAATATCAAGTAGGTCGAGAGATATTTGGGCCATGGTAGATTTCAAGATGATCCCTCGAGCTGGGTGCAGAGGGGCAGAGAGAGAATGTGACACAGGATTACTTAGCTGCAGAATACTGTCCTCGACAATCATTTCCTGGGGCAGCACTCCGACCTCTGGGTCCTTAGGACGGACGCATCCTCCTCAGTTTGCCGTAGGTGTTAATGGCAGGGTAAATTCAATCGTGTCCTTTAAAGTGAATTAAAGACGCCAGAATAAAAGATGGATGTGCGCGACACTCAGCGGTCAGCTTTTGCCAAAATACACATTTCCAGGCAAATCATGGAGATGCGTGTTCAACAACTCAAATATCGGAAAGAGGAAAGAAAACTGCGGAGATAAATGTACAGTGGCATTTTAGAATTCTTGAAAGAAATATTGTAACCACAGTTTTGCACAACAAACAATCCTCGCACTACATAAACCCACCAGTCCAGTCTCCTCTTTTTCTTGCTCCCACTGTTGCTGCTGCTTCCTCATAATCTGTGATGGTACTTTGGTGCACGTGCGCCTCATCACAAATGCAACAAAACATAACAGCTACCCTTCTGCATCCTCGCAGCTGAAACTGTTTTTCAGTGCATCGTTGCAGACATGATTGCTTCAACATACAAACCACATAAAACATAATAGAAGAAGCCATCTGTAACAAATAAACATATTTGTAATTCCACAGACATCAATAGCTGTTGCTACAGTTACATTATTCTGCTAACTGGAGTGACATTTATTTTCTTTTTAATGTTGAAATGTTTTGAAGTGTAATCTTGACCCAGAACGATGCTAGACACCTGTACAGGATAGTTCGGACCTGCCGAGAAGGCGGGGAGCGGGAGGGAGGTTATTATTTTCCAATGTCTACACTTTTTGAGAACCCTTTTATTTGCACATTTTAAATCAAAATTTCCCCGCAGATAATTTAGGTCCAGCCTAAAGACAGCGTTAGCTATATGTCCAGTCTCGTGCTTTCAAATAAATTCATAAAGGAAAATACATTTGTATATACATTCATGAATATATTAACTGGTCTGTCATTCATATTATGATTCTGCCCACCATAGCATACAGCATGTGCAATGGGTCAGTCCTCTTCAGCCACTGGCTCTCTTGAACCTATGGTGATAGCATGTTGCTTGATCACATATGCACATCTGCCTAAAATATAGCACATTTCAGTTGGGCCAATCTTTTCATTTTTTTCGTTTTCTCTATTTTATAATTGTTTTTTGCAAGGGGGCACCAGCTCCCCACAGATTTTTGATTTTGGTTTTTAATCTCGATTGTATATGCCAGTAAGTAATAAAGACATAACGCTGCAAGCTTGCCAAGCCGGCCCTATTGGCTTTGTCAATGCTCTTTTTAACTTTGAAACATATTCCTCTCCTTTGAAGGGCTCCGTTTAAGTATGCTGGATGGCACTGCGCAAAAACTTCTAGCCAGTTTGGTATAGCGTGATGAAAGGAAATGTATAGAGGAAAAAATAAGGAGTAACAATCGAAGAACTTTAAGTGGTACACTGTTAATTAACTGCACTGATGAAATGGTAAAGCGATATGGAAAGAACCAATATATGGTCATCTTCAGACCCTCAAAACTGGCATCATGATGAGTCTCCCATGCAAATTCAAACCCGTGGTTGAAGAGCTGTGGGATCATAAAAGTAAGGGGCATATTATCAAGGACGGCATTAAAAATTATCGCTGGTTTAGCGACAGAAAACTGCCACTAAAGCGGCGATAATGGGCTTGATAATATGCCCTGGAGAATTCCAATAGAAGTCCATGTTCTGGTGTCAACATGGGCTTCTATTGGAATTCTCCAGGGCATATTATCAAGCCCATTATCGCCGCTTTAGCGGCAGTTTTCTGCCGCTAAACCGGCGATAATTATAATGCCGTCCTTGATAATATGCCCCTAAGTCTGGCGAATGAGGGCCTTGTCTGCAAAACCTTTTACGGACGTAATTCATCCTAGATCCTGATTTACAACAACAAAAATCAATTCATATTTCGGTGCAAAGCTTACAGTTCTAAACGTAGAAAATGCAAAAATTGGAGGATTATCTGCAGTTATAGTGGGAAAATGCGTTTTCCCCATGACACCAGGGTGATTACGATTTCCTCATAATATTCCAACCCATGTGTAAACTCTTGTTTAGAGCATGAGTCGGAATTACGAGTTTGAAGTTATTTAAGGCATCCAATATCGGATGCCTTAAATAACTCAACCTTCTTTAATTTTCAGCAGGTCAAACCTGCCGAAATGTAACAGGGGAAAACATACAGTACTTACTGTGTCATGCAGATTTTAGTGCGTTAACCACCAAAATCCGCATGTTATCGCAGAGGCAGCCCCCAACGCCATAACCAACGCCGGGCCCCCCCCCCACCCCCGCAAAACCGGTTTTTGGCGCCAAGAAGCGCCCACAGTACAGGAGGCTACCCGCCCCCCCCCCCAGCCGCAGCCGCCGGCATGGCACCAACCCCCCCGGCCAATGGGGGCCCTAGCGCCATACGAACGGCCCAATGAGGGGCGAACACCGGCAGGGGCGAGCTACGCTGGGGGGGAATATAAGCATGGCTCCCCCAAGCTCGCTACTATACTTGGGAGCGGGGGAGCAGCACCGGCGAAGGACCCCCCTTTTTCTTTGAGAAGCGGAACAACGGAAGTAATCATCGATCTTACCCGTCGTGAGGAGAATCACTGCCCGGACTCCGAAGACTGCCGTGCTGCCAGGACTCTGAAGACTGCCGTGCTGCCAGGACTCCGAAGACTGCCGTGCCGACAGGACGACCAGTGCCTCGACCAGGGACAGCTGCGCGGTCCTTCCGGAGTGGAGTCCGCCGCCCGTTCTCACTGCCTTCCCAACCAAGTGCATCGCGTCCCAAGGAGGCCGCCGAGGACAGCCCGCCGGCGGTAGACAGCAGCGTGGGGCCGGCCACACGACCTGGGAAGTGCAGCGGAAGGAGGAAGCGCCCACGGGAGCAGGAACCGGCGTCCCCCGTGCCCAGAGGTCCGGCGCAAGTACTGGGAAGCAGGCACGACTTCACGGGGCAGGCTGAGGCAGCGTTGGATTGCCTTACAAGAGGGAGAGCACGAAGCGGCCACCGCCCCCGCTGAGGCAGCATAAACAAAGCCGGGTTGCCGGGCAATGTGAGGGAGGTGACGCACAGCATTACCGTAGCAAACCGGCATCTCGAGCGTAACGGCGGGAATTGGTGCATATAGCCAGCGGCAGCACCCCGCCTTTGGCCAAATTAACCCGGTAGCTTGGTGCATATAGCAAGCAGCAGCACCCAGCAGCGGGGAGATCCCTAAGGAGCACACGAGATAGCAAAGAGGGGCAGGAAGCGCCAGCAGGAGGATTTGGGAGAGCTGTTGAAAAGGATCCACGCTGCGTCGCAAGAGCATGGGCACGACTGGATGGACCGCTATTCGCAGGAAAACAACAGCGAGGGGACAAGCGGCCAGCGGCAGATGCACGCCAGAACCCCGGCGGCCAAGAGGATAAGAAGGGCACCAGCCAAGCTCGCGGAGGCAGCCGCTCCCAAGAAAACTCCCCAGAGGAAGGCCCAACCACCTGTAGCCAGCACGGCGGCGGCGGGACCAGGCCCAGGGGGCAGTGACACAACAACACCCGGTGAGCATATCAGCGCAATAGTGCAGGAATGTATTAAATCTATGACACCGTTGCTGTTACAGAGATTAAGCACAGGGGCGGCAGGAGCACAGGCACAGGGGAACCGGGGGACGGGGGCACAGGCAGCAGCAGGGGAGGAGCGGGCTGGTCTGCCGTGGCACCACATAGACCCAGGGCAGGCACGAGTGCAAGCACTAGGGCAGGGCGTGGCAGGGTCCGGGGGAGACAACGGGCACCAGTAGCAGCCTGGGGGGGCACAAGCGCGCAGGGCAGCTCACACGTGGCACCTCCGATGGCCGAACCATATGCAAGGCCGTCACCAGGCCCGGCATCTATGACCACCAGGGCGACAGGCTTGGCATGCCTCATACCGCCAGCAGTAAAAGAGCGAATTTGGCGAAAAGAGTTTATCGATATCTTCTCCCTGTTGGAAATACAGTTAGAGGGGCTGGACTTGACGGCATGCGATAGGAAGGACGACGAAAGAAGGGAGAGGCGAAGGGAGCGCAAAGAAAGAAATTTCGACAATTGGCTAGATGCATTCAGGATCATGGCCTGCATCATAGTAGAGAAATTCCCACGCTGCGCAGCTGACTTATGGCTTTATGAAGCCAACATCCATAAAGCGCAAAGGCAATTCCCAGGCGATGCATGGCTGGAATATGACAAGGGCTTTAGGCTAAAAATGCAGACGCACCCCGAAATGGAGTGGAACGAGGAAGATGTGTCCGGCTTCATCCATAAGATGATGGTAGCGAAGGAGGCCAGGTCATGGGCGGGGAGGAGCGAGCAGTCCTTTTGGCCCCCCTTCCACAAAAGTAGAGGGAAGCCTTTTCAAAAGACCAGGCAGGCCAGTGCAGGGAGACCATCACACGCCAATGGGTCCCCGGCAATATGTTGGAAGTTTGAGGCTAACGAGTGCACATACGGGGCATCATGTAAATTCCAACACAGCTGCTCATCCTGCGGGGGTGGGCACCCAGCGGCAGCATGCAAGAGAAGAAAGGAACACAAGGGGGACAGGAAAGACGCGAAGAAATAGTGAAGGGCACACGGGAGCCACAGGGGGACCCAGGGGGTGGGCGGCATTTGGGCTAGCATGGTCACCAATCAACACACACCGGTTACGCAAGCTAGCAAACAGATATCACAACAGGAAGGACGCAGAAACTTTAGTTCACGGCTTTAAGGGGGGCTTCCCCATCCCATTCTCAGGCCCCCTCCCGCCAGGCGGCACCAAAAACTTGAAATCGGCATTACTACACCCAGGAGTGGTGACTAAGAAGTTGGAGAAAGAGAGGTCCCTGGGCAGAATTGAGGGCCCCCTCCCCCCCGACATGAGCATGGAAATGGTGATCTCCCCTCTAGGGGTGGTGCCCAAGAAGGAGCAGGGACAGTACAGGTTAATACACCACCTATCTTTCCCTGACGGCTCCTCGGTGAATGATGGGATCTGCGCGGAGGTATGTTCAGTGAGCTACTCCTCGATAGACGATGCCATCGACCTAGTTAGGGCCACAGGCCGGGGAGCGCTCATGGCGAAAGCGGACATCGAGTCCGCTTTCCGCTTACTCCCGGTACACCCGGCAAGTTTCCACTTATTAGGTTTCCAGTGGGAGGGGAGGGTGTATTTCGACAAAGCTATGCCAATGGGTTGCTCGGTCTCATGTGCTTACTTCGAGATATTCAGCACCTTTGTCTAGTGGGCGCTGCATGACAGGCACCCGGCGGGCGGGAAGCTCCATTACCTGGATGACTTCCTCTTCACAGGCCCGGCTGGGTCAGCGGTTTGCGGGAACACATTGGCAGCATTTGTGGACTTGGCAGACGAGCTAGGGATCCCCTTGTCCCAGGACAAAACAATGGGCCCCTCTACAAGCATCACCTTCCTAGGGATAGAGATAGACTCGATTGCAGGGACGTCCAGGCTCCCCCAGACAAAGTAGAGGATTTCAGGGCAGAAATTAGGGGCCTTTGCGGGCGGGAAAAAGCCTCCTTAAGGGAAATCCAAAGGCTCATAGGCAAGCTAAACTTCGCGGCCAGAGTGATCCCAGCGGGCAGGGCGTTTGCCAGGCGCTTGACACAGTTGACATGCGGGCTCCACCAGAAGCACCATCATGTGAGGCTGGGTGCGGCAGTCAAACAGGATCTGCTAATGTGGGACACTTTTCTGGCAGACTTCAACGGCGTGCTGATATGGAGGGAAGGCTGGGTGACCAGCAAGCAGATCGCGCTGTACACTGACGCTTCAGGTAGCACGGGCTTTGGGGCGATTCTGGGCGACAAGTGGTGCGCAGGGAAGTGGCCTAGCAGTTGGCACAGGGAGGGCATGACCAGCTATATCACCTTCTTAGAGCTATTCCCTATCATAGTCGCACTCACAGTATGGAAGCAGGCCCTAAAGAACATGAAGCTGACACTTTGGTCCGACAACAAGGGGGTGGTGCAAGCGATTAACAGAGGGACAGCCAGGTGCCCTAATACTTTGAGACTAATGCGCCGACTGATTAAATTGCAGTTGGAGGGCAACATAGACCTGAGAGCTCGCCACGTACCGGGAGTAGAAAACGAGGTGGCGGACGCCCTGTCCAGAGCACGAATGGCAAGGTTCAGGGAGCTAGCAGCCAGCGCGGAGCAGAACATGACCCCCTTTCCGGAACCACTGTGGGGCCTGGCGGGGTTGACCTATCAGAACTAATTGGCCAGGCACTCGCACCGGAGGCAAACAGGAGGTATAGGAAGTACGTTGCTACCGTAATGCAAGTGGGCGGCATCCAGACCCTGGGCGATGTGGGGGCAACGGGCAGAGCAACCGGAGTATTCATACAGTGGGCGTTTAACGCCAACAAGTCCAGGTCATGGGCACAGGCCCACCTGGCTGCAGTGTCACATTACAGTAAGCTGATGACCGGCCACGACCCAGTTGCATCCCACTACATCAAAACGGCAATGAAGGGTTGGAGACGCTCGGAGGGCACGAGGAGGGATAGCAGGCGCCCAATAGACTACACTAGGCTGGGCATCCTAATGGGGGCATTGCAGGGCGTGGCCAAAGATGACTTTGAGCTCCTACTGTTTAGGGCGGTTTTTACGACCGCCTTCTTCGGGGCATTCCGCCTCAGCGAGCTGGTGGCGCCAGCAAAGACAGGGGCAGCTGAGCACTGCTTGCAAGCGGGCGACGTGGCGCCCGGGGCAGGGGAAGTGGAGATCCTGCTGAAACGATCAAAAACAGATCAGGCTGGCAAGGGAGCATTAATAAAACTACGATGCATCAGGGAACAAGATTGCTGCGCAGTATGCTGTCTGCTGGCTTTTATGGCCATACGCCCGGCCGGTGAAGGCCCCTTATTCAGGCACAGTGATGGCACGCACCTGAGCAAATTTCAGTTCAAAGCAATGTTGCGACTCGCACTCAGCAAAGCAGGGCTGCCACCAGCTGCCTTCGGGTCCCATTCATTCTGGATAGGGGCTGCCACTACCGCCGCGCTGCATGGGATGAGCGAGGCGGGGATTCAAGCAGTTGGGCGATGGCGGTCACGGGCATACCGCACCTACGTAAGGCCCCAGCTGCTATGAGATACAGGGCGACTGGGGGAGAAGCGAAGGCACCCCCCAGCAGTCAGGCACCCACATGACAATTTTGTTGCTGTCCTTTCACCAGCAGGACGGAAACCACGTTTGGTGTGGGTGGTGGGCCACTCGTTTATAAATCGGATGCAAACCTGGTGGCGACGCGGGGGCCACAAGCGGGAAGGACGGCCAGGGGACACCTGCGTGCAGTGGTACGGCCAACCAGGGATGAGGTGGGACCAGCTACCGGCCACCCTGGCAGACCTACAGGCGGAGGCGGTATGGCACCCGGACATCCTGATTATCCATCTGGGGGGGAACGATTTGGCCAAACTGGGGAGGAGAGCACTCCTCCACAACATACAGAGGGACCTCACAGAGACAGCCAAAGCCTTCAGGAGCACCAACATTATTTGGTCGGAGCTGATCAGCAGGAAGGTATGGCGCGGTGCAGAATCCCAGAAAGCGGTCGAGAACTCCCGGAAGAAGCTGAACCTCACTGTAAGCAAATTCTGCAGAATCAATGGTTTGGAGTCAGTCAGGCACTGGCTCATCCACACGGGCCGCCCAGAACTCTACGCACAGGATGGGGTGCACCTGTCCGAGGAAGGCATGGGGGTTTTTGGAGCAACCTGTGGGGCGCCATGGCTATGGCGGATTGCAGTTGAAGCCGTCCCAGGAGAGAGGGGGGGAGCCGCAGGAAGACGGGAGCCTCCCTGGCGGCGTGGCGGAGAACGACGGGGAGAACAGTCGGTACGGAGGCACACCGGAGGGCGGTGTGCCGGGACAGGACCACTCACCTTGGGATGCCTCACAGCTGGGCGAGTGGACCGAAGGGTGCGCGTAGGACCTCTCACTTTGGGATGCCTCACGGCTGGGTGAGTCGGCCTACCAAGAGGGGGTAGCAAACGGAGACGGCGCTCGCAGCCCAGCCCCCGCCGGTTGGCAGGGCACAACACGAGTCCGGCAAGGTAGCGAGTTGCGGCCTAACTCCGGGACAGCTGCTACACCTCCCACGCAGAAGAAAGGGGAAACCCAACCGGAAAGAACCGACAGAAGGACCAAGAGACAAGACTAACATGCCAATAAAGCTTTTACCAAACTTCCAGTATAACTACATGTATTCCTAATAAAACTGCGGCCAACAAATGACCACCACAAGAAGTGTGTACGTTGGCTTATTTGCACAAGGGATACAACGTGGGGAGAGTACCACTGGGGGGGGAGAGTGGGCTAAGTGCGGGGGTTATCGCAGAGGCAGCCCCCAACGGGGGCATAAGAGGCCGGCGCCATAACCAACGCCGCCCCCCCCCCACCCCCGCAAAACCGGTTTTTGGCGCCAAGAAGCGCCCACAGTACAGGAGGCTACCCGCCCCCCCAGCTGCAGCCGCCGGCATGGCGCCAACCCCCTCGGCCAATGGGGGCCCTAGCGCCATACGAACAGCCCAATGAGGGGCGAACACCGGCAGGGGCGAGCTACGCAGGGGGGGGATATAAGCATGGCTCCCCCAAGCTGGCTACTATACTTGGGAGCGGGGGAGCAGCACCGGCGAAGGACCCCCCTTTTTCTTTGACCCACCCACCCACACCTGAGGAACAGCTATGTCGCAGGGCTGAGGAACAGGCAGGACGCTGGGCGGAGAACGACGGGGAGAACAGTCGGTACGGAGGCACACCGGAGGGCGGTGTGCCGGGACCGGACCACTCACCTTGGGATGCCTCACGGCTGGGCGAGTGGACCGAAGGGTGCGCGTAGGACCACTCACTTTGGGATGCCTCACGGCTGGGTGAGTCGGCCTACCAAGAGGGGGTAGCAAACGGAGACGGCGCTCGCAGCCCAGCCCCCGCCGGTTGGCAGGGCACAACACGAGTCCGGCAAGGTAGCGAGTTGCGGCCTAACTCCGGGACAGCTGCTACACCTCCCACGCAGAAGAAAGGGGAAACCCAACCGGAAAGAAACGACATAAGGACCAAGAGACAAGACTAACATGCCAATAAAGCTTTTACCAAACTGCCAGTATAACTACATGTATTCCTAATAAAACTGCGGCCAACAAATGACCACCACAAGAAGTGTGTACGTTGGCTTATTTGCACAAGGGATACAACGTGGGGAGAGTACCACTGGGGGGGGGAGAGTGGGCTAAGTGCGGGGGTTATTCCCCATGAACTCGTAATAGGTGTTATTTATTCCATCCCATTAACTTATCCCGTGGTATCGTTATTTATCAGGTTGTTTATGTGCGACACGTCTTGTGTGCAGTCCTATGTGTTACATTTCAGTACTTGAGTTGTGATACTTTCAAAGTTAATAGAATAAAGAAGTTATGTACATGCAACAGGGTTTGCTTCAGTAATGACTCGTCTGTGTGCAATGTAGTGGTGCTCTAGAATGGATGTTAAAACACCTGAATTGTTTATGCAAGATTTTCAATGAATAGTGCGTGGGAACAGTGGAGCATCATGCCAGTCCGCACAATCAGTCTGCAAAGCCTGTGGCCGTTTTTTTTACCTGGTGGATAGATAAATGGGCACGCGTGTATATATTTAAAAGCGTCAATCTAACATCGTAGAGCTAGAGACAAGAAGAGCATGCATCAAGTGACATGGGCTGCCTGTGAACAGGGCTGTGCATGCCCCTATGCTCATATTTGATAGTTCTGAGTGGCTGTGAGGGGAAGATAACAATTGAAGCACGGGGAGGTAGGGCTTGACAGTCAGACTCCTGGTACCATGGTCAGACGGAGCATAACCTGATGTTTAGAGGCTGCCATTAGTGCAGCTACCCCAGTGCTTTTCCCAGCTGTGTCAGAGGCTGACGGGTGCATCCACAGTGTCCAGCAGGCTTCCTGGGCCACATTCATACACTTTCAGACCCACACCTGCAACTGAGCCTCTGAGGATCAGTTACACATCCTCACCTTTGTTTCTCTCCCGCCTCTGGCCATATTACTGTAAGCTGTGAAATTGCCATAAAGATCGAGTCCTGTATTTATTTTTGCTTGCCTCGCATCTCGCCACACAATGGCATAACGCAAACATTTTCGACCAGTGACTCCCTTTACCAATTGCCAGTTACTTTTTTTGGCAGGTGGGGGTCGAATCTGCACTATATTAAACTGCAAAAAAAGCTGCTACATGGCTTGATGAGTCTCTGCTTTGGGACCATATTTTCGATTAAGAAGTGTCTTCAGCTTTCGACCTGGTTAACAGGTCGAAGCTGTGGACTATTTTGTTGGAAATGAGTTTGGATTCAGCTTTGGTTCATTTTTTAGCAGAACTTCACCGTGACCTTACTGCTTCAATTAGGCTGTCCCAGGATGGTAGGTGCTCTAAGTCTTTTAAATCCAGGAGAGGTGTACGACAGGGGTGCATAATGGCGCCCCTGCTTTTTACCTTATACATTAATGCCCTGGATAAAACCCTGGTTAAAGCGAGTTTGGACATTCCGCGTGTAGGTGATACTTTAATCCCAGTTCTCCTATATGCGGATGGCACTGTCCTACTGGCTAGAACGGCGGTAGGTTTACAGCGTCTTTTAGATGCATTTGGAGCATTTATGTTGTCCCTGGACTTGGTAGTAAATATTGGTAAATCGCATATACTGTCTACAGGTCGTAGAGTTACAAAACCAAAATCCTTTATTGTAATGGGGGTCTAGTGTCTTCTATACCCTCCTTTACTTATCTAGGGGTAGTTTTTGATGAAAGGAGTTCTTGGGTCCCACAGCAAAATTCGAAAAAGAATGCAGTAATTAGATCAACCTCTGCTGTATTAGGATTTGCTAAACATCTGTGGGCAAGAACAGTGGAGGCTATTATCAAAATATATAAATCTAAGTGTCTGGCCATAGCAGGTTATGGCTCCGCTATTTGGGGGTATAAACCCCAGTTAGAACTACAGATAGCTGAAAATAGATTCTTACGGAATCTCCTTTCAGTACCGCAATCTACCCCTAATTTCTCTTTACATCAGGAACTGGGGTTGGGTTATTTATCTGACACTCTGAGCTTGGCGCCGTTACTTTGCTGGCTCAGAGTGTGGCTTAATTCTGATCTAACCTTGAACCAAGAGATATTGCGAGATTGTGTTAATTTGGACAAAGCGAGTAATATTATGTGGCTTGTTTATGTTGAATCAATGCTTTCTAAATTAGGCCGTCAGGAATTATATGATCACCCTGAGAAAATTAGGAAGGATGACCTGAAATGGGTTAAAAATTATTTTATAAAAATGATGATGGCGGAAAGGGAAGGGCATGAGCTGCAGAAGCCTTTAGTTAGGGCTCATTCTCTGATAAAAACAACATTGTCGACAGAACCCTATCTGCTAATTGTTACTAAGCCGTTACATCGTTGGCTCCTGACCAGATTTCGATTTAATTTGATACATCTGTCCTTGGGGGACTTTGTGAGTTGGTCTAAACCTGAGGAAGCAGGATTATGTACTTGCGATAATTACTCTATTCAAGATACCCTACACTTCTTACTGTTTTGTAAACACTATACTGCTATCTTGAAGAAGTTTTTGGTTCCATTACTTCGTAAGAGGGGCTTTCAACAGGCCAAACCTGCTTTACTTTATTTGCAAATGTTAACTGACACGTGGGACATTTTTAAAATTGCTTCTTTTTTAGTGGCCGCCGTTAGAATCAGGGGGAAAATTATAGATAGTTGACATTTTGGAACCCATATCAGATAGAATATACATCGATTCTCGGTCCCTTATGTACTTTTACAATTTGTTTAAATTCCTAGTGGTTAAACTGATTGATGTCCCAGTTAAGTCATTTTCAAAATATGTTGGTTTGTGACGGGCTGGTAATTTATTAGTGAGCACGTTTCTGTACGTATCTTAGCCTTGATGGTTATGAAATAATTTTTAAGGATATATTTATGATTGAGCATAACATTGTTATTTATTGTATTTGTATTTGTCTATGAATGTAATTGTTGTTTTGTACTTTTATGATTTTAATTAATCGAATTGATTAAGAAGTGTCTTTGAATCTGAATATGACAGTGCACTGGACACCTCTCCTGCATGGTTTTCTTTGTCACTACCTGGAACGTTTTAGATCAGGCATTAGCCAAAACCTTTTGGGGGATATTCTGAAGAACGTGTGATAACTATCGCAAAATTTGCTTAACGCAACTTTGCACATCGCAGTCTATTGCAGGAAAATAATGCTGTGTTAACGTTGTATTCTCAACCCGGCAGCACCATGCGATAGTCACACGATAACGTGACAAATTACTGCATTAAAACGAACGCGACACAGGAAAAAAGCAAAACACGAACGTGAAAAAAGTTGCGATGTGGCCAATCGCGTTACAAAAATCAGCGACAGGCCTGCAATTCCCATGCATCATGCGGGAAAATGCACTATATAAAACACCGAAAAACACAAAAAAATAATACAAACTGCGTAGCACCATGGAGGAAGCCGGAGCAAGTACAGACGACGACCAGAACCCCAAACCCCCTAGGAGGATCCGCCTGGGACCTCGGGATACCGGAAGGGCATGGAGAAGAAGATGAGGAAGATGAGGTTCAGTCCGCAGGAAAACAGGATCATAATCATGGAGGTGATAGAACACCACCACCAACTGTTCGTCACCCCCAACGTGCCATTGGCAAATAAAAATGCAATATGGCAGGACATCCTGGACAAGGTGAATGCAGTCTGAGTGAGGAAGAGGACAATTGGAGAGGTCAGGAGGCGCTGGAATAATGCGAAGCGCAAAACCAAGAAGAAATTCGCAGACAACCATCAGGCAGCAATGCAGACTGGAGGTGACAGTCCAGTGGAACACCAGGAGCTGGATGAGATGGAGGAAATGGTGTTCACAGTCATCAGTGGGGAGACAGTGGCAGGAGTTGTGAGTCCAGACACTGCTCGACATGAACTGACACAACAGCACCAGGGTGGGTACCGAACAGGGACTGGGGGACGGGGGAAGATGGCACAATGGCACACATGTACAATTAAGTAGAGCACACTGCACACCCACAATGACTCCTGAGCATGTCCCTGATCCCCTTGGCACACTGCAGCACACATACAGCAAGTAGGCCCACGTCCACTTGGGGCATAAAGGTCCCCGCCCACCACAAATCCCACAACCAACCCATGCACATGTATGAAAACCAGCAAATCTGTGTGTCTGTGAGCCACACTGACAATGCAAGTGACACTGCATTGCTGAATGGCTTAAGTCCAATTATCATGACAGGCTGCACGCCATGACACTGAGGTGGCCGAGTGTGGAACACATCCGGAAAGGAGCAGGTCACACCCTGACACATTCACGTGCACACACAACGCCTGACGGCAACAACACATCTGCAAATAAACCATGCCCAAGAGCCCCAATCAGCCAAGTTTGCAACATCTCAGCACTGTAGGAGCACAGACGTCAAAGGCGCACCGCCCCAAATGAATGTTGGGCAGCATAATCACAGCTGCAGGGGCAACTCACCCACAATGCATCACACACACATAGCAATAATAGCACATCAACATTGACGACAATGTGGTATGAAGTTCAACACTTTCACTGCAGAACATAGAACACAACTGGTTCCGCTTGTGCGTAGAAACTGGTCAATCACATCTGGCAGAGCAGGAAACTGTGAGATGAAAATGTACGTGTACAACCTCACATCCCTGATGTAGTCAAAATGTCTACGGTCCAGAATGAAATAGTCAGCTACTCCCAGTCACAATGCACATTGTCATGCAGTCTGTATGTAAACATGTACAATGTGTCAACATACATGGAACACACTGTCAACCAGCATCTCCCCTTTACATTGCAGAGGGACAATCAACACCTCCTGCAGAGCAGAGCAGACATCTCTTCAGTGATGAAGAAGAAGACCCCCGGACATTTTCCCCGACACCCTCCAACAGGTCGTGGACAGTCTCCGCACCCCACCCCCAGGAGCAGTGCAGGCCAGCTGCATCGAGGTGACCCCACCCCCTGCACAGACCACACAGCAAGAAGCACCCACCACCACGGCTGGCTCCCAGCACCTCATCCAAGAACACATGGCATTCCAAGGCCAGGTGTAAGACTGCCAGAAGGAGGTGGCTGATCATGTGAGGGTGGGGTTCACAAACATAGCAGCCAACGTGGATGACATACGTGGGTGTGTGAGTCGCATCAGGGACCACTTACACTCGCTAACGGACACCCACAGTTCACACCATGATGTCCAACAATCCATGCCCGACACCGCTGGAGTCATGTCTTTGAGAGGAGAACAAGTGCCTACTCAGAGTGGCCTCACCGGTGTCAGCCGAGAGTTGGCACAGATGATGAGGCTAATGGAGAACATGGAGCATATGCATGCGGAAAGAATGGCTGCCACGAATGCACACCAGTGAAAAATTGTTGGTATCTTCCATGCCCTACAGATCCTCATCATGGCATTGCTGCCACTAAGGCAGTCACAGATGAATGCTGCTGGTATTTCCACACACACATCTCCGGCCCCTGATGTGTCAGTGGCACACAGTGCTGCAGACCAAACATCAGCACCCACATGTCAGACAGATGACATAGAGGACGAAGATGCGGGTGATCCCACCTGTGTAGTAGTAAGAAGGAGACAGTAGCAATCCTCTCCGCCATATGCCCTGTTTCATCTTGGTGCTGCCCTCTGCATCATGCCCTGTAACAGCAACTCCCACTGTCCCCCGGAACACTCCGCAACACTCACCTTGGACCTCGACATGGACTGCCATGTTCTGTTTGCTCTACAATGACACCGCAATCATACTGCGGATTGTCCTTTACCTCTTCCGATATACATGTCAATCCCTAAATGACTCTGGCTGGCCCTACCCTGGTCTACAATGTGATATGGTGTTTGCATTACCATGTACTGCTCTAGATCCGACAACCACAACGAATGTAAATAAAACATTCAAATTGACACAGATGAGTCATGTCCATAATCGATCAAGTTTGAAAGTATGGATGTATGTAAGGACATTGATTGAAAAAAAGGTACACCCTGGGAAATGAATGCAATGCGTACTCTCGGCGGCTTGTATCCTACTGTACCGTATGCTCTCCATCTGGATGATACAATTATTCATCGCCCATACCATTACATTGTTGGATTCGTGAAATCTTGACTGTTTTATACTTATGGTAGTGTGATGGAATGATTGTGTATGTCTGTTTGAATGTTGAACGGGACATATTGCTATTTGATTATATCAATACTGTGTATTGTTTTTTGATATTTGTTTCCTCTTATCAAAACTTTATAAAAAATCTTATATAAAATTTTTTGTTTTTTATAAATAGTATTCGACTAATATAAATTCTGTACTGCATGCATATATAATAAAAAAAACATGATAAACAAGAAAGTTATATTATTTTGTTATGATTGAATTGTGCAACATGTTGTCCTAACTAGACTATGTCTTCAGCTCGAGTCTAGTGCTTTTTGATTCAGGGACCTATATGGTAGGCCCGTTTATATATTTAAGAGGGTGGGTGTCCTCTCTGGAGTTACTTTGATCTCTTTACCCCGCTGTTCCCTCCCTCTATCTCGCATTTGGGGTCCCCCTTTCATAATTGGATACTTCTTCACAGCCTGGCTGCTGTGGGGGTTGCTTTTGTGTGAGAATAGCTGTGTCTGAGTACCTCCGCTCTCATCTCTTTTGTTCTTATTTCTGTACCTAGGTGACCACAATCTCCCATATTAGCACAATCTTAATTTTTATATACACTTACCTTGACCCCATTCTTTCTTTTAATATCTATCACTTTTTGCATGCTCGATTTACTTCTGACATCTAATCACCTATAACAGTGTTGCCCTGCCCAAGTTATTGTGTTTTTTTCACCTTTAACATGGAGAGTATTAAAACGTTCGGGTTCTCTGATGAGGACTTTGCACGACTGATTGGTGTTGCAGTAGGCGGCGATAAACAATTCTCGCTATCTAAAGGCCTCGAAGGAGAATGGACAAACTCCTTAACTTAAAAAAGAAATCCAAATGGACTGAGGCCCATGCCAACTTTATGCTCGAATATCTGAAGGCAGGCACTATTCCGTTCGGACTACGAGTGCGCAACATCCCAGGACTATTTGTCGAAATTAGACAGTTTCTTGAGAAGTGGGCCCTAATATCTAACAGATGCTCACGCGACTGGATGATGTTAATCATCGAGACGGCAAGAGAAGTTCTATCTATGATGAATAAAGAAATAGAAGAACTCGAAGTAAAACTCAAAAAAGATAACTCTGTTGAACTAGCCATGAGAAAGATCGAAGAGATTGCTCAAGAACTGGACTCTTTCTCAACCTATCTCCTGAAAAGGAAGACCGAGAAATTGAGGAAGGATATTAGGCTTTTCTCTCAAGAAAAAACATACCCATATCTCATGTCTAATTTCTATAACATGCCTGACACCAATGGACCATCTTATGGTAATATGAGGTGGGGCAATAACAAAAAGATCACAACCTTTTCGGATACAACGGACTCGGAGGGTGAAGGGGCCTGCCGACTTTGAGGTGAATTACAATTCGAGCTATCAACCCCGACATGAATCCTTCGATCGACCGGCGATGCCTGATCATTTTTTAGGCAACCGCAGGGGGAATTATCGCCCCAGAACCCGAACATCTCGAATGAGGAACTACCATCAGGGTCAGGGTCAGGGTCAACCACAAATGTACATTCAAACAAGACACAACCAATATTGGAAAACACAATAGATATTCCGGTGTTCGATCTATCTGTGTCCAAGGTTAATCCTGACGCCATGAATCTTCTATCTAGGGGCTTATCCTTTGTCCCTACTACCTCATTTAACAAATTTGAGTTCAAGAAAGATCTTTATTCCTTTTTTAGGAAAATGAGGCTAAGAAAATTCTTCCTTAACAGACCATCCCCTTACACGAGTGAGAATCGTTCTGGCCTAAGGCCCCCCTCGGAATTTACCCCCAGCTTGGACCTTGTCGGACCAGAGGTCGGCATTTTTGAAAAAGCAGTTCTATTGAAGATTGCGAAAATTATCAAATTTGTCCCTAAACCTGACAGCAATCTATCCTTGGTTGAACAAAATGCCCTTAAATCCTTGCAAGAAAACAGACAACTCACCATCAAGCCGTGTGACAAGGGAGGAGGTATTGTCATTCTGAATACCCCCACATACATTGAGAAGATGAATACTCTTTTGTCATCTACTAGACATTATAAACGTATCTTGAGGAACCCTGAACACAACCTCAAGCGTTGTATACTCTCAATGGTTGCAGCCGCAGTCAATGGGAATTTTATCTGTGCTAAGGAAGCTGAGTTCTTAACACCACGATGTACCCGTATGCCCATCATATACGGGGTACCCAAGATGCACAAAGACATCTGTGACCCTCCTCTCAGACCGATCGTATCCACCATCGGTTCAGCTCTAGAACCTCTTTCCAAATACGTAGACTCCTTCTTGAAACCGCTGGTCAGCAAACTTAATCTTACGTGAAAGATACTGGCCACCTGATCTCCAAAATTGATAACACTCCTTTCGACCCAGAAAAAGAACTGCTGGCTACGTTGGACCTGGAAGCTTTATATACCAATATACCCCAGGATGGAGCACTACTGGTGATCCAAGAGATCCTAGCTATGGAATCTGAAATCACTAATGCCCCTTTTATCATCCAATGTTTGAGAATTGTACTGAGCGAAAACTATTTCGAATTTGATAACAACTTCTTCCACCAAATACAAGGCGTCAGCATGGGGGCTTCCTGTGCCCCTAGCATTGCCTGTCTCTACATGGGATGATTTGAACAGATCAACATCTACAACGAACTAGCGCCTTTTTATGAGAACGTGAGAGTGTGGTCGCGTTTCATTGATGATATTTTTTTCATCTGGAACGGCAACAACAGCTGTCTCGATGAATTTGTTGCTTGGCTAAATGCTGCTGATACTAATTTGAAATTTACGGTACATTGTAACAACTTAAGGGTGGAATTTCTGGATGTTTGGATCCAACACAACCAAAACAAAATATGTGTATCATTGTATGTCAAACCCACTGCCAGAAATACGTTGCTACAATACGGTAGCTACCACCCAAGGAGCCAAAGGGACAGTATCCCCTTCAGCCAATTTCTCCGTATTCGGAGAAATTGTTCACATATAAAGGATTTTCTAATCCAGGCTGACATCCTTAAGACTAAATTACTGAACCGAGGTTACCCTCATAAGCTGATTAAGGATTCCTTTAAAAGAGCAAGATATTTTCACAGAGAGTCTATGTTTGACCCTAAGGAGACGAATTGCCTTGACAAATTGGTTTGCGTCATCAAACACTCGAATATCAACCATAGGATCAGACAGACCATAAATCCATCCTGGTACCTCCTAAACATCGGCAATGATGAAACTAAAATCCCTAAACCATTATTTGCTTTTCGACGCAACAAGAACCTCAAAAAATTCCTAATTAAAGGTAAAATCATGGAAAAAAAGATTCCTATCCAGACTGCTAACTTTGGATTAGAACCTGTTAGGGGGAACCACCGTTGCGGCAACTGCCAGGCATGCCCAAACGCGATCGTGGGGGACCCTATTACCATTAATAATCATCTCATCACTCTTCCTGAAATGACTAACTGTTGATCATCTAATGTGATCTATATCATCACATGCCCTTGCGGCCTTTTTTATGTCGGGGAGACAGGTCGCGAGTGCAGAACCAGGATGTGCAAACATAAATCCAATATTAGACTGAGGAAGGCTACCGCACTACTGGTTAATCACTGGCTAACCGCGAACCACAATCATATGGACCTTAAATGGTCCATCCTTGAAAAAATCCGTCCTCCCATAGGCAGAGATCCCAGCACCATCAGAAAGAAGAGAGAAACCTTCTGGATATATTATCTGGATTCTGTCCAACATGGCCTCAACAAGACCATTCAATGGGAAAATGCCATCACTTGATCCAGTATTTGTTGTCCCTTCTATCCCTACATGGTTGATAGGATTACCTTTGGTTTTGATCTTAACGGCTTACTGCTCTAACCATGTTGCTTGTTTATTCTCATATGCTAGATCGCTAGTGGGTATTCCTTTTTTTAGTATCATCCCTTTCCTAGCCATTCATATGATACTGAGTTCCTTTCAACATGTCTGCTTGCTGTCGTTTGAAATTCAGCAATTATGCGGTTTAGTCCTCTTTCTACCGTTCTGCACTTCACGTTACGCATTCCCCCATTGGCTGGCGTTTCTCCTTGGAGTGTCTCAAAAAGCGCTAAATTCCATGACGTAATTTACGAAAGACCCATCGACTGTGGAAGCTTGACGGATGAACTTTGCTGTTCGACCAAAACTGTAAGTAGTTTGGCCCCGGACCATTGCCGCGTTTCCCCGGTTCCGAGATCCGCTTTATTAACGACCACATCTAGAGCGGGCCTCCCGTGTACCGCTGTTATCGTAAATAAGGATTTAAGAATCTACACAATAAAAAAAAAAACCTCTACTGATTCTGTTGTTTGTGTTAGTATTTACGAAAAAACACTAGCGTAGCTCCCTATGAGCTACAGTTAACCTCAGCTATTTGAACGTTATGTCGAACCTCTTCCTCCCTGCTAATTGTTCCCTATCTTTCTCCTTTATATCTAGGAGATGATCCTTTCCTAGAAACCCGTGTCATGCAGCTATATGCCATTGTTGATTGAACACGCTCGTACGGGCAGTTTTTTAGTGGATTTCTAACCATTACGCAGCTGTGACGCTCTCATCAATAGGTGGGTTGATGCTAACACCCGCCTCATTTGACCCAAGTGACAGGGAATTCGACACCTCCCCCACTCGAAATCAGCTTTCTACATTCTTTACGCTGATGATCTATATCTTCTTTTTAGATCAACCAACAATTGTCTTGAGACATATATCCCTATATTCCGCTCCCTAATTCAAAGCTGACCAGTCCAGACATGACCAGTATTTTATGAAGATGTCGTCTTGATATTTGCTACCTGGTAGGTCCCGCCGGTTGTGAACACGACTCTCTGCGGTCTTCCCAATTCCCCCATGAAACCGCTCTAAATAAATTCAGACAGCTCTAGCGTTCATTTGTGCTTTTCATTTTTTCTACAGACGACACCGATGCTGCTATGAATCATTAAACCTATGTAACACCTCCCATGTGTTATCGTGCATTTTAACCCCTACCTGCAGGGAATATATTATAACAAAAACACGTAAGATTTTTCAGATTTGTTCTAACTGTTATCTTCCTTGTAACAACAATCACGTAACCTGCTTGTTTTTTATACACGATGGCTACACCTTTGATAGATTGGCTTCTTTATTCTTCTATCTCTACCCTTTGCACGCCTGTCTTTTCACATGGACGTCTGATCCTGCTCTACAGTTGGTATATCCAATCGGTCTTTGCTTTGACGAAACTTTGATTCTGGAGGTACTTTTGCTCATTTGTTCTCGATGGGTACCGGTTGGACCCTCTATATAAACCTTGTTTATGATATCTATGTATTTTCACTACTTGAGCTGATGTCTATGGACTACACATCATGTCTGATAATTGTATATTAGATTCAATGTATAAGACGAGTTTACCATTGATGTTTATGATTCTCTTATATGTTCTCCAGTTTTTTGGTTAAACTTAGGTATAGCCTATGTCCCCATCTATTTACCAGTCTACGCCCTGATGAAGGTTTGACCCCTGCTCGGGTCGAAAACCGAAACGCGCGTTGGCGCCCGTACTCTCGGCGGCTTGTATCCTACTGTACCGTATGCTCTCCATCTGGATGATACAATTGTTCATCGCCCATACGATTACATTGTTGGATTCGTGAAATCTTGACTGTTTTATACTTATGGTAGTGTGATGGAATGATTGTGTATGTCTGTTTGAATGTTGAGCGGGACATATTGCTATTTGATTATATCAATACTGTGTATTGTTTTTTGATATTTGTTTCCTCTTTTCAAAACTTTATAAAAAATGTTATATAAAATTTTTTTTTTTTATAAATAGTATTCGACTAATATAAATTCTGTACTGCATACATATATAATAAAAAAAACATAATAAACAAGAAAGTTATATTATTTTGTTATGATTGAATTGTGCAACATGTTGTCCTAACTAGACTATGTCTTCAGCTCGAGTCTAGTGCTTTTTGATTCAGGGACCTATATGGTAGGCCTGTTTATATATTTAAGAGGGTGGGTGTCCTCTCTGGAGTTACTTTGCAATGCGCATGTGTGACAGTGACCGTGTCAGCAGACAACAAACCTTCAAGCCCTCTTCGACACCAATGGCGGCCTCCAAAGCGTTGTGCGATAACTTTGCCAACTTCTTCAATGACAAAATACCCAAAATAGAACTCTCCTTGGACATTCACCGCAGTACCCCTGACAGGAAATCACTCACTGGGACAGAAAATACTATACCCAAGCACCCCTCTCACGTATGGAAATTTTTCAACCCCATCACCGAAACTAAGGTCATTAAAATGATCTAAATCCTCAGCACATGTCCTGGATCCCATACCTGCCCAACTGGCAAAAAGGCTCAAACTGTCCCTAGCCCCACATTGGACCAAAATTATAAACAGCTCCCTGCGCACTGGAAGCATCCCAGACTGCCCCAAAATCAGCCAAGTCATACCTCTACTGAAAAAAACAGGCTCTGATACAAACAACCTGAATAACTTCAGAACCGTTTCCAGCCTCCCTTTGCTAGCGAAAATACTGGAAAAATGTGTTCTCCTCCAGCTCACCCAACACCTAGAAAACATCAACCTTCTAAACCCCCATCAATCGGGCTTTAGAAAAGGTTGTAGTACAGAGACAGCGATCCTAAATGTAATAGATGATATACACAAGACTCTAGCTACAGGTCAATGTTGGTTACTCATACTTCTAGACCTATCGGCAGCCTTCGACACTGTTGACCACAAATTACTCACCAAGGCACTACAAGAAAGGGCTGGAGCAGAAGAGGTGGTCCTACAACGGTTCACCTCCTTCCTACAGAACCACACCCTAAGGATAAAAATCAAAAATTTCCTATCAGACCTAACACCAGTTAACAGGGGCGTCCCCCAAGGATCAGTACTCTCACCACAACTATTTAACATCTATATGGAACCCCTTGTGGCCATACTCAAAAGAAACAACATTCCCTTCCACCTCTATGCAGACGATACTCAGATCTATCTGGAAACCTCCTCCATTGACGACATTCAGAGACTGAACGATACTCTAAGAGAAGTCCAACAATGGCTATCATGCAACCACTTGCAACTAAACCAAGACAAAACGGAAATCCTCCTTATCTCCAACAAGGAGAAGAACCCCAAATCACAGAATGGCTAAAAGCAATTGACACTCTCAACTACAACCCCACACTAGCTGACTCTGTAAAATCACTGGGAATCACCCTGGATCCTAAGTTAGACATGAGCAAACACATCAAGAACACTGCAAAAAGCGCCATCTTCAACCTTAAACTACTTAACAAAATAAAATCCTTGATCCCACAGAACGACCTCAAACAAGCCACTCAATCCCTGGTGTTGTCTAGGCTGGACTACGGAAATGCAACCCTCACTGGAGCAGCAAAATCACACCTAGCTCCCCTCAGATCAACTCTAAATGCAGCAGCCAGAATGGTCACTGGAATAAAGAAATATGAACACATTTTGCCTGCACTCAAAGAGCTAAAATGGCTCCCAATCGAAATGCGTGCCAACTTCAGAACTGCCTGCCTTACCCACAAAGCCCTACACACAGGGAAACCCACCTACCTGGCCTCCAAACTCCAGAAAACCGGTCAGACAAGAAGCCTAAGGAGTACCAACACTACTCATCTCTCCTAAAACCAGCAAAGAAAAAAACGCATCTCGATCCTTCACAGGAAATGCACCCAAAATATGGAACTCCATACCAGTCCATATCAGAACTATCCCTGCTTACCTAGAATACAAAAGACAGCTCAAAGACCGCCTTATCAACCAACCTCTCACAAATGGATAGCCTGAGACAACCACTGAAGTCTACCCACAGTAGCACAGTCTCCTGTAACACCAAGTCATCTACCCCACTCGCCTCGAGACCCCCCCCCCCACCCTGGTCATTCCCAGTCAGGACTCACTGTGCTATCTACAGCGACAGTACATGAAGCAACATATGTCAATGGACATACCAATATGAACAAGTGACATTTTGTTTTATGCGATGATGCCATTTGGTGCTCCTTAAATCTATGTACATTCTAGAGTGTTAATGTGTACCCTACGTGTGACAATGTTGTAAAGCGCTACGATACCTTCGGGTCTGGCTAGCGCTATAGAAAACTCTTAAAATAAAATAAAATAAAAACATAGGCAGTGAGATGACTGGGAATGTGTGCACTAGCTGTGGCCTCAATGCACAGAAACAACACTCGCGCACTTTCACAACTTGGCCTCACGCAATGTTGGGAATAGGGCTGTGTATGTAATGCCTGAGTCGTTGGCAGGCCTAAAGTAATGTCCCCCATCACATTTGACAACAGAACATCTCTTCGCATACCTACTCACACTCAACTGGGTGGACACAGCCTGTAGTGATGGATAACATTGATCCACATGGCAAGAAGTTGGACACCATGCTCACATTGCTGAAGACACATAAGAGCACAGGTCTATCAGCAACTATCCCAACCACAATGTCTGGCTCACAGAGGTGGAGCTGGCAATAGGGACTCACCCCTCAGTGAAATGTGTCAGTCAGTCCCTCACTGTGTACAGAAAATGCTCATTGAGGCACACGATTTGTCATTCCAATCAACACTCATCACAATTGAACACTAGTGAAGTTGGGTAGACTTATTTTGCATGTGGGTGTCAGTACGGGCAGGACAAGGGCCACAACATGCAGACCAATGCATCAGACACTAACAGGAAGCATTCGGTCACGGTACAGTTCTACGTGACACCTGTTGTGCATGTGTCCGGGATGTCCTGCCATTGCGTTGGTGGCTCTCAAAGTACCGGCACTCTTCTGACATGCGGCAGTTATGTGGATGACATGCCACAGCTCGGAGCAATGAGTCATATGTGTGTGCAACGTTTGGACGCATGGGTAGTTGTGTACGTAAGGGTCAAGGGCATTCCATGCAAGAGTACTTCGAGCCAGGACTTCTGTGTCTGTGGTGTGGATACGTTACTGTTTAATTTGCGCTGTGCGTAGTGTGGGAGTCGACATCATCTTCTATGGTATCTATCTCAGGGGGTGCCGGCAGCATGCATGACCAAGGTCGGAGGTGCAGATGTCCTTCCACATTATGTATTGAGACAAAGGAGCTTTCATCCCTACGTTAGTCCGACAACTGCTTGCATTCTGTAAATGTGATGTTGCTTTCGTGCTGGAAATGAAGCTAGGCCTTAGGCTTATGGTGCACCATTGGCGAAACACACACAACAGCTGGCATGTATGATCCAGAAGCCTGAGCGGTCTTGCGCTCCTTGTACAATCCCTTTGTGCGTGGCCGCCCTCCGGGTGCATGCAAAATTGCAACATTGTCGATTGCGGGCCGTGCGGCTCCGACACAGCGACAGAAACACATGCATCAGTTTTTTTCCTGTCCAGCCCAGAAATGAACCACGCCCATAGCCCAGGGATAATTCTTCACACCCCTACGTTGGCCTGGCGTACGCCGACCCAGCCCACTTGGCTCACGTATAAAGAGGGAGACGACGACGCTACGTGTCCCAGCTCTTCCCCACTGCCTGTGGTGACATGGCTGCATCCGCCTGGCATATCACTGGACTCAATCATGGAGGGTCCATGACTTGCGTTGCATTGAGTTGGTGGCACCCGATGCACTGCAGCCGGCACGGGCCTACCGCCACGGGACGGTGACTTTCGGTGGACTGAGGTATGGGCACTGTAAGTGCTGAGCAGGTGTGCAGCCTGCGATGATTCGCCATCCTGGCAGTCCGGACTGGTAAGGATTTGTGTGAGCCCTGCTGGACCACAGTGTAGGCCTGAGCCCGTGGGTAGCACAGGCCTACCACCACGTGGCATTGCCTCGCAGTTCACAGAGTTAGTGGCACCTAAAGAGCTGGGCGGGTGTGCAGCCTGCGATGATGCCCTGTGCACTGATGTGATCTCTGCCATTGATTAATCAAGACCCAGAATCAGGTGTGTGACCTTGTGGCACGCGGTGCGGGGCTGCATGATGTGGAGGCTGCCGAGGTCGCAGGACTGGGCTTGGAGCTTGCACCGGCACGTGGTGGGCGCTCTTGGAGACACGCCGGTGGCGGAAGGTGAGCAGTGAGGCCTGGTTACGCAGAACGGCTAATCACCGCTGGGTGGCGGGAGGGGCTGGTGTGCAGCAGACTGTGTGCGCAGGTGCGGGCAAGCGCTAATGGCATGTGCAATGATATAGACTCCGCCATTCATGATTCGGTTATCTATTTCAGATAAGGGACCTGGTAGACTGCAGTGTGTACTGGCACGTGGTTGGAGACACACCGGTGGCAGCAGGTGAGCAGTGAGGCCTGGGTCCGCAGTGTCGGCACACTCTCTCCCTCTCCCCCTTTCGCTGTCTCGCTCTTTCTCTCTTTCTCTCTCCTTCTCTTTCTCTCTCTTTCTCGCTCTCTTTCTCTTTCTCTCTCTCCGTCTCTTTCTTTCTCTCTGGCCCTCCCTTTTCTTTCTCTCTTTCTCTCTCTCTCTCCCTCTCTTCCTTTCACTCTCTCTCTCTCCCTTTCATGCTCTCTCTTTCTCTCTCTCTCTGTCCTTGGATGAGTGCATGACACATCTTCTTGTCTTTACATTTTGTCTTGCAGGCTGTGACTTACAGATTGTCCAGAGTAGACACACCATGACTCCTCCACATAGATTTATTTGGTTTAATTAAATAAATTGTTTTGTCTTGAAATTCAACGATGAATGACTGCTGCGCCTTTTTCTGATCACACATGATTGTTGATTGTTGTGCTTGTGCGACATCAGGCGAATTGTTTTGTTCCGGATTTCGTACAGTTGATGTGATATCTCTTTGTCCGGGGGAAGGGGGAGTGCCCGGGGGGTGGGGTCCTGGGGGTGGTGGCGGTGGGTGTTGAGGCTCTCTTGGGGCTCCGAGCTGCATGATCAGTGGCTTCATGGCATCTGTCGTTCTGCAGGTGTGGCTCTGGGCTGAGCTCCACTTCATGGTGCAGGTTGTCGTCCGACTTTACACCAGGTAAGAGCAGGTGTTAAATCCCTGCTGCTAACGCACCTTATCGCATGTTTTGTGAACTTATCGCCAGTCTGGCTGGTCGTTGAGAATTTTGCGAAGTGGTGTTGTCCTGGCTTTTTGCACCAGAACGCCTACTCTGCATCTCACTAGATTTAGTTGCTGGTGTCATCTGTGGCAATGTTTTTTGCGGCTGCTATTGCCGGAAAACTGGTGCTATCGGCTGTTAGCACCAGCTTGTGAATAGTGCGATCAATTTATCGCCACTTTGGCGGCAATAAAGTGCTGCTAACTCGGCGATAGGTCCTTGAGAATATCACCCTTTGTTTTTAAAAAAACAAAAAAATATAAATACTTTCAGGGGTGTTCTGTCAGCCCTGTTCATCCATTATTAGTTTACTGTGGTGTCATTCACATTTTGCTTCTGACCAAGGCACAAGTCCTAAACAAGCATTTGCAATGCAATAGGTCTCTCATTGACGCAAGTTTGAGCTATTGGCATTGTAAATGACAATGCCTTTTATTTATGTTTTAATTTTTAAAACAAATAAAAAGGCATTGTCATTTACAATGCCAATAGCTTACACTTGCATAAATGCGAGACCTTTTGCTTGTTAATAGTGTAGGGAGAAGGATTTCTTCATATCGCAAACAATAGTACTGTGAAGAAAAAAAGGGGAAACATTCAAATGCATATTTTACTTAACCCTGCGCCTGTGGAGTTGTCACAATGAAAGAACAGTTTTGGGTAAAAGGCACACAAATGTATGCAAGTCTCAGAATTCCCTGGCTAATGACAGGGACTTATTTGAATAGGTTTTAAAAAGTTGCAAATCAGTAGAGTGAAAAGAACACATTTTAATTTTTTTTAAAAGAAACACCACATAAATATTTAACATTAAAAAAAGCTGCTTGCACGTCAGTCAGTGTATGGTTCTTCTCAGGACTGAGGGTGGAGAGGAAAGAGAATTATAAAACCAGATTTGCAAAGATACAAACATTCCTGCTGCAAACATCTCGATCTGTAGGACTGTTCGACAAAATGTTTATGATATTTGTAATCTTTTTTCTATTGTATTTTTTCTATTTTGGCAGGGCAGGACTGGTCGTAGTGGGCACCGGGCAATCTTCTGGGACCCACAGCATAATCTGTATCAATTATTGGAGTTTGGCATCCATTCACCTCAGGTTGTCTTTGTCAGGGCATCCGACGATAGCACAATAAGGGTCGTCAGCCTTTGACGGGGTAGTATTTTCTAGACGAGTGAGGCAACCCCCAAGCCAGAAATGGGCTCTTCCATTTTTACCTCAACCAACACCTGGGTGCGATACACCACGCGCCAGCTGCGAGTTGAAGTTCTCCTCGAGAGTGTGCATTCTTCTTTTTATGTTGTCCACGTTGCACTTTTTTATTCTCTTGTTTAGCAGCTTGGCCACTTGTATATACCACTCTAGCATCCATATGGGGTCTTGGTCCTCGCTCCGGCTCAAGCTCACGCCTCGGCATACTTTTGAGAGGAAGGAGACAAGCTTCTCGTCGCTGCAGACCTCGCATCTCTGAAATATCCAGTCGCACCATTCCTGCCAAAAATTCCTGTCATCGTTGAAGCCAGCGATAATGAGGCTCCCTCTAGGGTTTGCTCTGAGTTTGGCGACATCATCATTGCATAGTTTATTTCCAACAATCCTAGAAAGGGGGAGAATAATAAGAAATGTGAAGAGAGATTTGTTTGTTATCCTGAATGCCAAAAAGGTACATATACGACATTCGGAAGTATGCAGATTTTTCCAAAGACCTATGTGACACTTGGTGGTGGTTCTCAGAGAGTCACTGGAGTGGCCATGCATTAATACCAAAATACAATTTTCTACATCTGCCAGGAATTCACAAACGGATTCCTTACAGGCGTAAGTCCATTTACAGGGCCAGGGGATCTCTATCCAGTGACAAGATCTCCAAAGCCGCAAATCCAGTAAAGGCAGTGGCGGTTGGCATGCACAAGGTTGGTAGGACACAAAAATAAATAAATAAAATAGACTTACCTTAACTTTCGGAGTGATATCCTCCTCCCTCGGGTGTCTTATGCAAGCTCCAGACACAGGAAACTGCACTACTCAATCCTGGCGCTGGTCTCACAGAGTGAGAGCAGCACCAGGTTTGGATAGAGCAGGCTCTCTCAGTCTTCCTAAGAGCACTGTAGGCCTTTGTTTTCTCTAACCCAGCTGTCATGCACATTTTAAAGTGCACAGCTCCCTGCTGCTGCCACTGGGCAACACTGGCCCCGCCCTGTCCTTTAACTAAGGGCCTCATTACGATGTCGGTCGGAGTTGTCGTGGAATTGGGACCAACCGACCTCTGTCTGGTCAGCGGTCCCGACCGCATGATTACGATGTGACCGAACACTATGCAGTCGCATACTCCCATTTCTCTATGGGAACTTGTGCAGCCGTAAACCGGCTGTAACACAAGCTCCCAAACAGAAATGGGAGTTTGTGTTAATCCCTGCACCCTGTGGCTGGCAACTCAAGGGGCCTGCCACAGGGTGCAGGGATTTACAGGAGGGGAAACCTAATATAGAACCGTGACCTATTAACTGTCACCAAAGATCTGCATGAAAACTGCACAGTATAAGTTAGAAAGTTATGTTTTGACCCAGTCTTTCATAATCCTAAATTGCTAAAAAGGGTTTGTTTAGGTAGAAATACATTCTCACTAGGAAAGCCAACAAGCGAGACAGCCTTAGGGTGGGCTTCTCCCACACATTTGGCCTCGTTGCCTCCAATTTTCCTGGATTTTTGCTTTTATTGGCCTTATGACTGTGTGCCCTTTACCACTGCTAGCCAGTGCTAAAGTGCTTGTGCTCACAGCCCTAAAAATATTTAATTTACCTAGAAGTCCTTATTAGAGTGCACTACATGTGCCCAGGGCATGTAAATTAAATACTGCTAGTGGGCCTGCTGCACTGATTATGCCTCCCACTTAAGTAGCCCTTTAAACATGACTCAAGCCTGCCATTGCAGAGCCTGTTTGTGCAGCTTTAAACTGCCATGTCAACCTGGCAAGTTAAACCTCTTGCCAGGGACCAAACTTTCCTTTTTAATATATAAAAAACACCCATAGGGCAGGCCCTGGACAGCTCAGAGGGCAGGGTGCAATGTATTTACAAAGCAGTCCATGCACCTTGAAGTTTTTCATGTCCTAGTAGTGAAAAACTCTTAGATTCGCAACTGCAAAGGCCTATATCTTTCATTGAATAACATTGGGATTACCTTAGTACATTTCATAAGCATAATTTCTAAATGGGAAGATATCACTGGTCTATGTTTGGTGTCTCTGGAATCCTAACTTATGGTAAAATCAGATTTTAAATGACAATTCTGAAAATGCCACTTTTAGAAAGTTGCCATTTTCTGGCCATTGCTATTTGGTGCCTGCAGCCTGTCTCTGGTCACATGACTGGGAGTAGTTGGCAGTTGGGCTTTGTGTATTCCACCTAGACAGACACACAAAATGAGAGCTTAGGTATTGCTGAGTGGGCTATCCTGTTGGACTGCTGCTCTGGAAGAACTGTTGCTCTGCCGAGCTGCTGCCTGCTGCCCTCCTTGCCTGGGTGAAAATAACTGGAACTGCATCTCTTGACCCCAGAACACAGAGTGACTTCAAGGGCTCGTTGGCTGGCCTCCTGATCTGAAGCCTCAGGAAAATAACAGGCTTCCAACAGCCTTGCATTTACACCTGGATTCTGTCATCATTCTGTCACCCTGCCAAATGGTGCAACCTTAGTCAAGGATGCTTGGAAGTGGGCCTGAGGTGCTTACCAGCGGAACTGAAGCATCTTCTTTGCTGAACAGCGTATCCTTGAACTGAACTGATGCATCTCTGATGAGGTGTGAATTTGCTCCCAGAGCTGAGACAACGGCGTAGGGTATGGGGAGGTGCTCAGTTCCTCTAACTAGATAATTATCTAGGCAGTATCAAGTACCATATTTAACTTCTAAAGGCCTACCCTGCCACATGAAGAGATAACTAACACCTGCGCCTGCCCCATCCTTTGTACCATTAGTCAGCCAGGCGCCAAACCCAATGAGCAAGGAGCTAACCCCAGAATTTGTTTTGAGTGACTAGAGGAGGGGTTGCTCATTTCCGTGGCCACACTTCTAAACTGGGTACAGAAGATCTGCAAAGGGAAATAAATGTTCTGATACGTTGGATTTTTGCAGCGAGGGTCACTGTGGGATTGTTTGCAGTAGGGCGCACAGGAACTGCTGCAAAGTGGGCAGAGTTACCCTGGGAACCTTTTCCCTATTGGTTAGGGAAGGGCCAGGAGTCAACCTCACCAACAGGATAGTGCCAAGAATAAATGTGGCATCCCTGGGCACCATCTTCAGAACACAACAAGATCTGTGGAAGGAAAAAGAAGGGCTTCACCTGCTATTGAGACCTGTGAGGGGACCTGAAAGGCTGGATATATTCCCATTTGTGCCCAGGACAAAGAAAGGGCCTGACCTCCTTTTGAGCTGCAAGGACACAACAAGATGCACAACAAGATGTCATATGCTCTATTTCCTCAAGGGCCCAGCGGGCACGTTCTCACTGTACCTGACTGGGACCTGCTGGTGGCTTTTGGTGGAGTCAGTCTCGACTTTCAAGTGCTGTTCTTGAGGTCCTGGGACCGCTGGCTGTGTCAAAGTGTACTTCTCCTCTCAGTCTTAGAAACCTGGTACAAAGAAACTTTTTGGTTCCAAAGACCCCCAGGGAACCAGGAGAAACATGGCAAGTCAATACTTCAAAGGTTCGTTGACACTGAGCCAAAGATTCAGGTTGGTCCTGCGCTGAACTTTTCAGCAGCAACACGTCTGTTTCAGTGGGATGTCGAGGAAAAGCTACTTGGCCTCATGGAGCCCTGTTCAACCTTGTTAGGCTTTGCCCACTGGAGATAGCTGAGCTCAAAATAGTGACTAAGTCTGGAGACTTAAATCTTCACTGGGCAATGTCACCAGAAGTAGCCTGTCAGCGACGGACCTTTCTTGGGTTCAAATTTTGAATGTGTCCCGCTCAGGGCTTTCCCACCAAAAGTCAATGGCTTCATCTGGACTTTGACAACAGATATCTAGCCTCAGACAGCCCATTTAAGTCACGGCCTGCTGCCTTGCCCGGCTGAGGATTTTTGACATCCATTTCAGAGACTAAGTTAAAAGGTAAAACTTCCGACAGGGATGAACCTGGTTTCGGTATCCAACCAATGCGCCATCACAGTGGGCATTCAATCGTCCACCCAACTAGTAATTGACTTTGGGACAATCAAAAATTAATCAAACTACATAAGGGCCTGGTTTAGAAAGGTGTAGCAACAATATTTATTTTTAAAAAGCAGCAGAAATCCCAACTGCCTTCCTCTGCAATCTTCCCCCATGAAGTAGGTGAAGGTAAGTAACCTTCTCCATGGTAGATCCTTGACATGCTCGCCCATCAGGAACGTCCTGTGGGTGGTGTAGACACTGCTGAAAATTGTGTTTGACAACCCACAAATGTAAACTGAATGGTCCGGTATCATTTTCTGTGATGCCCATTACATGGAATATGGCCACACAGACCACTCACAGAATGGGAAGCACATACCATTTATGTGTGTTGAGAAAAGTCCCTGCATGTCAGGGACACTGGGGGTACATATCTGTTAATTGCATGCAGTGGCAGTAATTCTACCAGGTCCACAGCATTATGATGTAAAACAAGTGAAAGAAGCATATGCCACATCGGGGAGAGGCAGAAAGCTAGACTCTAGGTTTTAGTATAGTATTTCTTTTGGGGGAGGAATGGCCCCTTGGGCATGGGTTTGTTCTTCCCCCACCCTGGGCCCCCTTATCCTTTTCTGCCCCTCCTAGGGGGTGGATGGGTGTATTCATTCCTCTGCTTCCTTCCCAGATAGGCAGAAAGCCCACTAGACACCAGGGAGTTTTTAATTTTTTTTTGGGGGGGGGGGAAGCACCTCTGGACATAGGCCTTTGCTCCCCTCGTCCTGGGCACCATTAGTCTTCCTATCAGGGGTAGATACAGGTGTTCACTACCAATCGGGTCCCCCTCTACCCTGGGAGTGGGGGAAGCAGAGAGCCGACTACACACCAAGGACACATTTTTGTTGTAGGAAAAAATATATGGTGTGCAGATGGAGAAACCTGGTATTGGGCCTATCCCCCAGCCCTAAAACCTCAACAGTCTTTCTGTCCTCCAGGTGGGGAGCAAAGCCCCATTCCGATAGCAAGCAAAAGGAAATATTGATATTTTGGCTGCTGTTTTTACAAGTAGGAGTACATCCAGATTTTCTCATATTTGTCATAGTGAATGCTTGCTCTTTCTGGGATCGTGTTCTGCCACCCAGGCAAATCAATGAAAACCCACCATTTTGAAACTTAGACACCCAGGGAACTCCAGTTTGGTGTGTACTGCATGTATCCCAGTGTTTTCTTACCTGCAATGCCTTGCAATACACAGACTTTTCATAAAATCATAACTTTACTCCCATTATCATGTGAATGGAAGTTCCAGAATCTGTGGAGAATTACAAATTTCCTATCACCCAGGGTTCCCCCACTTATTCCGATAAGAATGGTACCCCACATGTGTGGCTGACCCTAACATCTGCAACACAAAATGCCCCAAAAAGAAACATGGAGAAATCTGCAATAGGCATAGTGGTGGTATTTGAGACCTGGCTGGGCAGCCACCCAGGGGAACCTACTAAACTCAAACATTTCTGAAAACCATACAACTGGAGAGTCAAGGGTGGTGTGCCTTGTGTGGATCCCACAGCAATTTCTTCCCCATGCAAACCTTAAACTTTGCCTGAAATCGCACATTTTCCTTGAATTTCCTGGACGTAAACTCCCAGAATCTGCAGGGATCCACAATATTCCTACCACCCAGCATTCCTGCTCATGTCTCGATAAAAACATAACTCCACTTGTGTGATTGAGCTTAGTTCCCATGACAGGAACGGAAAAATCCAGGATCAATGGGAGTCCCTTACTGAGGATTCAGGGCTAGTGCAGTTGCGGTGGGTGTGGAGTTTAGGGCTCAGGACTCCTATTGACCCATTGGTCTGCTTCTTCTTGGAACATTTTGAACTGCCACGTTGTGTTTTAGGCTTTTCCTGTTGCTGGCACCAAGCCCACACACACAAGTGAAGTACCATTTTTATCTGGAAACCTGGTGGAACGCACGGTGGTAGGAATTGTGTGGCTTCCCGCAGATTCCAGAACTTTCCCTCACAGAAATGTGAGGAAAATGTGTGTTTTTAGATGAAGTTTGAGGTTTGCAAAGGCTTCTGAGTAAAAATACTTTTTTTTAAAATCTGTTTATTATTTTAAAGCATGGTACATCTCGCCGTCGTCTGTGAGCGGCGTACAGACAAACAAAAAAACTTTGTAACAACATTACAGTTCCGGGCAAATCACAGAACACAAAGTGCACTTCTGAAATACAGCAAACGTCCTGCGGCAGGCACGCAGTATCGACAAACTGGTAGCCACCACCTTGTTAATTTACCTGGGCACAGAAGGAGAACAAACAATATTCAATCAGCCTCATTCAGCGCCGCCTCAGCAAAAATGCGTCTGAGCGGCTCCCAGATATCCTTGGGCTTGGAGGAGGCGGGCAGCTCCTCTGCATACAGTTCTAAGTTTTCCCGACAGTATACCATGTCCGACAACCATCCACACACCTTTGGTTTAGCTGCACTGTCCCATGTAAACAGAGTGCGCCGCTTGGCCAGCAGAAGGGCAACCCTCACAAACCTGCCCACCAAACCCTTTAACTGAGGCACGGAGGTCAGCAGACACACCGCGGGTTCGCACGGAAGCTCAGCACCAGTCATTTTGTGAATGTGATGTAGCACCTCTCTCCAGTACTCAGACACTGGCCCACAGCCCCACGCAAGATGCAGAAAGTCCGCAGCCTCCCGCCCGCACCGTCTGCAACGATCCGACTCCCTCAACCCTATTTTGTGCAGCCTGGACGGGGTATGGTATATTTGATGTAAGTACTTGAAGTGGATTATACGCAAGTTACCATTAGGGGTGAGGCGGCCCGTTAGCTGACAAATCCGCTCCCAGTCCTCAGTCGATATCTGGGGGACCAGCACAGCATTCCATTTTGCTAAACTACCATCGGGGCCACGAACCGTCTCCTCCTGTACTGCCCTGTATAATTTTGTGATTAGTTTCTTCCTAGACGGGGTCACCAGCATCAGCTGCAGGGCCTTAAGTGTGGGGGGTTCAGCGGGGAAACAGGGGTAATGATCCCTCATGGCCCACCTGAGACGGTGGCAAGTGTACACAAACAGGGGTGTGGGGTTCTGTATGTATGCCAAATCCCTCTGCTCTAGATAGCGGCCCTGTGTGTATAGGTCCTGCATATGTGTTATACCAGCATCTTTAAGTGATGTGAGAGGGCCAGCTTCCTGCACAACCGATAAGGCCGCGTGATGCACCAGTGGCAACGCCGGCGCATATAATGGTAGACTCTGCGTTCTACGCCCAATCGCCTGCCAGGCCCCAATAGTCATGTCCAGTGTGTTAATCTCAGTGCGCGGCGTGTGTCGGACAGTATGTGTTAGTATACCTCTAAGTGGGGTGGGATGGGCATCCCCGTCTTCCACCGCCACATGTGGGACAAAGCTATGCGGTCTATACCAGAAATACGCATATTGCGCCTGTGCACACAGGTAGTACACATAGAAGTCCGGCGCCGCAAAGCCTCCCCTGTCATACGATAAAGTCAACGTTTTCCAGCTAATCCTAGGGTGTCTTCCACCCCAAATTAACCGCAGTAGTTGGGCACGCAGCGCTTTAAAAAATTGTTGGGTCAGCCTAATCGGAATATTGCAATATAAATAAAGAAAGCGCGGGAGAACAACCATTTTTATCACAGCGATACGATCCGCCAGAGACAAGGGAAGGCGCAACCATCCGTCCACCTGTTGCACTAGTGCGTCATATGCCCTACCATAGTTTTCCCGGATCACCACCGCAGGATCACGGTGGACCCACACCCCGAGATATTTCACTGGTTCCGTCGTCCAAATCAAAGGGTACTCCATGTGGGGCTGCGACGTGATCATCGTAAGCGGTATGACAACCGATTTGTCCCAATTGATCGCAAGTCCGGAGTACAAACCGAATTTAATGTATTCCCGGAGTACCGGAGATAGGTGTGTCTGGGGATCTCTAATGAACAACACCATATCGTCGGCATACATCGATATGCCCACCGGCCGGAGATTGAAATTTAGGGCGGCCGCCCTGTGACATTGCCGAATCTTGCAAGCCAGCGGCTCAAGGGCCAAGGCGAACAGGAGAGGGGACAGAGGGCACCCTTGTCTAGTACCTCGACCAATCCTAAATGGCCCTGATGTGTGGTTACCCACTCGCACCACCGCCGATATATCAGTGTATAAGAGCTGAATCCACCGTAACGTGACCTCCGGGAAACCAATCCTACGTAATACGCAAAACATATACTGCCATTCCACGGAATCGAAGGCTTTGGCCGCGTCCAGCATAACAGCGGCTGCCGGCAATTCGGGATTGAGGATATGAAACATAGAGAAAATGGTCCGCAAGTTATGGGAGGTGGACCTTTCCGGTATAAACCCGGACTGATCTGGGAGCACCAGACAGTTCATCAGGGGTTGCATCTTTGTGGCTAGGATCTTAGCCAGTATTTTTGCGTCCAGATTAATCAGCGACAGAGGACGATAGGAGTCGCAACTGGATGATGGTTTATCCTTTTTGAGGAGAGTGATAATCATGGCTTGTCGCAAAGACGGGGGCAGGATGCCAGCCTCATGCGCCTCAGCATACATTTCCAAAATGTGCGGGGCAAGCAGATCAATGTACGCCTTGTAGAATTCGGCCGATAGGCCATCAGGCCCTGGGGCCTTATTGTTGGGAAGAGACATGATGGCGTCGCGGACATCGTTCACGTCTATAGGCAGGGATAAATATTGCCTATGGGAGTTGGAGAGCCACGCACATGCTATGTCCGATAAGTAGTCTGTCAAGTCCGCCCCGTCCACCTCACCCTGTGTGGTATAGAGTGTCTTGTAACAGTCCTTAAATTGATCCACTATAGCCTGTGGCCTGAAGTGCTCAGTACCGGCGGCATCCACTATTTTGTCAATCTGCTGATGATTTGCCCGAAAGTGTAGCTTAGCGGCCAAGTTTCTGCCGGGTCGCCCTCCCTCCCCATACGCCCTAGCCACGTGCCGCTTCCCCCTGTATTTTATTTCTGTGTCGGCCAGCTTTTCATATTCCGTAAGCAGTGTTTGAATGCGTGCAAGCACCGCCGTGGACGGAGCTGCGTAGTAGTCCCGCTCCAACCCTACAAGAGCATTCTCAGTTTTAGCGAGCTGCCCCCTAAGATCTTTCAGAATACCGGCGGTGGTGCTGATGCAGACCCCCCGAATCGTTACCTTGAACGCCTCCCATAGTGACGCCTGACTAGACACCGAGCCTGTGTTTTCGGTGAAGTAGTTCACGATGGCCTCCCTAATGGTGTCTGTGTATATAGGATCCCGCAGTGCTTCCGCTCGAAAGCGCCAAGTGAAGGGGCGATGTGGGTTAGTAGGGATTCGCAGATGCAAGTATACCGGGCTGTGATCCGATAGTGTGCGCGGCAGATTGCTGACGCCAATCACCCATCTATTTGTCTCCTCACTCAGTAGCCAGTAGTCCAGCCGGGACCAGCTGTTGTAGGCCGGTGTGGTGTGATGTGCGTACCCATGCAAGCCTGCTCATTCCTCAACCTCCAGACATCCACCAGCCCCATCTCCGCCATCGCTTCACGGACACACTGAGCCACTTTAAGCGTGCGAGCTCCCGCCGGGTTAGACTTGTCAACTTGTGGATTGAGATGTGTGTTGAGGTCAACGGCCAGGAGCGCACCTTAGCAAGCATCTGCGTAAAGGGGAGTGGGTCATCCACCACTGGACCGTATATATTCAGGACCGTAACATAAGTCTTGCCCTGCACTGCCGCCCAGCGTCCCTCTGAATCAGTAGCGGTGTGTGTTAGTAGGAATGGGATGCCCTTTTTGACCAGTATATCCACTCCCCGCGCATAAGCTGAGTATGAGGAAGCGAGCCGAAATCCCGCCCATCTGTGAGCCACCGCAGCCTCTGTATGTTTAGTGAGATGCGTCTCCTGCAGTAGTGCAATCTGAATGTTATGCCTGTCTAAGTAGTGTAACACTTGACGTATTTTTTTGGGGGTATTAAGCCCACGGACATTCCAAGTCAGGCATCGGCAGTCGTCACCCATTTTCTGTATGCACCAGCTCAGCTCCAGCGCCTACCGCCACTCTACGCTCCGCATCACAACACGCATCTCGCTTCATCTTCTCAGCAGGCACATCAATTAACGTCCTCAATCGCATCCGGAACTGCATTGAACACCCACCCCCCACCCACTTCAGCAACCCAACCTTGCCAAAGACAGACCCCAATATCATACACAACAAAACAAAAACAAAGCCAAAAAAAACCCCTGAGGTAGCAATACCAAGGAAAGGTGGGGAGCACCCATCGGGGGAACGTGTTGGCTGCGAATACCTCCCAGTCTTTTGGGGAGGGGCCGCCATACTGTGGTCAATGCTCTCCGTGGGTATCCCACCAGCCGAAACGCCTCGCAGTCACCCATTTTGCAACTCGAGCTCCCCAAGTACAGCGGTGAAACGTCACCATGAGGGGAACAGCCAGGGAGACCCAGCCGCCCCCCCGCATCACAGCAGTCAACTGGCGGAGACAGCGTGCGCACGGCATCGAGACATGCCCGCTACTAGATGTGAACACTCGCACCAGCTGTAGCACCCCAAAGTAAGCACCAAAAAGGTGCACATGAGACAGAACAAGTGCAATACGATTACATCGCATGTATCAACATGTGTAAATCAGTAAGCATCCCACGCAAGTCAACCACCAAGCGATCTGGCAGATCAGGCCCAGGGCGGATTCAGCAACGGTCCATCAAAGTGTAAGAGCTACAGTCAGTCATCAATCTCGGAGGTGGGAGCGGAGGGCTGCCGCCCCCTTCTCAGCGACTTGGCGTGGTCCATGGCTGCTTTCGGGTTAGTGAATATCTTAGCGGCGTCGTCCTTGCCAATCCGAAGACGCGCGGGATATAACATTGAGTAGGGGACCTGTTCCTTCATGAGCAGTTTCTTAACGCCGAGAAATTCTTTGCGGGCAGCTTGAACCGTGGCAGTAAAGTCTGGGAAAAAGGAGAGGACATTCCCTTGATAGGTGATCGTGCTTTTCTGACGAGAGACACGGAGCAGTGCATCCCGATCTCTGAAGTTCAGCAGTCTAGCTATAATGGGGCGCGGTGGAGCCCCCGGAGGCGGACGCGCATTTAAAGACCTGTGGGCGCGTTCAACAGCAAACATGGCGGAGAGATTTGCAGGCTCGCAGATATCTCGTATCATTGTTTCGATATAATCCTCCAGACGGCCCACATTGGTGGATTCCGGCAGGCCTAAGATCCGTACGTTATTGCGCCGAGAGCGCGCCTCAATATCCTCGTTCTTGGCCTGTATCACCGCCAGCAGCCGTGCCATGTCCGCAGTCTTATCGGAAACCTGCTTGAGACCATCTTCGTTGTCCGATATACGTTGTTCCGCCTCGCCCAGGCGCACCCCCTGCTTGTCCAGCCTGGCGGAAATGGAGTCCATGCGTCCACTAAGAGCCTCTATCTTGCCATCGATGGACTGCAGGCTGGCCTGAATCGCCGCCAGTGTCGTTTCCAGTGACGTGGGGCCCAGTGCGGCAGACTCCTGCTCCGTGTCCGGCGTCACGGGCCGCGAGGGTTTCCCCCCTTTGCGCGGCTCAAACGTGAGCCGCGGTTGTGTTTTGTCCGATTTGCCCATGGTCAAGACTAGTCCGGACCGAGTGCAGCAGCGGGGCCCCGCACTCCCAGAGCAGCGGGGAGCAGAACACAGGTCAGCAGCAGGATTCAACCAGGGCCGGGGGGGACGGACGACTCGAGGGCAGCTCCTCTCCGTGCACACCAGTCAGTGCCAGTCGGCCTGTGAGAGTAAAAATACTTGCCACGCAACACATGCCTTCCTGGAATTGCTGAGGTGTTTAGTTTTCAGAAATGTGCAGGTGTGGTACGTTTCCCTGGGTGCCAGCTGAGCTAGGGCCCAAATTACTTAGCTGCAAAATTGTAGAAAATGACCAGTTTTTGAGTGGAAAATGTTGATCTGTTCATGTCAGGTTTTGGGCCTTCTCCTGTCATGGGCACTAGGTTCAGCCACTCAAGTGAATTACCATTTTTATCAAGGGCCTCCCTATTAGTACTGTATATCACACACAATACGACAACTGTGCCAGATTACTGAATTTCACTGATAAGAATTTTTAGATAATGAAACCCCACCCACCCTTGCGGCATGCTTCATCATGGGTAATCTTACCCCGTTCAGATAAGTTAACATTTCCTAAAAGGACACAACCTCCAGGAGGAGAGATTTCTTAAAACATGATTAGTGGATAGGCTCAGGGATCCAAAACAGTAACATTACCCTAACAATAAAATCCAACTATTTATTTATTAGATGGTAAGGTTAAACTGTCCAATGCATGCTGTGACTTATACATCTACCCTATTTACCAACATGTCTCAGGCTGTTTTTGATCAGGGTTGGGGTAGATCTCTACCTACAGGGCCCTACTAGGGAATTAATTTAATACCTTACTGGGTTGAAATATGTAGATTCAAGCAACTTATGGAGATAAAAAGGCTTTAAGTCAAAACATCTAAAACTTTATAAAGATGAATGCACTTTTAATGTGAAACGTATTGTTAGAAATAGGGGTCTCTAGTTGGCAGCGGTATACACCCTTTCCAAGTAGGGACCCTTCCTTCATGTCAGGATGAGTAAAGCACACACCTAAGGGTGCCTGTGCTCATCCTCTGTTAGATTGGCACAGAGCAGTCAGGCTAAACTCTAGAAGCAATGTGTAAAGCATGTGTATATAACTGTTAGATCTGGGGGTCTCTAGTTGGCAGGGTAGGTACCACTGTCCAAGTAGGGACCCTTGCTTCTAGTCAGGGAAAGGGGGATACACTGTTAAGATAACCCCTGCTCACCCTCTAGGTAGCTTGGCCTGAGCAGTCTAGGCTATCAAAGGCAATGTGTAAAGTATTTGTACCAACACTCACAGTAACACAGTGAAAACACCACAGATTTACTCCACACCAGTTTTAGAAAAATAAGGTATCTTTACTAAAAACTTCACAAGACCAAATACTACAGACAAACCAACATATAATTCAAAAAGGTTACTTTAAAGATAGTTCAGAGTTTGCAGAAAGTACTCCAGGATGTAAAAGTCAGTGTCTTGCACAATGCGACTCTCAATGCACAAAATGCGACACTTTCGTGCCCAACAGTACCTGTAGTTGCGATAAGGTTCCCAAAAGCTATAACAAGGAAGCTTGCAAAGGTGATGCGATACTCCTGAGATCCTGGGGAGGCTTTGCAGCAGCCCTGCTTCACGCAGCAGAGGTGGATGCGCCGGCTCCGATCTGTAGGGGGAGGATGCGATGACTTTGGCCTTCGTTGCGTAGGTTTCTTAGGGGGAAGCTTCACGCACAGGTTCGATGCGACACTCTTCGATGTGGTGCGATGTGTGGCGCAGCGTGGCCTTCCGGCGCCGCAACTCTCGATGCGCCACGGAACGGGACTCTGCGTCGACGCACCCGCTGACTGGAGACTTTCCACGCACCGGCAGTGGTGCGGCTCGCAAACTGGTTCTGCGACAACCCTCGCAATGGCAGGAAGCTTCGCGCTTCGGGACGATGCTCGACACACTCGGCGATGCAGAGACCCTGCGTGTTGCGATGGTGCCGCGATGAAATTTTCCACGCACTCTCGTCTTGCGACACGCAATCGGATGATGCGTTGGGTACCAGTCACTCTTGTTCACGCTTCTGCTTCCCAGCTCCCAAACACAGCAAAACGACCTCCTGAGGCCCCAAGACTGGGCAAACACTCCAAGGCAGGTCAGAACTCTCTCAGCAGAGTTCCAGGGGAGCTGGTGGTGAAGTCCTTTTGTTCTTGGGACTTCTTAACAGGGAGCCAGCTCTTCTCAGGCCCTTGGAGATCAGAATCAAAAGAAGGGGACACAGCAAAGTCCTTCCCCTCTCCTTGGCAGCAAAGCAAAACAGCAAGCAGGCAGTCTTCTCCTCTTCAGTTCCTTCCAGCTTTCTCCTTGGCAGAGGTTCCTTCTTAGTTCCACAGTGATCTAAAGTTTTAGGTGTCTGGGGTCCTCTTCTTATACCCCTCCAAGCCTTTGTCTCTCTTTGTTCCAGTGGGGGGATTCCCCTGCTCAAACCGGTTCCTGGGTGTGCTCTGCTCTGGAGCACTTGGTTCCTTTCAGAGTGAGGGGCAGGGTCGTTAGACGCTCAGCAGGAGGTGGAGCCTTCTTTGTGCCAGCAGAGGCAGAGTCCTCAGCCTGGCCAGCAGGGGGTGATGCCAGCTTTGTGTTTGTCAGGGGCAGCCCTATTCAAACCCAGGGACTACTCCTCCCACCCATCTAAAGCAGCTCTCCCTATTCACCCTGCTGCTGACTCATCCAGGCTCCTGGAGCCACCTGGCCCATCACATGACACCCTTCAGCCAACCAGCACACAGGCACACAGGAAGGTTAAACAGGAGAATAGCTACTTTCTAAAAAGTGCTATTCTCACACAGTGAATTTAAAAACCATCTTGCTAAAAAGATGTATAATTAAATTCTGAACACAGAGATACCAAACTTGGATTTTCTATCTTGCCCTTATGGGAAGATAGGCATGTAAACAGCCTTCCCCATTCTATCCTATGGGCAAGATAGCCTCTCAGCAGTGAAAAACGAAAATGGCTGTAATTCACTACCAGGGCATGTTACACACCTCAGTACATGCCCTACCTTTCAGATACACTGCACCCAGCCCAGGGGGGGTACCTAGGGCCACCATAGGGATGCCTTACATGTACAGAAAGGGAAGGATAAGGCCTGGTCAGTGGGTGCACTGGCCAGGTCGACATGGCAGTCCTGGACTGCACATAGGCACTGCAAGCAGGCCTGAGACATCATTTTAGCGCTACTCCTCTGGGTGGCACAATCAGTGCTGCAGCCCACTAGTAGCATTTGAATCACCAGCCCTGGCACACGCAGTGCACTTATATGCCAATCATGGATAACCAATCAATATAACAATTTATACGGAGAGCATATGCACTTTAGCACTGATCAGCAGTGGTAAAGTGCCCAGAGTCCTATTGCCAACAACCACGGGTCAGAAAAAATAAAGGAGGAAGAAGCAAAAAGTTTGGGGGTAACCCTGCAAAAAGGGCCGTTTCCAACACAACCCCCTTCCAGCCTAAAGCCAGGGTAGACCAAACGATACCTCGATGGGATTCCCTGCTTAGGGCGATAGAACACGGAAACTGGCCCAAACAGCAGGGCACTATTCCTGTTCTATGCCTTCCTGAACCCGGTTGGATCTCTCCATCCATACTCTCAGGGTCCACCACGCCAACCCATGTGGAACCCTTATCCTCACCTGTGGACACCACCTGTGCAGCACCTAGCCTTAACTTGCTCACAGGTGTGTCCCAACAGACAGACAGCAGGCCACAGTGACCAGTGACAGTGGTCAGGGATGAGACCCAGGCCTTATGCCTCTCAGGGCTCTCAAACCCCTGTGGCGTCAGAAGGAGGGGGGCAGTAGCCCCAGGTGCTCGGCACCCTTTGTCCACTTCCTTTCCTGTCAGGTCTGGTCTGACAACCTGGCACTGACCCACCAGCCCCGGGCCTGTATCCGGTGGCTGGACAGGAGGCTGGGGTGGACTGTTCCACACCCGGTCCTCCTCTTCCTTGGGGCTCTGTACCCTCCCACCTGGAGCGGTACCCCCTTCTAGAATAGTCAGGGCACCTGTGGCAGGTGTCCTGCACCATTCGCCCACCAGTTCAGGGGTTCTATCCTGCAACTGGGATCCCAGGTCAGGGGGGACACCCCGGACCTGGCCCTCCAACCTAGGGTCTACACCCTCCAGGTGAACCGGGGTCAGAGGCGAGGACTCCCTCCCTCTGCACCCCCTTCCAGAATTCTGCACCCTCCTACTCGGAGCGGTACACCTCAAAGACAAACTGGTAGAGACACTGCTTACAAATGTCCCTCCCTCCAGTTCAGGACCTCTCTCCAGCAACTGGTCTCCCAACCTAGGGTCTAAACCCTCAGGTTGCACCGGGGTCAGAGGCGAGGACTCTCTCCCTCTGCACCCCCTTCCAGAGAGCTGCACCCTCCCCACTGGAGGTGTACCCCTGGAAGCCAAACCGGTCAGGACACAGCTTACAGATGTCCTTCCCCCCAGGTCAGGCAGATCCTGAACCTGGCCTCCCATCCCAGGGACTAAACCCTGCGGTTGCACACCTGCCTGGCATGCCAGGACTTCTGGGGACTCACACAGTATCTCCCCGAGGGTGACACATGACTCATGTGTCTCGTGACAGTCTGCCTGGCGCAGATCTCCCGGCCCCTGTCCACCTGACAGTGCGCGAAGATCCCCCAGGACAGAAGTGGTGTCACCATGGTCACTCCTAGGGGACTCAGCCCTTCTGGCTGGTCCCTGACCCACTGGTTCTCCCACTGGGGAACACATCCCCCTCTCACCCCTCAGTCTGGACTTCTGCACCCTCCCAACTGGAGCGGTACCGCCAGACACCAGAACCACTGGAGCTCTGTTTACAGAGGCTCCAGGTTCTCCTGACACTAGGAGATCCTCCTCAAATGGCCTACTAGCACTGTCTAGGCCCCCAACCTGGCGTTCTCTTAAGGAACCCTCCAGGCCCTGAGATGGGGTTTCGGGCACCTTGGGACCCACAGTCCCACACTCACCCCTTCTCCACTGAGACAGGACGTGAGCCCCTACACCCCTCCCACTACACTGGGACCTAACCGGGCTACACTGAACCTCTTCCACCTCACAGGTCTGGAAGATATCCGGGCCACTCCTTTTGGGATCACTCCCCAATGCCTCTCCAGACCTTTTGACATCCAACCAAAGGTCTGCCTCCAACGCAAGCTCTCTGGAACCAGAGAACTCACACTCCACCGGGTGTTGGCATAGCTCTGGAAAACAGGGACTTAAAATATGCTCTCCAACAAATGAATCACACAGCCCCCCACAGTTGTTAACCAAGCTACCGTTTGCCTCACCCTCCAGTGCCTCACACAAGTACCCCACACCACTCTCCTGAGATTGGCAAGACAGTACCTGACTGTCTCTGTCACACAACTCACACTCTTCTGGGCGGTCTTCACACTCACACACCAAGGTTTCTACCATGGGGGAACCCCTCTCCCTGTACCTCTCATCTAGGGTCAGTAGAGTGTCCCTCCCACCACTAGGAATATGGTCCCCTGTGCCAGTTCCCCAATCCACTTCAGGGATACTGCACTCCACTGGAACTACATCATAAACCTGAACTCCCTGGTGTATGTCAACCCCCTCCCTCAAGTTAGGCGCCACATCTCTGGGTGTTTGTACCTTTCTCTCAGCACTAGAAACTACAATCTTGCTGCCACCATCTGAGCTGGACTCCACCTCCAACTCAGCCAAGCTCACCTCTTGAGCTACACATTTTTCTTCTTCAGCTGAGACACTCAGGGCCTCAAGCCTCTCGAGCTCCATATCAAGCTCCCTCATTCTTAACTCATGTGCCAAGGTCAATTTCAATTCTTCCAAGGCATACATCTTCTTGCTCTCTTCTATTTTGTTTTGGGTTTCCATTTCCATCAGCTTCAACTCAAGCCTCATGACTTCTAACTCATGATCTCTAGCCCTTTGATTCTCCTCCAACTCCTCTGGAGTGAGACTCCTACTGGAATGGGAGCTGCCAGCCCTTGAGACTGGTCCGACCACGGGCAGAGCTTGGGAAACAAAACCATCCTCTTCATCTGCATCATCCTCTTCTTGGGCCTCCCACCAGGCCTTCAAGACTCTTTGTAGCACATCCCTTCTAGATCCGCTTTTCACAGGGCAACCAAGGTCTTTGCAGAATTGCTTGAGCTCCTCAACCTTGTACGAATACAGATCCTCCATGGAAAACTCCAATTCTGCCCTCTCACTTGTTGCCACCTGAGACATGATGCTCTTGAAGAGTTACTCCAAAATAGAATCAAACATACAGCATGTGGTTGTCTATTGGTCTGCACTTAAACTAGTGATGTACACCAATTACTGTGGGTCAAGTACAAATACAAGTTCAATCCCACCGCTGCCACCAATGTTAGATCTGGGGGTCTCTAGTTGGCAGGGTAGGTACCACTGTCCAAGTAGGGACCCTTGCTTCTAGTCAGGGAAAGGGGGATACACTGTTAAGATAACCCCTGCTCACCCTCTAGGTAGCTTGGCCTGAGCAGTCTAGGCTATCAAAGGCAATGTGTAAAGTATTTGTACCAACACTCACAGTCACACAGTGAAAACACCACAGATTTACTCCACACCAGTTTTAGAAAAATAAGGTATCTTTACTAAAAACTTCACAAGACCAAATACTACAGACAAACCAACATATAATTCAAAAAGGTTACTTTAAAGATAGTTCAGAGTTTGCAGAAAGTACTCCAGGATGTAAAAGTCAGTGTCTTGCACAATGCGACTCTCAATGCACAAAATGCGACACTTTCGTGCCCAACAGTACCTGTAGTTGCGATAAGGTTCCCAAAAGCTATAACAAGGAAGCTTGCAAAGGTGATGCGATACTCCTGAGATCCTGGGGAGGCTTTGCAGCAGCCCTGCTTCACGCAGCAGAGGTGGATGCGCCGGCTCCGATCTGTAGGGGGAGGATGCGATGACTTTGGCCTTCGTTGCGTAGGTTTCTTAGGGGGAAGCTTCACGCACAGGTTCGATGCGACACTCTTCGATGTGGTGCGATGTGTGGCGCAGCGTGGCCTTCCGGCGCCGCAACTCTCGATGCGCCACGGAACGGGACTCTGCGTCGACGCACCCGCTGACTGGAGACTTTCCACGCACCGGCAGTGGTGCGGCTCGCAAACTGGTTCTGCGACAACCCTCGCAATGGCAGGAAGCTTCGCGCTTCGGGACGATGCTCGACGCACTCGGCGATGCGGAGACCCTGCGTGTTGCGATGGTGCCGCGATGAAATTTTCCACGCACTCTCGTCTTGCGACACGCAATCGGATGATGCGTTGGGTACCAGTCACTCTTGTTCACGCTTCTGCTTCCCAGCTCCCAAACACAGCAAAACGACCTCCTGAGGCCCCAAGACTGGGCAAACACTCCAAGGCAGGTCAGAACTCTCTCAGCAGAGTTCCAGGGGAGCTGGTGGTGAAGTCCTTTTGTTCCTGGGACTTCTTAACAGGGAGCCAGCTCTTCTCAGGCCCTTGGAGATCAGAATCAAAAGAAGGGGACACAGCAAAGTCCTTCCCCTCTCCTTGGCAGCAAAGCAAAACAGCAAGCAGGCAGTCTTCTCCTCTTCAGTTCCTTCCAGCTTTCTCCTTGGCAGAGGTTCCTTCTTAGTTCCACAGTGATCTAAAGTTTTAGGTGTCTGGGGTCCTCTTCTTATACCCCTCCAAGCCTTTGTCTCTCTTTGTTCCAGTGGGGGGATTCCCCTGCTCAAACCGGTTCCTGGGTGTGCTCTGCTCTGGAGCACTTGGTTCCTTTCAGAGTGAGGGGCAGGGTCGTTAGACGCTCAGCAGGAGGTGGAGCCTTCTTTGTGCCAGCAGAGGCAGAGTCCTCAGCCTGGCCAGCAGGGGGTGATGCCAGCTTTGTGTTTGTCAGGGGCAGCCCTATTCAAACCCAGGGACTACTCCTCCCACCCATCTAAAGCAGATCTCCCTATTCACCGTGCTGCTGACTCATCCAGGCTCCTGGAGCCACCTGGCCCATCACATGACACCCTTCAGCCAACCAGCACACAGGCACACAGGAAGGTTAAACAGGAGAATAGCTACTTTCTAAAAAGTGCTATTCTCACACAGTGAATTTAAAAACCATCTTGCTAAAAAGATGTATAATTAAATTCTGAACACAGAGATACCAAACTTGGATTTTCTATCTTGCCCTTATGGGAAGATAGGCATGTAAACAGCCTTCCCCATTCTATCCTATGGGCAAGATAGCCTCTCAGCAGTGAAAAACGAAAATGGCTGTAATTCACTACCAGGGCATGTTACACACCTCAGTACATGCCCTACCTTTCAGATACACTGCACCCAGCCCAGGGGGGTACCTAGGGCCACCATAGGGATGCCTTACATGTACAGAAAGGGAAGGATAAGGCCTGGTCAGTGGGTGCACTGGCCAGGTCGACATGGCAGTCCTGGACTGCACATAGGCACTGCAAGCAGGCCTGAGACATCATTTTAGCGCTACTCCTCTGGGTGGCACAATCAGTGCTGCAGCCCACTAGTAGCATTTGAATCACCAGCCCTGGCACACGCAGTGCACTTATATGCCAATCATGGATAACCAATCAATATAACAATTTATACGGAGAGCATATGCACTTTAGCACTGATCAGCAGTGGTAAAGTGCCCAGAGTCCTATTGCCAACAACCACGGGTCAGAAAAAATAAAGGAGGAAGAAGCAAAAAGTTTGGGGGTAACCCTGCAAAAAGGGCCGTTTCCAACAATAACCAACAGTAATACAGTGAAAACACTGCTAATGGACAACACACCAGTTTAGAAAAATAAAGTATCTTTATCTCAACCAAACAAGACTAAAACAACGGTGATACGTAATTTTCTTATGCATAGGGAAGGTGATGCCTCAGTTCCTTGCTCCGGGGGAGGTGATGCATTGCTTCCTTACTGGAGAGGAGGTGATACATCGGTTTCCTACTGGGTGGGGAGGTGATGTCTCAGTTTCTTACTGCAGCCGCGGCGTTGCGGAAGGTTCGGCGGCAAGGTGCAATGCGTGGACAATCCGGATGCACTAGAGGCGATGCGGCGATGGCGAACAAGGTGCTGCATCGATATCTCCAGCCGCCAAACAGCAATGCATTGATTCTTCTTGCTCCCCAGCAGAGCCTGCGTCAGAGTCAGTGCGGTGATCTTCAGAATTGGAGATCGGTGCATGGGACTCAGCTTGCAGTGGTTCTTCGGCCACGGGCAAGTGCTGCACCGACTGTTCAGCCACACATGGTTTTTCATCAGCAATTCCTCATGCAATTCGTCCGCCAGGAGAGCAAAGTATCGATTTCCTTCAGAATTTTAGTTCTTGGTAACTTCCCTTGGAGATTCTTCACAAGTAGGTTCACAGCAAAGTTCCAATCTTTGTCCTCTCCTTGGCTGAAGCAGAAACTGCAGGCCAACCCAGCATAGCCACACACAGCAAAGGGTCAGTCTCCTCCTCATAGCTCTTCATTTCTACTCCTTGGCAGAGGTTCCTCTTGTGCCCAGAAGTAATCTAAAGTCTTGGGGTTTTAGGTCCAATACTTACACCCCATTTTCTCATTGTTCTTCCTGCTTTAGAGTCTCTGAGCTCAGTCCAAACCAGTTCTGTCCTCCCTGGTCCAGCTTGACCACAGAGGGGGGAGAAAGCATTGTGCAGAAGAGACAGCCTATGCAGGTGCTAGCGAAACTCCTCCCACCAGTCTAAATGCAGACTAGCTCTATTCAGCCTGGCTATGAGTCACCCAGGAAAGGCAGGACACACCTAAACCCCTATGACTGTCCAGAGTGAATGCACATCCCCAGCCCCTGTCACTCCAAAACCAGATGGTGAATACACGAACAGGTAGAGGCACACAGAAGGGTAAAGCAAGATAATGCCTCCTTTCTTCTTCTTTTGCATCCTTTCCAAAAGTGGCATTTTCAAACACACAATTTAAAAACCACCTTTACTAAAAAGGTATGTTATTATATTCTGAGTACAGAGCGCCTAAACTCCATTTCTCTATCTTGTCCAAATTGAAAGCTGCACATTTAAAAAGTTACAAGGTACCTCCCATGTTAACCTGCGGGACAGACAGCTTTTCAATAGTGAAAAACGAAATACACAATATTTCACTATCAGAACATATAAAACACACCAGCACATGTCCTACCTTTCACAAACACTGCACCCTGCCCATATATATACCTTGGACCTACCTGAGGGGTTCCACACATGTATGAAAAGGGAAGGTCAGGGCCTGCCAAGTGGGTGCACTTGCAAGGTCAACATGGCAGTTTAAAACTGTGCGTGCAGACATCACAGTGGTAGATCTAAACACATTTACAGGACTACTCATGTGGGTGGCACAGCCAGTGCTGCAAGCCCACTAGTAGCATTTGATTTACAATTCCTGGCACACTCAGTGCACTTTACTAGGGAATTACCAGTAAATCAAATATGTCAATCACAAATTACCAATCATAATCACAATTTACACAGAGAGCATACACCCTTTATCACTGATCAGCAGTGGTAAAGTGCCCAGAGTCCTCTGCCAACAAAAGCAGGGTCAGAAAGATAGGAGGCAATAGGCAAAACGTTTGGGGATTAACCTGCAAAAAGGGCCAGGTCTAATACAACCCCCACCAGCCTAAACCCAAGGGAGACCAAACAATACCTTGATGGAATTACCTGATTGAGGCAATATAACATGGACCCTAGCACGCAACAGCTGGGGCACATTCCAGTTCCGCACCTTCCTGTACCCAGTTGGATCCCTCTGTCCATACTTTCAGGGCTCACTAAGCTGACCCATGGGGAACCCTTTCACCTCGCCTCCGGAACCCATCTGTGCAGCACCTAACCTTACTCTGCTCGCAGATGTGTCCCAGCAGACAGACAGTACCACCATAGCCAACACAGTGGTGTGACTCAGTCCACCACTGGGGTGTGACTCCTGCCCCTCCAACCCTCTCCCCACCCAGGGGCACCTTTATCCACCAGGACAGCAATCCACAAAGGCCATTGACAGCTGTCAGTGATGAATGCCAGGCCTCATAGCTTTCAGGGCTCTCAAACATCTGTGGTTTCTCAGAGTGGGGGAAGTAGCCTGGTGGCCTTTATCCACTCTGACCTCCACCAGTTCAGGAACGGCATACTGATCCTGGGGCTTCAGCCTAGGGTCTGTACCTTTAGGCTGGATAGGAGCCAGGGGTGAGTCTTCTCTTTCCCTGCCCCTCCCTCTGGGATCCTGCCCCATCCCTACAGTAGTGCCCCCCCCCCTAGAGTCCAGAAATGTCAGGGCACCTGTGGCAGGCATCCTGCACAATTCTTCCACCAGTTATGGGGTGCTATCCTGCAACTGGTCTCCCAGCCCAGGGTCTGTACCCTTAGGCGGGCCGGAGACAGATGTTTTGGTCTCCCACACCCTGTCCTCCCCTCTGGGGGTATCCCCAGAAGACAAGATGGTAGGGACACTGCTTCCAGCTGCCCCTCCCTCCAGGTCATGGGGGATACCCTGAACCTGGCTCTTTAACCCAGGGTCTCAACCTTAGGCTGGACCTGTGCCTGGCAAGCGAGGACTTCCAGGGAAGCACATCTATCCCCGAAGGGAAACACATTCCTCAGGTGTTGTGTGAAAGTCTGTCTGGTGCAAGTATCCAGCCTCCTGCCCATATGACAGTGCATGAAGACTCCCCCGGGCCAGAAGTGGCCTTACCATGGTCAGCCCTGGGGTGATCTGACCTCACAGCTGGCAACCCCTGACCCACTGGTCCTTCAACTAGGGACTTTTTCCCTCCCTCACCCCTTTATCTGGACTCATGCACCCTCCCACTTAGAGTGGTGCTGCCAGATACCAGAACTGGTGGGACGCTCGTGACAGCCATGCTCCCAGCTCACCTGACACTAAGGGATCTCGCTCAGTAGATGGCCTTCCGGTACAACCTTGGGACCCTCCTGGTGCTCACTCAAGGAATCAACCAGGCTCTGGGGCTGGGTTTCGGGCACCCTGGGACTTAGCCCATCCCCACTCCCTCTGCTCAGAGACAGGACATGGGACCCCTCACCCATCCCACTATACTGAGACCTATCTGGGCTACTACAAACCTCTCCCACCTCATGGGGTTGGGAAAAGCCTAAGCCACCCCCTTTAGGAAAACTCCCAAAAGCCTCCTCAGACTTTCTGGAATCCACCAAAAGGTCTGCCTCCAGTGCAAGCTCCCTGGGGCCAGAGAACTCACACTGTACTGGGTGTTGGCATAGCTCTGGAAAACAGGGACTAAACATATGTTCTCCAACAATTAGATCCCACAGCCCCACACAGGTGTTAACCAAGCTACCCTTCACCACACCATCCAGTGCCTTGAAAAAGTACTCCACATCACCCTACTGAAACTGGTGAGACAGTGTCTGACTGTTGCTGTCATTCAACCTGTACTCTTCTGGGCAGTCTCCATACTGACATACCTGTGCACCACTCGAGCTACCTCATAAACCTGAATCCCCCAGGTGTATGTCGATACCCTCCTTGAAGCTTGGCACCAAGTCTCTGTGTGCATGTACTTCTCCCTCAGTACTGGACATAACACATTTGCTGCCACCATCTGGACTCTGCCCTCATGGCTTACACTTCCAGCCCAGCCAGGCTCAGTTCATGAGCTACACGCATTTCCTTTTGCTTGGCTAAAACACTCATGGCCTCAGACTTCTCAAGCACATAATCAAGCTCTCTCTGCCTCCGCTCACAAGCTAGAAGCCATCCTTCTTTCTCTGTTTACCTCTCAGGGACACTGCCCTCCCTTTCTGAGAAGTCCTCCTCAGAATCATCTGACAGTCTTGCTTGCCAGAGGTTATCCTCATAAACAGGTCTGTCTCCAGATCCTTCCTTGATCTCCTCTTCACAGGCAACCCCCACTCATTGCAGAACATCCTCAGCTCCCTCATACGATAAATATGCAGGTACCAGTGGTTAACTTCCATTCTGTCAAGGCCTCACAGGTACAATTAACTAACCAGAGCTCCAAGTATAAATAAAAATCCAGAAGGAAACCAGAGACTATAAGAAGGAAAAAACTGTATGTGGTTGCGTACTGGTCTGCGCTCAGTAGTGGTGTACACTGATCACTGTAGGTCACGTAGAAATGCATGTCCTATCCTCACCGCTGGCCACCAAAGTTAGAAATGGGGGTCTCAGGTTGGCAGTGGTATACACCCTGCCCAAGTAGGGACCCTTCCTTCTAGTCAGGATGAGTAAAGTACACACCTAAGTTTGCCTGTGCTCACCCTCTGGTAGCTTGGAACAGAGCAGTCAGGCTAACTACAGAGGCAATGCGTAAAGCATTTGTATATAACCAACAGTAATACAGTGAAAACACCTCAAATGGAAACTACACCAGTTTAGAAAAATAAAGTACCTGTATCTAAACCGAACAAGACCAAAACGACAAATATCCGACATACAGAGTTCAAAATATGACTTTAGAAGGTAAAAACAGTTCTGTCCATAGGCAACTAATGATGCAACACTTTCAGCTCAAAGTACCTGGGATGCGTCAAAATCACACGCAAAACAGCCGCGGGTAAGGTGATGCGTCTGTTCCTTACATACAGGGAAGGTGATGTGTCAGTTCCTTGCTCCAGATGCGTTGGTTCCTTACAGCCCCTCAGGGTAGGTGATGCTTCAATTCCTTACTGGAGAGGAGGTAATGTGTCTGTTTCTTACTGCGTAGGGAGGTGATGTGTCGGTTTCTCACTACATCCCCAGCGTTGCTGTAGGTTCGGTGCCCAGGTGCGTTGCATGGACAATCCAGACACACTGGAGACTATGCAGGGCCGTCAAACCAGGTGATGCATCGATTTCTCCAGCTGCCGACCAGTAATGCCTTGATTCTTCTTGCCGCTCAGCAAGGCCTGCTTCGGAGTCAGTGCAGTGATCTTCGGTGTCGGAGATCGGTGCACGGGATTCGGCGTGCAGTGGTTTCCTGGGCCACAGGCAAGCACTGTGTAGATAATTCTGCCACACAGGGCTGTGTGTCGGGAATTCCTCCTGAACAGCAGTGCTGCGTCGGAGAATTCAGCTGCAAGGAGAGCAATACAACAAACAAATGATGGACGGAATGCTGACAATGCAGACATTCTCCCCCAGTCAAGAGATCTGGGTTAAATCCATCGTTCTTTTGCCCACTACGCCACCCCAGTTCAGACATGGCCATATGCAAATCAGTCTTGACCCTGTGCCTCATGGGAACAGTACAGCCCGAACTGCCAAGCCATGTCTTCCCTGGACCGGAATCAAGCATCCTAGGACCGGTTTCTGGCTATCAGCCGTCATCAGCCAGGATAGCTTGACTCCAGTGGCGTAGTGAGCACGGGTCCCACGTCTGGGAATACCCATCCCACTTAGGGCGAAAAGCGTTACAACAAACAAATGATGGACGGAATGCTGACAATGCAGACATTCTCCCCCAGTCAAGAGATCTGGGTTAAATCCATTGTTCTTTTGCCCACTACGCCACCCCAGTTCAGACATGGCCATATGCAAATCAGTCTTGACCCTGTGCCTCATGGGAACAGTACAGCCCGAACTGCCAAGCCATGTCTTCCCTGGACCGGAATCAAGCATCCTAGGACCGGTTTCTGGCTATCAGCCGTCATCAGCCAGGATAGCTTGACTCCAGTGGCGTAGTGAGCACGGGTCCCACGTCTGGGAATACCCATCCCACTTAGGGCGAAAAGCGTTACAACAAACAAATGATGGACGGAATGCTGACAATGCAGACATTCTCCCCCAGTCAAGAGATCTGGGTTAAATCCATCGTTCTTTTGCCCACTACGCCACCCCAGTTCAGACATGGCCATATGCAAATCAGTCTTGACCCTGTGCCTCATGGGAACAGTACAGCCCGAACTGCCAAGCCATGTCTTCCCTGGACCGGAATCAAGCATCCTAGGACCGGTTTCTGGCTATCAGCCGTCATCAGCCAGGATAGCTTGACTCCAGTGGCGTAGTGAGCACGGGTCCCACGTCTGGGAATACCCATCCCACTTAGGGCGAAAAGCGTTACAACAAACAAATGATGGACGGAATGCTGACAATGCAGACATTCTCCCCCAGTCAAGAGATCTGGGTTAAATCCATCGTTCTTTTGCCCACTACGCCACCCCAGTTCAGACATGGCCATATGCAAATCAGTCTTGACCCTGTGCCTCATGGGAACAGTACAGCCCGAACTGCCAAGCCATGTCTTCCCTGGACCGGAATCAAGCATCCTAGGACCGGTTTCTGGCTATCAGCCGTCATCAGCCAGGATAGCTTGACTCCAGTGGCGTAGTGAGCACGGGTCCCACGTCTGGGAATACCCATCCCACTTAGGGCGAAAAGCGTTACAACAAACAAATGATGGACGGAATGCTGACAATGCAGACATTCTCCCCCAGTCAAGAGATCTGGGTTAAATCCATCGTTCTTTTGCCCACTACGCCACCCCAGTTCAGACAAGGCCATATGCAAATCAGTCTTGACCCTGTGCCTCATGGGAACAGTACAGCCCGAACTGCCAAGCCATGTCTTCCCTGGACCGGAATCAAGCATCCTAGGACCGGTTTCTGGCTATCAGCCGTCATATCCTGGCTGATGACGGCTGATAGCCAGAAACCGGTCCTAGGATGCTTGATTCCGGTCCAGGGAAGACATGGCTTGGCAGTTCGGGCTGGACTGTTCCCATGAGGCACAGGGTCAAGACTGATTTGCATATGGCCATGTCTAAACTGGGGTGGCGTAGTGGGCAAAAGAACGATGGATTTAACCCAGATCTCTTGACTGGGGGAGAATGTCTGCATTGTCAGCATTCCGTCCATCATTTGTTTGTTGTAACGCAAGGAGAGCAAAGCATCAATTTCCTTCAGAACTTTTGTTATGGTATCTTTCTGTAGCTGGAACAACCTCCAGTGGCCCAGAACTGGAATAGGCACCTCCTGGCGGGTCTGAACTCCCAGCAGTGGAGCTCAAGGAAGCTGTGGGTGAAGTATTTGTGTCCCTGATACTTCAGAACAGGAGGCAAGCACACACAAGCCCTTGAAGATTCTTCACAGGCAGGTTCACAGCAAAGTTCCAGTCTTTGTCCTCTTCTTGGCAGAAGCAGCAAGCCAACCCAGCAAAGCCACACACAGCAAAGGGGTAGTCTCCTCCTCACAACTTTTCAGCTCTTCTCCTTGGCAGAGGTTCCTCTTAAGTCCAGAAGTAATCTAAAGTTTTGGGGTTTTAAGTCAAGGCCTGGCAAGTGGGTGCACTTGCCAGGTCAACATGGCAGTTTAAAACTGCATGCGCAGACACTACAATGGTAGGTCTGAGACCAATTTACAGGGCTACTCATGTGAGTGGCACAATCAGTGCTATAAGCACAACCAGTGCTGCAAGCCCACTAGTAGCATTTGATTTACAGGCCCTGGCACACTCAGTGCACTTTACTAGGGACTTACCAGGAAATCAAATATGTAAATCATGGATAAACAATCATAATCACAAATTACACAGAGAGCATATGCACTTTAGCACTGATCAGCAGTGGTAAAGTGCCCAAAATCGCATAGCCAACAAAAACAGGGTCAGGAAGATAGGAGGCAAAAGGCACAAAGTTTGAGAATAAACCTGCAAAAAGGGCAAGGTCTAACACCTATTCAAGCAGGTGATATTTCCGTAGTGATAAAAGGTGAGGATACTGAAAATCAACTCAGCACACTTGGAGAGGTGGATACTTGCATTCTTTGTCACTCAACTTACCCTGTCTAGGGGGTTAGCAAGTCATCATTGTCATAACAAAGGAGGCACCCTCAGCAGTGACACACTTATATATTGGAAACTACATTAATCCACACAGTTGACAAAGTTAGATCACCAACATGCCCATGAGTGGTATGACTAGGTTTGAAAGACAACACCTACATAGACATTCTTACTAATCTTCATTAATTCGGCATTCAAACCATTATCCTGATTCTGTGACTGGTTCCTAGACATTTAGTCAAACACATGTGACTATATCTAAAAGACAGAAAGGAAATGCTCACTATCTTGCTAGTAATCAAATTTGACCCTAAGAATAAACCACTTTCCAGGATGGATGTTGAAGCACTATACACGAAACAGTTGTAAGATTACTCCAGCTCAGACTTGAATTAAGTCCAGCACCACCCATGGCCACACACAAGCACTGCAAGAGCCCCCACCGAAAATAATGTACGGAGGGACTTAAAATCGAACCCCACAGGAAATAGCATTAAAATAAATTAATTAGATTTTTTAAAACTTATACAGCAAGTTAGTTTGATGTTAAAAAATTGGATATAAATTATAAAATACATATTTTAATTTATAATTCTTTATTGGTCTTTTTCAATTTAAAAATAAATGTAACTATCATTTTTTTAAATTAACTACATGAAAATAAATTCAATTTGTAGATAACGTTTAGTAACTTTTAATACAAAACTAATTTTGTTCTAATTTAATAAAATTTAGCTAGTGTAGTAACATATTAATCAAAATATTTAAAATACATATATAAAATAATTTAACATTAAAATGTAATATAAAAATGTTATCTACTTTTTTTTAAACGTTATTAAACTTCTATTAATTACCCTACACCTTACCATAGGGAAACCTCTGTCCCGAAAACAGTGGTCTCCTCTAAGTGTGTAAAATGTCAAATACGGTCATAAAGTTACTTTTAGTAGCAACTTTACTGTCATATTTGATGTTTTAATGACTCAATCCCCTATTTCAGGGAGGAGGGGATAGGTAAGTCTACACATTTGAGTAACTTTACACCCGCTAGGGGTGGATAGGCAAAAGGTATTCAAAAGTGTAAGAGTAAACTTACACCTGTAGATATGCTCATGTTTAAGTTTAACTGAATAAGCCCCCGAATGTATTCAAACGCACAAAAAAATCACACCTGGTACAACTAACGGAAATTATGAGCGACCTAGCTGTGGAGCACCCTCACTCGGACTGTATTGTTACTGGGGATTTTAACACCAATCTATTTCAGGGGCAATTAGCAGAAATTGAGGGGCCCTTTCTATTCTCCCTGAACGAGGCAGAGTCACAAATCAAACCGGCAAATCAAGCCTACTGTGGCTTGGGACATCTCTGTGCGATGCGTTTTTACAGCGCAGGCTACCTGGTTATAAACGGAAGATCAGAGAGTGATACGCCCCCCAACTGGACCTGGACAAATGGAAATAAATGTTCCTATCTGGATTATTCCATCTGCAATTCAGCTCTGCTCCAATGTTTGGCCAGCTTTTGCATTCACCCACGAACTGAAAGTGATCATCGGCCTCAGGTCATAACCTTCAAATTAAATCCGGTGAAGCATAAACCTGCACCTTCAACTAGCAGGGGAATATACTCCGAAAACCTTAAGCGCCTCAGATGGAGCGAAGACATCAGCCCGCAGATCCTTCAAGTAAGCATGGAGCTGATAAGAGGCGGATGTGACCAGGAAGCCTCCCCGATAGTGACATGGTCGAAGCTCTGCGTTCATCTGATTAACCTTTTTCCAAAAAAACATCAATCTTCAAGATCTCTCCCGCGCCAGTTCGTGCTTTCACATCAGTCGAAGCAACTTAAGAAAGCTAGAAATAAAGCCTTACGACTGCTGGCAAAAGCTCCAGGGAACAGCGAATGCTTAAAACAGTACCAAGTAGCTCAAAAGTCATTTAGGTTGGCGACCACAAAAGATAAACGGACACATGACAACCAATTTTGGTGTAAGTTAGTGTATGAAAGCAAGAGCCGAAACTCACGAAAATTTTGGGCCCTAATCAACCAGTCCAATTCAAGTATATTGGGTTTTGGATCTGCCAACATTCAAGAATCAGGCTGGGTTACCTTCCTTACTGACCATTTCAGCCACCCAAAATGCTCGGGAGCAACAGGAGAAAGTCCCGCAAGAGAGAAAGCAACAGATTACAACATAAAGCAGAGCAACCTTATAGATAACGAGGATCTCCAGTTGTCACAAGAAAGGGTCGCCAAGGCTGTGTCAAAAGCCAGATCAGATGGAGCTCCGGGCCCAAATGGCCTCCCACAGAATTTGTTTAAATCAGACGTGGCTTTCTGGTCAGGCCCATTGTCAAATCTGTTTAACTTTGCCCTGAGAACTGCAACAATCCCAGACTCATGGCGGGGCGCAATAATTCAACCTATCTATAAATCTGGTTCCCGTGCCTCCCCCAGCAATTATAGACTTATTGCACTACTGGACATAGAGGCGAAACATTATGCGGGTCTCCTGCTGGAGGAGTTGAGGATATGGGCAAAGGCACACAAATTGATACCAATTAGCCAAACAGGCTTTATCGCCAATTCTGGGACAATGACCAACCTATTGGCACTGTCAATTATTGTCGATAAAGCACTCCTCACATCTAGATCGGTGTTCTGTTGCTTTGTCGACTTTAAAGCAGCGTTTGATAGGGTTCCGAGGGCTGCTTTATGGGAAAAGCTGAGGAAATGGGAGATCCCGGACAAACTTCTGGAGGCTATCATACAACTTTACTCCAGAACCTGGGTTAGGGTGAAGTTGGGGTCCGGCACGCATCTCTCTCGGAAAATCTGGACATCAAGAGGTGTGAAGCAGGGATGCGTGCTGGCCCCCATGCTTTTCAATCTGTTTATAGCGGATTTGTCAACCTCACTGGACGATACTAATAGCCACCCCCCAAAGGTAGGAGGAATGGCATTAAGTAATCTCTTATATGCCGACAACCTGGTTCTCTTTAGCCTCACTAGGGTCGGGCTGCAAAGGCTCCTTGACAAACTGTACTCCTATACGACCATGAACCAACTAGAGGTCAATTTAAAGAAAACACAAGTAGTTCCATTTGGTCGGAAACGGCGCATTGTTGGAGGGTGGTCATATAATAATACAAGCCTCGTCATAGGTCATTCATATAAGTACCTAGGTGTCCATTTGGACTCTAGGGGTAATCTTACTAAACACCGCAACGAGCTCACAGTAAAAGCCATAACCCTTGCTGTATCACTAGCAAAACTCTCAAAAAATATCTCTGGTCCAACTCTTTTACCACTTTTAGAAGTTTTGAGAGCAAAAATCGGCCCCACCCTATCATATGGCATAGAGATATTCAGGGGCAAGCTGAACACTGTCCTAAATCAACATACAACCAAAATTTACAAAAAGGTACTCCACTTGCCAAACTCCGCATCTCCAGCTCAGGTAAGACTTGAGCTGGGGATATTGAATTATAATGTTTCTAACATTGGCACATATTTAAATCTTTGCCACAAACTGAGACAAGCGGACTCAGGCACGCTAGAATCTCTGGTCTGGCTGGAAATCAGCCAGAAAAATCCTGGAGGTACGTTTGGCTGTCTCTTCAAGGACTATATCCATCAAATGTCGGCGAGTGAGCTATGGGCCCTCAACCCCAGCCGAGCGGCATTCAAAACTGCCATCAAAAAATGTGTGAGAATGAGCTCCCTCACAATGGATAAGGCACTCTTTACCAAACGTAGTCATGCTTGGGCTCTTGTAAATTCTTACAGACGGCTAGCCCCTGCAACTTATCTGTCTTGCACATACTCACTGTATTTAAAACGTAGCTTCATGGCAATCAGGATGGGTGACTGGCGCTTTTTGCAAGATCTGCCCCCCTGGCGGCGTATGGCGGAAAATGTAATTTGCAGAGGGTGTGGCAAGACAGCCGAAACCCTGCTACATGTAGTTTGTCTTTGCCCAGCTTTTAATCCCCAACGCAAGTCCAAACTTAAAGTAGAGTGGAATAGGATGGGTGTTCGGACATGTAGGCAAGCCATTATAGAGGCCCTGAACCCTGAAAATAAAGACTTAAATCTGGGTCTAATAACTTTTATTCAACAAGCATATCGTTATTTTATGCAAAACAGGACTTGTTAATAAAAATTTTAGAGAAGAAATGTAATGTTTACCATGCTCTGCAAATTGATAGTTCAATACTCCCAATCCCATTCCACAGAACACTGCCTTGTTTTTAATATGCATGCTGTACTTTTACAGTTAGCGTAATATATAACAGTGTATCGTATTTTAAACTAGTAGGTGCTCTTTTTAACTGTGAATTTTGTAAATGCTTTTAAAGATATCTGTGTTATATCTAAATAAAGATTATTATTATTATTTATTGTATTCAAACCCCATTGATTGCAGACCTGCCTAAAAAAAACTGCCATTCGTGGAATTTCATAGAATCACATGAGGTGTGCATCTCTGACAACAAAAAAACCACAAAATTAAATGTTATTCACATGTGGCATCTAAGTGAGGATGGTGACGTGGTGCGATACACAGCAAAATAGCTGCTCTCCCTCTAAGCCTCTGATGTGCTGTTTTCAGCTTCGTCAAGAAACAGCTGACTGATTTGTGGGTCTGCACTGGCAGTTCTGCACCTCATTTTACTTAAGAGTATAAGGAAATAACCATGCTTTAGAAGTAGAGCAGACCAAGTTCTGTTAAGTGCATCTGTTGTCTGTCGCTAAAGCATGCAATTGCTCTGTGGAGTAAGCCACCTCGATGTGCACAGGGACACCAGTCAGCAGCAGTATATATTGGACTCTAAGCTATCTATGTAGGTAACAGCAAGGCATCTGAAAACCCACTGATTGTTGGGGGGCGGGGGATACATCTGTGAAGGAAAACAAATCTCAGGGGCATATTCTCAAGGAGCTATCGCCAAGTTAGTGGTACTTTATCGCAGCCAAAGCCGCGATAAATTTATCACCCCATTCACAAGCTGGTGCTAGCAGCCCATAGCACCAGTTTACCTGCGATAGCAGCCGCTAAAAACATCGCCACAGATGACCCCGACAACTATCGCTAATGAGATGCTGAGTCGGCGTTCCTGTGCAAAAAGCCGTGACAACACCACACCGCAACATTCTCAACGACCAGCCAGATCGGCGATAAGTCCACAAAACATGCGCTATGGCACGTTAGCAGCAGAAAACTAACACCTGCTCTGACCTGGTGTTAAGTTAGACGGCAGCCGGCACCAGAAAAGGGAGCCCAGCCCACAGCCACACAAGAAGGACAACAGATGCCATGGAGCAACTGATCATGCAGCTCGGAGCCCCAACAGGGCCACAACATCCATCACCACACCCCCCGGACCACCACAGAGGCAGCGCAGACGCAGACCGCGGACCTTCAGAAAATGCACCAGCCTCACAGACATGACACCAGAGTATGTCATTACCCACTACAGGCTCAAAAGGACAACCAGCCTCCGCATCCTGAACATCACTGCCCACAGGCTGACTGTACCAACACAGAGGACAACCAACATCCCTCCGTAGACAAAGCTGCTGGCTGTGCTGCACCTGTTTGCCTCTGGTTCCTTCCAATCAACAACCGCCAGAGTCGGAGGAGTCTCACAGCCAGCCCTATCAAAGTTCCTCACACCTCTCTTGGATGCCATCATCAGCCTGGTACCCCAGTACCTATACTTCCCCCACACTGCGCAGGAACAGCTGGAGACCAAGCAAGGCTTCTACACCATAGCTGCATTCCCGCATGTTTTGGGGGCAATCGACTGCACACATGTCCTACTTGTGCCCCCTGCCGACACTGCACATAATTACCGCAACAGAAAGCACACGCATTCCATCAATGTGCAGGCAATAGTGGACCACCAGGAACTCTTCACCAATGTCGTCACCAACTACCCAGGCAGTGTGCATGATTCGTGCATCTTCCGACAGTCCATCATCAACCAGCGCTTCCAGGATGGCACCTATGGAAATGCACTGCTCATTGGTAAGTACCAAATGAACACACCTCAACTCCACAATCATACAACTCACAACTCTGGGAATGCACACGTTACAAACCCACATACAACATGCCAAACAACATGCCCACCCACCAGACACGACAGTACCTTTTACCGTGGGAACCTGGCCTAGCAATGTACATGAGCCATCAACAGCATGGCACCTCAGCTACACATTAGCAGAATGTGGGAAGAGGAGGGAACCAGGCATGTGCGAAGGAGGAGATGTGACCGATGATGAATGGGACTGCACACAATGCCAAGTGTGGCGTGGATGTGTTGGACAGACTGCAGTATGCAGACCACACACATATCCATGTCGACATACACCGCTGGCGTTTGGTGTAGTGGAGAGTGGACGCAACCATGTCACCCAAGCCAGTGGGGGAGATTAAGGAAATGTAGCTTGTTACATCCCCCCCTGTAAGCGTGAGAGGAGTGGGCTGGCCCGGCGTACGCGAGGTCAGCGTATGGTTGTGAATAAAAATCACGTAGCCCTGGGCGTGGTCCTCTTCCGGAATGTCCATCGTCCTGCCAGGGCGGCGCCTCTCACCCCACGATGAGGCCTACGCCATGAGCGTTGTTGCGTGGGATCCTGTTCGCCTGCTGCACCCCTGCCAGCTGGTCCTCGAAGCCGTCATGGCCGCCCCTGCACCTCCAGGCATCACTGCTCACCTGCCGACACAGGCGTGTGTCAAAGAGGGCCCACCACGTGCCGGTGCAAGCTTCAAGCCTGAGGCCCCCGACCTTGGCAGACTCCTCGGACCATCACGGCCTCCACGACACTGGCCCGCGGAACTTCTTTCTCGTTGATGTACTCCACCGGCATACACAGCGGACAAGTAGGACACACATTTGGAACTGAGTCTTGTTTACACCATGGCAGAGTACATGATTTAAGGCTGAATTCATGTCACTATCCTCCCTCCGATGTGGTGCCACCAAGTCTGTGCATAGGACTCCCACCAAACGTGTCTGTGGGCCCTTGCTGACTCCGGCCTGCACTGTGGTCCTGCAGGCCTCACACCAATCCAATGCAGTCCGTCACAGGCAGGACACGGCCTCCTCGCCGGCTGCACACCCGCCCAGCTCTGGTGCCACTACCTATGTCAGCCACAAATCTAATACAAATGCCATTCCAACGTTGTGTGTGAGAGATCCAGGAGGAGATGGCTGGACAGCGGTTGGCCTGCGCTGACCACTGCCTCCGTCCGACACTGCGGTTGCACTTTTGGAACTGAGTCTTGATTTTTTCATGGCAGTGTTTATGTCGCAGTGCGCAAGGAGATGAGTAAGAGGAAGACGCACTTCAGTTCGGAGGAGAAAAGGCTCACCTATACGGAGGTGATGGGACACTACCAACAGTTGCACTGGTGCCGCTGACTCTGTGAGGTGCATGCCTACCACACGTGGCTGTGGGTCCCTGCTGACCGCTGCCTCCAGCACACACTGTGGTGGAGTAGGTCACACAATTTGAACTGAGTCTTGCTCTCTATGTAGCGGAGTCCATGTCATTGTACAGGCCTCAACGCAGACTGCATCCCCATCCAGCTCTGGTGTCACTGAGTGTGTGCCCTGAAATCCATGGGCAATCTCTGTTTGGACGCTGGTGGCGTCTGAGCCCATGCGCTGGAGGCTGGCTCATCTACAGGTAGCTGATACTGACAAGGTGGAAAAGTGGGGTCTGTAGTATTCAACTCCGCCACCTGCCTGTTCCTGCTTGCTTCTGCCCACTGCATCATGCCCTGGAAGGACACCTTCCACTGTCCTCCGCAACCCTCTGCGAAATTCCCCTTGGACATCGATGAGTATACGCTGAGCTCGCGTGGCACTACCTTAGTGCACCGCAAGTCACAGTCCTGTGGTGGTGTGCCTGTGACGGCCGCTGTGCATCCGGGCCACAAACTCTGTGCTGCTCAAGACAGGGACCCATAATATTCGTACCTTGTACTGCTGATTGTCTGCTCACTGTTGTGATCTTTGCCAGCACCAACCAACCCCTGAGTGGTGGCTTACTCTACCCAACACCCATCCAGCACAGGTGTCACCGAAGATGTGAACCTGGCAATAAAAGGGGCGGGGCGCATGTGCCCGTGGCCAGTCCCACAAACTCACTCAGTGTGTCCGTGTGGTTATTATGTATGCATGAGGGACCGGGGTCATTCAACACAACATTGTGCTGTGTACACCATGCGCATCCATGTCCCAGCAGGCAGGTGTAGACCTGGGACATGAAACCGTGTCGTACCTCCCTGTGAGCGTAAGCGGGGAGGACAGGTGTTAGACCTTACATCATTGGCGTGGGTCTCCCTTCCTCTTTTTGCTTCCAATCTTTTACGTAGGCTGGATTTAGATGCTGTGGGCGCCGTGCCACTGCTAATCAGTGCCACAGTGCGAATGCTCCCTGTGTAAAGATGACTGTATGAATTAGGATAACCATAATGCTTAGGTCTGTGTAGCATGTTCTAATAGCGAGTTACCCCCCATTTCACTGTCACTATTGTGAAGCTATTCATTCTCATAGGCCAGAATGGGCATCTGACCCCCAGAACCTGAAAGGAACTTCGAGTTTGATATGTTTATGCTCAGGACATGGAGATACACCTTTTCGTAAGAACCATTTATATATCCCATGTTTGCGCATTCTGAAAGGGCAGGATGTCACCTCGTAAACCAAGTGCTCCCCGACCCCATCGAACGGGTTCTGACTGGATTTAGTGATTTGTGGCTTTAGAGAACAAAGACTTTTTAGGTATAAAACGCTGCGCTGGAACCTTGTCCAAGTGGGTTCCTTCTGGATGTCAAAACGAAACTCTGTCCGAGTGAACAGAGGAAAGGACTTTTGGTCGAGACCATCCTTCATCCTGTGGGTCGCCACAGCTAGGAGAGAGCTGCTGCTGCTGAGTGCCCACACCTTCGCCAACTTTGCATCATTGTGATCTGTCCTGTGGGCCGCCGCAGCTAAGAGAGAGCTGCTACCGCTGAGTGCCCACATCTTTGTCAACTTTGCATCATCGTGATTCGTCCTGTGGGCCACCGCAGTTAAGAGAGAGCTGCTGCCGCTGAGTGGCCGCACCTTTGCCAACTTTGCATCATCGTGATTCGTCCTGTGGGCCGCCGCAGCTAAGATGGAGCTGCTGCCGCTGAGTGCCCGCACTTTTGCCAACTTTGCATCATTGGGATCTGTCCTGTGGGCCGCCACAGCTAAGAGAGAGCTGCTGCAGCTGAGAGCGCGCACCTTTGCCAACGTTGCCTCATCGTGATTTGTCCTGTGGGCCATCGCAGCTAAGGGAGAGTAGCCGCCGCTGTGTGCCCGCATCTTGCTCACCATTGTCGAGGTTTGTCGCTATCATCTTGTGGGCCGCTGCAGCTATGAAAGAGCTGCTGCCGCTGTGAGCCCACCACGGAGCTGCAAGACGAGAGTAATTGCCGCCACCAGCCCGGGCTGCCGCAGCCGCGTGCTGCTGCTGCTGAGAGCCCGCCTGTCCCCGAGTGCCCGAATCATTGTGGGTGCACGCTGCGGACCCCTGCAGCCATACCTGTGGTCGCTGGAAGTCTGCCTTTCACCGTCTCTGCTTCTTCGAGAAGCTGCGTGCTTTGTCCCCTTTCAACGGCAGGTATCTGATGCACAACAGGTCGCGTAGACCCCGTCCTTGAACTCAGTCATTGTCACGTTCTGGTGAATACGTTATTGCCTTTTTGAGTCTCTACTGGTTTACGTGCATTGTAGCTTGTTAAAACGCTTTGAGAGTCTTGAGTTAAACCTTAGATAAAGATATTATTTTTCTATACCTACTTGAGTTGTGTCCTTTTGTGGTGTTGTTACTGCCTTATTGTGCATGGTCATAAATGCTTCACAAACTGCCTCTGAGATAGGCCTAACTGCTCATGCTACGTTACCACAGGGTTGAGCAGGGGTTGTCAAAGGGGGTAGCCCACTTGCCCTGACTTAGGAAGAAGGGTCCCTATTTGGACATTGGTGCCAGACATTGCCAACTAGAGACCACCATTTCTAACAACAGGCGTACGACAGGACTACGTAGGGGTGTGGCTCCTCCACACGTGGATCTGGGTGTGGTGCAGTGTAGGCCTTGCCAAGGATGTGGCTGATGCGTGTGTCTCTGTTGTAGTGTCTGCGCCACCTGTCCCGCAATCGACAATGTTGCCATGTGGCATGCCCCCGGTGTGCGTGCTCGACCGAAGGGGTACATGGGGGAGGGCATACCCGCTCGGGGTCAGGGATCACACATGCCAACTGTTGTGTGTGTCCCTATTATCGCTGCATGAGCCAAAGATGTACCCTCAACTGCATGTCGAGTTCAGCCAGGCAGGTGCTCTACATCTGTGTCAGCCCTGTCATTGCAATGGGCCGACACACACATGTCCGGCCACATTCTGCGCAGCATCATCACTGTGTCGTAGTCAGGCTTGTGGACATGCGCAGACAGGGATGACAATGGCGTGCCGTAGGGGTGCATAGTGAATGTGCTCGGGGGGAGGTACGGCTACGTAATACACAGTGATGCCGCTCATTAGCAACACGCAGTACATGCAATACGGGAATCACTAAGTCATACATATTGCACACTAATGAACCAGTGAGCCTGCCAACACATTATGCAGAACCAACTTTTGACTCATGTCTCTCTGCACTGTCACAGGTGACCAAGGATGTGCACTCTGCGCTTGGATGATGACACCCCTCCGAGCCCCGAACACACAGCCCCAGAGGAAGTACAATTTGGCCCACAAACACACCAGGGGCATCGTGGAGCGCACATTTGGCATGTTGAAGTCACGTTTCAGGTTCCTGGATGTCACAGGTGGAAAGCTCCTGTTCAGCCCAGGCCTTGTTTGCAAGATGATCGTTGCATGTTGTGTGTTGCACAACATATGTGTACGCAGCAGAGCCCCATGGATACGAATGCCAGATGCACCGGACGATGATGATGAAGATGAGGCAGGTCATCCACACCCCACTGCAGCCGCAGCAGGAATTGCCCATAGGGACTACATCATTGACAATTTCTTCTCTGGTTGAGATCACTAGCAGTAATGGCACAGTATGTTGACTGACCATAGGCACAGCATGTGCTAATAAATGCATTCCGAAACACATTCCCTGCATGCATGTCTCTCATCTGTACAGGCACTTCACTCAGACTAGTGTGGGTGCGACATGTTGTGCTGACAATTTAGGTATTTGTTGATGGATGGTTGGTGTGTCACCTCTGTGCAGTAAGGCTGTTTAGGGTGTCAAGTATTCGAACTGTCAGTTCTGTGTGTCACAGTTGTTACGGCATCCCACTCTTCGGTGTTTCACATGTGTCCCAATTCATTCCATTTTGTGGCCTACAAGTGACAACAGGGCTTCTTTTGGGCTATGATATGTGCCGCCATGATGCAGGGATGCACCCTGTGACTCAAGTCCTGTGACATGGGTGACATGTACTTGAGGGGAGTCACTGCCCCTACATTGGTCCATGCTTTCATTATTGTATGGTCATGGACATGGCACATCGGTGGGCAGGGGGTGTTGTTTGTCCCTCTGCAATGTGAAGAGGGGATGCGGTTTCACAGTGTGTTCTATATTTGTTTCCGCAATGGCACATGTTACATACTGAATGCATGTCAACGTACATTGTGGCTGTTTGTGGGGAACTGCCTATCTGATTTGGACAATGGTCATTGGTTCTACATCACAGCTGTGGGGTTGTGCTCGTACGTTGTCATCTCATCGTTTGTTTGGTCTGCTTTTATGGTGCATTTTCCCACCAGACGCGTGTGAATTGCAGGCCTGTCGCTGGTTTTCGCTGCTTTTTGTATCGCGCTTTGCCTCATCGCAACTTTTTTTGCTGTCGTGTTTCGCATTTTTGCGGTGTGGCGTTGATTTTATCGCGGTCATTTGACACGTTATCTGGGGACTATCGCATGGTGCCGCCGTGTTGTGAATACTTAGTTATCACGGCGTAAATTTTGCGCGATAGACTGCGATGTTGAAGGTTGCGTTAAGTAACTTTTGCGATGGTTATCACACGTTCTTGAGAATATGCCCCTCAGAGTCTCATCTCACTTTACAGGTTTTTATTGATTTTCTGACTACAACCTACAACCTCAAACGTGTCACAGAGTTAGGTGGCTATTCAGGGAAATCTGTTTACATTTAAATTCCCATAGTAACAGCCTTCAGAGCGCATTATAAACTGAGATCGTGTGATGAAGTCTTTCTAAAGCACGACTGATTCAGGTCCATCATAGCAAACCAGCCAATGGTGAATAAAACCTCGCTACTCAACATTTCTCATACTTACCGCTGTTACTTATGTTATTGTAATGAAACTCTCTATCTGGACTCTGGTAGAAGAGTACTGGTAGAACTAGTTGGTGGACAATAAAGGAAACTTAATTCTGTATGCAACAACTCTAAGATGAGAATTCATATAGGCTGTTCGTCAGAGTGTTTAAGAAATACTGTCCGTTTTCTTTATGCATGCACAAAAAGCTAAAGTCTATGTTTCTGTTTCTGTTTAAGATTTTCATGTGCGAAATGTGAAGCTGAAACAAACACCTTTGTTACTGCTTATCACTCTGTCTAGGCACTGAAGGGTGGCTGGTGCACGTGTGAGTGCAGATCACATGGTGTGTATTCGGACAGGACCGTCTGATTGAGTGAAGGGTGAGCTACGTCTCTCGCTGAGGGCAGGGTCAGCAGTATGCCTGTGTATGTGCAAAGAAAGTGGTGTGCCTGTGTAAGTGTAGGAGTGATATGTCTGTATTAGCGTAGAGTGAGAATTGTACCTCTGAGACCTGAATTGGGGGGGTGACTTCATGAGCGCAGGGTAAGTTGTGTGCCTTGTTGAGTTACAGGGTAAGTTTTATGCCGGGGGAGCGGTAAGCCAGTGTGAATTAGGCTTGCACCGCATTCACGTCTAACCTACTGGCATTGCCAACACTTGTTTTGTTTGTTTAAAAACAGGTATTTAACCGAAACAATCAATTTAAAATCTTGTGACAGATGCCTCTGCATATACATATAATGATCCTGTGCTTGCTTATGGCAAGGTAAAAGAAAGGATGTATCATGGATCCAGTTAGCTCCTTCCTATCTATAGTCCAGTACTAAAACACACCAACCATTTTCCTGGAGTGATGCTAAAACATCACTATGTAAAAATAATAGGCATTTTGTCTGCTTCAAGCAATTACTTGCACACGCAGAATGAATGTTTAGGTATGTGCGTGTCTTCAAACACGGTCAAAAGGAGGGCATATAAAACTGCTGTCATTCTTGTGTGGGCTACTATTATTAATGAAGAAATATCGACAGGAATGGTGATAGTGCTGTCAGGAGAGGGTAGCAGAGAGTAAAAGACGAGGGACAATATTAACAGAGTGATAAGTGACCAAACCAGAAATAAGGAAGATAGTGCTAAAGAAGTAGTGCCAAAGAGAAAGAAACAGTGACAAGAAGAATCATGTCAGCTCTCTTTGGATGGTAGGCCCGTCCTAGGCATGGGCAGTGTGGGCAGGTGCCCAGGGCCCCGCACTCAGCCCACTAACATAGGGCCCTGCACCAGTACGACACAGCCAGGAGAAGGCACACCAGTGCTCTTGCTCAACTAATAGAGAGCAAGGTGTCTTGGTGCAATTGTGTCCACGGGAGTGGGGGATGCTATAGTGTAGCGAGGTGAGGCCTAGGGGCGGGGGACCCTCCTATGGTCCCAGTTAAAGGAAACATGTTCTGTAGGTTTCTCTTGCAATCAGGCCTCCTACCCTGCTACCCATTCAGAAGCATTGTGGGATGCCCATTGTCCCATGGTTTAGCGCCCAAGCAGTTTTAACCCTTCCAGGCTACAAGAAAACCTCACACCTTCAGACCTTCATGAGCTGTAAAAGAAGTCCCTGTAGGTGGCTGAGAGGGAGGGGCTGCAGCTTCAGGAGGAGGGTCATCTATAGAGATGCAAACAGCCCTGATTGTCTCACGTTGTATGCACTTTCCCTTATGCCGGGGCCTCAAAAATCCTAGAGCCGTCCCTGTAGTGGTGCATGTTGTAAGTCATTTTAGGGGTGTGACACGATAGCTCTGTACATTGTAAGCTGATCCTCAAGTCTTCATCTCAAGACTTGAGGGCATCGGTGTCTGTGGTTATGCACTTTTTAAAATTAAAGACTTCAGGCATATGTACAAGGACTGGCGATAACTACCGCTAATGCTAGTTAGCAGCAGTTTTCTTACCGCTGTGTACCGCAGAAAACTATCGCCTTGTTAGGGACGTATTTACAAGACGTCGCTACATGGCGATAGCTTTAGGGATCAGCGGTGAAAACGGCCAGTAACATTAGCGTGATGGCGATAGGAATTCCGGCGTTAGCGGGCGAAAACAAACGAAAGACCCATTAGTGGCAAAAAAATGCACGTTAGTCAGCCCAACGTGAGTTTATTTTTGCCTCTATAGCCAAAAATAGCCTATCAGTTGACCTCCAATGAAAAATAGGCAAAAAAACACAATGGAATGCAGACTGGAGCAGCCAGGGCCAAGTGCAGCACAGATCAACAATCCCCCCCCCCCCCAAGCTCCCCAACATCCAGGATGACCAGCCAGAGTCCCAGGGGAAGAGGAAATGCAGGGCTACATCCATAAAAAGAGGCGCATCGCGGTGCAACACCAGTGATGCATCACCTCTCATTGCGCACTCTTCCTAACACAATGGCATCCAAAACCTTGAAAGCGCGGTCAGTCCCTGGGGCCCGGAGGTCTCGCTGATCCTGTGTCTGGAGCCTGGATGCCTCGCTGGTCCTGTGTCTGGGGCCTGGAAGCCTCGCTGGTCCTGTGTCTGGAGCCTAGATGCCTCGCTGGACTAGCATCTGTAGCCTGGATGCCTTGCTGGACCTGCGTCTGAGCCTGGAGTGGGAGGAGGAGGTGCTGTGTAGTAGATGAGCCGTGGCGGTAGACATTGAGACACAGCGATCGCCTTTACCTGGTGGTGAAGTCTGGCAGGGTGCACGTAGACACGTTGCTGACCTGTGTGAGAAGACTGCCTTGAGCCCCTTGGAACTGTAAATGGTAGAGGCGCTGCTGCGCACCAACGTAGGGAGGTCTGCATTGCATACTACAATCCACCGCTCCACCGGGGTGCAAGGAGGGGATACCAACGATGGGCGGCGCCTCTCTGCATCACAGGCCAGATGAATTTGTGCTGGCTGGACGCTGTGGAGGGTGAGGCCCCTGAGCTGCACCAAACTTGTGTGGCGGGAGCGCTGCAAATTCACACCTAAGGGCGCCCTGCTGCATCACCTGAATTGGAAGGTTCCACAGCGGACTTGGCGGCAACTGCTGTACCCAGGGTTGTGAAATCCCACCTGGCTGAGGCTCCTGCTGAATGAGTCACAGATTTGGAGAGAGTGCAGCGGATTGTGCCACGGTGTCAATGTCCAGGTAAGGAGAAGGTGGGATGCGAAGCAGTGGAGGCCCGGGGGTCGAATCTCCCAGGCCTAGCACCTGGTGTGATGCGCCCCCAGTGGTAGCTCATCTGCAATGATGGAAGAGCATCACCCCACTGCTTTCAAGCAGACTCAGTAGAGTAGGAGCAATGAAGACACGGGACCCGACCTCGAGGTAAGATTTCTTTCATTTAAATATTTACTACAACACCCGCTCACACACACACTCCCACGTCCCCGCCCCATACAGTGTCCTATCCGGCGTTTCCCACCTCCCAGCTGTCCAGCCCCCCCCCCCCCCCCCCCCCCGCAGCACTTTTCAATGGCGGGCGCTGTGCGCCCATGCGCAGCAGGCGTACCGCTGGTGTACCAAAGTTATATATGACATTTGCAAAAACAACAGTTGATGGACAGAATGCAGAACAATGTCATACATTCACCCCAGTACAGATATGTTATATATGACGCATGCCATTACATCGCATTACATTACAAGGCATTCTAATACTACGCATATTGCAACAGTAGGAAAAGTGCTGGATAGCGGTGCTGAAAAAATTACTATTCCCACTTCAGTGAGTGCAACCCTAAAACTAACCTTTGCACCCCAAAACACACCCTGAACCCTAAAATTCTTATTTGACCCCCCAAAACACACCCTGGACCCTAAAATTCATCGTTGACCCCCCCAAAACACACACTAAAATTCATATTTGACCCCAAATTTAATATTTTACCCCATAATACACCCCAAATTTCATCTCTGACCCCGAAACCCATACCCACCCTAAAACTTAAAAAACACCATTACTAAGCTCACAATGCATTGGAATGGAATGCAATGTAAAGGCACCTGCGTTGTTGTAGTTGCATTGTAAAGGCACACTGTAAGAGTTGAGCTCAGCTCCACTGGACTAAATGAGCCAGAGAGCGGCCACTCTTTGTTTCTTTTAACAAGTGGGTAACCACCCTAATAAAACAATTATTTGGATTATCCAACCTTTTTAAACGTCACTCACTCACGTCACATCTACACTATCTTTTAGGGTCCTCACACCCACAGCACCATACGGCAAGGAACAAAAGATCTCCGCCAGAGTCCCTTTATGGGTGCCCGTCGGGTATTGCAGCACCGACCCGACGAGGAGCAAGTCCATATGATGAAGCATGACACCTAGCTTGCTGGGTATGTGAGGACTCTAGTTCCGAAAAGGAGGATTTCCCTCCTCCGGCCTCTGTACTTCTTGTCCACCCTTGGGGAACAGCTTACTCTTCGTATTACAGATTGACTAGGCATGTGTGCTGGACCCTGTTAAAAAGCCCTACCAGTCCCCCTTCTTTGCTAGAAATTAGGATGTAATGCCTGCGTTGTAATGGACGTCTCCCGTGGCAAAGGCAAGCCATAGGCAAGCTTGTCTGCGTCTGTCTGCCCCTGGACCGCGCTCAGCACCAAGGCTCCTTCCTCGCAGACACTCCACCGCTACAACGCCAGCACCCTCCTCGCCATCAACCCTGGACGCCACATCACCTGCCAGGACCAACCTCTGCTCCGGACCGGACATCGCCATCACTGACAGCTACTAAATCACCTGCAAGGACCACCCTGACCATCCAGGAGGAGGCATTGACATCACCTACAGAAGCACACTCCGAATGACCACGCACTCTAATGACCCAACGGTGACCATGGAACACCTCAACTTCTAGATCCGGACGAACCCCCCCCCATCCTCTGTGGCACTCTCATCTGCCGCCCCCTGGCAATAGACCCACGTTCTCCGATACCATTGAAGACCTCCTTGCACCCCAGGCTCTCCCTTCCACCGGCGACATCCTACTCAGTGAACTCTACTTCCACCTGGACAACCCCAGAGACCAGAACACCACTCCTTCCTAGGGAAGCTCGCCAACATCAGACTCAAGCAGCTAGTCACTGCAGCAGGCCACATAGCAGGACACACGGTTGAGCACGTCTCCTCCGCCAGCGGGAACTTCAACTACAGCCACACCATCGGACTCTCCTGGACCGACAATCATTGTATACCTCACGTCCTCACCATGGCCACTGTACACCACCACCATTATCGCCCCCCCTCGCAACTGGATCAAGGCCACCATAAAACTTCTCGTCAACTCCCTCAGCTCCACCACTCCGCCAACACTTACAGGCGATAACACCGCAGCGCGCAAACGCAACCGATGGATCTCCAACTGCGCCGACACCCTGGCACCCCTCAAGAAAAGACCAGGCAAAATCTAGCTCCACGTTGCGCCGTATTTGCAAAGTGACGCATGTAGGGATATGTGTGACCTTGTGAAGCCCTGTGCCACACCATACCTGCATCTGGTGTGATGTATGCATGGTGTGCGTTCCCACGTGACAAGGCCTCATAGGAGTGGCACAGTGAAATCCATCATATTTCACTGCAACAACTGTAGGACGGCACTGCGTCAGTACCTTACCCCAGCCTGATGGCAGGCGTAAGGGTGATGCAGTGCCACAGGGATAGGCTGGCCCCATGCATTGCTGGAGTTGCATCATGCTTGTAATACAACTGCAGCAATGAGTGACTTTAGCGCAGACAGAAACGTCAGGATTCCAGACGTATCTGTCATTACTTGCGTCATGGAGCACTGTCCAGTGAATACAGCACATCCATGGTGCCACAAAAAGGGCGTAGTGAAAAGTGTTGCAACACTGTCTTGTCACAGCCCTGCAACGCTTTTCATGACTGAGGCCTAGGAATGTGCACTATCTTATTGATGGTGCATATTCCTGCCCTGTAGTTTTGTTGCAGGGCAGCGCAGCAACATTGCTTGCAGTGCTGTCCAGCACCAAAACCTGCTGAAATGAGGCCCCAAGTGTTATCTCCATTTTTAAGACCAGCTATTTTCTGGTCATAAAAAACTGCCTCTTGCTGCAGTTACAGGCAGTTTTTTTGGTCCTCCTACCTTCAAGGATGCCCTTGTAAATATCACGAAGTGGGGTTAGCGGACGTTTTTTTCATGCGAACGCCTTCCTTGCATGTCATTTTATCACTAACAGAAGTGGCGATATTTTCTATGGTCGTTTTCGCAGGAAAACTGCCGCTAACAGAGGTTAGCGACAGCTTGTAGATATGGCGATAAAAATATCGCTGCAGAACCGTCGGAAAAGTGCTGTTAAGGCGACGTTAACTCCATGTACATATGCCCTTTCGTATCTTCAGGTGACCAACGAGTCACTCAATCCCATTCTCATCTTCTTTACTCCATCTGGAATGCAATATTTCTACACCTCTTTTCTGTCACCTCATCTTTTCAATTATTCAATTACCAACTCTATGGCAGGAATAGCTTATTGGATGTGCCAGAATTAACTAAAAGTGAATGGAACCAAAACGGAAATACGTCACCCAGTGATTAATACACCATGGTGGCAGGTAAATTGCTGGCCATAGTCCGTGGAAGATCTTCTGACACCCAGAGGTACATATTCTCAAGGAGCTATCACCGAGTTAACAGCACTTTATCACATCCAAAGTTGCAATAAATATATCACCCCATTCACAAGCTGGTGTCAGCAGCCCATAACACCAGTTTACCCACGATAGCAGCCGCAAAAATCATCACCACAGATGACCGTGGCAACTATTGCTAATGAGATGCAGAGTAGGCGTTCCCATGCCAAAAGCCGCGAAAACCCCACTCCACAACATTCTAAACGACCAGACAGATCGGCGATAAGATCACAAAACATGCGATAAGGCGAATTAGCAGCAGGAAACTAACACCTGCTCTGACCTGGTGCAAAGTCAGACGGCAGCCTGCATCACAAAAGGGAGCACAGCCCAGACCCACACCTGAAGAACAACAGATGCCATGGAGCCACTAAACATGCATGCCAGACACCTAAGAGGGCCACAACACCCACCGCCACCACCCCCAGGACCACCCCCACCCCCCTGGACACCCACCGCCCCCCAACCCGGACCAACACTGAGGCAGCGCAGACAAAGACAGCGACCCTCCTAAAATGCACCAACCACACAGACCCAACACCAGAGAATGTCATTGCCCACTACATGCCCAAAGGAACAACCCTCCTCTGCATCCTGACCACCATTGCCCACAGGCTGACGGTACCAAAACAGTGGAAAACCAACATCCCACCTCAGTCAAAGCTGATGGCCGTGCTGCACGTGTTGGCCTCTGGTACCCTCCAACCAACATCCGCCTGAGACAGAGGAGTCACACAGCCAGGCCAATCGAAGTCCCTCGCAACGGTAATGGATGACACCATCAGCTTGGTACCCCACTATCTATACTTCCCACACACTGTGCAGGAACAGCCGGAGACCAAGCAAGGCGTGTATGCCACAGCTGGCTTCCTGCACATGTCAGGGGGCAATTGAGTGCACACATGTCCTACTAGTGGCCCCTGGCAACACTGCACACAAGAAGCGCAACAGAAAGCGCACGTATCCCACTAATGTCCAGGCAATAGAAGACCACCTGGGAATCTCTGCCAACGCCGCTGCAAACCACCCAGGCAGTTTGCATGATTCCTATACCTTCCGAAAGTCCATCATCAACCTGCGCCACCAGGATGGCAGCCACAGAAATGCACTGCTCGTTGGCCAATACCAAATGCACACACCACACACCTCAACTCCACAATTATGCAACTCACAACACTGGGAATGCACACGTCACAAGCTCACATACAAGATGCACACCCACCAGACACGACAGTACAACTCACTGTGGGAACCTGGGCCGCCATGTACATTAGCCATCAACGGCATGGCACCTCGGCCACACAATAGCAGAATGTCGGAAGAGGTGGGGACCAGGCATGTGTGAAGGACGCAACCGACCTATGAATGAGACTGTACACAATGCCAAGTGTGGCATGAATGTGATGGCCAGACTGCAGTATGCAGACCACACCCATATCCATGTCGACACACACCGCTGGTGTTTGGAGGGTAGTGGACAGTGAACGCAACCATGTCACTCCAACCAGTGGGGAAGATCGCGGAAATGTAGCTTGTTACGTCCCCCACGTAAGCATGAGCGGAGTGGGCTGTCCCGGCGTACGCCAGGCCAGTGTAGGGGTGTGAATAAAAGGCACGTAACTCTGGGCGTGGTCCTCTTCCGGAATGCCCAACGTCTCTGCCAGGACGGTGCCTCTCACCCCACCACGAGGTTGACGCTGTGAACGGAGTTGCCAGCAATCCTGTGCGCCTGCTGCACCCCGGGACGCTGGTCCCCGAACCAGTATTGCCCGCCCCTGCACACCCAGGCCTCAATGCCCACCTGCCGACCCTGGCGTGTGTCGAAGAGGGCCCACCACGTGCTGGTGAAATCTCCAAGGCATGCGACCGTGGCAGCCACCTGAGACCATCACGGCCTCCGCAACACAGGTCCGCTGTTGGACCCGGCCTCGTGGCATGGTCCTTACCCCCGTGGATTGTGCCCGTTCCCCGCCCCGGCCTTCACGGGCCACCCTTCTGAACTGCACCGAGGCCCTTCATCCTGAGCTGCACGAGGTCGCATACCCCTCGTGGCTCCGCCATCTTGTTGGCACCCACGTGACTCTGTGCACCAGCCAGCGCGACCCCGCTCAACCCGGCCTCGACCCCAGCGAAGCCCCGACATCGAGGCACCACGAACTGGCCAGGGGGTGCCGCAGGAACCATTCATCACCCCCGGTGGAGGACAGTATCAATGGGACCCCCAACTGTCCTCCCCTCTCGAGGTGTGATCGCCCTGCAACTCCCCTGGGCCTGGCGCCTCTCCTGCTGGGCGTCTGGCCACCTCCACCCGGCCTCTCCGCCCCCACCGGGCGCCTGGGTCCGGACATCAAAGGGCTCCAGACCTATATCTGGGGCAACCCCGCCACAGATCGGCAGTTGTATCCCGGAGTCGAGAGCCCTGCTGATTGAATCGCGGCTGACCCTACGGAGAAGAACTCTTGTCGGAACCATCACGAGCCCTGCTGACTGCGTCGCGGCTCCTTCTTGTGAACACTTTGAAGCCACCTGGAACATCGGAGCCCTGCTGACGCTGTCGCGGCCCAACCTCGCTGAAACCTCCCTCGGAGCCCTGCTGACGACGTCGCGGCTCGAGCTGAGCAGAAACCATCTTGAGAGCCCTGCTGATTGGATCGCGGCTCTCCACGAACTGTACGCCAGAGCCCTGCTGACGCCGTCGCGGCTCGACCCCTCCGAGATCCGGAGGTCCTCCAGCTTGAGGATAAGAACTGGGCCCCAGGTTCCCTCGTACCGCACTCCTGCCAAAGACTGTCCCGCTACCCCTACCCTTCCAAAGAGACACTGAGACTTTTGGTGGATCCCTCGATCCCTTCGTGTAAATATTGACCTTGTAACCTTTTTATTGCTGATAAAGAATTGCTTGTCTTGAGACAACCTCCTTGAGTCCTGTGTGGTGGTGTTACTGGGCTAGTACGTGATAGGAGAAGGATCTCTCAGGAGACTTCTCGGCAGCGCTCGGCTACTTCGTACAGTGTGAGGGCCCCCCTTGGTGGTCTCGCCGACTCCTCGGGGTCCGCCTTCCAACATTTGGTGGCCAGCGACGGGATCCGAGCCGAACGCAGTACGTACCAGCCAGTACCCACTAGCTACCCATCCAAACGGACAGTAATCATGAGCAGCCAGGAAAACAACGCGACAATGGAGTTCCAGCCCGAACGGCTGGAAGAATATACGCACAAAGAGTTAAAACAGTTCTGCAAAGACAAAGGCATTGCAACCACCGGCCTAGGTACCAAAGAGGACATGCAGAAAGCTCTGAGGACATGGCTGGAGGCCGGGGCAGGCCCCTCCCAGGAAGAAGGTCCCTTGCCCCTGACTGAGACCACATCAACCGCACTGACTCCGGCAACCGGAGGAAGAAAGAGCCTAGAAACCGGCCTCTCCGAAGAAGAAATACGAGAGCGGGAGAAGGTCCGGAACCACGAGCTAGAGCTCGCATGACTGCGGCTGGACGGCGAACTCCAGCTGGCGGAAAAGAAACTGGCCCTAGAGCAGCTACGGCTTCAAGAGGAGATAGAGGAGAAGAGGCGACACCGGGAGTTGGAGGAAAAGAAACTGACCCTTGAGCACGAGCGCAGCCTCAAGGAGCTCGAAATCAAGGCCAAGAACGGAGGGACCAACGCCCCCAGTACTAGAGACACTCTACCGCCTGCCGAGACCAAGGTACATATCCCAAAAGAGGTCGTCAAGGAGTACTACAAGAATGACGACATCCAACAATGGTTCAAGGCCTACGAGGTGGCCATGACCTCTCATCGGGTGCCCCGAAAAGACTGGGGCGCGGGCCTGTGGGGGCGGTTCCTGAGTGAGGGTCGAGACACACTGCTCCAGCTGCCGGAGGAGGTGATGACCTCCTACGATCACATGAAGGAGGCTCTGCTCACCCGCTACGGGCTAACCGCAGAAATGTACCGCCAGCGGTTCAGAGACTGCAAGAAAATCCCGGGCACCACCTGGGTGGAATATGTGGACTTTTTCAGTCGGGCCCTAGAAGGGTGGATCAGAGGTAGCAAAGTAACCACCTACGGGCAGCTGGTCGACCTCATCGTGTGGGAACATCTCTCCAACAATTGCTTCGTGGAACTGAGACAGCACCTCCTCGACAGCAAAATGACCGACCCGCGAAAACTCGCCGTCGAGGCCGATCGATGGGTCAACTCCCGGGTCCCCCGGAACTCAATGGGGGAGTACCAGAGGAACCCCACCGGACCCCCCCGCCAACGCGGTGGAGGGGGAGGGCCGAACAGGAACCGAGACCTGCCCGCCGGGGCCCCCAGGAGCCCCCCTCGAGGGCCACGGCAGCAACAACTCTCCCCGAGCCTAGCCCGAAGGGGGGCGCCCCCGGCCAGACCCGGACCACGGCCACCAGTAACGTGCTACGGCTGCCAACAAACCGGACACTATGCCAGCGATCCGGTCTGCCCCCTGAACCGAAGAAACGGGGCCGGCGGGCCCCCGCCCCGACAGCTGGCGGCCGCCGCCCTGGGAGAAGGAGAAGAGGAAGAGGAGACCCTCGACCGAGGGACCACTGAATGGGAGCCGGCAGCCATGTCCCTGGTCTGCCTGGGTAGCCGAGAAATGGTACCCTGCACCCCCATCCCAAGCAACACCCAGAAGTACCGGAAGCAGGTCACGGTCAATGGACAACGGGCCGAAGCCCTTCGTGACACCGGCGCTAGTGTCACCGCTGTCCGCTGCCACCTGGTGACCCCCGAACAGATCCTACCGAATGTGCTGTGTCCCGTCCGGACGGCCGACAACAGCGAAAGCCTGTGCCAGATGGCCCTGGTCCCCTTCGAGTGGGGAGGGGTGACGGGCCTGCTGAAGGTGACGGTACGCGACGACGCCCCCGTCGACTGCCTCCTGGGGAACGACTTGGAGAGTTCCCCCTGGGCTCAAGTAGAGCGACGAGAGCACCTCCGAATGCTGGGACTATCTGACTGGGCCTGTGCCATCACCCGGTCCATGACCACCCGGGCCCCCCGCTCATCCTCGGCCTCCGGGGCCGCCCAGCCCGAGGGGCTCGCACCACCTCCCGCCAGCAGCGAGGGGGAGGCGGACACCGACCCTGGACCTAGTGAATCCTCCCCCGAAGAGGTGGCTTCCCCGTGCGCCCTACCAGAGCTGACACAATGGCGACACGAAGGGGGCCCCACCCAGGAGCAGTTCCAACAAGAGCAGCAGTCCTGCCCCACTCTCGAAGGGGTCCGCCAACAAGCGTCCGCCCAAACCAACGGGGACCAGACCGGCACCCACTGGGTCTACTGGGCCGAGGGCCTGCTATACAGTGAGCAGAAAGTGGCAGAACTCGGGGCCAGCCGAGTGTTGGTGGTCCCCCTCCGCTTCCGGGAGTTCCTGCTCAACCTGGCACACGATGTGCCCCTCGCCGGACACTTGGGGCAAGACAAAACGTACAGCCGTCTGGTGACCCACTTCTACTGGCCCCGGATGCGGAGAGACGTGGACAACCACTGCCGGTCCTGCCAGACCTGCCAAGCCAGCGGGAAGACGGGGGGTCGGGTCAAGGCCCCCCTCCAACCCTTTCCATCCGTCAGCACCCCGTTCGAACGGGTCGGAATCGATATCATGGGGCCCCTGGACCCCCAGACCGCCCTGGGCCACCGCTTCATCCTGGTCCTCGTGGACCACGCCACCAGGTACCCGGAGGTGGTCCCGCTAAGAACTATAACGGCCCCCGTGGTAGGCCGGGCCTTAATGGGGATCTTCTCCCGAGTGGAATTTCCCCGCGAAGTGGTGAGCGACAGAGGCACGAACTTTATTTCCAGATACATGCGGTCCCTGTGGCAGCAGTGCGGGGTCACATACAAGTTCACGACCCCCTATCACCCTGAGGGGAACGGACTGGTTGAGCGGTTCAACAGAACATTAAAGGGAATGATCCAGGGCCTAGAAGAGCCCCTCAGGCGGAGATGGGATGTCCTGCTGCCGTGCCTCCTGTTTGCCTATCGGGAGGTCCCGCAGAAGTCCCTGGGGTTCAGCCCGTTTGAACTATTGTACGGACACCCGGTCCGTGGACCGCTCAGCCTGGTCAAAGAGAGCTGGAAGACGAAGCCCCAAGGCGCCCCTCCTGACGTCTACCGATACCTCCTGACCCTCCGAAACCAGACCCGCGAGTTCCGAGCCATGGCCGAAGCCAACCTCGAGGCCAGCCAAGAGGACATGAAGCGGTGGTACGATCGGAACTCCTCTACCATAGAATTCGAGCCAGGTCAGAAGGTATGGGTCATGGCCCCGGTTGAACCCGGCGCCCTCCAGGACAAGTGGACCGGGCCCTTCAAGGTAGCGGAGAAAAAAAGTCCCGTCACCTACCTGGTCGACCTGGAGTACCCCCGGAACCCCCTCCGGGTCCTACATGCTAACAGGCTAAAACCCCACTTTGCCCGGACCGAACTGAGCCTGCTACTGGCGACCGACGAGGGGGGCGAGGACGACTCCGAGCCCCTGCCCGACCTCTTGCAGTCCAACGTCCATGATGGAACAATCGAGGGTGTCCAACTCGCCTCTTCCCTGACTCCGGAACAGCGCAACGACTGCCAGCAACTGCTGCAGGACTACGCAGCCCTCTTCTCCCTCACCCCGGGGGTGACCCACTGGTGCGTCCACGACGTCGACACCGGGGAGAGCCCCCCCGTGCGACACAGAGCCTACCGGGTACCCGACCGAGTGCGGGCATGCATCCAGGCCGAAGTAACGAAGATGCTGGCCCTGGGGGTCATCGAACCCTCCGACAGCCCGTGGGCCAGCCCTGTCGTCCTGGTGCCAAAGGCCGCAGCTCCCGGCCACCCCCCGGAGTTGCGATTCTGCGTGGACTACCGAGCCCTGAATGCTGTGACCAAGACGGACGCCCACCCTATACCCAGGGCCGACGAACTCATCGACCGCTTAGGGGCCGCTCGCTACTTGAGCACGCTGGACCTCACCGCCGGGTACTGGCAGATCCAGCTCACCCCCGGCGCCCAAGAAAGATCCGCCTTTTCGACCCCGGATGGGCATTACCACTTTCGGGTGATGCCCTTCGGAATGAAGAACGCCCCGGCCACTTTTCAAAGACTGGTGAACAAGGTTTTGGCCGGGCTTGAGGCCTTCAGCGCGGCCTACCTAGATGACATTGCCGTGTACAGCAACCACTGGGCAGAGCACCTCCTTCACATTAAAGCCGTCCTGGCCGCCCTCCAGCGGGCCGGGCTCACAATCAAGGCCAGCAAATGCCAGATCGGCCACGGATCCGTGACCTACCTGGGCCATCAAGTGGGGAGCGGGCAGGTGGCCCCTCTCCAACCGAAAATAGATGCCATCCAGGCCTGGGAACCCCCCACTACCCAGACCGCTGTCCGGGCCTTCCTGGGTCTCACTGGATACTACCGGCGGTTTATCCGGGACTATGGGAGCATTGTTGGCCCCCTCACAGAGCTAACGTCCAAAAAGCAGCCCAAGAAGGTGCACTGGACACCCCGCTGCCAAGCAGCCTTCGACACCCTAAAGACCGCAATGTGTACTGCCCCGGTGCTACAGGCCCCTGACTACAATAAGGAGTTCGTGGTGCAGATGGACGCCTCCGAGTATGGGATCGGGGCCGTCCTGTCCCAGGCCAATGAAGAGGGGCTCGACCGACCAGTGGCCTTCATCAGCCGACGGCTACTGCCCCGGGAGCAACGATGGAGCACCATCGAGCGTGAGGCCTTCGCTGTGGTGTGGGCCCTTAAGAAACTCCGGCCCTACCTCTTCGGTACCCACTTCCGGGTCCAGACCGACCACCGGCCCCTGCGGTGGTTAATGCAAATGCGGGGCGAGAACCCCAAGCTGCTGCGGTGGTCCATCTCGCTACAAGGGATGGACTTTGATGTTGAACACCGGCCCGGCAATGACCACGCCAACGCCGACGGCCTGTCCCGCTTCTTCCGCCTTGACGAGGAGAATCCCCAAGGAGATGGGTGACTCTCCATGCCTTCGGCTGAGGGGGACGCCTGTTGGACCCGGCCTCGTGGCATGGTCTTTACCCCCGTGGATTGTGCCCGTTCCCCACCCTGGCCTTCACGGGCCACCCTTCTGAACTGCACCGAGGCCCTTCATCCTAAGCTGCACGAGGTCGCATACCCCTCGTGGCTCCGCCATCTTGTTGGCACCCACGTGACTCTGTGCACCAGCCAGCGTGACCCCGCTCAACCCGGCCTCGACCCCAGCGAAGCCCCGACATCGAGGCACCACGAACTGGCCAGGGGGTGCCGCAGGAACCATTCATCGCCCCCGGCGGAGAACAGTATCGATGGGACCCCCAACTGTCCTCCCCTCTCGAGGTGTGATCGCCCTGCAACTCCCCTGGGCCTGGCGCCTCTCCTGCTGGGCGTCTGGCCACCTCCACCCGGCCTCTCCGCCCCCACCGGGCGCCTGGGTCCGGACATCAAAGGGCTCCAGACCTATATCTGGGGCAACCCCGCCACAGATCGGCAGTTGTATCCCGGAGTCGAGAGCCCTGCTGATTGAATCGCGGCTGACCCTACGGAGAAGAACTCTTGTCGGAACCATCACGAGCCCTGCTGACTGCGTCGCGGCTCCTTCTTGTGAACACTTTGAAGCCACCTGCAACATCGGAGCCCTGCTGACGCTGTCGCGGCCCAACCTCGCTGAAACCTCCCTCGGAGCCCTGCTGACGATGTCGCGGCTCGAGCTGAGCAGAAACCATCTTGAGAGCCCTGCTGATTGGATCGCGGCTCTCCACGAACTGTACGCCAGAGCCCTGCTGACGCCGTCGTGGCTCGACCCCTCCGAGATCCGGAGGTCCTCCAGCTTGAGGATAAGAACTGGGCCCCAGGTACCCTCGTACCTTACTCCTGCCAAAGACTGTCCCGCTACCCCTACCCTTCCAAAGAGACACTGAGACTTTTGGTGGATCCCTCGATCCCTTCGTGTAAATATTGACCTCGTAACCTTTTTATTGCTGATAAAGAATTGCTTGTCTTGAGACAACCTCCTTGAGTCCTGTGTGGTGGTGTTACTGGGCTAGTACGTGATAGGAGAAGGATCTCTCAGGAGACTTCTCGGCAGCGCTCGGCTACTTTGTACAGTGTGAGGGCCCCCCTTGGTGGTCTCGCCGACTCCTCGGGGTCCGCCTTCCAACATCCGCAGTACTCCTTACTCCTTGACGTACTCCACCGGCATGCACAGCAGACAAGTAGGTCACACATTTGCAACTGAGTCTTGATTACACCATGGAAGTGAACATTATTTAAGGCCACCAAGTCTGTGCATAGCATTACAACCACACATGTATGTGGGCCCACGCAGACTGCCCTCGGCCTATGCTGCGCACAAGTATGTCACAGATTTGGAACTGAACATCGATTATTCAAAGGCAGAATACATATCATTGCACGCAAGGAGAGGCGTAAGAGGATTACACGTTGCGATCCGGAGGGAATAGGATCATCGTTACGGAGGTGATCGAACACTACCAACAACTGCCCTGGTGTCACTAACTCTGTGCATCGCGAGCCAACGACACGTGGCTGTGGCCCACTGCTGACCACTGCCTCCAGCCTACACTGCGGTACAGTAGGTCACAGAATCTTGATTTAGCGATGGTGGAGTTCATATCAGTGTACTGGCATCATCGCAGACTGCACCCCCTCCCAGCCCCGGTGCCACTAAGTCTGTTCCCCGACATTCATGGACACTCTCTGGTCGTCCATTGGTGCAGTCTGAGTCTATGGAATAGGGGGTAGTTTTCATCCTCATGCGTCTGTCACCGAATTGGTGGTGGCAACGAGGCTGTTGCTTTCCACTCCTCCATTTGCTGCTCCCAGATAACATCAGACCTCTGCATCATGCCCTGGAGGACACCTTCCACTGTCCCCCGCAACCCTCTGCCACATTCACCCCGGACATCGATGAGGACCCGCCCAGTCCACGTGGCCCTACTTCAGTGCACCACAAGTCACCGTCCAGTGGTGGTGTGCCTGTGCCGACCGCTGTGCATCCGGGCCACTAACTCTGTGCTGCTCACGTCAGGGATCCTGTCTGAATGAATAGTGGATGACCTCTGTGACGGTGGTCTTGGGGTCATCGATGCCATGTGCATGTGGCCCTGCGCTGTCCGCTGCCTCCGGCCTCAACTGCAGACCACCATGGCTCACACATCAAATCGAGTCCTGACCAACCCGGACGTCGCATCACCGCAGGAGGCACACGCCACCATCGCAAGGGCCAACTCCATCCACCATCTGCCAGAGTCGAATCAGTGGTACTAGCAGACTAACGGAGTTGCTCAGGCCTGTCGTGGATGCCATCATCTGCCTGATCCCCTGCTCAGCACTCCAGGTGCCAATGACTCAGTGCACCGCAACCCATGAACCGTTACTGATTGAGTTTTGTGCTGTGGAGAGGTTATGCAGCAATGTCACCTCAGGCAGAGTGGGAGACCTGGGATGTTGATGAGGAAGATGATGCAGGTGTAACACACCCCACTGCATCTGCATCAGGACTAACCTGAAGGGACACAATCCTAGCAATTTCTTCACATGAGTGCGCTCATCTCTAGTGCCCCAACCTCAGTGCACTGCAACTCACGGACACTTCTGTTTGAATGTTGGGTGATCGCTGTCCTTGCTCTGGCTCCCTCCATGTTGCTCAGCAGTTGACTCTGTTATGCAGGTGTTTTCTGTTTCCATTGCACGGGTGTCCACTGTTCAAGATTTTGCCAGCACCAAGCACGCTGTGCGGGCTAGCTTATACTCACCCCATACACATCCAGCACAGGCGTCACTGTACATGTGGCCCTGCCAATAAAGGGGCCGGGCGCACGTGCCCGTAGCCAGTTCAACATGATATATGCGTGTGTCCCTGTGGTCTTGATGTATGCATGAGGGCCCTGGGCCCTACGACATTACATTGTGCTGTGTACAGCGGATGCAGACATTTCACCGCAGGCAGCGGGTAAGACCTTGGACATGTAGCTTTGTCATCAGCCACTCAATGCGTATGAGGAGTGGACTGGGCCATCGTACGGAGGTCCAGCATCGGGGTGTGAATGATGATTCCATGGCTCTGGGCGTGGTTCATTGCAGGACATGTGCACATGCATGTGTATCTGTTGCGGCGTGGGTCTCCTTTGTGGGGTGTAGGTGGTCCCTGATGGGACTTGAACACCCACGTATGTGATCTACTTCGGCTTCCATGAGCTCTGAGCCCACCCGCACCTGTTCGGCCATCTCCTTTTGGCATTCTGACACCTGGCATTGGAATGCGATGTGTGCCTCGGTGAAGTGTTGGGAGCCAGCCGTGGTGGCGGGTGCTTCCTGCTGTGTGGTCTGTGCAGGGGCTGGGGTCTTCTCTATGTAGCTTGGCTGCCCTGCTCCTGGGGTTGGGTTGCCTAAGAAGTCCATGAGTTGTTGTAGGGTGTCGGGGTGTGGTGGTCGTCTCCGGCATCGCTGATGGGTTGTCTGGTCTGACCTGCTGGAGGTGTTTTTGTCCCTCTGCAATTTGAAGGGGAGATGCATGTTGACATTTATGTTTGCGCACTATTCTTGTTTACATGCAGACTGACAATGTACATTGTGACTGTTTGGGCCGTGCTGGCAATTTGGGGGGGGAGAGTGGACATTGGACTACTTGACGGATGTAAGGTTGTACCCGTGCATATGCATCTCACAGTTCCCTGCTCTGTCCAATGTGATTAATGCAAAAACAACAGTTGATAGAAAGAATGCAGAACAATGTCATATATTCACCCCAGTACAGAGATCTGGGCCTAAATCCATCGTTTTTTTGCTCACCATGCCATTCCAGTTTGAACCCAGCCATATGCAAATCAGTCTTGACCCTGTGCCTCATGGGAACAGTCCAGCCCGAACTGCTAAGCCAGGTCCTCCCTGGACTGGAACCAAGCATCCTAGGACCGGTTTCGGGGTTTCACCCCTCTTCAGCCAGGATAGCTTGATTCCAGTGGCATGGAGAGCACGGGACTCACGTCTGAGCATACCCATCCCACTTGGGGTGACAAATGCAAAAACAACAGTTGATGGACAGAATGCAGAACAATGTCATACATTCACCCCAGTACAGAGATATGGGCCTAGATCCATCGTTTTTTTGCTCACCATGCCATTCCAGTTTGAACCCAGCCATATGCAAATCAGTCTTGACCCTGTGCCTCATGGGAACAGTCCAGCCCGAACTGCCAAGCCAGGTCCTCTCTGGACTGGAACCAAACATCCTAGGACCGGTTTCGGAGTTTCACCCCTCTTCAGCCAGGATAGCTTGATTCCAGTGGCATGGAGAGCACGGGACTCACGTCTGAGCATACCCGTCCCACTCGGGGTGACAAATGCAAAAACAACAGTTGATGGACAGAATGCAGAACAATGTCATACATTCACCCCAGTACAGAGATCTGGGCCTAAATCCATCATTTTTTTGCTCACCATGCCATTCCAGTTTGAACCCAGCCATATGCAAATCAGTCTTGACCCTGTGCCTCATGGGAACAGTCCAGCCCGAACTGCCAAGCCAGGTCCTCCCTGGACTGGAACCAAGCATCATAGGACCGGTTTTGGGGTTTCACCCCTCTTCAGCCAGGATAGCTTGATTCCAGTGGCATGGAGAGCATGGGACTCACGTCTGAGCATACCCGTCCCACTCGGGGCAACATATGCAAAAACAACAGTTGATGGACAGAATGCAGAACAATGTCATACATTCACCCCAGTACAGAGATCTGGGCCTAAATCCATCGGTCTTTTGCTCACCATGCCATTCCAGTTTGAACCCAGCTATATGCAAATCAGTCTTGACCCTGTGCCTCATGGAAACAGTCCAGCCCGAACTGCCAAGCCAGGTCCTCCCTGGACTGGAACCAAGCATCCTAGGACCGGTTTCGGGGTTTCCAATGTGATTGGCCTGTTTCTGCGCATGAACGGACCCAGTTGTGTCCCCTGTTCTGCAGTGTCGGTGTTGCACTTGGTGCCACATTGTCATGGGCTGTGCTGTGATTGCTATGTGTGTGTGCTGCAGTGTGCCACGGGGATGAGGGAGATGATCCTGGGTCATTGTGGGTGTGCAGTGTGCTATACTTGATTGTGCATGTGTGCCATTGTGCCCATCTACCCCCGTCCCCCCAGTCCCTGGTCATTACTCACCCTGTTGTTGTTGTGTCATGTCCTCTCAAGCTGTGTCAGTACTCCCACCTCCTTGCACCGTCTCCACACTGATGACTGGCCTCTATTTCCTCCTGTGGTGCAGGACTCCCACCTACTGTCACCGTTGCTGCCTTCCTGTTGGTGGCGTCTTTGTGCCTGATTTAGGTTTTCAGGTCATGCCAGCGCCTCTTGGCCTCACCTATTGGCCTCCTCGACAATCCAGCTGCATTCCAGGTAGTCTGATTGTGGGACAGTTGCTGGTAGTGGTCTGTCCCCTCCGTGACGCTGGTCTTGTGTTGCTGCGGACTGCACCCCGTCTTCCTCTCCCTCTTCTCCCTGGCCTTCCCCGACCCCGTTGTACCTTGCTGGTAGTCTGTAGGGCTTGTGGGGTTCGTGTTTGCCTCTGCGCTCAGTCAGGGTGCATTCATGGTGCTGCGCACTTTTGATTGTTTCTGGTGTGTTTTTCTTGTTCTGCTTTTATAGTGCATTTTCCCACCAGACGCGTGGGATTTGCAGGCCTGTGGCTGGTTTTCGCAGTTTTTGGATCGCGCTTGGCCTCATCGCAGCTTTTTTTGCGTTTGTGTTTTGCATTTTTACGGCGTGACATTGATTTTAACCCAGCCATTTGATGCGTTATCTGGTGAGTATCGCATGGTACCGCCGTGTTGTGAATACTTGGTTAACACGGCGTAAATTTCCAGCGATAGACTGCGATGTTGTAGGTTGCGTTAAGTTACTTTTGCCATGATTATCACACGTTCTTGAGGATATGCCTGATAGTTTGTGAAAAAACTGATTTACAATTGACTGTGGCTCCACATAGATGCCTACTTTTTACGTGTTGCATTTTTAGCTTTGTTGAGAAGGATATTGTGCTTCTGTCTTGTCTTATAAAAATCTAATTATGAACTCTTTTTTTGCTTCGTGGGCTGATTACTGCAATGCTGTTTATTTAGTCTAGCTCAAATCTTCCCTTCATATGTTTCAGTTGGTGCAAAATGCAGTCACCAGATTGGTACTGGTAATATGCCTACCGTTGATGTATGACCCCTGTGCATACACCTATTAATCACTTTCTAAAAGAATAGCTCCTTCTATCGCCTTTGTTTCACACATCATCTTCCTTCTCTTCTGTTTCACATATCATCCCCTTTTCCCCTCCTTGTCTCCCTCTTGAACTCACCTACCCTCTTCTTATATCCAGGATGCCTAACCATATCCTCACTTTTCTCACCATCCTCATTCCTTTCTCTTGCTCGTGTACCGTCTGATCACACTCCTATCTAACACTTCCACCTCTGTCCATCTTCTGACACCCTACTCTCTGCTTTTCCCTCACATTTTTCTCTAGTTCACTACACTCACACCTCCCACTTGGTCATCCTCATCAACATCCTGAAACCTGGTTGGACACATCTCATATTGTTTTCCTCTCACACCTTTCTCAAAGATTTGCCTGCCTCCTACAATCTACTCCTACCAAGCATGTGTCGCTCTCTCTCTCTCTCTCTCTCTCTCTCTCTCTCTCTCTCTCTCTCTCTCTCTCTCGCTCTCTCTCTCTCTCTTACCTAGATCAACCTGGCTGTTTAGTTTTAATTAAAAAGAAGCACAATAAAGGGCTGGGCATTTAAAATGTGTTGGGACTTTGAGTGGATTCTTTCACTTTTTGCATATTGAAGAATTTATTTACACAGCTCTGACCTGTTGGCAATATTATATGCAACAGCCCTGCCACCTCCTGAGTGCCAGCCTCTTTGATAATGTTCAGAATACACATACACCACACAATCCTAGCTTTGGTGCTCAAATTGTTCAATTTGTTGACAGTCACCATTGATGTTGCAGGGTTTGCTTGACTTCAAGCTGTCACAGGAGGGGCTGTGGAAAGCAAGGAATGAAAAAAGAGCCCTTACCTTTTAAGGGAAGGATTTGATCGGACTGAGACTACCTGTGACATCACTACATGTGATGGATGTGATGGATGGCAATGCACCTTTTTATGCAAATTAGTTGTCACACTATTTTTTACGACTGGTGCCCTAATTTCACTTGATCTCAATGCAGGACACATGTAAATCTTACCCGACTCTGTCTTCTATCGATTCTAAGTTTACACCTACTTTTACCAATAAAAACCAAATCACTCTGAAGTGAGTGCAAGGCCGCATATAATGCTCTATAGGAAACCTGTAAAATAAATACATACATGATATACCTAAGCTAGCCATATAGTAGGTGTGCCCAACGGAACACTTCAGCAGAGTCTACCTGATAAAGCCCTGAGTGCTGCTCAAGACAAAGCAAGTTAACTTATGCCGTTATTATCATAATGTAAGAAATTGGGTTACTAGTTAACCAGAATGTGAGCCCTGGTCAAGCAGCAACCACAATAGTTGTCAGTGCAAGGAACGAGAAAATCAAAAATTAACCCGTGCTCAACCCCCTGCTAGTTTGGCACAGAGCAATCAGGCTTAATTTGGAGGCAATGTGCAAAGTATTTTATATTTGTGCAACACTTCCAACAGTAACACTGTGAAAACACACCACAAAAGAAGCCCACAACAGAGTTGTTTTTAATAAAACATGACCAAAACGACAAAAGTCTAACTAGTAAAACCAGAGATATTGAATTTTAAAGTTTTAGAGAAAATAGCGCCACAAGGTGTGAAGTGCAAACTGTGGATATTTAGTTGCGTCGGACCAGGACAAAGTCACAAGTTCAGGTCGACCGGGATAGAGCATAGGCCAGCTGCAGAAGCCCAGTTAGGTTCACTGAAGAGTGTACCTTAAATCCCGGTTTGCAGAGAATTGCGTGGATCCACATAGAAGATGCGTGGCACAGCTGTAGCGATGTGCCGGTTATGAGATGCGGTGAGGTTGCGGTGCGAGGTCCTGCTGCGTTGACGTCGAGGATCCCGTCGATGGAGCTTGCAATGCAAAGTCTGGCTTAGAGGATGCGGCGTGCAGTTAGGGCTATGCATCTGTTCTGAAGAGCTGCGAGGCTGCGATGCATAGTCTAGTGTCATTGTAGAGGCTGCCATCGAGAGATGTGAGGGCCTGTGCCAAGACTGCGTCACGCAGTGGCCACTGCTTTAAATGGGCCGGTACTCACAGGCACCGAGTACTGGCACGTCTTATTTTTATCACTCTGAATACAGGCATTTCTCTACTGCTGAGGAGAGTACCAGTAGTCAGGAAAGGTGGGCTCATTGGCAGCTAGTGCTGGTGAGCAATAGGCTGTCAGAGTGGAACCTATCTCTGACAGCCAAGGAACTTCTTTAGCCTTGAGCTGAGCCACAGCTGAACAATGCAGCGTGGGCTCATTTGCATAATGTCCCGTATTCACCAGCATGCTGTTTTTGACAGAGCAGGGTCCATTCAGGCCCTGTGCTGTCAACTACATTCATGCTATTGTGTACTTTTCTGCAAACACAGGAATCAAGGCAGGTCGCTGATAGCAGCAATTAAGAAAGCCATGGGAGGTAAGGAGTTTAAAAGGGCTACAGCCCCACCTGTGTCTTTTGTGTGGGTGTCTGTTTATGTCTGTGTGTTTGCCTGCTTGTGTGTACGTGTTTTTGTGAGGGAGAAAAGCGTGAGAATCAGGACACTCTCAGGAGGTACTTTAAAAGGAAATTTGTGAAATGCTTTGTTTGCATGTCTGCTTCTTTCTGTGTGTGTGCACGTTCAAGAATATATAGCTTTGCGCCAACAACAGCAAATAACAGTATGGCACTAAGAAGCTGCACATATTACAAAACAAGGAAATGTTAGCATATCATGGTGTTTGGCTTTCATTTTGTTTAACAAGGTAACCTGCTTTGTTTATATAAACACATTTCTCATGTGTTTTGGTAGGTGCTGCAACTGGTATAGAAGCTATTAAGTATAATCATGTCTTGCCCTTAGCCCTGCCCCAAGCCCCGCCTACTCACCACACCTCTAGCTTATTTTAATGAGTGCACTTATTTTTCCCCATTTAAAGCACTGTCAGTGGCACCTCTGAAGGCGATGCAAACTGCGGCAGCAATGCAATCTTTGCGACTGGTCCAATCCACGCAACAGTGGCGATGCCTCGGTCCTGCTTGGGGTTACGCTGCGCAGCAGAGGAGATGTATAAGTTGCGCTGGATCCAACAGAGGCTGGAGAAGCACTTTAAGCCCACTTCCAAGGGTCCATGACTGGGGTTGCACCATTTTGCAGGGTAGACTAACAGATGGCAGAGTCCAGGTAGAAATGCAAGGTTGTTGAAATTCTGTTATTTCCCTGAGATTTCAGATCAGGAGGCCAGCCAATTAGCCTCTGGAGTCACTCTGGGTTCAAGAGATGCAGATCCATTCCTTCTCACCCAGGCAGAAGGGGAGCAAGTAAGCACAGTAAAGCACTAGTCCAGCTGAGTGTAGTCTAGCATAGTGGCAGTACTTCACTAGCACAGCAGTCCTTCCTTGCAGAGTATCCACAGGTCCGGAAGTGTACTGAAGTGGTGGTGTTTCAGGTCCAGTATTTATAACCAGTTGTGCCTTTGATTTGGGGCAGAAGCTTCTAGAGGTTTCCGTTTAGCCTCCAGGCATCAGGCCTTCCCTGCCCTGGTTCCAGACTAACTAAAGGGGGAATGCAGACCTTTGTGTGGAGGCAAGACACAGCCTATTCAGGTGTAAGTGGGGCTGAGCCCAGCGGCCACCCTCCCATTCAGGCACACCTAAGCTTCCTATTGTGAGTGACTGTCAAGGAGGAATAAACAAAGCCCAATTGTCAGCTACACCTAGTCATATGACCAGAGACAGGCTACAGGCTACAGGAAGTAAATGGCAATAAAATGCCAATATCCTACGTTAGGATTTTAAATGTTGGTGCAGGTTAGTGCTGGGAGGTGAAGCAGTGTGCTACCACCTCTTCCTGGTTGAAAAGGCTCCCTTGAGCCAATGAGCTATCGAGCTTGTGGAGATGCACCTGTGCGCCTGTGAGAGGTACTGAGACCTGAAAAGATTGCGGCAGCCTGCTCAGCAACCCAAAATAAAATTCATTTTAATCTGTACTGATGATATCTAGAAACACGTGTCTACAGATTTACAGCACTAACCTGCACCAACTTTGGTGGAATACTCCGGTGAAATTTGAAATAAGCATGTACCATGAACTGCATTGACCAGAATGCTAAGGGGCGAACTGTGCTGGGAGGTGAAGCAGTGTGCAACCACCCCTTCCTGTTTGAAAAAGCTCCCTTGAGCCATTGAGCTGACAAGCTTGTGGAGATGTACCTGTGCGCCTGTGAGAGGTATTGAGACCTGAAAAGATTGTGGCAGCCTGCTCAGCAACCCCTAATAAAATTTGTTTTTATCTGTACTGATGACGGATGATATCCAGAAACACGTGTCTACAGATTTACAGAACTAACCAGCACCAACTTTGGTGGAATACTCCAGTAAAATTTGAAGTAAGCATGTACCATGAACTGCATTGACCAGAATGCTAAGGGGCAAACTGTGCTGGGAGGTGAAGCAGTGTGCTCCCACCCCTTCTTGTTTGAAAAGGCTCCCTTGAGCCATTGAGCTGTCGAGCTTGTGGAGATGCACCTGTGTGCCTGTGAGAGGTACTGAGACCTGAAAAGATTGTGGCAGCCTGCTCAGCAACCCCAATTAAAATTAGTTTTTATCTGTACTGATGGCGGATGATATCCAAAAACACGTGTTTACAGAGTTAGAGCACTAACCTGCACCAACTTTGGTGGAATACGCCAGTGAAATTTGAAGTAAGCATGTACCATGAACTGCATTGACCAGAATGCCAAGGGGCGAATTGTGCTGGGAGGTGTAGCAGTGTGCTCCCACCCCTTCCTGTTTGAAATGGCTCCCTTGAGCCATTGAGCTGACGAGCTAGTGGAGATGCACCTGTGCGCCTGGGAGAGGTACTGAGACCTGAAAAGATTGTGACAGCCTGCTCAGCAACCCCAAATAAAATTCATTTTTATCTGTACTGATGACGGATGATATCCAGAAACACGTGTCTACAGATTTACAGCACTAACCTGCACCAACTTTAGTGGAATACTCCAGTGAAATTTGAAGTAAGCATGTACCATTAACTACATTGACCAGAATGCTAAGGGGCGAACTGTGCTGGGAGGTGAAGCAGTGTGCTCCCACCCCTCCCTGTTTGAAAAGGCTCCACTGAGCTGACGAGCTTGTGGAGATGCACCTGTGCGCCTGGGAGAGGTACTCAGACCTGAAAAGATTGTGACAGCCTGCTCAGCAACCCCAAATAAAAATCGCTTTTATCTGTACTGATGATGGATGATATCCAGAAACACATGTCTACAGATTTACAGCACTAACCTGCACCAACTTTGGTGGAATACTCCAGTGAAATTTGAAATAAGCATGTACCATGAACTGCATTGACCAGAATGCTAAGGGGTGAACTGTGCTGGGAGGTGAAGCAGTGTGCTCCCACCCCTTCCTGTTTGAAAAGGCTCCCTTGAGCCATTGAGCTGACGAGCTTGTGGAGATGCGCCTGTGAGAGGTACTGAGACCTGAAAATATTGTGGCAGTCTGCTCAGCAACCCCAAATAAAATTTGGTTTTATCTGTAATGATGACGGATGATATCCATAAACACGTGTCTACAGATTTACAGCACTAACCTGCACCAACTTTGGTGGAATACTCCAGTGAAATTTGAAGTAAGCATGTAGCATGAACTGCATTGACCAGAATGCTAAGGGGCGAACTGTGCTGAGAGATGAAGCAGTGTGCTCCCACCCCTTCCTGTTTGAAAAGGCTCCCTTGAGCCATTGAGCTGACGAGCTTGTGGAGATGCACCTGTGTGCCTGTGAGAGGTACTGAGACCTGAAAAGATTGTGACAGCCTGCTCAGCAACCCCAAATTAAATTTGTTTTTATCTGTACTGATGACAGATGATATACAGAAACACATGTCTACAGATTTACCACACTAACCTGCACCAACTTTGGTGAAATACTCCAGTGAAATTTGAAGTAAGCATGTACCATGAACTGCATTGACCAGAATGCTAAGGGGGGAACTGTGCTGGTAGGTGAAGCAGTGTGCTCCCACCCCTTCCTCCAACGTGAAAGTACATGTTCTCCTTTTTAAAGATACATTGCACCCTGCCCTCTGTTCTGTCCTGAGCATACCATAGGGGTGACTTATATGTATTTGTGAGAAAGTCATCCTTTTTGCCCTGATCACCCCCATTTTTACTTGGTACTGGTGGTAACTTACCCTTACTGCGCCATGGGCTCCGCTTAACAGACCCAGGGCCAGTGCTCTGCTGTAAGGGTATATGGTCTAATTACAATTGACACTGACAGACCCTGAAAGTCCCTAGTAGAACACAGGGCTAGGGTGATTCAACCTACCTATAAATCCCCAGTATATAATAGGTCATGGAGATTTAGAGGCCCAGTAGATTACCTGCACTAGTATGTGCACTGATGTGTTGCATGTTGTCATTTTAAAGGAAGCCCTGCTTGCAGACTGTCTTGAAAATGAAATTATATGCAAATACGACTTTGGATTTAATGGTACTACCAAGGTCCATCTTATTTTACATAAAAGTCACCCTAAGGTCTCCCCTAGCTGCCCCATGGGTAGGATGCCTTGTAACTATAAGCAAGGACATTATTAAATAAGTTGTATAACCTCTGGTGGGGGGGTAAAATGCCAATTTCGTTTCCCCCCATTGCAGTGAATGGTTCCATAGGCTAACATTGTAATGTTTTATTTAAATATAAATATTGGTAAAACATGTATTGCAAAATATCAAATTAATAGTTGCAACAAATCCAACAACGTGTCACTGTTCAATTTGTAATAACTATTAAAGAAAATATGTTATAAAACTTTCTTTTCTGTGAGTCAAAGTCCAGATTCCATCTGCTTTCTCCTGGTTGGTGAGCCTGCTCCCAGGCTGTACCAGTGCCGTCTGATGAGGTGTGAAGTGTCCTGTCAGAGGACACAATAGGTTTCCTGTGGGCGGAGAAGTACAAGCTGCAGAGCAGATGGCTGGAAGGGGTGAGAGGTAGACAAACTAGTCTTCAAAGGGAAAATGTCACTTTAGGACAGCACGGGCTCACCACCACATCCTGCTTTTTCAGTCACACAGGAGCTTCTGTAATTAGATGAGGGAGAGGGTTTGAAAGGGAGGGTTTAGGAAAATTAGCCTCACCAGTAGGTACAGCTCCTCTGGAGAGACTTTAACCATTTTGGATTTTGAAAGAATGATAGGAATATGCCACACTTTGGAGGAAGTGGTCATACACTGCGGTGGCACCCTGCATCCCATTGGTCAGGGGTGCCCCCTTGCTGGCATCCCAGAAACCACAGGTAAATATGGGAGCACTGCATAGCTCCTCAGATCTGCTGCCAGAAGTAGCAAAAAGGATTGCCCTGCTGACTCCTTGGCCTGCACTAAGAGGATTGCACTCACCAATACTGCACCTGCTGCACACTGTGAGACTCAGTATCAGAAGGACTTTGCCTTACTCTGAAAGTTTAAGAAGTGGACTCCCTGCAAGGAACAGGTTAACCGAGCCCACCTGCATAATCTCCATCAAGAGTCCCCATCTTGGAGTGCATCCAGTGGACTTTTAAGGATTTGGTCAGGTGCATTGTGTGAATTGTAGTTCAGACAACCCAGAGACCATCTAGGAGAGTCCAGTCCTTTGGACTGGTGTTTTGTACACTTTGAACCTGAAAAAACTCTGGAGTTCTTCCCTTCGACAAGACTTCAAGGAGTTGACCGGGGCCTAGCAGAAACTCAAACCGCTGTTGTTGACTCCAAACCTGACCTGCTGGAGGGGACCACTTGACGATGAGAGAAAAGCCCCCAGAAAAGTTTCTAACTGCAAAGGCAAACTTTTACTTTGTCCAGGTAAAGTGGGACCAAAAGTGGTGTTACATACGTTTAATCACTAGACTGTGTTTTTCCCTTAAAAATTCATATCTCCAGTTCCCTACATTGGATTTTTGTCATTGTGGTGTCTATTTATTCATAAAAAATGTAACCTATTTTTATAAATTGGAGTTGGATATTTATTTTGTGTTGTGTCATACTTATTTAATGTATTGGTGTTGTAAATGCTTTGCACACCTGTCTCCTAAGTTACACCTGCTTGCTCGTTGCCAGCTACCAAGAGTTGAGCAATGGAATCATTTATTGAGACCTTGTCTGAACCTTTTATTGTGTCTGTGGCCTTATTACTAGTGGTAAGCCACTACTGATCACTACTAATAATCCACTTTCTAACAGTTTTAACAAGCATTGCAATGCAATAGGTCTCGCATTATAAAAGTGTGAGCAGTTGGCATTGCTAATAATAATGCAACACTAGCTATTGGCATTGTAAATGATAATAGCATTTATGTATGTGTTTGTTTTATAAAATAGATACAAATGCATTGTCATGAACAATGCCAATAGCTTAAACTTTTGCAAATGCAAGACCCATTGCATTGCAAATGCTTGTTTCAGTACTGCAGGCTTTTTTAAAGTTTTAGTCACTAGTCAAAATGAAATCCATTTTATCAGCGTTGCCAGTGCTCCTTTATGTTTAATGCCATAAATGAAACAGAATGTTCTAAGCAGATTGCTAAATAGCATCTCCAGCCCGATCACAATGTCTCGCTTCATGCTGGACAGTGGACACCCTGTTTTCATGCAGCGCCAAGACGGGGTGCACAGACTGATGTCTGTCAGCCTCCGAGGCTCAAAGCATTCCTTGCAACAGTCCGCTGTGTCAAGGTATTGCCATGTGTACAGCACACACTCTGCAACAGCAAGTGGTTTCAAAGTTGGGGGTGACTTCCCAAACTTTCCCGAGGTGTTCATAGTGTTTGGTGACAGCGTATTTATGCTGTCAGCCCAAAAAACTGTTTGTGGTTGTGTGTGTGTGTGTGTGTGGTTGTGTGTGTGTGTGGTTGTGTGTGTGTGGTTGTGGGCATGTGTGGTTGTGTGTGTGTGGTTGTGTGTGTGTGTGTGGTTATGTGTGTGTGGTTGTGGTTGTTTGTGTGGTTGTGTGTGTGGCTGTGTGTGTGTGGTTGTTTGTGTGTGGTTGTGTGTGTGTGTGTGTGGTTGTGTGTGTGTGGCTGTGTGTGATTGTGTGTGTGTGGTTGTGGTTGGTTATGTGTGTGGTTGTTGTGTGTGTGTGGTTGTGTGTGTGGTTGTGTGTGTGTGGTTGTGTGTGTGTGGTTGTGTGCGTGTGTTGTTGTGTGTGTGTGGTTGTTTGTGTGTGGTTGTGTGTGTGTGGTTGTGTGTGTGTGTGTTTGAGGTTGTGTGTGTGGTTGTGTGTGTGGTTGTGTGTGTGGTTGTGTGTGGTTGTGTGTGTGTGTGTGGTTGTGTGTAAGTGTGGTTGTGGTTGTGTGTGGTTGTGTGTGTGATTGGTTGTGTTTGTGTTTGTTTGTGGTTGTGTGTGTGTATGTGTTTGTGTGTGTGGTTGTGTGTGTGGTTCTGTGTGTGTGTGTGGTTGTGCTTGTGTGTAGTTGTGGTTGTGTGTGTGGTTGTGTAATTGTGCTATTGTGTGTGTGTGGTTGTGTGTTTGTGTGTGTGTGTGTGTTGTGGTTGTGTGTGTGTGGCTGTGTGTGTGGTTCTGTGTGTGTGTGTGGTTGTGGTTGTGTGTAGCTGTGGTTGTGTGTGTGGTTGTGTAATTGTGCTATTGTGTGTGTGTGGTTGTGTGTTTGTGTGTGTGTGTTGTTATGGTTGTGTGTGTTTGTGTGTTGTTGTGGTTGTGTGTGTACTTGTGGTTGTGTGTGGTTGTGTGTGGATGTACATTTGTGTTATTGTGTGTGTGGTTGTGTGTGTGAGTGTGTGGGCATGTGTGTGTGGTTGTATGTGTGGTTTTGTGTGTGTGGTTGTATGTTGTTGTGGTTGTGTGTGGTTGTGGTTGTGTGTAGTTATGGTTGTGTGTGTGGTTGTGTGTTTGTGTTATTGTGTGTGTGTGTGGTTGTGTGTGTTCGTGGTTGTGTGTGTGTATGGTTGTGTGTGTGGTTGTGTGGGTGGCTATGTGTGCTTGTGGTTGTGTGTGTGTGTGGTTGTGGGTGTGTGTGGTTGTGTGTGTGGTTGTGTGTGTGTGGTTGTGTGTGGTTGTGTGTGGTTGTGTGTGTGGCTGTGTGTGTGTGGTTGTGTGTGGGAATGTGTGTGTGGTTGTGTGTGTGTGGGAGTGTGTGTGTATGGTTGTGTATGCGTGTGGTTGTGTGGTTGTGGTTGTGTGTGATTGTGGTTCTGTGGCTGTGTGTGTGTGATTGTGTGGTTGTGTATGGTTGTGTGTGCTTGTGGTTGTGGTTGTGGGTGTGGTTGTGTGTTGTGGTTGTGTGATGTTGTGGTTGTGTGTGTAGTTGTGGTTGTGTGTGTGGTTGTGTGTTTGTGTTATTGTGTGTGGTTGTGTGTGTGTGGTAGTGTGTGTGTGTGGTTGTGTGTGTGTGGTTGTGTGTGTATGGTTGTGTGTGTCTGTGGCTGTGTGTGTGGCTGTGTGTGCTTGTGGGTGTGTGTGTGTGTGTGTGTGTGTGTGGTTGTGGGTGTGTGTGGTTGTGGGTGTATGTGGTTGTGTGTGTGTGTGTGGATGTGTGTGTGTGGGAGTGTGTGTGTGTGGGGGGTGTGGTTGTGTATGTGTGTGTGAATATGTGTGTGGTTGTGCATGTGGTTGTGCGTGCTTGTGTGTGTGGCTGTGTGTGTGGTTGTGTGTTGTGGTTGTGTGTGTAGGTGTGTGTGTGTGTTTGTGTGTGTGTGGGTGTGTGTGTGTGTGTGTGTGTGTGTGGTTGTGTGTGCTTGTGGTTGTGGGTGTGTGGTTGTGTGTGTTGTGTGTGTGGTTGTGGTTGTGTGTGTGTGGGAGTGTGTATGTGTATGGTTGTGTGTGTGTGTGTGTGATTGTGTGTGTGGTTGTGTGTGTGGTTGTGCATGCTTGTGGTTGTGTGTGTGATTGTGGGTGTGGTTGTGTGTTGTTGTGGTTGTGTGTGTTGTTGTGGTTTCGTGTAGTTGTGTGTGTGGTTGTGTGTTTGTGTGTGTGGTTGTATGTGTGTGGATGGGTGTGGGTGTGTGTGTGGTTGTGTGTGGGGTTGTGTGTGCTTGCGGTTGTGGGTGTGTGGTTGTGTGTGTGGTTGTGTGTGTGATTGTGTGTGTGGTTGTGGTTGTGTGTGTGTGGGAGTGTGTGTGTGGTTGTGTGTTGTGGCTGTGTGTGTGGTTGTGTGATGTGGTTGTGTGTGTAGTTGTGGTTGTGTGTGGTTGTGTGTTTGTGTGTGTGTGTGGTTGTATGTGTGGTTGTGTGTGTGGCTGGGTGTACTTGTGGTTGTGTGTTTGTGTGGTTGTGGGTGTGTGTGTGGTTGTGTGTGTGTGGTTGTGTGTGTGGTTGTGTGTGTGATTGTGTGTGTGTGGGAGTGTGTGTGGGAGTGTGTGTGGGGGGTGTGTAGGGATGGTTGTGTGTGTGTGATTGTGTGTGGTTGTGTGTGCTTGTGGTTGTGTGTGGTTGTGTGTTGTTGTGGTTGTGTGTGTAGTTGTGGTTGTGTGTGGTTGTGTGTGTGGTTGTGTGTTTGTGTTATTGTGTGGGTGGTTGTGTGTGTGTGTGTGTGGTTGTGTGTGTGTGTGTGTGTGTGTGAGTGTGGTTGTGTGTGTGGTTGTGTGTGGTTGTGGGTGTGGTTGTGTGTTGTGGTTGTGTGTGTAGTTGTGTGTTTGTGTTATTGTGTGTGTGGTTGTGTGTGTGTGGTTGTGTGTTCGTGTGTGTGTGGTTGTGTGTGTGGGGAGGTGTGGGGGTGTGGTTGTGTGGTTGTGTGTGTGTGTGGTTGTGGTTGTGTGTGGTTGTGTGTGATTGTGGTTATATTTGATTTAATGAGAGTTAAGCAGAGATGTCTGCATTCAAACCACTAGCGAGTAATTGTAACTCTGCAGCTATACATATCCCTTGTAATAAATACAAGAGGAACCAGGCTGGTAAATAAAATATACTTCCGACAGTAAGGTACTGTCATTTCTTTCCCAGCTAAATAAAAGGTGAGTACAAATATGTGCATGTTATAGGGCAAAAGTTAAAGGCCAGAGACAATTGGGAAGCAATCTTGTATATTTTGGGAACCAATGGAATTGTCAGAGTATTCCCCGTTTCCTTGAATGGACAAAATAGATGCACCATTTTTCTCACGATTGGATTTAAAAACCATTATGCTTGCGACTTTGAATCTAGATGACCGTTGTTTTTTTTTCTTAATTGCAAAAAATTGTAAGATATCATTAAGGAAGCTTTTACAGAGAGGTCAGGGGTTCGAGAGTAAATCCACATGCAAACAAGCATTGGCTGCGCGGCTCACTGAGAACATCAAAGTGGCCGAAAGGGGAGAAAGGAGGGGTGAGTGCAAGCCGAGGTGACAAGAAGGGCTGGGCGAGAAGGGAGGGAGAATGCCAGCAGTAGAGGAGCCTGATTAAATCTGAGGAAAAGGGAGGGGGAGAAGGGAGGAGGGAGTGCGAGCAGCAGCTGTGCACGTGCACACCATCGTGCACTCAAGCTTTAGGCTTGGGTAGCACTTTGAAAACCTGTATACTAAATGCTCTCCGAGCAGCGCATGCACGTTGGCTCAGCGAGACCTAAAAAGGAAGGTGTGAGCCTGATAAAAAGCATATTTTGCCAGGTCAAAATGGCAGTTTAAAACTTCACACACAGGCTCTGTAGTGGCAGGCCTGAGACATGTTTAAAGGGCTACATAAGTGGGTGGCACAATAAATGCTGCAGACCCACTAGTAGCATTTAATTTACATGCAATGGGCACAGTTTGTGCCACTTTAGTAGGGACTTTTAGTAAATTAAATATTCCAATTGGGTATAAGCCAATATTACTGCTGTAAATGGCCTTTTTTGCAGGGTTACCCCAAACTTTTTATCTTCCTCTTACTCTTTTTTGCGGAATTCTTTTTGTTGGCTTTAGTACTCTGAACACTTTACCACTGCTGGCCAGTGCTAAAGTGTACCAGCCCGCGGCTGTCCTCCTTTAGAGAAGTCTCCCTCGATGAGGTCACTACCACGCTGGCTAAAATGAGAAGTGGATCCCCCCTGGACCCAGCACCCGTCAGATTCTTAAAAACTGTTTCTCCCAGCACCTCACCTACCATTAGGGATCTGATAAACACATCTCTGGCCCAAGGCATAGTGCCCTCCTCCTGGAAGGGCGCAGTCGTCAAGGCCCTGCTGAAAAAGTCCAACCTAAACCCGGACGATTTGGCCAACTATAGACCCATTTCGCTCCTTCCCTGTTTCAGCAGGGTGGCGGAGAAATTGGTCAATGTGCAACTCTCCCAATTCCTCGAGACGAATAAAATACTACGTCAGTCACAAACCGGATTCCGGCCAGGCCACGGCACAGACACCGCACTCCTCTCCGTCATCGAGGAGACTAGGTGCATCCTGGATTCAGGAGGATCAGTGGCAGTGATCCTCCTGGACCTCAGTGCCGCATTCGACACGGTGGACCACCGTGTCCTCCTCCACCGCCTGGCCAAGGCAGGAATTGTGGGAGCCGCACATGCCTGGATCAAATCCTTCCTCACGGGACGTTCATTTCAGGTGTGGGACGGTAACTCCCGATCAGACCCCCTCCCGCTCACGCGTGGGGTGCCCCAGGGGTCCTCGCTCAGTCCCACCCTGTTTAATGTCTATATGGCCCCGCTGGAGGATGTGGTTACCCGCTATGGGATAAAAATAGTCAATTATGCCGACGACACACAACTCGTCGTCTCCCTGTCCCAGTTGGACAAGAACCCTGAAATCTTACTCAACTGCCTGCAAGACATACATACCTGGATGTGCGAATCCTCGCTGAAGCTGAACGGGACAAAAACAGAAATCATGCTGCTGGGCAACAAATGGTCTTCTGTCCCTCCCTCAGCCTGGCCAGACTCCTTCGGTGACATCCCCACGTCCAAAACAGAAATTAAAACACTGGGCTTCTGGTTGGAGCAGGACCTTTCCTTGAAGACCCAGGCAGTCAAGACCGCGGGGACATGCTTTGGTCTTCTCCGCTCAATTCGGAAGATCCTCCCCCTCCTGCCCCCCCTGTCCAGGAAACTTCTGGTGCAAGGGCTCATATTAGCATGCCTGGACTACGGCAACGCCGCATACTTCGGGGCTCCTGAAACCACCCTGACCAAACTTCAGCGCGTACAAAATGCCGTGGCAAGACTCATTCTCAACCTTCCCCCCAGAGCCCATACCACACCGGCCCTCAAATCTCTGCACTGGCTTCCGGTCCGCCAGCGAGTGGAGTTTAAGGCCATGTGCATCACGCACAAACTCATCAATGGGGTTGGACCTGCCACCCTCAAAGATATGATTACACCTTATAAAGCCCACAGAAACCTCCGCTCGGACAACGAACATCTGGCCACAGTCCCAAGATTCAAGAAGTCGCGCACCGGTGGACGCCGCTTCTCGGTTAAGGCCTCCTCCACATGGAACGCACTTCCTCGTCTGCTGCGTCTGGAACCCAGCCACACACTTTTCCGCAAAAAACTCAAAACCCTCCTCTTCCCCAAATAGTTCCTGGTTTTCGCCCGTCCTGGATTTTACAGTATTATAGCGCGGGGATGCCTTCGGGTCACCAGGCGCTTTACAAATCTCAAAATAATAAATAATAATAATAATATGGTTCTCCCCTAAACCTGGTAACATTGGTGTACACCTGATTGGCATATTTATTTTACATGTAAGTCCCTTTGTAAAGTGGTATTCCAAATACCCACTGCCTGTAATCTAAAGGCTGAGTGTGCCACTCACAAAAGCAGCATTTAAAACCTGTCTCAGGCCTATCATTGCAAGGCCAGTGTGTGCAGTTTACTGCCACTTCGATGTGGCATTTAAAACCACTTGCCAAGCCTTAAACTATACTTCTATTGCACCTAATTCACCCCTAGGATAGGCCCTAAGTGACCCTAAGGGCAGGATGCTGTGTAACTAAAAGGGAGGACATGTGTTTTAAGTTTTACATGTTCTGGTAGTGATAAACAGCTGAATTCCATTTCCACTGCAGTGAAGCCTACTCCTCTCACAGGCTAGTATTAGGGATTCCTTAAAACACTTTAAAGCTGTAATTCCTGATTGGAGAGCAATAGCTACATCATGTTTAATATCTGTGGAATCGTGGCGATAAATACTCTTTAGTGGTAAAGTTGGATTTGACATTACAATTTTAGAAATGCCACTTTTAGAAAGTGGACATTTCTCTGCTCTTAATTTTGCTCTGTGTGTCTGCAGTCTGTCTCCCATACAAGTCTAGGCTGGGTGACAGCTACACGTTGTGCCTTCCCTCTACACAGCCACAAACAGGAAGGACTGGGTGTGACAGAGGACTCATCTGAATTCATCTGCATTCTGACAGACTTCCTGGGCAGAACGGGGGAGAGGTGGCTCACAATTACTAATGAATAGGCTGTGTCCAGTCTTCACACAAAGGGCTGAATACTCCCCACAGATAGCCTGGAAGAAAGGACTGGATTGAAAGGGATTCTTGTGCACTTAACAGAGTTTCTTTAAAATCACCCCCTACATCAAAGGCACTTTTGGGATAAGTACCCGAGCTCTGATCCTACCAAATGAGTATACTACTGCTCGATGACAACGCTCTGCACGGCTCAGCGGTGATGCATTGCATTCACTTCACTGGAGCTCGATGATGACGTGGGACCCCTGTTGCACGACTCAACGACAATGCAGTAGACTCTCGACGTTGACAAAAGCTCAATTCAAAGTATTTCTTCAGCGGGACCTGTCTGGGTTCTGTAGCCGGCCTGCCCTCCATCGCAGTCGGACTAAACTTTGAATTTGCACCAGTCCCTCGTGACCTCAAGTAACCTTTTGACCACTAATAACTTCTAAGCACTGTTTTCACATTTAATCTTTAAAAATTCTTATCTCAACTACTACTTATTGGATTTTTGTCGTTTTGATTTTGTTTTACTCAGATAAATATTCTCTATTTTTCTAAACCTGCGTGGAGTCTTTTCGTGGTATTTTCATTGAGTTTCTGTAATTTAAGTGTTGTACAAATACTTTACACATTGCCTCTTAAGTTAAGCCTGACTGCTCTGTGCCAAGCTACTAGAGGGTGAGTACAGGTTAATTTACGGTGTGTATCTGACTAGAGTGGTGGTCCTTACTTGGATATGATGCAAACCTCTGCCAACTAGAGACCCCATTTCTAACAATTACCATGTTTAGAGGCGAGAGCACAAGCACTTTCGCAATGGTTTAGTGCAGAGTCCTAAGGCCAGCAAAAATGAGGGCAGAAAAAATGGAGGAGGAAAGAAAAAAGTTGGGAGAGGGGAAACCACCCTAAGGCTGACCCATCTAACACATAACTACTATAGAAGAGTCAATACATGCCATTGCCCTTCAAACACTTAGCACTCAAGCCTCAGTTAACAGGACCCAAATATTAAAACAACAATTATTGGACGAAGAAATCATTGGAGGTATGTTCGTATACTTACACAACCTCTTTTAAGGTGTGATTGAAGGATGTGATCTCCAAAAAATTTTCAACTGCGTCATATGTAATGTCATTTCCTTCAATCCTAAATTAAAGATCCAGATATTAGAGTAGAATATGATTATTTGGGAAAATACATAGTTTTTCAACTTGAATCCCATTGCAAGTGAGAAGATGGTTAGAGCAATTTACAGCTGTGCAACTAGGGCATTGTATAATGAGCACCATTAATTTACAGCACGTACATTAAGCTCACATTAATCATACTAAAAGCATTTGATTAGATTTTTTTTCATTTCAAGTGTGTGTAGAAAGGTGCACAGGCAAGTCGCAGCTGAAACTTACATCAGGGTAAATGGGTGTGAAGAAAGGCAAAACAAGAGAGCTGCAAGAAAGTAAGAGGAGCTGGACCAAACCCTAGAGACCTAGGTCACAATGGGACCTATTCACAAAGGCATTTTGGAATATGTAAAGTACTACTGCCGTAATACTATTTTACGTACTCTTACATGCTTTTGTGGACCGGCCCCAAAACATGTAAAATGGGGAAAAATTTGATTATTCATGGAATATTCATAGCAGTTTGTGCAAATAGAAAGCACTGTGCCCTCATAACACCTTTAGAAACGTTTACGTTACTCATATATGTTTTTTGTTAATTGTTCCCATAGTCTTCTCTGTGCAGGTCAGGATGAAGCATGGGAAGTATGAAACTCCATACACAGGTGGATCAGACACTGGGCTTGCGTGGAGAGGTGTACTATGGCCAGCCGATTCTCTGCAATGGTAGAAAAGTAGTCGTGATAGTTACCAGGATACAGTTAAGGGGCTGAGGGAAGCAGTAAAATGAGTTGAAAATCAGGTAAAACCTTAGCAAGCAGTCACAACTTTGTGGGTACTCCCAAATATTTGTTATGTTTTTACAGCATTCGCCTGTGCTCCAAACGTATACCTGAATGCTCCATGTATAAGAACGTGCAAAATGTGCCCCATTTTTATAGAATAGGGTCACAAACGGAAATATTTTTCAAAGAAAAGAATTTTCCAAGAAAAGAAATGGAACATGGTGATTCTCTGCAATCAGAGGCGGCAGAAGAGATGGAGTTATTAAAAAAAAAAAAAAACTTTAATGTGTCTAAATAGCATACATTTGTGCACCTAACTTCTCAATCTTATACAAAAGTGACATGTATTACTGAAAGTTCAATGAAACTGGCAAATATTTGTAAACATCCTCATCAATAACAATGTATCTGTAAGGCAGCATTCTGAATGAAGCCCATCTTATATATAGTTACTTTTTCTGTTAATCGAATATGATGTGCTGAGAAAGTGAGCCACATGACTCAGCCCAAACCCTGACCTATTATTCCGATATGTGCTTATTTGAGTTCCCAAGTGCCAGTAACTAGGTTACAGAGTGTGGCATTGTCTGTGGAAACAAGACCATAGTTTGTGGTGGAAACCTTAAGTGGCAAGAGAGATTAGCTAATTCTAACCAAGGTACTTACAGGTCATCAGAGGAGACCTCGCACTCAGAGTCCAACTGGGATTAGCACTCAGGACTTGGTAGCAGAAAACAGCTAGGGCCACCCCAGTGACAATCGGTGACTTGCTTCTGGTAAGCTCCTTTTCTTTACCGTGCGGTCATTTGGAAATGCCCCACTTCTTGTTACACAGTGAGGGCTGTTGTGATAAAAAAAGCTTGAACGTTCAGAGTTGGTAAGAAGGCAGTAACCGTATTCTGAATATCTTGCATACGTTGGACAAGATTTGAGAATATCATCGATCCACCCTTAGACGAAACGCAATATGGTGTATGACAAAAGTGTACCAAGATTAGCTTTGGTTAATAGTGTATTTATGAAGGAAGAATCTGATATGGTGAAGGAACAGCACCACAGCCAGGAAAGCATAAAAGCAACAGTGCCCCTGTGAGGTCTGCAGCAGCTTAATCTATAGTTTCTCCTATACGTTACTAATTTGCGTTATTTTATACAGGTTACTACTTCTTTCATTTGTGTGTTCTAACTAACCCTGGGCGGACAACTACGCTATGCTCGCGTAGTTTGCGTAGTTTGTGCTACTTCGCGCTATGCGAATTGCACGTAGCACAGTGCAAAAACACGTAGCGTAGCCTAGTTGGCATTTTTTTCTCACTCGCAGTCCTCAACGTCAAGTTGGCGACCGCGAGTGTGCAAAAGGACATCCCGGCGAGACTTTCTCCTCGTTCGCGATCAGCAACATCAAGTTGCCGATCGCGCGCGTGGAAAATAAACCTCCTGGCGAGATTCTCAACGCGGGGAGGTCAGGTTTCTCATTGCGAGTAGTCGTGTATGCTCGAGACCGCTTGCGATGAGAAACTACCAGTCCGCGTTAAAAACAACTCGAGCGGCAGAAAACGACAGCTCGCACTTTGCAAGATGCCGTTTTCAATGATTGCACAGTGCGGACAAGCATCCGGCACTGTGCAATCATCACGAACAGCGCACTACGCAGTTTGCGTATTTCTACGTGTATCTCGCGTAGTGCGAAGTGCACTTTGCGTAGCTAAGCGTAACGCTACTACGCGAACTACGCCTAGGGTTAGTTCTAACCTCTTATTAAGCTAGGGGGGTTATTCCGAATGTATTACTGAAATGCTCCATTATATCTTTTAACAAAATCATTTAATAAGTACATATTAATGTTGAAGATTTTAATAGGAATGTAACTCTTACTCACGATTATTCTAATGATTTAGATCTGACACACCATTTATGCAACTATGACTTATCTCACTAAATATTTTACACATATATTAATTTAAAAGTACGTGCACATATATTCAAATGTCCGAGTGCAGTCTAACTGCTGTGTTAAATTAGCGCAACCAAATGGCCCTAAGCTTCAGAATTTCAATGTTTAACTTTCATGTGAGAGTTGCGTTGTTTGAATGCTCTCTCCTTTGCAGGTGCAGATACATGGCTTCATTAGTTAGAATTTGGTATTGTTTGGTTGTAGTGATATTAAGGTACAAGAAGAATTTCTTGGCAAGAAGAAGATGTGTTAACGAGGTGGGAGACAAGTTCTCATGGCAGAGAGAGATGCTCAGGGACAATTGAATGTGCCTCATCGAGAGCGTGAGAGAAGAGCTGAATGCTGCAAATTTCTACCTAAGACAATGGAAATGTACTGGAAAGTGACAACGCTGGTTATCTTGAATGCTTGTGGGTTAATAGATGTTGTATTGTTGTTAGAGCAGCAGAACCCCAAAGGATTTCACGAGGTACATACCTCTGATGGGATTCCTCTCACTGTGTAGCTTCATGCTATGCTTGTAGGTTTGGAGTACTTTTATAAAAGACTCATAAGTGGCCGGTGTCAGAGCAGGGTGGTGGGGCGGGAGTGGTTGAGGTGACGACAATGAAAAAAAGGGGGAAAAACCATACCTGCAGCCCGTTGCATCGCTGGTCCTCTGCCTCTCTCGTGGCTCCACTGCAGGTACAGGCTCCCAGACTCCCCTGCAGCCAATCCTGACGCTGCTCTCATGCATGAGAGCAGTTTCAGGATTGGCCTGAGCGCCCATGATTTGCGCTCCAATGGAGACTGGGAGCCTGTGCTTGCTGCCTCCAACCCAGCAATGAAGCTGGGTTGGAGACAGCTTCAGTGTGCCTGTAAGTTTGGCCGGTCGAACCGACATGCACACTGATAGCAGTGCCCACCACTCCCCATCGATGCCTGTCATCCCCCTAACCTCACCTCCAAGACTCAGCCGTGAAACAAAATAAAACGATAATAAACCCAGGATTATTATCTCTTTCTTTGAATTTTTTGTTACCCTGCTTGCGGAAGGGGGGTTGAGTCATCCGCCTTATCGGAGGAGCCGCTACTGGAAAGACTCCCTGATACTGACACCTATTCCTTACTTCCCATGGCTTATTAGAGTTTGCCCTGAAGTTAGTACAGAGTAAGATAAAGTAGATTTATCAAAAATAATAATGACTAGGCAAGGAGGATCAAATTCTGCAAATAAACTATCAGATTCTTTTCCTCATCTTTTGCATTGATGCCACCAAGTTTTTTGTGTATTTATTAATGTTGAGAAGTTTCGGATTCATTCTTGGGATTCTATATTTCTATAATATACTTCTGAGGCTCATTTATATTAGTTTGTTTTTGAGTTTGTAATAAAACCATTTACTTTCTTCAGTAGTCTTAGTCTTATTGAGTGAAGAAATTTGTTACGCTAATTTTGAAATTTTTAACTTGTGTTCACTCTCTCTTACCTCTCATACAACAAATAAAGATTCACTGACCAAAGAGAGGAAAGTAATTGCAGAAATAGAACATTCTCAGATGGTAGCATAGCAAGGATGGTTTGTTCATGAAATAGAGAGATGTAGAGAAGTTACTTTAAACAAGTTTAAACTACTTTAAACTAGCCCCCACAGTTTATGTTTCAGACTGGAGGATCTGCAAAGTTACAGCAATTCTGAAGAGAGTGGTGGTAGCAGCGAAGGACTGAATATTAATAGGGTTGTGTGCTACAGCGGTTCATATGCAGTTTGTGGGTTGTATGGCAATGGTCTGATGTTTAGCAGTGTTGTGCGAGTCTGGCGTCAAGTTGAAAGTGTTATCAGGTCCGACGTGACCGAAGATCCCGGGATGATATTGGACGTGTAGAAAACATTGTATTATAATTTGTTTGCTAGGGTTTGTGGGGCTTGTTCTGAGATGTCGTTGACGGCCCAATTGAGATAGAGACTTTGGGGCCGATTACGATGGCGGAAGGCCCGCCACCGCCAGCCATGAGGTGGCGGGCCCTCCGCCATCGGATGACGATTCTCCACCTGCCAAATTAAGATGGCTGGTGGAATCGCACTGCGACCGTGGCGGCCGCAAATACCGCCCACCACGAATCCGCCACAGGCAATTGTTCTGATTGCCTAGCGGACAGGCCAGATAGCGTAAAATGGTGGCGGTGCCTAGCAGGCAACAACCGCCAGATTACGATGCTGGATTCAGCCAGCCGTTCCATGGTGGTGGAACCGCCATGGAAAAGCTGGCAGGGATTGGTTTTGGGAGACCGTTGCGGGCCCCCCTTGTGTTGGGGGGAGGTGGTGTGCACTATGGGGGTACCCATATTACCCCCTACATTTCACTGCTCTACGTGCCAGGCACCGCATGGTGCCTGCCACGTAATGCAGTGAAAAGCAGAACATGCATGTTTAGCATTGCGGCAGATGCTGCAGCCAGCAGCACCCGCCGCAATGTTAACCATGCACAATGCGACCGCCGCGGTGGCGTCGCATCGTAATCTGACGTGCGGGACCGCCGCGTTGCAGGCAGGCAGTCCCAGGCAACGCTAGAGTGGCAGGCAGACTTGAGTCCGCCCTCCATCGTAATCGGCCCCTTTATTTCTATGTATGACAGTGAAAGATCATCAGTGCTGTTAACCTTTTGCGCAGAGGGAAATTGTGCCGATCAGGGTGATTTCCCACAGTACAAGGTCTCATTTTTGATCATGTGCTAGAACGGAAATATTCCTTGGGGGTTGCATTCTGTTGATTTATTTAGTAAAGCAGACAATTGTTGTTGATCATTATATCTGTTATAGGTGTTTTGTGTGTGTGTGTCTGTTGGGAAAGAGAGAGTGTTCGTGGAAATTGTAAAGGAGGGCGAGCCAGTGCGAGGAGTAAGAATGGCATCATAGAGTACCGTGCTGAGATTGGTGGGTTGGTGTAAAGCTGTGCTGTTATTGTTTGTTCATGTCATCGCGTGTCGTGCTGTTGTTGGCCAGTGGTGTGGTACGAGAGTTTTGGAGGAAGAATATTGTTTTAGATTGAAAATATTATGATCTTCATTGTTGATAATTTTGAGGGGAAAATGAAATATTTTAGAATATTACAGGATTTGGTGGAGAAGGAGAAGGTGGCTCAAAGGGGTAATCAGAACCAGCCTTTTACAGGAAATGTGGCTCTATTCAGTGTGCTATTCAGCAAGTTGCCCCTGTGAAGCAAGGTGGAGGAGATTTCCAGTCGCAAGGTAGAGGTCGAGCGGTTCCTATTGATCCGAGTACTGGGATTGATGTGGCCACTTTGAAAAAGTTGAATCTATGTAATTACGGTAATAGATTGGAACACTGGAAAGAGAATGCCATCTTAATCCAGCTAATCAAAGACAAAATTTAGGGTCACCTCAACCTCAAAATAGTGACCAGATACAGATACCAAATTGTTCGAGGTAGACTTTCAAATTTTAAATCGCCTCCAGGTCTGATGATGCAAGTCCCACAACCCCCAATGTCACAGCAGCACTCCAGTAATCCTAGGTTCAATACAAATCCTATCCTATTGTAAGTTTATCACAGTACTTATACTCCTGCTTCCAATGCAACACATGACATGAAACTCGGTTTGAAATGATTAGGAAAAACATGCAGGTCATTTTTGATAACATACCATAATCCATTCAAAGTGCGGTTGCTTTTCAGAGAGGCACACAGTTCCAGGAACTCTTCATTCTGAATATTTGCCCATCCCAGTCTATAGTAGAAACAAAAAAGAAATACAGTTAAAATGCTTAGGTTTTAAACTGCAGCCATTATTTTGTATTTATGTCTGCTAGCTGGTGCCTCAATTTGACACTGGAGCGGAGCAGCTGGTTAGAGTTCTGTGTCATGCATCCAGGGCTTGCTGGGCACTTCTACAGACCATGCCCACGGTTACGGTTGTGGAGAAGTGTGGCTCAATGGTTAGCGCGGCAGACCCTGATGCAGAGGTCTGGCCCGGGACCAGGGTTCAATTCCCGTGCCTATTCTAATCATGGGTCCCACGCTGCAACTCTGGGCAATAGCTTGCTTAATCTCCACAACGGCCCCAACAGTGCTGGGATGCCTGGCTTCACCCTGGGGATGCCCAGGAGTGGACATTTCACAGGGAGAAGCCAGGAAGGGTTCCCTAGTGGTATGAGTACAGCGCCGGGAAACCCCGGAATGGGGTAGCTGTGCGCTATATAAGTACAAACACATTTACATTTACTGCAAACATAAGTACTGGGCATAAGCCTTGGAAGGAGGACATGCCCTGTTCTTTGTGACTTCCGGGGATGGATAAAGGATCAGCTGAATACAGTCTGCAGTCATACACAGAATCCATGCTTATATGGCAGTCTCTAGCAAACAATGTACACAGAACATGGCCTTAGGTTCCACCCTGTGTCCATGCTTGCCCAACCCTCTAGTTACAACCTGTGGTTGTTACCACTAAGCACTGGGCATTCTCTTCAGCCATGTTTCGAGCTCATTACCAATGTCTGCAGTGCATGCTTGCTCCTGTGTACAGCCTTTGGCCATGCCAGATGCTCATGCCTTCAGTAGGTCCCGGACACAACAGCAAGACATGACTGTCCGGCACATGCAACATGCGTCACCCTCGGCTATGTGTAGTCTCTAGTTCTCCTGCAAACGTTACCCAGGACCCCATCAGGCTCAGTGACGCCTATGGCTATACCCACTAGCAACTAAGAATGTGGCTTCCGGGTACGCCCTTTGTTCTGCATCCATTTGGGCCTTTTCATGAAGATTCTGCAGATAAGGACGAAGTTTTAAGCAATCCAAAATGTGATTTCCTGCGGTTGGTGCACAATACAGCATATTCTCGTAGCAGTTCATACTGGTATTAGGGAGAGCATGGAACGTCCCTGTGGTACTCCATGCAAGCTTAATTTAAGGGTACAGATTAAACTAATAACGTCACCTAAAGTGTGGGGGTCACTAATTAAATTTCCATATTGATTCACAGACTTAACGCTCAGTTAGCGGAATGCATAAACAAATTATCTTTTTTCAAGGGACGAAAGAAATCGTCCACCCCAATGACTATCGCTCCATTAGTTGGTTGTTGTATTTACATCCTTCCACTGCACAACCACAACATGTGTTTTCGAACGAGGTTTGTGACCCGGCTCATGTAGACAAATAGATGTTGAGCTCAGATTCCAGTTTTCATTTTGCGTAAACCACTTCAACAACATACTGTTATATGTTTACCTTTTGTTTGTAAGGGATTTTTAAAAAAAACGCTGAAAGGATTAACTATATTCTAAACCAGCTTTGGCAAAGCCAATAGATCTGCCTTTTTCTTAAATGAACTGTTCGGTGAAAGTTGAGTGATATTGTGTGTGCTGCTCTCAGCTTTTCTAGAAATAAAATCCCATAATGAGACAAAATTTGGGGCTACACCGATATGGAAGCAGGGAGGAGGGCCCTGAAAGAAAGCAAACCGGGAAATAGGCCATCTCCATTTATATGTCCAAGCTCTCGAATGACATCCCTGGATCCATCGGGTCTCTCCTAACACTGCCCCAGTTTCAGAATCGAGTTAAAGACACACCTCTTCAAAGAACACATAGCACCTCGAAATAACAGTCCCCATCCACCCTCAGAACCCAGCTTCCTCTTTAATAACTCACTGACTCAATCTTTGCCTTCGCTCTGTATAATGCTCAGCTGGCTTTGGGCAAGGTTTGCATTATCCAAAACCACACCCAAACACCAAAAACAAGCTGCATTAGGAGAGTTAAGATGGAAAAAAGGGTTTTACGAAAAGGAGTCATGAAGATTAACTTTGATTTGTGAATAATGAATGAACTTAATAGTCATACTAGGCAAAATAATGAAATATTTTTTTTAATGGGCCAGTATTTTCATTGCATCTGTAAGAAACCCAATGTACGCACACATTACGTTAGCCAAAAAAGCAGTCAATCCAACATCACATTATCATGACAGCAAAATAAAAGAAATAAAGCAGCAGGGGCAATCCGTGATTAAAATTGTGTATGACACAACCTGACAAAAATCACATACTCCCTAAACAAAAAGTTAATAAATTAATAATTAAAATCTAATTGTCGGTGAATACTTCAAAAAAAAAACACACTCACTACAATTCATTTCAAATCTGCAGTCTAATAAAAGGACCGTGATCAAAACCTAATGCAAACACAAATGGGACAAACTAACCATCCCTGAGATTCCATGGCCTGCCGATGCAAGTAATCGAAAACCATGGAAACACTTGAAAGTTTGTGTCTGAGGGGGGCTAACCTGAAGATCGCCCTATCTCTCTTTCTCCCTCTTTGTCCCCCTCTCTCTCATTGTACTTTGTATTGTACTTTTTCGAAGCACTGATAAAAGTCTTCCAGTTAGATTAATTAGAGATAAAACTGTCCATAGGGAAATTGGAATAGAATAATTTAAATACAGGAAATTCATACTTTGATAAATGTTGGGTCTAAGGGGTAGACTAAAATTCACCTGAAAAATTAGATTTCTAAAATTAGTCTCAAATTGTTTAAAGCAATTGCAAATTATCCGAGCTAAAAATCTACACAGCTGCTATATTGATGGTACAATCAATGTTGGTCAGGAACTGTACTTCACAGTGCCGCGACTTAGCGCCAAGTCGTCAAACGACTGGCTAACAGCCATTACCACGCAGGTATTGCACTTCGCACAGGTTGAGCTGAGGCCCAACTGGCACGTATCACAAAGAAAAATGATCGATGCACGAGCACGTGTGCATCATTGTAAGGTGATTGAGGCTTGAACTTAATCCATGCCAGGAAGACCAAAGGTCCTGCAGCACGTGAGGGGCTCAAACTCCACCCGGCAGGTAAGTTCCTTGAGCCCCAGGGTTCCAATTACGAAAGAACTTATGAAAACTGATGAATATATTTGAATTAACTCTATGGGTCCAAGCACTGACTTTTGATATAATATGTCATGGTAAACCAAAACTGAGATTTCCGATTAAAGTACTGGTGATTATGAAAAAGTTAGAATGAGGTATTTTTGATAGTTTATTGTGATTTTTGAGGGAGGTATTATTGTGGATCTTTAAAACAAAAGTAATTTATTTCCATAGTAGAGTGTGGGTAAATTTATCTGTGTATGTCTATATGTATGTATGTGATACTGTACAATGACAAGTCAGACAAATGAAAGAACGAAGAGATTCCTGAAGGTTACATTTGATTTAATTTTTCTTTAATTTGAAGAAATGTGCTGGTACTGTAAAAAAATATACAGAGGTTCCTTAACACGGGGTTTATGTTTTCATATAAGCCTAAAGAACAAGTTACACTCTGTAGCACCCTTTCTGGTAGATACTCTATCTAGCTGCAGATTCCTCACCTTTTGAACATTCCCTAGGCGTCAGACTAGATCCAGAAACTTTTCCTTAGTACCTCTGCGCACCGTAAGTTAGCGTCTTGCGACTCACACTCATGCCGTTAGGCTTCGGAAATGATGTGCGGGGCCTATATAGGCATCAGTCCTGTCTTGTAAACCCTCATAACAATTGTTGTCCGTAAAGGGCTGAGAGAAGTCATTAGCCTGGCGGAAATCATCATCAGAATCTGTTCCAAAAAAAGAGTGAAGAGAATGTTGTCTGTCTTGAGGTAAAGAAAGCGTGAAACCTCAGTCGGATTTGGTCGCGACTTTGGTTGAAGTCGGACCGGCGTTGAGTCAGTGTCGGAAAGGACAAGGGGGTTCACCTGTTCAGGTGGTGAAGCTGGAATCGGCGTCGATATACTGAAGCCTGGAATGTTATTAGACGCCGCGGGTGGCTCTGAAGTTATCCAACTATGGCAGCAGGAATGGGAATGTTGGTGCCACCCAGATGCTTCCTCAAGTGAATGGGAATAGAGAGAAGGAGCAGAACTCTGCTACGACTTCTTAAGTTTCTTGTGCTTATCTGAGGATTTGAAATGCAATGGACAATGGCCTTAACCGAGGGGATTTGGGAATGGGAGCATGAATGGGACCAAGGTTTGGAGTGGCCCTGAAGCTGCGTCTTCTTATGCTTGCCAATGTAAAGTTCCCTGATGGTCTTTGGGTTAATTGACACACAGTCTCCTCAGGTCTTGTAGTCGTGCCTCGACCCCAGACACCACAAGCACACCTGGTGAGGACATCTGCTTGTGAAAGTCCCTACAGGTCTTAAAATCTGTCCTCTGCGAATGTGATATCGCTTGAAAACTGAGAACGTTTTTAGAAAATTTGAGGTAAAAGTGTCTCTAAGAGACGAGAGGAGGCTACGGATCAGCATCTGTAGGTGCATAAAGAAAGTAACTGATGTCAGCACAGAGAAGTGGCGCCTATATAGACCCCATACATTTCCAGAGCAGAATAGCATCAGTGCATCAGTAGTAAGGGGCCACCTTCCGGCTCTTGAAGGTAGTATGGAAAAATTTCCAGATCTAGTCTGATGCCTGGGTAATATTGAAAATGTGAAGAATCTGCAGCTAGAAGTCTCTATCAGAATATTTTAATTCAAACTGCATCCTACGGTTTTTACAGTGCAAGTATATTTATTTATGTAAGATGTGTTTTTTTAGCGTGGTTCTTACCCACAATGGGTGGCAGTGTGCTTTAAAGGTAACACAAAAAAATTGACTCTGGATGAAGCATTCCTTCTGCAGCTCAAAGTTCAAGCACTGGAAAGGTATCTTTGTTAAAAAAAGATTGCAATAGGATGAAAGTCTGTCCAATGGGAGAAATGTGCACAGCTATTAAAAGTGAAAACGCACACAATTAGCAGGGGAAACCTGAGTTATTTGCCTTCACTGGCAGTCTAATCTTATGTCAAAATACAAAATATTTTTAAGCAGCTGGAGTTTGGCGAAGTTGTGAAGTGCAGGGAAAGACAGTGTGCAGTAAATTATTGTAATTTCAGTTCACCTCGACCCACTATTTCCAATTAAAAATGCTGAAATGTGGGAGGACAGAAGCATTTCAAGCGGGTTATTGTGTTTTATAAATCTTTTCGAAAACATAATTATTCACACGCTTTTGTTGTGATTATTATTTATGGCAGGCGTTTTGTTGAAAATTAAGAACTCAATTCTAAGTAAGGATGTGTGTGTTTTTTAAGTTAAAACATGGTATTTATTTATTTCAAACCGGCAGAGAAGCCGTAAATACGTGCTGCAGTAGCCTTAAATCAAAACAGCCAAGCTCTCCTTCCACAACTAACACGAATCCCCTTAGCACTCTGGGTAAGACACAGAGCAGTAATAATCAGTTGGCCTTACAGAGGACCAAGGAGAAGGTAAAACCAATTCCTGGAGCAAATCTCATTAGATCTACAAAACAGAGTCAGCATACTTACAAAATCTTAAACTCTCAACCGTAACCGACTTACCGAATGTGCTCTCCAATAAACCCATGATTAAATATAGGAAGGGGTCCAACAGTCAAAGACATAGGTAGGGCCAGATGTATCAAAGGGTTTTGCCCATTCTGTGTCTATGGGGAATTCTGTTGATACATATGGCCCAAAATGAGTCCCAATTTCATTCCATCAGAGTCAAGTACTGATAAGACATGGATACCAGAACAACCGTCGGGATTCTTTACTTGTTCCATGTGCTGTGTATGCAAATTTAGAATTAATAAGATATTTCATTTCAAACAGAGACCCATAAAATTGGACATTTTATTAATTGCCGTACCAAAAATGTTGTCTATGTGATTGTGGATGTAACAAAATAAATGTGGCCAGCACCAGCTAGGGGCTACGATCTTGGATTATGGAACATGTGAGAGCATATTGAAATAAGGGCAAAACATACCCCTTGGCGTCTCAAAATTGTATTGCCAAAGATGGAGAGTTGTTTTGATTCTATGGAATTGATTTTATATCTAATGATGTGAGAGGTGGAGACAGGGAACAAAGCTTAAGACAATGTGAGGCCATGTGAATTTGTTGTCTGAGATCAGTGGAGTTCGGGTTAACCAAGGAAAATGAATATTATCATTTTCTGTAACTGGCAATACAGCTACGATGGTTAATGGAGGTTGAGAAAACATCCATGTGTATGTATACTTTGGAAACTCCTGTGGTATTTTTGGATCTTTATAAATTATGTAGTGTGTCATTTCCGCTAGCTTTCTTTGATGCCTTTTCCCCCAAGAATCTTCAGCCCTTTTTTGGCTATTTTGGGTAGTTCACACTTCGGCCTCCACAACATTTTTCCCACAAAAGGTAACATTACATTTACATCCTTTTCTCACAACATCCTAGAGATTCCAAAGGTACCCAGGGCTTGTGGATTCCCGTGGAGGATAGTGAGAAAGTAGCCAAAATGTACCTAAAGCTCTGGTTTGTGGGAAAAATAGGAAAAAAATGCTCAGCAAAAAAGTGTTTTTTTTCACTAAAATGTGATTAAAGAGGTTAATGCTAAAGTCACCATTTTTCTCGCTTTCCGGAACATGAGGAACTGATTTTGGGCCCTAGCTCAGCAGAAACCTAGGGAAACCTAGCAAACCTGAACATTTTTTAAAGCTAGAGACCTAAGGGAATACAGAGTGAGGTTACTTGTGTGGCTCCCACCAGGATATCCTACACAGAAGCCCTTACACACTTTAAAGTTTGACAAAAAACATACATTTCCCTCACATTTCAATGAGGAACCTTCTGGAATCTGCAGGGAACCACATAATTTCTACCACCTATCATTCCCCCAAGTATCCAGATAAAAATGGTACCTCAGTTGTGTGGGTAGAGCTAGTGCCCCCGAGAGGAAAGTCCCCAAAATGCAATATAGGCACATCACATTTTTCCACTGGAAACTGACCTTTTTTGGCAATGTAGCTAGCAGTGGATTTTGAGCCCTAGCTCAGCTGGCACCTAGGGAAACCTAGCAAACAAGCACATTTTTGGACACCTAGGGTAATCGGGTGTGGTGACTTGTGTAGCTCCCACCATGTTTTCCTGCCAGAAGCCTTTGCAAACCTCAAAGTTTGACTAAAAACACACATTTTCTTCTCTTTTATGTGAGGGAAACTTCGAAGTTTGACTAAAAACACACCTTTTCTTCACATTTCTGTGAGGGAAACTTCTGGAATCTGCTGGGAGTCACAAATGTCCTACCACCCAGCATTCCGCTAAGTCTCCCGATAAAAATGGTACCGTACTTGTGTGGGTAGGATTACAGCTAGCAACAGGAAAGGTCCCAAAATACAATGTGGAGACATCAACATTTCCTGTCACAAAATTGAACTGATATGACAATGAGAGTACCAGCGTCTTTCTGGCGGGGGATCGACTGCCAGTTAGGGAATCCTACTAAACCCAGACAGACATTTCTGGAAATGAAACTCCTATGAGAGTCAAGGGCGGTGTTCCTGGCGTGGATCCCACAAGGTTTTCTTACCCACAATGCCCTGCAAACCTCAAACTTTGCCAAAAAGTGCACATTTTCCTTGCATTTCTGTGATGTAAAGTTCTGGAATCAGCAGGAATCCACAAAATTCCTACCACACAGCTTTCCCCCACTTGCTCCAATAGCAATGCTACCCCACCTTTTTAGCTGGGCCTAGTGCCTGCAGCAGGTACACATCAAAATAAGGTCAATGGGAGTCTCAAGGAGGAACTCTCATTGACCCTGGTTTGGTTTGTGACTGTCATGGGCACTCACCCCAGCAACACAATTAGGCAGCTTTTTTATCGGGACAAGCGGAGGAACGCTGGGTTTCCCCCTGTCTCTTCAAAGTCACGTATAACAACAAAATGATAATGTATGAGGATTTTATTTATTAGTGCTTATGTCCTACCTAATTACAGTTTTTTCTTGCAGGATCATCTCCCGTCATGTGTCATATTGCCCTTCGTGTGCCTCCCTCCCCTTTGAGGTTCTGACGTTGGTCTCCTCGTGTGGTATCCCCGTCCTCGTCCTCATCAACGACATTCGTAGGTATGTTTATTTTGATTATTATCTCACTTTTTTCATATATTTTCTTACAGTTTCATTCTACTCTTTTGCTTACTTTTCTCCTCTAACTTCATCTATTTCATCCCCTTTTCTTTCCCTCAAAACACAAATTTTACAGTTAGTTTACATTGCTCTTTCATTGCTATTTGTATTATCATTTGCTAATACTTGTATGATGTTTTATATTTTCCTTAAAATTGAGTCTGATTGCATCAAATGTATTGTATATATCTTATGACTTTAACAGTGGGATTCCTTGACTTTCAGGGGATTAAACTCTCCTATCAAATGCCAAAGAGTTTTAACTCACTTGTCAAACTTGATGCACACATTGCTTGCTTACAAGAATCCCATCTAAAAGAACATGAATGTATGAAATTGCGTAACAGTTGGATTGCCAATGTCTTTTTTTCACCTGATAATGGTAAAAAGAATGGTGTTATGATTTTGTGCCATTAATCTTTAAAAGCCTGACTGATTTCACAAAAAATAGATCTAGAGGGGAGATGGCTATTTCTGAAATTATTGATCAACAGAGTTCCACTTGACATGTTTAATGCGCATGGTCCTACTGCTCCTGATTGTCATGGTTCAATATTGTTCAGAAACTCCTAACATTTTCTGATGATAATTTTATACTAGCAGGTGACTGCAACCATTTCATTGATCCCTTTCTTGACAGGCATTCACCTTTGCATTATATTCCCAAGAAATCGCAAAACGTATTTCTACATGCTATTCACCAACATCATTTGACTGACGCTTGACGATTATGTAATCCTTCCCTGAGGGAGTCCAACTATTTTTCCTCAGTACATCACACACAATCTAGGATAGATTATATTTTTATTTCACAGCACCTAACGCAGTCTCTTCATGCTGCAGACATTGGTACAATTCTCATTTCTGACCATGCCCCAGTCTCAATCCAATTTGATTTATTACCTAAACATGTTTCTCCAAAGAGACAGAGATTTAATAATTCTTTATTACTGGATACACAATTTACGTTTTCCTTTACTTCCTTTTTCCACAAATATTTTCAGTATAACCTTTCTGATAACATTCCTTTTCAGTTTATCTGGGATGCTTTTAAAGCTTTAGCTCACGGTTTCATCATTAATTTTGTTTCTAAGAAAAGAAAAAGTTATCAGGCTCAATGTACACAGTTCCTTAAAGATATCAAATGCCTTGAACATACTTACTACACCTCACGCACACAACACTCATTACAACAACTCATTAATGCTAAACTACATTTTAATAAGGTGTCTACAGATTTTGCCTCATCTTATCTTCTTAAAACTAGTGCTAAATTGTATAGCGTTCAAAACAAAACTGGTAAATTGTTGGCAAATAAACTTAAAATTTAACAAAATAAGTTATTTATTGGATCAATTATAGATGTCATGTAATGTTATGTGATAGGGATTTGTAGATCGCATGGCTACCCAAGGGCTTTCCAGCACTAGGCATGAGACATGGTGAAAGCGAGTGAAGAGGTGATTAGCCGAACTCATTGAACAGCCATGTTGACAATAACTAGACCCATTCTAGGGATTCAGACATTTTAGAACAATTTCGTAATTTTACACCAACTTATACACACCTGAGCATACTCCCTCATATCTTACAATATTTCTCCTCTATCCAAAAAACGTATCTCTTGCAAACGGATTTTGCATCTTTAGAGTAAAACATATCTTCTACAGAACTGCATTTAGCTATGCTATCCCTTAAAAAAGATAAAGTTCCAGGCCCGATAACTTCACAGCGGAATTTTATATTCACTTTTCTAAACTTCTTTTACCTAAACTAACTACTCTAATTCGCTCATTCTCAGATTCCTCTACTTCTTCTGGATCCTTTCTCGATGCACTTGTTTGTCTTATGCCAAAGGAGGGGAAAGACTTGCACTATTATGAGAATTATAGACCGATCTCTCTGGTCAACCTAGATTATAAAATCTTTGCTGAAGCTCTAGCTTCTAGACTACAATCCTTCCTTCCCAATCTATTATGCATTTGATTTTTGACAATATTTCGAAGTCTACTGATCTACCTGAACCCTTAGCAGCCATTGCTTTAGATGCCAAAAAGGCTTTTGATCGTATAAACTGGTGTTTTCTGTTTCATACCCTTCATTGGTTCGGCTTTGGTCCTACAATTATGAATCTATTATCCTTTCTATACTCATCGCCCCAAGCTGCCATTTGCACTAATGGCTTAACATGCACTTATTTTACCTTGCTTAGAGGAGTACGACAAAGCTGTCCTCTTTCTCCATTTCTCTTTAATTTACCTTTAGAACCTTTCTTATCTAAAATTAGACAAAACGCTCTTATTCACGGTTTTTCGTACAATACTCAACAAATTAAATTAGCTGCATGTGCCGATGACATTTTATTATTTATATCGAATACTCATTCCTCACTTTCAGCTTTTTTATCTGAGGTTGCATCTTATGCTTTAGTTTCTGGATATAAAGTAAATAGTGATAAATGTGAAACCTTACCCTTAAACAAATTTACTTTTAGACACAATTTTTCTTCCTCGAATCTTAAGTGGCAACCAAATCAAATAAAGTTCCTTGGTTTTCAATTTACGCAATCACTCAATTCTTCTATATCTTTTGATTTAGATACTTGCATTCATAAGATTACATCATTAACACATAGGTGGCATCCCTTATATTTATTATGGTGTGGCCGTTTAGATACTATTAGAATGGTGTTAGTTCCTGTAAGATGCCAGCTCTGTATATGATACAATCACCAGGTGATAGTATCCTGCACAAGTCCAGGGGTTCCGCAAACGTGTGCACGGCCTCAATGCAAAACCCAAAGTGCTCTATTAGTGGAAATGTGGGTGAGCAGCCTTAGGCCTAACACAGAGGAGTGTGAGACATTTATTGAACACACATCATCAATAAAAGACACACGACTCAAGTGTTCCCGCTGGTTTTCCCACCCAAAGTGGGGGTGTAAACCAGGAACTGCCATCTGCTGCTTGCAGGGGAGTCTGGGGTGTCGCATCACAAAGGCGACAGGCTTTTGTAGCTTCCCTTCTTCAAGCATTGGCCCATCCCAGGGGAGGAGGCATAACACCACTGCGCAGGATGTGCATTGTTTCTGGTCCCAGTGAGCAGGTTCTCTTTACCTAGGGGTTCAGAACATTGTCTGGTGGTGGCTGTCTGCCTACAGCTGGCCAGAGACCATACCAGGGTTAGTAGGGATTCAGGGGGCACCTCTGAGGTGCCCTCCGGGTACATGGCACAAGAAATCCCACACTGGCATCAGTGTGGGTTTATTAAAAGGAGTAGTTTGGTATCAAACACTCCAGTATTCAGTGAAGCCATCATGATGCTGTGCAACTTGAGTTGTCCAGTTCTCAGCCCATGTACTCTCTATGGCTTACCTGGAACTTAGAATATTAGAAAAGTGCACTCAATATTGCAGAGGTAAATCTGATAATGCAAATATGCCCTCACATGTAGTATAGTGCACCCTACCTTAGGGCTGTGAGGCCTGCTAGAGAGGCGACTTACCTATGCTACCAGGCAGTTTGAGCTGGAATGGCACCCAGACTGGATAAAATGTCAACTTTGTCATGTTATCCCTCACAGAGGCACGCAGGCTGCAAGGGCAGTGACCCTGTTCAGCTCTCAGGCCCTCGGTATCCAGGGCACCAGTTACTAGGGACTTACAGGGGGCACAAGTAGCAATTGGGAGTTTGTTTTAGGGAAAAAGCACTGGCACAGGGCACCTGGTTAGCAGGGACCCTGTGCACTAACTTCGAAACCTTAACATAACAAGGCATAAAGTGGGGGGGTAACCATGCAAAAGAGGCACTTTCTCACAGTTTCTATTATTTTTTCACTATATTCAACATCCAGTTAAATATTCCACTCAAACTGTGTAAGAAAACTTATTCAATTCTTTCCCACTTTCTTTGGAACAATAAAATGCCCTGCATGTCTGTACTTAAACTGAAGCACCCTAAGGCAGAAGGAGGAGTGAATTTCCCAGATTTTACTAAATATCACAACGCCTTTCTATTAAAACAATCTTTACACTGGATCACGCATTCAATCTCTTTTAACCTCCTTTGGGTCGATTTAGAACGCAAAGTCCTTTCTTGAACTTATAACTTTTAAGCGAAAACCCCTAACACTACTCACCCCAATTGTTTGACACACCTGTAAATTACTGGCTTTTTTTGCTCCGTTTTTGTCTATGGACCTGACTACCTTTCTGAACTCTACCATTTGGCATAATCATTTCATACAGGTAAAGAATAGACCCCTTTACTGGATAATTTGGAGATCTAAGGGGCTAATTTGGATCAAACAATTAAGTAATAATGGTACTTTTATATCTTTTACACAAGCTCAAATACTATTTGCTCTACCATCTACTTTTCATAAAAAAAATCATGACCCTGTAAGATATCGTCTTTCACTCATACACTCACTTCCAACCCCATTCTCTTACTAACACATCACTAATACATCACCACCTCGCAATCTTACTGACCTTTTACATACAAATCCAAAAGCTTCTTGTATTTATTCAATACTTCAATGCACCTCTACAGATCGACCTAAATCGACTGTGGAACTTGCTTGAGAAGCTTCATATCACTTTATCTATTTCAACCTGGCGGCAGATTTGGATCAAAATTAGGAAATCTTACCGAGCAGCAAATACAACACAAACACTTTCTTTCATGTACAACAGATTATTTACAATGCCTGTTCTCCTTCACAAAATTAATCCTGAAACTTCAGATATTTGTTGGACATGCTCTGCAGACCAAGCTGACCTGAAACTTTTGACATTTACCTATCCCTATGTTTCCACTTCTGGCTCCAAGTGTGGGCCCAAATCAATTTTATATTTCATTCAAACAATCCTTGTCCTATAATTAATGTTTTTTGAGGAAGCACTTCTAATGTTTGGGCTAATGTTTCATTTAATGTAAAAATAGTAGAGCTCCTATTAGCAATTGCTTTTCAGCAAATTACTAAGCATTGGAAAGACTCTAAGCAATTGTCATCTAAAGCATAGTGGTATGCAGTATGCTACAATCACAGATTAGACGGTGCATACATGCAACCTGTATCTCATGCTTTAAAAGGGCAGGAACTTTGGATACTAATTACACAATTTCTAGACCACACTGCCAAAAGATCATTTGCACCACTACCTATTGCTCAAAATGTATTTAAGCCTCCCTGAATTCTAGTTATGATTGCATTATCTTTGTTTTTTGTTATATATTGTTTCAAACTTATATCCCATTGCTTATGTATTTTTATTATCAGACTCTCATGTATTATTTATCCAATTTATGTACCCCCCTCTTTTTCCTTTCCTATTCCCATTTTTATTGTTCCCTTTCTTTTTCTCTTGATGTATTTATGAATATTTTCATGACTATACTATATTTCATATGAATAAACGTTCTCTTTAAACAAAACAAAAACGTCTTTTGCTATGTGTGGGCCACTGTTTTCTATAATGAGGTTGGTTACACCAGAGCTGTTTGTGTATCGTGACCTGTATTACTTTCTGTATTTTCCTGTTAGTAATGGGGTCTGGATCTTCAGTGAAACCTAGGGAGCCCAGGTCACCCACAGGGAGGCTGAGACTCTGCACAGCAATCTACTCGCCCCAAAACCTTGGATGGAAACAAGCAAACACAAGAAAAGAAAAACAGGAGGAAAGGGATGAGTATTTTTTTCACGTGAACACTCAATTCGCTGTGGCACTGTTGTATCAAAACTCCTTCCCAGAAGGGGCAGTCCCACTATGGCACCGCCAGGCACCACCTGGACTCACCAGTACTGTGAGCAACTCCATTGGGTATGCCTTCCAGACAGCTGTGAGTCCCTTGTCGACCATGCCCCCATTTTTAACCACTGGATCTCAATGATAATGTAGTGCACACATGTGGGCTTGCTGGCTCCCAACAGTTACTCTGATGTAACCCCCAAATCAATGTGTCTGCTGTCATGAGGGCTGCCAGCTAGGTCTCACTGGTTTAGCAGACAATATCTTCAGTGTTGCTAAACTAATGTGGGTGGTCTGCCTAACCCACAATGGGACCCCAAAGTGGTCCTCCGACTGGGGGAGGAGGGCATAATTGTCTGACAGGTTCACCTGCTGCGTCTGTATCCATGTCTACAGATCTCCGGGACTCCTATGGGTTTCCAACAAGGTCTTGAGTCTCACCCTCACCAGCGGGTTCACCCATCAACTGACTTTTGTGATTTAAGACCTGGGGGGGGGGTGGTCATCCTCCGTGTCTTGAACCTTCAAGCTTGTGGTACCCAAAGAGTAAGTAGTCGACCTCACTTGGCATGGGACATGCTAATCTTGTGCAGGCTACCCCTCGCATTTAATACTGCAGTCCTTGCCGTCTCCTGGCAATCATTCAAGGCGGCAGTCTCATATCACTTCACAAATATCCCTGCAGCACTGTACCTCAATCCCATAGCCTAGGTGCATGCTCAGGCACTGTGCCAGGATCACAGAAATTAGGGCCAATCTGTTGTTTGCAATCTTACGGGATCTAGCCACATACCTCAATTTATTTTTTCAAAGATTTTATCGAAATTCTCTCTTCACTGAGGTACTCTTGTGCCTTAGCCTTTTAAATCAGTAAAGGTAACAGTAAAGTGGAAAAATAAAGAGATGTGGAAACAGCATTACCCCATCTGGTCTTTTAAAAAACATTTTCAAGAGTTGTCGATGTTTCTCTCAAGCCAAGTATTTTGTGAAAATAGGTATAAAGTAGGAGTTAAAATAACTCCATATTTCTTGTCAATGGTGATAATCTTAAACTACAACGTTCAATATAACTTTGGGCCCAATTTAGAGTTTGGTGGTTGGACTGTCCTCAACCAGGGCAATGGACTGAATTACTCTGTCACCCTGCCAGAGGTCCCTGAAGACAAGTTTAGAAATGTCTGTGGGGCCGGCGGACATTTCCATATTCAAAGGAACTGCTGTCCAGGTGGTTCCTGTGAATCCATTGTAACTTTAACGTATGGCTTTGTTAAACATGACAGACGTATGGCAAATTTAGAAAGTTTTTTTTTATTTGCAAAAACAAAACTTCAAAGTAGTATTATGTTTTTGAAACTAAAACAAACAATGCCCCCTCACCATGGGAATAGTCTCCGCCGTTGCCAAACTATGGTCTGCCCACTTTTAAATTTGGAGGACGGGCCATAATATTGGCAGAAAGGGCACTCCATCGCTGTTGCAATGGAGTACCTTCGACCAACATTTAAATTGTGCCTTTTGTTGTTTGAAAGCCCCCAAGAAACTCATGTGGGTCAGTCAGAAAAGTAAAAGTTTTAGGAGAGTCAATTTTCCTTGTGGCATCTACTGAGTGACTTTATTTAGCTTTGTGTGTGTAAATATACATATATATATTCACTGAAAAAAAACATAGGTTTTACAGACGTTATAGTTAGTAATTAGCATTTAAAAAACCTTTGAAATTCACACAAAAAAACACAGGTTTCAGGAACGTTATAGTTAGTTGGACATTTGTCTCATATATAACCAGAGAAATTCGCCTGTTATAGTTAGTTGAGGTAACTATAACTTGCACGCCCGCAATGCACTGCTGATGATGTCACATATTACATCACTGATGACATGGTCAGTGACATCACTGATGACATCACTGATGACATCTCAAATGACATCACTGATGACATCATCCAGTGAATGTTTGTTTCTGTAAAGTTTAAATATTTTTCATATATATCTATGCCAAGGTGTATTGAAGAATGAATGCATTTACAAGTGCCTGAAGGATTATGTAGTAGGTGCGTGACTGACTGTATAAGTGAGTGATTGAACATGTCTTACTGAATGCATGGGTTAGTGACTACACTGTGTGAAAGTCTGTATTAGTCTCTCAGTTGGTGTGTAAGCAACTGCATGGGTTGCTGAATAGCTACATGAGTATCTATATGGGTTATTGATTTGTTGACTGAGTATCTGTATGCGTTCCTGAGTGTCTGTATGGGTGGGTGGGGGGTGTATGACTCTGTGCATAGATGTAGATAGAGTTGTATGGATTCAAAAGCGCATCTGGGAAGGGCTCTATGGATGAGTAACTGTGTGTATAGGTGTGTTGGTGAATGAATGAATGTCTCAGTGGTATATGTGTGACTAACTACATATGTTTTAAGGCACTATATGTGAGTGTTGGAGTATATAAATGACTATACATGAGAGTAAGTTATTTGAAGAGTTTGTGTATAAATGAGTGTCTGATTGTATCAGTAATTGTATAAGACAGTAAATATGTGTTAGTATCTCTATAAATAAGTGATATGGTGTGTCTATAAATAACGGACTTGGTGTGTATAACTGTATACATGAGTAAATGGATATGTGATTGATTCTTTGCATTACTGACTAGGTGTGTGACTAACTCTATGGATGAGCGGCGGAGTGTGACTGCATATATAGATGTGTGACATATATAAGTGACTGGATGCGTGTGTAGACCTAGGAATCAGTGAGTGGTATGTAGTGTATGGTATTGTTGTGTGTATAGTTTCAAAAATTGTAGTCTGCATTTTAGAATGGGTGTATCAAAGTTTATATTAGGGCATCAGTATGTGCATCAGATTATCACGTGGATAATGTCATCAGTGATGTCATCAGTGAAGTCATTTGAGATGTCATCAGTGATGTCATCAGTGATGTCACTGACCATGTCATGAGTGATGTAATATGTGACATCACAAACAGTGCATTGAGGGCTCGCGAGTTATAGTTAGCTCAACTAACTATAACAGGCAAATTTCTCTGGTTTTATATGAGTCAAATGTCCAACTAACTATAACGTCCCTGAAACCTGTGGTTTTTTTAGTGAATTTCAAAGGTTTTTTAAATGCTAATTCCTAACTATAACGTCTGTAAACCTATGGTTTTTTCAGTGAATTTCGAAGGTTTTTTAAATGTTAATTTCATATTTTAATGTTTATAAAACCTATATGTTTTCAATTTTTTTTTTAATATTTTGGAACTCTCTTTTACTTCTTTTTTTTAACTTTAAAAATTAAGTAATGTTTTATATCTTCCCCCAAAAATATGTATATCTTTTTCTTTTTAGAAAACTGTACTCCCATACCGGTAGTGTACCAAGCTCCATCACCACGCGAATCCTATCCGCCATATTGCTAAACTCGTAAAGGATGCGCATTTCGTATCCGATGGATTCGTGGCACCGCATCCTGCGTAACATCATATACGTGTGAGTTCGCGCCAGCTGCTACATAGCTATCCAACGGGTACGCAGTACCAAGCCACGCGTTACGTCATGTACGTATGGGGTCACGCCCGCTGCACGTTGCGTATGCAATGAGTGCGCGCTGCCAGGCCCTGTGTTACATCATAGACGTATGGTGTCGCGCCAGGTACGCCATTCCCTCGGTTTTTTTTTATGTCTGAAAACTATATCTAAATAACTTTAAACTGTATATGAGAGCAAGCGATACTCTAAAATATTTTAAATATTTATACATTTCTAACTGTAATAAACTTATATTATGATAAATATATTTTCTGAAAATCTTGTCGAATGCGGCTTCTTTGCGCCCTCAATGCGCGATTGCCGCGTGACCTTAAAAAAATGCATTTGATTAGTTCAGAACATTTCCCATTGTAACAGTTGGAGGACCCCACCCATTTTACTCATTCTCTCTACAGCGTTTGATGAGACACACCCCTTCTGCTTAGAGAGCTTTTTTGAAAAGTTTTTTTGCTGTGTACACATATCTTCTACTACACACAACATGCAACGATCATGTTGATCAATATTCATGGTCTGTACATTAGCCTTTCACGTGTGATCGCCATGCATCTCAAACGCTACATCAAAAATCAAATGTGTGTTACACAATGCCCCTGGTGTGTGTGTGTGTGTGTGTGTGCACATTATTGTGCTGCCTTTCGGCCTGGGTATTGCTGGCCCGAAGGGGTATCATCAGCCATGGGCAGAGTGCACATCCTAGATCACATGTGACAAGCAGTAAACAGTAATGTGTTCATTTGCATTGCTGTATTCTCTGTTGTCAGGCCTTACCAGTATAGTAGTGTGTCATATGTGAGACTTTCAGATTCACGTTTGGCATGCATTGCTTAACTATAATGAACGTTATCACTATTTAAGACGTAGTCTCACTGCTGATCCTCCCTCCATCCGAGCACATTCACATGTGTGCGCTTCGCGAAAGCAACACTTTCAATAATACCGCACACCATTGACATGAGTGTCTGCGCATATCCACAACCTTGACAACATGTGATGTTGGCCATTCAATGTTTTCGAACAGCATCTCATTAGCGATAGTTGCCGCCCTCCCGGTAAATGCTACATTAATGTAAATTGCACATTCTACGACGTCAAAACTGCAACAGAAACACACATGAGTACACTTCCTGGCCAGTCAGGAACTGAACAACGCCCAGGTCCCCGGAACTATTATTCACACCCCTACGCTCGCCTTGCGTACGTAAGCCCAGCCCACTTTGTGTACGTATAAATAGGATAACGACAACGCCACATGTCCCAGTTCTTCTACACTGCCTCAGGTGATATGGCCGCATCCACCTTGCATATCACAATGCGCAATAAAAAAAAGGGATGCATGAGGCGTACACCATCGTAGCAATCAACACTGCACCGGAATTGTGAACACTGCTGCCCGTCGTGTTTGGACACACAACAATGACAGCAGATGAGCAGTGTGGCCTGGGTGCACAGGGGCTGCAATTGAGCGTGATTCTGCAGGAGGGGTGGGGTGCATCAGCCTGGGTGCGCAGGTACAAACAAGCGATATTGCCCTGCTTAATAATATGTTCTCTGACCTCATTCAGTCACATGTCTGTCTCATTTTAAGGAACTCCTGGACCATACTGTAAGCCTGAGCCAGCGGGCAGCGCTGCCCTACAGACACGTGTTGAGCGCAGTGCTGCAGGAGGGGTGGGGTGCATCAGCCTGTGTGCAAAGGTGAGAACAACCGGTGTTACCCTGCGTACCGATGTGATCTCTGACCTCATTCAGTTACATCTCTGTCTCATTTTAAGGACCTGCTGGACCGTACTGTAGGCCAGAGCCAGCGGGCAGCGCTGCCCTACAGACACGTGGTGTTGGCTTTTGGGGCACTGTAGTGAGATGATTACTAAGTGTACATGCACACAGGCTTGCGCCACTGCATTACACATGCACATTATACCTCTAGCATGCACTCTGTTCCTTTGTATGTGAATGTTGGCATGACATATTATTATTTAACCTTGTATATTCTCGTGAACTCCAACTCCTCTTTGAACCACGATTACTGCTAACAGTTCAAAGATCGTACTTCAAGAAGGAAGGATGCACTCAACTGGTGTTCTCTATTAACTTTGAAAGAAACTTTAATTTACCTCAAGACGTTTCCAACATTATATTTTTTCTCCCTTTTCAGACACTGGGTTAGTGGAGCCAAAATGGGCGGAGTGGGTGCTCACCCCCATGATGATGCCCTGGGCATTCTGACGCCTTCCACTGTGGTATCAAGACACCGTCCCTGACCGGAGACCTGCTGGGCCACCCTGATGGCGGCACCCCGGAGTTGGAGCTCACACCGGCACGTCCTTGGACACACCGGTTGTGGCAGGTGAGCAGTCAAGCCTCGGCACGCAGGAGCTGAAACGGAGCACAGAGCAGAGAAAGGGGCTGGGGTACAGCAGCCTGGGTGCACAGGTGCGGCAAGCGATGTTGCCATAGATAATAATGTAATCTCTGGCCTTATTCATATCTCTGTTTCATTTTAAGGAGTTGCTGGACCGCGCTCTTTCTCGCAGACCCCAGCGTCCCAGACACAGGGGTGACGGGAGATGAACAGTGAGGGCTGGGTGCAGTAGGCCGGCGCTCTGTATCCTCCTCGCTCTGTTCTTTTCACTCTTCCTCCCTTTCTCCCTTCCACCCACTTGCGCTCTGTCCCATTCTCACTACCTTTCTTTTTCTCTTAGAAATGGCACACATACTTATGTTTCTTTTTTGTCTTGCAGGTTTTGTACGCTGGTTACGGAGGAGTCCCACCCACTTCTTTCATGTTTTACTGTTGTTCTAATAAAGTTACATTTCCATTTATTTGTGTTGTGTTAATAAAAGTTATTTTTTTTTACCAATAAATAACTGAGTGTATGGGTCTTCTTCTTCTGACAACACTTGTCTGTAGTTTATTGTGAAAATCGGCGGTTGATAGTAGGTTATAAGGGAAATTTTGTTTAATGTTCCGGTGCACCTACCAACTATAAACCAACAGACTATTACATAAATGAAGCCTGGGTAATTGTACAACGGCAAGAGTTCTATGAGTGTATCACTGTATAACACCATGAGTACTGTCCGTGTGATTTCAGAACCAATAAGGCACTGCCTAGGGCCACCGAGGCTTCAAGGACTGGCGAGGCCCACCCTGCATATTTAAAAAATGCCCCGGAGGTTGCCGATCCCCGGTCTTGAGTTGGCCTCGAAGCCCCCCCCGAACAATTCGTAAACAATACCCGGGGAGTTGTCGATCCCCTAGTCTGCAAAACGACTCTGTGCCCTCCCGTGCCTAATTTACAAGTGAGATTAAGATCCCCAGTGCTGCAGAGACCCCGCAATATAATAATAGGATTGGCCCCGGAACATTACCCACCAGTGTGCTCATTTAAATGAACGGGTGAGACCCCGCTTCATTTTTTTTTCTCCATTTTTACTATCCGGTTCCGCTTTATTGAAACGATACGAGGTTTTCCTCCTCTCGCTTCAACGAGGCAAACAAGAATTTACTATCACACGGTGCAAGCAATGCTCCTGCCCTATAATTGTATGACCTGCGCCTGGGAGGTGGCGCTCCATGGGACCATGATGCTTTGTTTAATGCATAACTACAGAATTAGTATTTAGTATAAACGCATACTAACACTACTTGCACACGTGTGGTACAGCAACCAGAGTGTAGTGAAGAGGCAGAGGAAGCCCAAAATCAAAAAATATAAATCCTACCAGAGGTAGGATCACATAGTTCGATCAGCCGACGACCCTGGGATGAGTAGAAACAGATTCACCAAGAAAACGGGTCTTCACCACACGGCCCTGGAATGAGTAGAAACAGATTCACCAAGAAAACGGGTCTTCAGCACAACGCAAGCAAGCGCAAAATCTTGGTGAGTGCTGCCTTCTTTTCACCTTCTCCCACTCGTCGCCAAATTTATGTAGTGAACAGGAAGACAGCAGTGGATCCGATAAGTAGATTTAGTGCAGGAAAAGAAGACAGCTTAAACAGCCACCAATAGGACCAGACACCAAGGCATCCGTCTTCTCCAGCACTGTGTACAAACTCCCCAAGATTCCCCTCATGACAGCCCTACATTCTAACATTACATACTTACATTATAGTATCATTACATACTAACATTGTACTATGACTTTCATTGAAATAGTACACAGAGCCCATCACTTTACAGCAATGAGTTCATGGGTTAGATTACAGTTAGGAAGGAACATCAAATCTTTCCTTCAGGTTTCAGTAACCTTTTATTTTTTTATTTTTTCAAATTTGCTGATTCTTCAACGAGTTGCTTCAATCGACAATACTAAATCGATTTGTAGATCACAGTTGCATTTTCTATAGATCAACGCGTTTCGTCCTTCCCTTAGGACTTCATCAGGGCTTGTATTTTAGAGAGAAGAATTCTCTTCTTTTTCTAAACATCGAATACTTTGTGTCATAAATTTGCGGTGCGCAACCAGATATCTTGAATTCCATCAATTCTTATTTCTCATAATTTCTTCAATACTCCTCTTTTCCCCTGTGTTCAAAAGATAATCACTTGAAAATAATCAATTATTATTTTTCTGAAATCCTTCAGTCCTCCTCCTTTCACTAAGTTCAAAATCTTTCACTCTATCAATCTTATTTCACAGCAATCCTCTCTCCTGCCGCGGGCCCGATAAATCCCAAGCGGATGAAGAATCAGAAAATTTGAAAAAAGAAAAAAAGAAAAGGTTACTGAAACCTGAAGGAAAGATTTCATGGACTCTATTTTTTGATGTTCCTTCCTAACTGTACTCTTTTATTGATTGTGGTTTTCATGACAGTGAACTACAGGAAGTTGAGCATCTAACATTTTTCAATTGGGTGGTACTGTATGTGTTAGTTGTGCACATTGTGTTCCCTTACTGTCATTGTTCTCAGAGTTCATGGTTTAATCCGTGAATCTTCAGATCAGTAGGGGTGAGTAGTTCGCTTCCCACTCCCTGTATAGTATAAACGCATACTAACACTACTTACAGTTATACTACAGCGGCCAGTATGCTACAGCGCCCACAGCCCATCACTTTGCAACAATCAGCTCGGTTTGATCCCCCGAGTCTTCACACCGGTAGGTGTAGTACTGCGCTTCCCACTTCCGGTATAGTATTAACGCACGGTAGAGCTCAGTAGTTCGCTTCCCACTCCCTGTATGGCATAAACACCTACTAACACTACTTCCACAGGTATCCTACAAACACCAGAGCACATCACTTTACAGCAATGACCTCCCGGTTTCGGCTCTAGGTTTCATACCCGACTGTAGCACCATCTCTTCTCAGCACCATGTCACTCTGAGCAACGCCGCACTTTCAGAGCGGTAGCTGTGACTACTTCGCTTCACACTCCTCCACAGAGGTTACAGTGCTCCTATCCTCCTGTTACCTACTCTTTTCGCCCTTTTTCCCCCTTACTCGCTTCAATGGAATCACAAAATGGCGGCCAACACTTCCTAGTTGCAACCGCTCGCAGCGCTCACAACCAATAAGCAGCAAGCTCATGCTCGTAACGCCTACGCCAATCAGATGGCAGAATTCCCAAATATCGATATCTGTAGATTTGTATACTTCTCCGAAACTACTGAACGGATTCACACCAAATAAACAAAACCATGCTTTCTAGACTAAGACAATTCTCCCTGCCAAATTTGGGGTAATTCCGTTCACCCGTTCGCCCAATAGCCTTGTCTAAAGTTTCTTATGGAACTTAACATGGAGAAAACATGTTTTAGGACCCCCCTTTTTTCTTGGCCCCCTCTTGACAAATCACCCCCACACTTACCACATAGGAGCTGATATGAACAAAGAATTAGTTTGGAAAATTTCATGAAGATTCATCAAACGACACCAAAGTTATAAGCAAAAATGAAAATTCTCTTCCTATGGAAACTTGGTCCTAACTATAACTACCTACTGGTGACTGCCAGTAGGTTATTATATATTTATATATATATTTATATCTATATTTATATTTATATTTATATTTATATATATATATATATATATATATATATATATATATATATATATATATATATATATATATATATATATATATATATATATATATATATATTTATTTATTTTATTTATCTTTTTTACCTACTGGCAGTCGCCAGTAGGTAGTTATAGTTAGGACCTATTTTCCATAGGCAATCCGCAACATTCTATTTGGAATAACGTTGGTGCAGATTGACGAATCTTCGCGAAATTTTCCAAACTTTTGGCCAGCTTCGGTCCGCTCCTATCCTGAAAATTTCACGGTGATTCGTCAAGCAGGGGCTGAGTAAAAAGGGGGTCCCAAAACGCGGTTCCCCCATGCATTTTCCCATAGTACCTGTTGACGCAGCTACAGCCCAGCGTGAGATCTGATTGGTTGTCGGCACTTCATCCAAGAAGTGTTGGCAGCCATCTTGGGACCAATATACATGATAGCACCTCATTAAAAAGCATTGCAGTTAATAGAAGGTTTTAAGACTTTAGTTACATTATAAATCATTTGTTGATGGTACCATACTCATTTTAGGAATTGTGGTGTGTTCTAAGGGGATTTTACCATGTGACAAAGCCTTCTGCTGTGATATCATGAATCATGTTTGAGAGAAAACTATTTTCTCATGCTTTTCACACAGAGGTTTGGAAGGTGATCTATAAGCTAAACTGAGAGCATATTTTCTGTAAATTCTCAGTCATGTGAGAATGAAGTCTGACATTCTCAGTAAAACATGTACATCCAACAAGGACAGAGACTGTCAGTTGATTCCTTTGTGTTCTACTGCAGCTTCCCAGATTGTTCTAAAGAACAACTAGAGCGCTAACAGTCCTACTTATGAAAAACATATTGCACACCTGAAGCCATCTTGATTGGAATAAAGTGGTAACTCTTAAAACATTTAATTGAAAAAGGATCAAAATGAGGGGGTTCATTTTTCCATAGAAAGTATGATTAGTGCTGCAGAAAGAAAAATTAGGGCACATTTTGAGTGACTTCTCAAATCCTCTTCATTTTCATTAAAAAATTCTGACATGCAGATTGAAACATGCACTTTCAATACCAGCAGCAGACTTCCCTGGTGAGCAGTAGCTTTACTACAGTGATCTAATGAGCAACTAGAGTACTAACATTCTGAATTTGAATTTATGCCAAATGAGTGACACATCTGAATGCCTTCTTGATGGAATCAAAGTAAAAAACTGAAAGTATTTCCTATTGAGGAGACTGTAGTAAATGAGGAAATTAGGAAACTTCATAACAAATAAATCTCCCAAAATGGCCACCAGAGACAAAAGAGCCCAAATGTAGCACAAATATCACCCAGATGTAGCCCAATTATAGCCCAATGACAGAATGTCCCAGAGTGTTCCAACGAACAACTAGAGCGCTAACAGTCTTACTTATGCCAAAAGTATGGCACACCTGAAGCCATCTTGATTGGAATAAAGTGGTAACACTTAAAACATTTAATTTACAAAGGAACAAAATGAGGGGGTTCATTTTGCCATAGAAATTATGATTAGTGCTGCAGAAAGAAAAATTAGGGCACATTTTGACTTCTTAAATCCTCTTCTATTTCATAAAAATATTCTGACATGCAGACTGAAACATGCACTTTTAATACCAGCAGCAGACTTCCGTGGTGAGCAGTAGCTTTACTACAGTGATCTAATGAGCAACTAGAGTGCTAACATTCAGAATTTATGGCAAATGTGTGACATATCTGAATACCTTCTTGATGGAATCAAAGTAAAAAACTGAAAGCATTTCCTACTGAGGAGACTGCAGTAAATGAGGAAATTAGAAAACTTCATAACAAATAAATCTCCCAAGATGGCCACCAGAGACAAAAGAGCCCAAATGTAGCCCAAATATCACTCAGATGTAGCCCAAGTATAGCCCAATGACAGAAGTGTGCAAAACACTTATTTTTTGTGCTTTTGCAGTTTAATATACTGCAGACTTGTCAGGTATTGGAGTGCTTTACATGAGCATTGGTTACATCACACAAGAACAAATTCATTTTGGTTGTAGACATGGGGAGATTAAGTGATTTGACCAGAATCACAGAATGTCGAGCTGAAACAGAAACTCCAACCTGGTTCCCCAGTTGCAAAGTCTACAGCTCTGGAAGTAACACCACATCCTCTCCCCTAAGTGCAACATTTAATCAAGTGGTCAACTGGATAAAAAAACATAAAGATAACAAATAATTTAAAAGTGCTTTGTCGCTATTTGAAAACTCAGAAAATATGTCCTCATTTTATTTTGTTAGAGCACTAACCATAATTTTGATGCAAATAAGACCCTCTCATATATGTAATTTCTAACGGAAATGCTCTAGGTATTACAGTTTTGATTACATCAAGATGACGTCAGGCGTTCCACACTTTTGTAATAAATATAGAATGTTAGCAATCTAGTTGTTCATTAGGATGATTTTGAGAGGCAGAGGCCAGGGGCACGTAGGAGGGTGCAGTGACAACGATTTGACCACAATGGGCAGGCAGGAAGGGCCGTGGCAGCACAACAGACTATGGAGGGCAGTGGAAAGGGGGGCAGGGGCAACAAACCAACAAATCAGGACTGGCAAGAGAGGCTGTGGCAATATAATAGACCATTGTGGGTAGAAGGAAGAGGCAGTGGTAGTACAACCATACCTGCCAACAGACCCGATTCAGCAAGGAAACGTCCAATGTTTTTAAGCTCAAAAGGCTTTATTTGATCTGTCTCCTGTCTACAATCTCCTCTTTTTCAATGTAACTCAAAGGGGAAAATCAATACCCCAGTTTTTTTCAAAATCTCCCTCTTACCAAGTTCAAAATGTTCGCAAATATTGTACATTGGATCATGGAAGGCAGGAGGAATTGGGGTAGGGACAAGAACTTGGATAACAGAGGACAGGAGGGACATGGAGAGGTGCACCAAACTGACCCTGCAGGGCAGGCATCAGGGTTTGCAGCAGCACAATACACCACACAGGGCATGCGGGACGGGAGTGCAGCACAACAATCCATAGAAAGCAATAGGGAGGGGACAGGACCATGCACATAGACAACAGAGAACAGAGGGGAAAGAGGCAATGGTAGCTAGCTGACCATAATGGTCAGACAGGAGAGAAAGCTACAGCATAACAGGCCATAAAGGGCAGGAGGGACGGATCAGGGGCATTACAATGGAACAGACAAGCCAGGGGGGAGGGAATAGGGGTCTGCACGTGGAAACAGAGGGCTGGGGGCAAGGGGGAGGGCAGGAGCAGCAAGATGACCATGGAGGTCAGGCAGGATGGACACTAGAAGCAAGACACACCATGGAAAGCAACAGTGAGACTATGATGGCATACACACAGACCATGGAGGGAAGGTGGGAGGGGGTCAGGGGCAGCTAGCTGACCACACAGGGAAGGTGGGAAGGGCCATGGCAGCACAGAAGACCATGCATGGCAAGCGGGAGGGTTAGTGGCAGCACAATGGCTATGATGGGCAAGAAGGAGGGTGCAGGGGCATGCACAAAGAACCATGGAGGATAGAAGGGAGGGTCAGGACCTGGGCACAGACAAGAGAGTTCAGGGGAAGGGACCTCACAACAGACCGCGCGGGGCAGGCAGGAGGAGCAGTTGCAGCACAACAGACCAGGGAGGGCAGAAGGGTGTGGCAGTAAAATGGACCATGGAGGACAGGAGGAAGGGGATAGGGGCATGGCATGTGGACAGGCAGGGTGGAGGTGGCAGGGCCAGGTTACAGTCATATGACAATGCTAGGCAGGTCGGAGGGGAGTGGCAGCTCAACAGAACACTCAGAGTAGATAGGAGTGGCAAGTCCATGGAACGTGGTGGTCAAAAAGGATGGAGCAGGGGCATGCACAAAGACATCGGAGGGCAGGGGGAAGGAGAATAGGGGCAGCAAGCTAAGCACAGAGGCTAAGCAGGAGGTCAATGATGGGGCATAGAATTGGGCAATGGGGGCAGGAGGAGTGGACTGGTACATCATGCTAAATGGAGGGCAGTGGCAGCACATCAGACCATGCATGGCAGGAGGGAGGAGGCTAGTCAATGGATTCAGACAACAGAGGATAGGGAGGAGGTGGATGGGGCAGCAAGCTAACTGTTCAGAGACGGCGGGAAGGCCAGTGGCAGAACATCGGCCACACAAGGATGTAATAAGGGAGCAGGGACATGGACTTGGACAATGGATGGCTAGGAGGAGGGAAGGCGGGAGCAGCAAGCTTGGGTGGGGGCAGCACAATACCAGGCCCTGCTTCCAACCCCCCACCATCCATTGTGATATGCATCTTACTTAACGTTAAAAAAGTTGAAATTTGCTGAAAAAAACAAAGATTACAGGGACGGTATAGTTAGACTCAGATTTCACTCATATGCAACCAGTGAAATTCAGCAGTTATAATTACCAGAGCTAACTATAACTTACGCCCCCGCAATGTTCTGCTAATGACCTCAGACATTACATCACTCATGACATGGTCAGTTACATCACTCATGACATCACTCGTGACATCTCAAATGAGCTGTGAATGGAATGGAACTATAATCGCTAGAACTTTATTTAGGGATAGTGTGTGTATATTAACACCCCTTTTTTCCCTTTTCTTTCGTGTAAGAACCATCATAATATGCAACGTGCCCAGATTAATATGGCCGATAGCCTTTCACTTTAAAGTAATGTGTAGTCCATTGTTTATGTTTGCAATTCTAAGAATGTTTATTATGAATAAGTCACGTTGACGAACATACAGGTATGGCGGTCACGGGGCAAGGTATGCTGAAATGACATTGTGTGCATATTAACACTTGTTTTCTTTTCTTTATTGTATCAATTCCAGAATTTTCACATCCTGACCAGGCCAATATGGCCACCAGCTTTTTGGATTAAAGTAATGCACTGCTGATGACGTCACATATTACATCACTCATGACATGGTCAGTGACATCACTGATGACATCACTGATGACATCATCTACGTGATCATCTGATGCACCTCCTCACACCCTAAAAAACAGACTACCATTCTCGAAACCATAGACACACCAATACTAGTACAGCTACAATATTCTGTGCACTATGCATGCAGACCTCTAATCAGCTACATAGCTTTGATACAGTCTTTTAAATACTCAGTTAGTACCTATGCAGTCTAGGAATCCTTCTGTCTGTCCCATGCACTTCTCCATTCAACCATCTAGCACTATCTACGTATCCTATCACTCTGCCAATACCTAAGCACTAATAAATGTAGGATGCACTCTCTTTGCAGCACTGAAATTACTCCAGTTATTAGTCATATACTTAAGGAATGGCCTAGCCACTAACATAAGTGCAGGTACAATATTTTCTACACTATGCATGCAGACCTCTAACCTGCTACATACTATTGATACGCTCTTGTAAATACCCAGTTAGTACCTATGCAGTCTAGGAATCCATCTGTCTGTCCCATGCACTTCTCCATTCATCCATCCAGCACTATCTACGTATCCTATCACTCCACCAATACCTAAGCACTTATAAATTCTGCATACACTTTCTTTGCAACCCTGAAATTACTCCAGTTATTAGTCGTATACTTAAGGAATGGTGTAGTCAAAAACACAAGTGCAGGTACAATATTTTGTACACTATGCATGCACACCTCTAACCAGCTACAAACTATTGATACGCTCTTCTAAATACCCAGTTAGTACCTATGCAGTGTAGGAATCCTCCAGTCTGTCCCATGCATTTCTCCAATCAACCATCCAGCACTATCTACTTATCCTATTACTCCACCAATACCTAAGCACTTATAAATTCACTATTCTCTGTTTGTAATACTGTAATTATTCTAGTTACTAGTCATGAACTTATGGAATGGCCTAGCTACTAACACAAGTACATCTATAATATTTTGTGCACTATCCAAGCAGACCTCTAACTAGCTACATACTATTGATACACTCTTCTAAATACCCAGTTAGTACTCATGCATTGTAGGAATCGTCCAGTCTGTCCCATGCACTTCTTTAATCACTTATCTACCACTATCTACTTATCCTATCACTCCACCAATACGTAAGCACTTATAAATTAAGTGTTCACTCTGTTTGCAGCACTGTCATCATTCCAGTTACTAGTGGTATTCTTATAAAATAACCTAGGCACCAACACTAGTACACATAAAATATTCTGTGCATAATCCCCACAAATCTCTAAGCAGATACATACTATTGGTCCACTCCATTAAATACTGAAGTAGTACCCATGCAGCGTAGGATACCTCCTGTCAGTCTCATGCAATTCTTCAATCACCCCCAGCACTATGTTCTTATTGTATCAGTCTGCCAATACCTAAGCACTTATGGGGCAGATTTACAAGCACCCTGCGCCACCAGTACGTCACTTTTTGTAATGTAGTGATGGCGCCAGGCACTCCTTCATATCTACAAGGAGAGGAAAAGACACCCTGCGTGGTTTTTCCTCTCCTTGTAAATACGACCCCTTCATACACAGAACTTTGCGTTGAAGGGGCGTCCCATAGGTGTTGCTGCGGGTGTTCACACGCAACACCCATAGAACAAGACACATCTCCAGATTTATGAGAAATCGTAAATCTGGAGATGTGTGTGAATTCTGCGCCATCCTAGAATTGGTGTAGCAAGGCGCAACGAGGAGAATTGTTTTCATTTCTCCTCATTTTTTCCTCTTTCAATGCATGCTGCATTCCACAGCATACATTGAAAGAGGAAAATGCCTTAACTGATTGTTTTTGTGCAGGAAGGTGTCCCTTCCTGCACAAAAACAATCTCCATGGTGCAAGGGTGCCTGTGTCACTGCATGGCTGCAGTTTGTGCAGCAGTGCAGAGGGAAGCACAGAGTTGCAACATATTCATGTACATATGTCACATCCCTGTGCTTCGGAAGTGCTGCAGTGCAGCTGAAGAGCTTGCAGTGTCACGCTGCAGTACTTCCTCATAAATCTTCACCTATAAATTCACCATACACTACTAATGCATTCTTTCAGTCAATCATGCGGTATACATATATTCAACCAAACTTTCACACATTACCTTGCAATTATAGTTCTTTCTTTAACCAAATAAGGTAGTTCTGATAAGAACTTTCTTTTTTCTTTTTTTGGAACAATTTTGTATTTTGTTTTGTGTTTTTTCAAAAAATGAACAAAAAAGGAACGAATAAAACAGGAATCATTTGGAATTACTTATCATTCCAAAAACAAAAAAATTAACAACAATGGTTGCGTTGCGCAGCACAAACTTCATCCACCGACTGCTCACCGAAGCATATACGTTTCTTACACTTCACTCAGTGTTGCTCGAGAAAGTCAAATTCTGGCCTAATGTCCATTGCAGGTGTTCCTGAGGATGCTCCAGATGTACTTGCCACAACAGGTGAGGGGTTCAAAGCAGCTCGCCTTATTTCATTCCGAGCAAGATTGAGAGGATGTGTGGTCCGGAGATGCTTGTACATAGAAGCAGTGCCACAAGAGTTGTTTTTTTCACTGCATCTTGACAGGACTCGGTCACAAATTTTGCACGTCACCTTTCTCGCATTTACTTTCTTCTCTCCAGGTGGAAAAGTGAAGAATTGTTCCTCAGAAGATGCTTCCTCCTGTTGCTGCTGCTATCCAGATGCCATTTTGTTTGATATTTTTTGAAAAACACCAAAAAAAACAAGCAAAAAGGTTCTTGTAGAAAAAGAGATGTCCCTCTAAAGATGCTCCAACAAGAATGATTAAAATGGGTGGGGTCCTTCAATAGTTACAGTGGGATATGTTATGAACCAATGAAATCTTTTTTTTTTAGGTCACATGGGATCCGCGCACTCTGCGCTCATGAAGCACGCACCCGACGTGACTTCGCAAAAATATATTTAAAAATAATACAAGTTTATTATAAGTACAAATATATTATTTTTACGAATATCTTAGATAGTCTCTTGCCCTAATATGTATATTAAACACACATACATATCATTTTAGAACATAAATTTTTTTGCGGGAGTCACGGACCCAGCGCGCCCCAGCACGTATATGACGTCACGCGGAAGCATCGCGTACAGTAGTGCGTATGTGTTGCAAATGCACGGGAGCAGGAGTCGCGGACTGGTCGCATACCAATCGCGCACATCACGTGATATTAAATGTATATGATGTAACTGAAAAACAAAGCAGCCATCGCGCACCGTACGCGGATCCTTCACGACGGTTCTAAAATGGCGGCTAGAATCCATGCACCCACCGTGATGTGTACTCTTTGAGTGCGCGATTCCGAAAAAAAATTGGAAAACATTTTTTAAAAAGAAAATAATATAAATATATTAAAATAAAAAAAAAAACACAAAATGAAACCATATTTCAGTTTTTATTTTTTTGCAATATTCAGAAAAATATATAATGTTATTTAATGAATAAAATATTTATCAATAAACAGTTGAAAAACTGTAGAAAATCAGTACAAAAAAATAGGTATAACTACTATTACACTTAAAAATTAGCGTTTAACAAATCTTTGAAATTCACTAAAAAACCATAGGTTTCAGAGACTTTATAGTTAGAAATTAGCATTTAAAAAAACCTTAGCAATTCACAGAAAAAAACATAGGTTTCAGGGGTTATATAGTTAGCTGGACATTTCACTCGTACAAAACCATAGAAATTCCTCCGTTATAGTTAGTTCTGCTAACTATAACTCGCACGCCCGCGATGCACTGCTGATGATGTCACATATTACACAATTCATGACATGGTCAGTGACATCACTGATGACATCACTGATGACATCTCAAATGACATCCCTGATGACATCACTGATGACATCATCCACGTGACAATCTGATACACCTCATCATACACTAGTATAACCTTTCATCACTCACTGTAAAATACAGAGTACCATATTTGAAACCAATGACACACCAATACCAGTTACTACATACCCACTCACTGATTCCTAAGTCTACACACACAACTACCCATTCAACAACAGAATCACTTATACATGCAGTCACTAATTAATAGAACACTATCAAATGCACTTGTACACATATATAGATATTGACACATCAGCAGACATCTTAGTCGGTTATGCAGTCATCCTACTCACTCGTGAAAAAAATTCATCACACTTACATTTACTCACTTACACAATTATACACACAACACCTCATTTATTGAAACACATAGTAACTCATAGTTAATATGTTAAAAAATCACCATTACAATTATACACTCATTCATATTGTTACTCTCACAATCGCTGACTCTTATATATACTTATTTATATACACCAACTCTCACATACAATACCTTTTAGTTTTTTTACTTTGTTGAAGATGAACAACTAAAACATATATTCGCTCACCAACACACAAATAAATACACTCATTCACCCAAACAACTGTTTCCACATGCACTCTTAAACCTATACACCTAGTCAATCAACCATTCACAAATCTATGCATAGATTTACACACACCTCATCCAACCACACACAAACTCAGTGTCCCATACAAATACTCACCCAACTAATCAATAACTAATATACACACTCATGTAGTTAGTGACCAACTAATGCAGCATGTTATACAACAACAGAGACAGTGATGCACACATTCACATAGTTTAGTTACTAATACATTTATTAAGTGAGACACTTTTAATTACTCACTTAAACAGACAGTCAGACAGCTACTAAATCCTCCATCCAGACAGTTATATATCCACTCAATCTTCAATACAGATTGGTATATATTTAATACATATTTAAATTTCAAACTAAACCACATTCACTGGATGATGTCATCAGTGATGTCATTTGATATGTCATCAGTGATGTTACTGACCATGTCATGAATGATGTAATATGTGACATCATCAGCAGTGCATTGCGGGCGCGCGAGTTATAGTTAGCAGAACTACCTATAACGGAGGAATTTCTATGGTTTTGTACGAGTGAAATGTCCAGCTAACTATAACACCCCTGAAACCTATGGCTTTTTCTATGAATTTCTAAGGTTTTTTAAATGCTCATTTCTAACTATAAAGTCTCTAAACCCTATGTTTTTTTCCGTGAATATATCTGCACAACACCTAGAACATAATCATATGCTGGTTGAAATGACTGAATTTTGTTTACGTAACAACATCTTTATGTTCAACAGTCAACTTTACCAGCAAACTAGAGGCGTAGCAATAGGGGCCAGCTTCTCACCGAGCTACGCATGCCTGCACATGGGTAGATGGGAGAGCTGGTCCTCAAGAAAGAACACCATGAATATGTCAATACTAATGTAAAAGTATGGTTGAGATATATTGATGATCTCTTTGTTGTTTGGGAAGGTACGATCCAGCAAGCTAATGACTTTATTGAAAAGATCAATGCTAACAATATGAATTTACAGTTTACTGCCACAATCAGTGCCACACAAATTGAGTTCTTAGACACCCAGGTGTATATAAATAAGAACAAAATTGAAACCCGCCTATTCAGAAAGAAGACGGCAGGTAACTCCACACTTCATGCGTCAAGTGCGCATCCTAAACATCTTATCAATAGCATCCCCTATGGGGAAATGCTAAGGATTAGGCGCATTTGTAGCAATAGTGATGATTTAATGGCAGCTCAAGAAGCAAGTAAACTTCGCTTTAAACAACGTGGCTACCAACCACATGTCATTGACAATGCTATTAAAAAATCCATGATGTGGAGTAGAGATGAAGCCATAAGAGACAAGAAATCTGTAAACAGTTTGACTAATGCAAGCTCCACAAATACAATGAGTATTAAAACTAAGGAAGACAATGAATTTCGTCTAATTGTGCAATATAGTCAACAGCACAAAGTGTTAAACAAAATTCTTCAGCAAAACTGGCCATTGGTACGAAGTGACCCACTGCTAGGACCCCTGCTACCGCAGAGGGTGTCCATTACTTACAGCAGGGCGCCGTCAATGAGGGATTTACTTGTCAGAACTAGCCCTGAGGTGATTGACAGCAATAGTTGGATACAATCCATTAAAGGATTCTTTCGATGCAAAACATGTAAAGCATGCATCCAGGGAGTGAACACCAATTCATATCAAACTCCTTTCAGCGATCATAATCACGTCATTTCCAAGCTTCTAACGTGTAAAACTGAATTAGCTGTTTATGTACTCTCATGTCCCTGCAACCTGCGCTACATTGGCAGCACTAAGCTACCCGTGTACAAACGTATCCTTCAGCACCTCAGGGCTATTACAAATCAGGACAATACCTACCCTGTCGCACGACATTTTAAAGAACTTCATCAATCTGACAATCGCAAAGTAAAATACTTTGTAATAGACACCGTACCACCTAGTAGGAGAGGAGGTAACCGAGAGAACAAACTCAGAAAACTTGAAACTCGGTACATTTTGCAGTTAGACACCAAGCACCCTGCCGGTCTCAACGCCACTGAAGATTTATACACATGCTTGATTTAACTCAAATAGAGGAAATATGCGGTCACCATGGGAGCTGATTATATAAAAAATCCAATGCCACTTCCCATTAAGATCTAGAATATTTAGTTTCAGCACCTATCACTGACACTTGTATATAAAAAATAGTTTTTTAGCTTTTTAAGTCCTATAAATCCGCAAATGGAAGTAAATAATAATTTTTTAAGTGTTTATGTATTTTGTACAACATCTTTTAAGGTATTAATAAGATTTTGAATTCTCAGTCTTTTATTATATTTATTGTAAATTTGTTCTTAATTTGGCACCTATCCACATGTCACATTACAGGGATAGGTCAATGGATAGATAATATTTTTAAGGGGTTTTTTAACACCTTTTATCTATTTATTAGCAATTTGCACTATACTACGACACTGACTTATATGCGCTTTATAAAAGGCATTTAGTCCAACATGTTCAGTTGTAGATGAACCTTAGTTGAATCTGTACAGACTATGCAATAGCATTGATGCACATATTACATTCCCTTGGATCTTGGACCAAACTAGTGTCAGGCAGTATTAAACTTCCAAAGCAGAGCGCGAGTGTCCTCATTTGAGCATTGGTGCATTAAGGAATGACTATTCTCTTATCAAAACAATTAAAAATGAACAACAAATCGGCTATAACATATCAACCCATGGCGACTCACAAATAATTCCCTCTACCTTTCCACCAGTCTTTCTGCCTACATTAGACCACACGGGTATTAAAATCATGAATCAATAAATATCAAGTATCCCTTGTCTAATGAAACAAATAATTTAACCTTACTGAATCATTGCGCTATCACATAGCACATATACTAGGCTCTTTTGCACATATATTGAACTTTACACTTAAGCACTTTTTCAAGAACAATTGTTGTTATTTATTGTTATTGATTTTACCATGATCGTGACGCGAATGACAGAAATAAAAACATTAACCATGTTTTACGACAGCACACAGAGTATAACAGACATATGATATAGTTTCTGAATATGTTTAGGAGATCATTACAAAATATATATTCAAGTTGACATTTTGATGTAAATTTGCCTGTCTCTTTACAAATGTACTCTGTTCTTGTTGTCTATGTCTATTACGAGATTATCGTAGCAAGCTTATCACGTGATCACGATCATATTGGCACTGTCACTTTAAAAAGGTGTTATCTCTCTTAGGCCACTGTCATGTTTCAAGGCTCAGGCGAGCCGAAACGCGTAATGGCGACAGAGGAATAAAGATTCTTGCACTAACAAGTTGGGTCCGTGCCTTTCTCTTCAGGAGAGCCGCTAGTTTGGAAAGCTGCGAAGGAAAACTTGTGATATATATATATATATATATATATATACACACACACACCCGCCCACACACATTTGCAATATATACATATATGTGTATATATGTATATGCATATGTATACATATATATATATGCATCATGTGATCAAGGGCACGGAGTTGCCCGAAACGCGTCATGGCGGTGGTGCAGGGCGTCTTAACTCAATAAATCAAGAAATTGCACCAAAACTGGGTCTGTGATCGTCATTTTGATGTGAAGAACACTCGGACGAGAATCAAGCATATATATATATATATATATATATATATATATTCACTGAAAAAACCATAGGTTTCACACATGTTATAGTTAGTGGAAATTTTACTGATAATAAACCAATGAAATTGCCCCGTTATAGTTAGCGCAGGCAACTATAACTCACGCGACCGCAATCCTCTGCTGATGCTAATACTGTATTTAGACACTTATTTGCCCATGTCTTCTTCCATACATTTTTAGCTATACATATATTACAAATATTTTTTTTTCATAAAGACACATATGTCATCAGCAGAGGATTGCGGTCGCGTGAGTTATAGTTGCCTGCGCTAACTATAACGGGGCAATTTCATTGGTTTTTTATCAGTAAAATTTCCACTAACTATAACATGTGTGAAACCTATGGTTTTTTCAGTGAATTTGCAAGGTTTTTTAAATGCTAATTCCTAACTATAACGTGTGTGAAACCTATGGTTTTTTCAGTGAATTAGTACGGTTTTTTAAATGCTAAGTTTTTTTCCCTTATAATAAGCCCTGTACATTTGGTGGCCTACGGCCACCAAAAGCACAGGGGGTGGGGTAAGTGTGGATAGTGTTTTTTTCCATTGTAATAAGCCCAGCACATTTGGTGGCCTTTGGCCACCAAAAGCACAGGGGGTGGGGTAAGTGTGGATAGTGTTTTTTTTATTTTTATTTTTTTACCGTACGCTTACCGTAAGCGTACGGTAAGCGTACCCCGTGAAATTGCCGAAAAAAAAATAAAACCGTTTTTGCACTTGGGGGATGTTTGGGGACTCCCTCCACATGACTATGTGGGAGGGAGTTGTCAAAACAGCCCCTTTACATGTTTTTGGGCTTCCGATTTTAAAAATCTCTCTCAGTGCGAGAGACAAAATGGCGGCCGCCGCTTCCTGGTTTCGGCCGATTCGAATGTTTACTAAGATCTAAGAGCCAATCAGAATCGCGCTCGCGCACGCCACCGTACGCTTACCGTAAGCGTACGGTAAGCGTACCGTAAGCTGGCTCAGATATATATATTGATTTAAAGGCTATTTTCTCAGAATCTACTGAACAGATTTACACCAAACCTACAAAAGGCACTTCCTTGACCTAGGGACTACCTCTCTGCCAAATTTTGAGTAATTCTGTTCAGCCATTCGGGCTGTAGCTCGTTCTAAAGGTCCTATGGAAAAATGCATGGGAAAAACGCGTTTTGGGACCCCCCTTTTATCTCAGCCCCCGCTTGACGAATCCCCCCGAGACTTTCAGGGTAGGAGCGGAGCGTAGCGCCCCACCTATTTTGAGAAATTCGCGAGGATTCGTCGACCGGCGCCAAAGTTATTCAAAATAGAATGTTGAGGTTTTCCTATGGAAACGTGGTCCTAACTATAACTACCTACTGGCTATCGCCAGTAGGTAATATATATATATATATATATCCAACCAAAGCAAAAAGTTCATATTTGTACGCTCTCAGGAAGAACCAGGCAACAATCCAGTATGGTGATCCAAATTTAATACTACACAACGCGTTTCGGCGACAGCCTTGTTCACGTGTAGAATTACAAAACGAAAGCAGGTACTGATAAAGTTGTGACAGATCCAAACATAGACATAAAGATAGGACAACGAATGCAGTTTTGCTATTGAACATGGCATCCATCTTGGAAAGGTAAATTCCGACTTGTGTGAACATGCTAATGTGTATACCGACTGTTGACATAATTGTAAGGTCCTATCAATCCATCTCAGAGTTGGGTCATAACTAAGGTTCTTTTGCAATTTGTTGTTGTTTTCTCTCTCTTTCGTTAAGTGAATTTGCAAGGTTTTTTAAATGCTAATTCCTAACTATAACGTGTGTGAAACCTATGGTTTTTTCAGTGAATTTGTAAGTTCTTTTAAATGCTAAGTTATGAATGTATTATTATTTTTTTTATATATTTATTTTACAATAAACTACGTATTAAATGTTTTTTTTTATGGTTTTGCACCGTGCGCGCACTGTGCGCGCACCCCCGTGATTTTTATTTAAAAAAAATTAAATGTTTTTTTCTGCCTTCGGGGTCCTTCAGGGACCCCCTGACAAAGGCTAGGGGGTCAGGAACTCTCTACCCTGCCCCCTTTTCACGTTAGCCACCTTCCTTTTCCACTCTCGCACTGAAAACAAACAAAATGGCAGGAGACACTTCCTGATTTCGACTGATTCGAACGTTGACTGACATGTAACAACCAATCAGAATTACGCTCGCGCATGTAAGGGTGCGCGCACGGTGCGCGCACGGTGCACGGCTATAGATATGTATGTGCTTTTAACTGCAATTTTCTCAGGAACTACTGAACAGATTGACTCCATATATGAAAAAGGCACATCCCTGCCCTGAGGACTACCTCTCTGCCAAATTTCAAGTAATTCTGTTCAGCCGTTCGGGCTGTACCTTCGACTAAAGGTCCTATGGGAAAATGCATGGGGAAAACGCGTTTTGGGACCCCCCTTTTTTCTCGGCCCCCGCTTGACGAATCCCCCCGAGACTTTCAGGGTAGGAGCTGAGCGGAGCGCCCCATTAGTTTTGAAAATGTCGGGAAGATTCGTCAACCGGCGCCAAAGTTATTCAAAATAGAATTTTGAGATTTCCTATGAAAACACGGTCCTAACTATAACTATCTACTGGCGACCGCCAGTAGATAATATATACATATATATATATATATATATATATTCGCTGAAGTGATGTCATCAGTGATGTCATTTGAGATGTCATCAGTGATGTCACTGACCATGCCATGAATGATGTAATATTTGACGTCATGAGCAGTGCATTGCGGGGGCCGCGAGTTATAGTTAGCTTAACTAACTATAACGGTGGAATTTCTATGGTTTTGTACGAGTGAAATGTCCAGCTAACTATAACGCCCCTGAAACCTAAGGTTTTTTTCAGTGAATTTCTAAGGTTTTTTAAATGCAAATTTCTAACTATAACTTCTGTAAAACCTATGTTTTTTTAGTGAATTTCAAAGGTTTTTTAAATGCTAATTTCTAACTACAATGTCCCTATAACCTATAATGTTTTTTAAGTAAATTTTAAAAAGACGTGTATACTTTTTATAGTGAAAACTAACTTAACAGTAGTCTTTTATAACTTATAATTATGGCTCCTGGTTTTAGGGTATTTATTTTTTGGGCAATTCCGTCTGTATTTATCCATATTTTTTTTTAATAATTGTATCTGTATTTACCCATATATATTTTGGGTTTTGTGTAAAAATGAATCTGAAATTAGTATATTTCCACATTTATATGTCTGATAAATATGCACTCATGCCTGAAGGACTGACCGTTTTCAGTCATATAAACACTCTCAGATGATAAAATATGCACAACCTTGATAATAAAATGTGCATGTTTTCTTTCACGAGCATATATATTGCTGTTTAAGGCTCTTTACTAAAATTTGTTTATTGTTTTAACTCTTTTACTTTTAGAACGACTGACCTATTGGCCTGGTACTCATGATTGACAGCATTTAGAATCACTCAAAAAATAACTCAATTTCCGTTTTTATCCACATTTTAAAATGAATACAGAGAGGAAAATAAATAGTTTTCTGTCTGTATTTAGCTGTAAAAATCAGTAAAAACGGAAAACAGGAAGCCCTACTTATAATTTAACAATGTTTACAACTTAATTAGCAGTAATTAACATATAAGTGTAGTAAAAGTGTGACGCAGCACCTATAATACCTGACTTCGAACAACAGTGTTCACAGTTCGATTCCCGGCTTGAGCAGCATGTTAGCCCACCACTATCTCACTGTGGGCAACACCTTGCTTAATCTTCCCAACGCTCCCGAGCGCCGGCACACCTTTCCGGGGGTAGCTGTATGCTTTACAAATGCTGGCATTTTTTTAATTTAACAGCATAGTGATGACAAATATTAGCACATATTTTGTTTTCTTCTATTGTGAACAATATTTTTCTTTATTTCTTCTATTAAGATGTTTTTAATCATGAGAATGCAAATGACACAGTTTGCCGGGTAACAGTTTTTAAACTCTCCAACGTATGTACATATTAAAGACCTTATACGTGTAACGATGGAAGTCGAAACCTTTACAGCTTCACATTTTGTAACTTTTCCCAACACGTGCACAAGTTAAACAGTTAAACCGTGAGCACGTGTAAACTATAAAATGTGACATCTAAATAGGCGGAGCCGCATCTTCCTTTCATAGACTACTCAATAACCAAAAAGTATATAAACCACACCCGTTGTTCGATTAGTTTCGTTTCCACGAGTTATTTATATGTGTCCATTCTCAGATGCAGGTTCCCTTTTCTAGCGCCGGATTCCTGTTTTGCGGCAACAAAACATGTTCTGGAGTTGTAAGTTGTTTGATTATGGCATAGTAGATATTTATAATATATAGCTATTTGTCACTATTTAAACATTTATATCTAGAAAAAAGTGTTATTGCATGTTTTTGCCTTTTTTTCTGTAACATCAGCAGCTTGTTTTCAGAAACAGGCAGATTACAGCAAACATTGCTCCTTTTCTTGCTCCTTTCAGCTTATATATTGTGACTTTCTATATTATAATATTGACACTGTACTTCACTTCAGAGGTGTTGGCGATCCGTCGGCGCAAACCCTAAAGATTTATAATTAACGTCACCAGCTTCCAGTTGTTAGTCTGTTTTTCCCTGGGGATCATATGCTGTCAATATGTATATTATAATATGAACAGTCATGGTGTTCTCAGAGGAGTTCATGACCCGTCGGCGCAAAGGATAAAGATATATAAGCAACGTCACCAGCTTCCGATTTTTAGTCTGTTCCGCCCTTTTGATCATATACCGTGAATATGTATATTATAATTTTCACAGTTATAATGATCTCAGAGGAATTTTTGACCCGTCGCCACAAAGATCAAACATTTCGAAGTCCCAGAGAAAAGAAGCTCTGAAAATATTCCCCGCTCGAAAGTATTTCGTTATTGATCTTCTGTTGTATTCATAACTTTATTTTCCTTTTCTTTTTACTGTAACAATGGTGTCACTCGTTATATTGTAATAGACTGTCCTATTGTCACAGAAGAGCAATTGGAGATTTGTCGGCGCCATCTGAAATACAGCTTACTAAGCTTTATAGCATACTCGATCAGATATTTTTTCAGTGAGCATATTTTACGAAATTGCAGTCTAAAAAATATAGCTTTCATACATACTTTCTTACTTTGAACATTTGATAAACCCTACGGGCCCGATTCACAGAACTAACTTAAGGCAAAATCCTAAACTTACTACCATTTTGGTATTCACAGAAGGCACTTACTCATTTCGGTATTCACAGAAGTTAGGAGTCCTAACTTTAGGACTCCTAAATGCCTTCTGTGAATACCGAAAGTCTTAAAATTAGTATTTTTCTCAATTTAGTAGTAGTAAAGTTAGGACTCCTAACTTTAGGACTCCTAAATGCCTTCTGTGAATACCGAAAGCCTTAAAATTAGGATTTTTCTCAGTTTAGTAGTAGTAAAGTTAGGAGTCCTAACTTTAGGACTCCTAAACTGAGTAAAATCCTAACTTTAAAGCTTTCGGTATTCACAGAAGGCATTTAGGAGTCCTAAAGTTAGGACTCCTAACTTCTGTGAATACCGAAGTGAGTAAGTGTCTTCTGTGAATACCAAAATGAGTAAGTGCCTTCTGTGAATACGAAAATGGTAGTAAGTTTAGGATTTTGTCTTAAGTTAGTTCTGTGAATCGGGCCCTGAATTTCTGAATGTTATTTTCTAATATATATTTTTCTCAGTTGCGGTTCCTATTCACCTTCTCCCTATAGAATATATAAGACCAGTACTGTATATTATAATAGTACTATCCTATATATTCTTAAATGAGTACGTGATTTGTTAGCGGAACAGTGTGCGATCTCTAAGCACTACGACAGAACATTCCAGAATTCTACAAAATACAAACTTGAAAAATTATAATGCATACATTTCTATGTAATATGAAGTCATTTGTGATAAACTGTTTTTTACTTATTATTCTGACCTCAGATGATGCAGTGCTGAAGTGTTTGTTGTAGCACTTCTTTTCTACTTTATCTAAAAGTAACTGATGCCCTCTTATATTATCAAGAATATGGGGCAACACTTTTACAAACAATAGTAGACAAAAAGGAGGGTGTGGCCACGCTTAAGTGATATTTTATGAAATTCCATTTTTATTTGTCACCCCTTTAATATATACAGCGTCAGTATCCGAAGAAAGTTCATTTGCAATTGCTAAACAGAAACCTAAACTGAAATTTTTGCCGCGCAACCACACCTCCCCATCAGAAAAGTAAACACCACATTATAAGTAAATAGTGCTCCTGGGAAGTATCACCAGCAAACTTAATAAAAAGAGGACTGCAACACACTGTTATTTTTCCGCCATGATTTTCACACCCCACGGCAATTATATAAATGGTCCTTAAAGTATATAAAAAACAATTTCTACCTTCACAATCCCTCTCCACCACCTTGTGACCACTGTACAGAGTTAATAGTGTTCCTCCCCTCCCCTCTACTACTTTGTTTTCCCATACTCCTTAGGAAGTGCGTCACAAAATGGCTGACAAAAGTGAACCGTTCCCACCCAATAAGGAGCAAACTTGTACTCGGAACACTCTAGCCAATAACATGTCCATGTTGTTCCGCAGAGGAGGAGGGAATGGCTGCCAACACTTCTACTTTTAATGCTTCACAGCCAATGAACATTAAGCTTGGGAAGGTCCCGCTTGGAACACGTTACCCAATGAGATGTCCCTAATACTCCGCGGAGGGGGAAGGAATCGCTGTCAACACTTCTACTTTCAATGGTTTACAGCCAATCAACATTAAGCTTGGGAAAGTCCTCCTTGGAACACGTCAGCCAATCAGATGTCCCTCCTACTCCGTGGAGAGGACGTGAATGGCTGCCAACACTTCTACTTTCAATAGTTCGCAACCAATCAACATGAAGCTCTGGAAGCTCCTCCTTAGAACATGTCAGCCAATCAGATGTCCCTCGTACTCCGCGGAGGAGAGGGGAATACCTAGCAACACTTCTACTTTCAATAGTTGGCAACCAATCAACATTAAGCTCTGGAAGGTCCTCCTTACAACATGTGAGGCAATTAGATGTCCTTGCTACTCTGCAGAGGGGAAGTGAATGGCAGGAAACACTTCTACTTTCAATGGTTCGCAGCCAATGAACATTAAGCTTGTTGTTAGAACACCACAGCCAATTAAATATTATTTTTTTTCCGCGCACAGATACAGAACACGCCCTCCCACATATTAATACATTTCCTGTAACAAAGTGACTCTATCCGTGATAAAAGTGAACACGGCATAAGTAAACATTATTCTGCATTATATTAAAGGAAGACCGCAAAACGGCGCATTGTTGTTTTCCCGATATAATTTCCACAGCCTACTTCACCCCCCACTCAACATAAGTGAAGCCCCGGGACGAGCCCCCGCTTTTATTTTTTCTAAAGAAATACCCACTGGACCTAGCCCACCCAGTGGCCACATTTAAATAAAATGCGAAAACCTGCGACCCCAGCGCGAATTGCGCTTTTTGTTTGTTTTTTTAAACACTTTTGTTGGCCATGGAAGTCCTTCTGGGACCCCCTAAGCAGGCCTAGGGGGTCAGGGTGTTTCTACCCTGCCCCCTTAATATATACAGCGTCAGTATCCGAAGAAAGTTCATTTGCAATTGCTAAACAGAAACCTAAACTGAAATTTTTGCCGCGCAACCACACCTCCCCATCAGAAAAGTAAACACCACATTATAAGTAAATAGTGCTCCTGGGAAGTATCACCAGCAAACTTAATAAAAAGAGGACTGCAACACACTGTTATTTTTCCGCCATGATTTTCACACCCCACGGCAATTATATAAATGGTCCTTAAAGTATATAAAAAACAATTTCTACCTTCACAATCCCTCTCCACCACCTTGTGACCACTGTACAGAGTTAATAGTGTTCCTCGCCTCCCCTCTACTACTTTGTTTTCCCATACTCCTTAGGAAGTGCGTCACAAAATGGCTGACAAAAGTGAACCGTTCCCACCCAATAAGGAGCAAACTTGTACTCGGAACACTCTAGCCAATAACATGTCCATGTTGTTCCGCAGAGGAGGAGGGAATGGCTGCCAACACTTCTACTTTTAATGCTTCACAGCCAATGAACATTAAGCTTGGGAAGGTCCCGCTTGGAACACGTTACCCAATGAGATGTCCCTAATACTCCGCGGAGGGGGAAGGAATCGCTGACAACACTTCTACTTTCAATGGTTTACAGCCAATCAACATTAAGCTTGGGAAAGTCCTCCTTGGAACACGTCAGCCAATCAGATGTCCCTCCTACTCCGTGGAGAGGACGTGAATGGCTGCCAACACTTCTACTTTCAATAGTTCGCAACCAATCAACATGAAGCTCTGGAAGCTCCTCCTTAGAACATGTCAGCCAATCAGATGTCCCTCGTACTCCGCGGAGGAGAGGGGAATACCTAGCAACACTTCTACTTTCAATAGTTGGCAACCAATCAACATTAAGCTCTGGAAGGTCCTCCTTACAACATGTGAGGCAATTAGATGTCCTTGCTACTCTGCAGAGGGGAAGTGAATGGCAGGAAACACTTCTACTTTCAATGGTTCGCAGCCAATGAACATTAAGCTTGTTGTTAGAACACCACAGCCAATTAAATATTATTTTTTTTCCGCGCACAGATACAGAACACGCCCTCCCACATATTAATACATTTCCTGTAACAAAGTGACTCTATCCGTGATAAAAGTGAACACGGCATAAGTAAACATTATTCTGCATTATATTAAAGGAAGACCGCAAAACGGCGCATTGTTGTTTTCCCGATATAATTTCCACAGCCTACTTCACCCCCCACTCAACATAAGTGAAGCCCCGGGACGAGCCCCCGCTTTTATTTTTTTTAAGAAATACCCACTGGACCTAGCCCACCCAGGGGCCACATTTAAATAAAATGCGAAAACCTGCGACCCCAGCGCGAATTGCGCTTTTTGTTTGTTTTTTTAAACACTTTTGTTGGCCATGGAAGTCCTTCTGGGACCCCCTAAGCAGGCCTAGGGGGTCAGGGTGTTTCTACCCTGCCCCCTTCTCTTGTTTTATATCTTTGTTTCTCAGTTTTCTGGTGACTCGCTTCTACCGAGTCACAAGATGGCAGCCAATCACAGTGAAGCTCGTGCTCGGGACTTAGGCTCCGCCCAGATATCGAAACTTTTATTTTTCAATTTTCTCAGCAAATACTGAACGGATTTACACCATATAAAAAAAGGTCACTTTCTGAACCAAGCTCTACCTTTCTGTCAGAAATTTGGGGTAATTCCGTTCAGCAGTTCTGGCTGTAGCTCGTCACGAAATTTCCTATGGAAATTAAGATTGGGAAACGCATTATGGGACCCCCCTTTTTTCTCAGCCCCCGCTTGACCAATCACCCCAAACTTTCAAGATAGGAGCTAACCTAAAAAGTGCAACTTTTTCGGAAATTTCATAAAGATTCGTCAAACGACACCAAAGTTATTAGCAAATCAAAAAATGCTTTTTCTATGGAAACTAGGTTGTAACTATAACTACCTGCTGGCGACCGCCAGTAGGTAATATAAAATAATCTGCTGGGATTTTTGTTTAACTGTAGTGCTATGTTAACTTGCATTCCTCAACTTCTTTATTAATTTGTTTGCCAGGGACATTGATTTTGTAACATATGTAAAGTGCCTTGTCAACCACTGAATCAGTGGGTCTTGTCTGCTTTATGCAAGATAAATAATATAAGTCTAAAATAAGACCAATCCTTGGAATTGCTCATATCATGTCAAGTGATCTGAACACCTCACGGATTTGACCCTAGATCTGGAAATAGCCTGCTAACTTAATCTTGCACCATCTCGTGTACCTTCCTGATACAAATAGCTCTCAGGGAAATCAAATGCTGCCAGAGCCACTGAAAGTACTGGACTTGTTCAATGTACCAATACCTGGAGTGATCCCTTTCCAGCTTCTGATATATATGACATGATTATCAACTTGTCGGTAGAGAACATCACTGCTGCAACCTTCACAGGAGAGCAAACCCCAACAGAGCCCTCCTAACAAATTCCCCCTCGCAAACCACTTATTATCAGCTGTATTAGAGGATGGTTACACAAAGAGATTTCTTGCTTTCATTTGTTGTGCAAGGAATCACAGAGCAAGTTTTGGTGCACCACAGGAAGGTCTTGAACTCCAGCTTTGAGAAGTGGAGCACACATTAAATAGCTACTTCCGGGTTACTTTTAGCTTCTGCAAATAACCCAAGTGATGAAGCTCTGATTCTTTGCATTATAAATAGAATCTATCTCTGGACATTCCTTTTTTAGAAGAGAACATGCCTCTATAATCCTGTCCTGTTGATTTTCAGATTGATGGTGTTAAATAATTATGATATAAGTATTAAATGTAACCAATGTTTTACATTTTAAGACTTTCAGGGGGATATTCTCAAGAACGTGTGTTAATTATCGCAAAATTTAGCTTAACGCAACTTTGCACATTGCAGTTTATCGCGGGAAAATAACACCGTGTTAACGTTGTATTCTCAACACGGCGGTACCATGCAAATGTCTCACGATAACGCGTCAAATGAGCGCGTTAAAAAAAAAGTTGTGATGTGGCCAATCGCGAAACAAAAATCAGCGATTACCAGCGACAGGTCTGCAAGCCCCACGCATCATGCGGTAAAATGTACTATAACAGCAGAACAAAAAAAATGATTAAAAAAATAAACTGCGTAGCACCATGGATGCACCACGACCGAGTGCAGAGCACAATGCGAACCCCACAAGCCCCACAGACCACCAGCAAGGAACCCCGTGCTCGGGGAAGGCCAGGGAGAAGAGAAAGAGGAAGACGGGGTTCAGTCCGCAGGAAAGCCGGAACATCATCACGGAGGCGATAGAACACTACCAACAACTGTTCGTCACCTCCACTGTGTCATTGGCAACACAAACGGAAATATGGCAGTCCATCGTGAACAGCATGAATGCAGTCAGAGTGTCGAGGAGGTCAATGGAGGAGGTCAAGAGGCGCTGGCATGATGTGAAAAGCCAAACCAAGCAGAAACCCGCTGCCAACAGGAAGGCAGCAATGGCGACTGGAGGTGGGAGTCCTGCGCCACAGGAGGAGCTGGAGGAAATGGTGGCCACAGTTATCAGTGTGGAGACAGTGCAAGGAGTTGGGAGTCCGGACACAGCTTGATATGACCTGACCCAACAGCAACAGGGTGAGCAACGACCAGGGACTGGGGGGACGGGGGGAGATGTGCTCAATGGCACACATGCACAATGATATGTAGCACACTGCACACCCACAACGATGCAGGATCATGTCCCTGATCCCCGTGGCACACTGCAGCACACATACAAACACCAAGCAGGCCCCCGTCCGCCATGTGCCCAAAGGGGTCCCACCCCACACATCACCAATTCCACAACCAACACATGCACACATGCAAAACCCAGCAAAGATGCATATTCGTGAGCCACACTGACAATGCAAGTGACACAACATGATGATTACCATGGCTGCAGTCCAATCATCATGACATTGAGAATGCCACAACACTGAGATGGCTGAGTGTGGACCACATCCGGAAAGGAGCAGGTCACACTCTGACACATCCACGTGCACAAACAACCCCTGACGTCAACAATACATCTGCAGACAAACAATGCACAAGAGTACAAAAACTGTCCAAGAGCACAAATGACCCAAGTCACCAACATCTCAACACTGTAAAAGCACACATGTCAAAGGCACACCGCCTCAAAGGGATATGGGGCAGCAAAATCACAGCTGCAGGGGCGACTCTCCCACAATGCAAAACACACATAGCAAGAACAGCACATCCACATTGACGACAATGTGGTACAAAGTTCAACACTTTCCCCACAGAACAGAGGACACAACTGGTTCCGCCTGTGCGTAGAAACTGGCCAATCACATCTGGCATAGTAGGAAACTGTGAGATGAATATGAACGTGTACAACCTCACATCCGTGAGGTAGTTCAAATGTCCACTGTCTCCCATCAAATAGTCAGCTCCTCCCAAACAGTCACAATGTACATTGTCATGCAGTCTGAATGTAAACTTGAACAATGCATCAACACACGTCAACACAATGTTTAAATGCATCTCCCATTCACATTGTAGAGGGAAAATCAACACCTCATGCAGAGCAGACCAGACAACTCATCAGTGATGATGAAGAGGATCACCCCACCTTCGACACCGACGCCCTACAACAGCTCATGGACATCTTAGGCAACCCACCTCCAGGAGCAGGGCAGCCCAGCTGCATCGAGGAGACCCCACCTCCTGCACAGACCACACAGCAGGAAGCACCCACCACCACGTCTGGCCCCCAGCACCTCACCGAAGAACACATCGCATTCCACGGCCAGGTGTTAGACTGCCAGATGGAGGTGGCCGTACAGGTGCGGGTGGTGTCCGACCTCATGGCATCCAAACTAGATCACATACGTGGGTGTCTAAGTCCCATCAGGGACCACTCACACACCCCAACGGAGACTCACACTGCGACAGAGGCACACGCGTTTGCACATTTCCAGTACTGAACTACGCCCAGAACCACGGGATAATCATTCACACCCCCACGCTGGACTTGCGTACACCGGCCCAGTCCACTCCTCTTACGTATTGAGTGGGGGATGACAAAGCTACATGTCCAAGGTCTTACCCACTGCCTGCGGTGACATGGTTGCGTCGCTGTACACAGCACAATGTAATGTGGTAGGGCCCGGGGCCCTCATGCATACATTATGACCACACGGACACACTGAGATAGTTTGCGGAACTTGCTACGGGCACGTGCGCCCTTCCCCTTTTATAGCCAGGGTCACATGTCCAGTGACGGCCCTGCTGGATGGGTGTGGGGTGAGTGTAAGCCAGCCCTCATGGATTGGCTGGGGCTGGCAACAACTTTTTACAGTGATCACAAATAAAGCGGAAACAGAAAACACCAACATAACACAGCACAAAACTCAATCAGAAAGGATTCATGAGTTGTGGGGCACTGAGTTAGTGGCACCTGAAGAGCTGAGCTGGGTATCAAGCTGATGATGGCATCCAATATAGGTGTGAGGAACTTGGATAGGGCTGGCTTTGAGACTCCTCTGACTCTGGCAGTTGTTGGTTGGAAGGTCCCAGAGGCCAACAGGTGCAGCATAGGCAGCAGCTTTGTCTGCGGAGGGATTTTGGTTGTCCGCTGTGTTGGTACCGTCAGCCTATGGGCAATGATGGTCATGATACGGAGGATTGTTGTCCTTTTGAGCCTGTAGTGGGCAATGACATCCTCCGGTGTTCAGTCTGTGAGGCTGGTGCTTTTTCTGAAGGTCTGCTGTCTTTGTCTGCGCTGCCTCTGTGGTAGTCCGGGGGTGGTGGCGGTGGGTGTTGTGGCCGTCTTGGGTGTCCAAGCTGCATGATATGTAGCTCTATGGCACCTGTTGTTCTTCAGATGTGGCTCTGGGCTGGGCTCCCTTTCATACTGCAGGTAGTCATCCGACTTAACACCAGGTAGGAGCAGGTGTTAAATCCCTGCTGCTAACACGCCTTATTGCATGTTTTGTGATCATATCGTCGATCTGGCTGGTCGTTGAGAATGTTGCAAAGTGGTGTTGTCGCGGCTTTTTGCACGGGAACGCCTACTCTGCATCTCATTAGCATTAGTTGCCGGTGTCATCAGTGGCGATGTATTTTGCGGCTGCTATTGCAGGAAAACTAGTGATATGGGCTGTCTGCACCAGCTTGTGAATGAGACGATAAAATGTATCACCACTTTGGCTGCGATAAAGTGCCGCTAACTTGGCGATGAGTCCTTGAGAATATGCCCCTCAATGTTTTTCGCCGCTTTGTCCCGCTCTGAATACATACCCGCACATATGAATGCACACAGTAAATACTTTTTATGATCCATTTTTGGTGTACAAGATTCATGCTTAGGCCATTTTACTTTGCCCTTTTTCCTCGGAGGTGTCTGTTTTCCTACTCTTTCTATTCTCACAGGCCAGGCCTCCTACACTGTATTTTAGAATTCTTTAAAAGGGGAATGAAATAATAGCGGAGGATGTATTATTTGTAAATGTGAGTGATGTTTACTTGAAATGGTGCCTGAGCTCCAGCACGACAGTCTGAGGGCATCTGTGCTAGCTTCACTGTACATCAGATCAGTGTGCCCTGATGTCACGCTACAAATTCTGCTGTTCTCAGTGAGAGAGTAAGGCAGCCGCTTCCCCTTCCTCCTGGTCCTTCTCTGTAGGAAGTGCGCATTCGCCTGATATACACTTCACCTGGTCTATAAGACGAATGTAACTGTCCCTTCTTCCACCCTTCTCCTTCTCGGTTGGGTATAATTTAGCTTCTCATTATTTTATACATCTCAGCCTCCTTCCCCCATAGGCCTTTGTAACAATAACACAACATGGAACAAGATGTGGGCCACTTCACGCCTTTCTCCAGTACTAATACTGTTGCTTGGTATTAATGGTAGAAAGGGAACTACAGTAACAAAATTGTGGCACTGCTTTAAATGTTACTTGTACATGATCATCTGAAACCACCTTTTGTGCGGTTATTGATAGACATTAATTAGAAATACACTTTTAGGTTTATACAGACATTTATTAGGTATGTATGTTTAATAGTGGATTATTCAAACGCGTTCTAAGTGTCTCACCATTCAAAAATAAACATTTCTTGGGAGACAACGGCATATTCATAGATCCAATAATGACAGCATTTTTGCACAGAGTTAGGGTACAGTGGGTGCAAGAATCTACCATTTTAGATGTTATTAACCTGACCCCAAATAAAGTTTTCAATTGTACAAACTACGGCAAGCAATAAAGGACATTATATATTCTGTCATACTGGGAAGTTTTTTAAAACAATCTTCAATGATCTCTCTCATCTCTCCCACTCTTCTCACCCCATTCAAAGTGTTAACTTGTTCTATACAATCGTCCACATCACCACTATTCTGGATTCTGCACAGAGCCAGCAGACGTGCACTCACAAAGATCTGATTGCCGCATTGAGTGAAAAATAATTAGGTATTGCTTGCCAAATAGAAAAATAATAATAACAGAACAAACTAAACAATAATAGGACTAGAACCGACCCCCAGGGCTAAGGTCACCCCTCACAGAAGACAGCCAACCAACAGGATGTCTTAGTGAGAGTGATCCTTATATCCACCTATGAGAGAGTGGAGGAAATGTTGTTGGCGAAAGAAAGAAACAGGTCTATGGAGCGTGCCGCTCTAGGGAGATGGTACCTGCTCATAGTAGTGATGAAAGGAGTGAGGAAGTGGATGCGGAGGTAATGGAAAATTCAACTGCACCCTTCATATGGGCATCTGTGTACTAACAACATGTGAATAAGGATGATGGTTCAACATTTCAGGAGCAGTATCATCGCAAAGCTAGTGATGAGACAATCTGGCCCATATTAATGAAATTTGTGGCTCAGGGCAGCAAAGTCCCTGCATCACAGGGAAAGGACAGGAATAAGGCGTATCCAAAGGGGGGCCCTTTCCTGCACAAAACAATCCTGAGAGACTTTTTCCACTTTCTATGATGCACTGCAGAATGCAGCACACATAGAAAGAAGAAAAAAACTAGGAGAAATAAAGATATTTGGTGCATTACAAGGTTACAAGTTCTTGTAAATCTGGGAATGTGTCAAAAACCATGGAAGTTGGGTGGGAACACTCATGCAACGCACATGGAGAGATTCCTTTGCCCAGAGTAAGGTAATGCAGCTATTTGCGCTACGTTGCCTTACTTCAAGATTTTTTTAACCATTCAAAGCCACATAAAGGGACTTTGAGTGGATTCCTAATCTGACATAGAAGTTTGGGTCACACATGTACTACGTTGCGTGGTCCAAGCATGACACAAAGCTCTCATGAATATGCCCCTCTTCACCATTTATGGGGTTTGGCGTAGGACAGCGCACAAAGACAACATATTGTGCTGCCCTACATCAAAGTGAAAGGGCAGGAATGAAAATTGTTATCAAATATGGGGCATTCCTGTAATGTCCCCCTACACTGGCGTGGTTTCAGCAGCCTAGCACCAATATGGGCACCCTGGCGCCATGGCGCAAAGGGGCCTGTGTTGTCAGCAGGATGGTTTTTGTGCAGGAAAGGGCACCTTCCTGCATACAAAAAAAATCCTGGGAGGCTTTTTCCTCTTTCTATGTCTGGTGCAGAATGCAGGGGAAAAAACGAGGAGAAATAAAGGTATGCCTTTCCTGAGAAGGCGTACATTTTGCAGCATTCCCAGGTTTACATAGTGTTGTAAATCTGGAGAAGCGACAAAATCCATGGGTGTTGCGTAGGAAAACCAACCGTAACACCCATGGAACGCCTCCCTAGAAAAGCCTAAAGAGCTGCCTTGTCTTATCCATATTTACAAGGCCATTCAAAGCCATGGAAAGTGGCTTGCGTGACCTCATAAATATGAGGGCATATTTACAACTTCCCTGCGGCACTTTTATACTGCCGGAGTGTCACAAGTGGTGCAGTGTGCCAGCCCATATTTACAAGGCACGCAAAGCCATCCTGCGTGGCTTTTCATGGTCTTGTAAATAAGGAGTAAGGCAATGCTAACTTACTCTGCATGGAAGGGGTGTTCAATGGGTGTTGCTGTGGGTGTTCCCACGAAAAACCCATGGGGGCTTATTTATGAGCTCCTTGCGCCAGTTTTGCGCCGCTGTTGCGTCACTTTTAGGGACGCAGCGGTGGCGTAAATAATGCGCCATGTTGCGCCATATTTACGAAGTGACGCATCTAGGCAGATGCGTCACTTCGTAAGCTCCTGCGCTACATTATACCTGTGCCAGGGTGTGCAGGGTGGGCGTTCCCCCGCAAGAAAGGGTCGTAGGAGTGGCGCAGTGAAATCTATGAGATTTCGCTGCGCCACTTCTAGGACACCAATGCGTCACAACGTTACGCCTGCCTCATGGCAGCCGTAAGAGTGATGCAGGCCCTTTCACATGGCCCCATGTGAAAGAACCATTGCTGGAGTTGCGTGGGGATTCCGACACAACTCCAGCAATGCGCCACTTTTTGCGCTGACAGATACGTCAGTTATACTGACGTATCTGTCCTTCCTTACGACATGATGCGTCATATTGTAAATATGACGCATCATTGGTGTCGCAAGGAGGGCGCACTGAGAAGTGGTGCATCGCTGCTTTCAAGTCGCGATGCACCACTTCTCATAAATGAGGTCCATGGTTTTTGACACTGCTCCAGCTCTACATCATAGCGTAAATGTGGGGCAGCGCCAAACCTAACGCCTTCCCAAAGGAGGTATACTAAGAAAAATTATTTACATTTCTCCTTGTTTTTTCTTCTTTTCACGTGTGCTGCATTAGAACAAGGAAAACGCCTCCTTTGATTGGTTTTGTGCGGGAAGGGGCATGCCAACAACACAGACACCATGGTGCCTGCGTTGACGCACCGCTGCAGTTAGTGTGCTGGCAGAAAGGACAGGAATGCGCTGCATCTTATAGATATGGTGCATTCCTGCCCTTTTCTTTTGACGTAGCACAGCGCAGCTAGAAGACTTGTGGCGCTGCGCTATGCCAAAATATTCTAAAAATGCCCCATAGTTTTGCAGTTTGCGCAGCCAGAGCGTCACAAAAAGTGAAGCTCCGGCGGCGCAAGTGGCTTTTAAATATGTCCCTCTGTTTCTGTGTTGTGTCATCAAAACAAAACGTTCCATTTACTTGGTTTCTGTCCTATCTTTCAGATCTTTTGTTTTGAAAGTTTTAAACATAACCAATCATTTGGATATTTACCAGCATCGTCTACCGATTAATCCTCGTAATTACGAATGGCACACGTCACGGCGTTCGAGGCCCTTCCACTCCAGGGCCACCGTGGCGCATTTAAATCTGACACGGACTGACATGCCTTTCATTCAGTAGTTTATGGGAAAATGGCCGACATGCCAATGCAATTTCCTGCTGAATTTTCAAAATGGGATGTATTAATTTACTTTGCAGCTAGTAATCATCTCACCGGTGTCACGCAGATGCCTAATCACGGCAATTCTAGTAACAGATAGCTTATCTTCCCCCACAATATGCTCCAATCAATGTATATAAATCACGCTGTGTCCATTTCAACGGTGAAAGCAGAAACTGAAAAGACGTATCTGCGGCGAAGATCGTACAGTTGATTTGTGACCATGTGGTGCCATCCAGTGGCAGTTAAGCAGAAGGTTATAGTCTTTGGTGAACTGCCAACACTATATTGTAGAAATGTGCACACAAGATCAGCAGCAGCGGAAGGCGTGCAACAGGCACAAGCGGTTCCTGTGGTATCTTAGCCTCGACTGTGCACAACTGCACTTCCTTCCTCTTTTTTGTTGATAAACATGTTGATTTAAAGATCTCGTAGCATCAGGTAGGTACAGCCAAGAGTTAGTAAACGTACTTATCTAGCAGACAAGACATGACGTTGGTTAACAACTTGATTTATTGGGAGTTGACAGTTGTTGCATGGGTCACAATCAGCACCGCAATGCTTATCATGCAAGAAGGGCCTGGAACACCTGCCCTGCTCTGGCACTGGTCGCGCACTTCCCGATTTTCGTCCGCCTGGTTCCTAATCTCTACCTAAAACCCCCCAACAATGAGCAGACCTACAATTCCACAAAATCTAAAACCCTATGGGGCAGATTTACAACAAACTAACGCAGCACGGTGCAGCAAGTAATTTTGCTGCGCCGTGCTGCGTTAGTTTGGAAAGCACAGAGATGCGACATATTTACAAGAATATGTTGGATCTGTGCTTCCTCTGCGCTGGCGCACAAACTGCAGCCGTGCGCCGGCGCAGGCAACCTTGCACCATGGTACAAGGATCCCTGCGTCGTGGGGAGATTGTTTTTGTGCCGGAAGGGACACCTATCTGCACAAAAACAATCACAAGAGGCTTTTTCCTCTTTCAATGAGTGCTGTAGAATGCAGCACGCATTGAAAGAGGAAAAAACGAGTAGAAATGAAAATTTCTCCTCGTTGCGCCTCGCTACGCCACCTTTCTCGTAAATCTGGAGATGTGTCTAGTTCCATGGGTGTTGCGTGGGAACACCAACAGCAACACCCATGGAACGCCCCTTCAACGGACAGTGCTGCGTGTGAAGGGCCATATTTACGAGGAGAGGAAAAGTCACGCAGGGTGGCTTTTCCTCTCCTTGTAAATATGGAGGAGCCCCCTGCGCCACCAGTACGTCACGAAAAGTGACGTAGTGGTGGCACAGGGGGCTTGTAAATCTGCCCCTACGAGTTTAAACTCTATTCTCACCTGTAACTACTGTTCTATATGTTTCTCCCTTTGCTACTCACGCAGTCCAACTTGTCCCCTCACTTTTTTTCGTGCCACTTCTATATTAACTGTAGTAACTCTCCTCTACTCCCCTTCATGACCTACTTTCTAATACGTGCTCCCTTTTTCTCCTTTTTTCAGTTATCTTCTTTTTTTTCTGTAACCATTTACACAAGCTTCTATTCCATCTTTCCCCAATTCCCTCATACGTTTGCATATTATAGTTTTTAGTTTATAACATTTCTCTGTAAGGAGATTTTCCAATCAAACACTGACACCTAGCTGGGCTGAGTTGCTCTATATAAAAAAAGTGAAATAAATACATTTCTCCAGTAGCATAGTTTGTAAAACGAATGCATAAGGAATATTCGATCATCAGCACATTAGAAACGACTCTAGTGCTACTCATAATACCACCCATCGTGACACTGTTGCACCCCATCGCTCCACCCCTATTGACTCCACCACTTACCTGCCCACAATCCCTTGACAAACCACCAATGTATGGGTTCCTGTAATGCTTTCTTCTCAGGTGTTTGGGCACTGGGGTTTAAACTAGGACCTGAAACACAGTTGACCATTTTTCTTTTTCCCATTTCAAATTTATGTTCACTAATTTTTTTATTCAAATATTAATTTCTTTGAAAAAATCTTGAGTAGTTTACACAAATGGTCCCTTGCCAAATTCAGGGGCTTATTTACAAGCCCTTTGTGCCATCCATACGTCACTTTTACCATGTAAAAAAATGACGCAAAAGTGGCGCAAGGCCCAGGTTTAAAAAATGTCTAGCTTTCATGGTTCACCAATTGGTTTCACACCTGTCCCCCCCCCCCTCAATTTCGAGTGGATGGAAACTAGAAACCACAAACAACGGGAAATATTTGCTACCATTTACTTAAATGCTAAAAGAACAGCGAAGCAATATTTGTTTCCCTCTCTGACTGTTTCCCCAACCTGGAAACGGGGCAATATTAACATAGAATCGTTTCTTGGTGCCATTTAAAATTTTATTTTTTAGAAAAAAAACACTTTCTTGCACAGCAAGATTAAAAAAACATTTTTTTAAACACAACGTTTTCGTATTTTGTCTATTTTCTAAGCCTATGTCCAATTCAGCGTAAACAACAAACCCAAATATGTGGGGAAAAGACATAAAGTTGGCAAAGCTGTCTTCCATTGATTTTGATAAACAAAATTAAAGAAGGCATATGCACAAACAGTCCCAAATGCAAATAAAAGTGGTCAGCAATACGGATGGGGAGGCGACCCTCACAACACAAGGAGTTAAAGATAACATTTTACTCTTACATTAGAATCTCAAACATGTGGTGCTGCACCTTGAATAGCATGCCCAGCATGCGACTAGATGCATAAGCTAAGATCATATTGAAAAGGAAAATGCAATTGGGACAATACTAAATTGCTAAGGGATTTGCCAATAATCTCAAAAGCTTTTCTAAAGTATAATACTTTTTATTTATTGCCAAGGAACATGAAATATGTAAATAGCTGAAATAGGTGAAATCAACATTTAGAGATGATAAAACAAATACAGTGAGCACCACCCATGAGTTCTTGATAAGTAACCACACATGCACTACTGAGCACCATGAACCAGGTCAAGTAAACATTAATAAAATGGTTAAAAAAAATGTAGCCAGTGTCAAATAGGAGTCAAGGAGATGAAGGCAAAGGAGGATGTTGGGAAATCTCAATTAGATGAAACAATTAGGTGATGGGATCGAAGGAAGAAAATGTTTGAATCGAGTGGCAGACTAAGACTTATCAACGTGGTCCTACAGTTTCGAGGGCAGTTACTTCTCCATTAGACCACACCTACTGCCTCTCCACCTTAAAGTGATTCCAATTTTGTACCCAGAATTCCTCGCCTGCCTTTTCAAAGGATGGCCCCTGTGCCTCCCAGGGAAAAAGGGAGAAGGGATGCACGCACTAATTTTATTGATAGATGACCGAATTTCCCCAAAACAGCACCCATCACTCCTCAACAGTTTTTCGGTGTTCCTTGTGCATTGTGGTTAGAACTGCCAGCAGCGGCTCGTACAGGGCGTGCTGCGGGGTGGTGGGCGGGGCGGGGGAGGGGCAGGGTGGGGGGTGGGGTAGCAAACACGGACATAGGACGGAACGGAGGAAAGTAATTATTACGTTCCTCCATATGTCCGTGTTTGCTACCCCCCCCCCACCCTGCCCCTCCCACGCCTCACCGCCCCACAGCATGCTCTATACAAGCCGCTACTGCGAACTGCATGACACGTTGCTATTCAAAGAGGGCAGACATATGCATGCATGGTCTCAACCTCTCTCACAATGTGCTCCTACACCTATATTTATGCACAGATACACAATCACCATGTCACTGTACAAGCAATCTCTGCCATACCCACATGACCTCAGCACACCCCCCAAAGAGGGCACATTGCACTTACACTTTTTATACCTGGCATCCAGAGCTAAAGCATCTCCTTTCTCACTTCTGCTTTCTTCAACACACATAAAGGCATCATGAAAAAACATAATTACGAGCATAAATCCAGTTCTCACACTATCAGTTAGAAACAAATGAATTATTAATCTCAGGTTTCTCCCTCGTCAATCAATGATAGTCTGTTAATAAGCAACACTAGGTACAACCTGCTGGTTTCCCGACAAATACAGTAATGTTTACAATTAGCGTTCATCCTACAATAGACGCTAATGTTAAAATGGCCACAAAAACTATTTCCACCCATTTTTAGGCCCAGTCTATCACACAGCGCAGCTGTCTATTTGCAAAAGGCATGTTGTGGGCTCATAGAGGGCTTATCTGAGCTTATAGCCTGCCCTCTGCTTACCATTAGTTGGCTTTATTGTCACTCTCATTTGCATGCTTCTTATCAAACTTGTCAATCTTGTGTTTGGCCCTTTCCTGGAGCATAGTCTCTTTACCATCTCTCTGAATGGCCGGCTTCTGTACCTTTCACTGCTTACTTTTAGAAAACTACTTTTTTTCAGTTTAAGTGCCCTGTGTGAGTGCATGTGTTATCCAGCTGTTTCTCTTGTATACTTCTTTAGAAGATGCAGAGTTTTTGGGTTCCTCCTGAAGAGCAGGAGTTAGAGAGCATGCCGGTTTACATGCACAGAGAGTACAGAGCCTAAGAGCACAGTAAGTGAAGACATGGGGGAATATTCTCAAGCCCCTATTGCCATGGGAACGTCACTTTTCTTGACGTTCCTGTGGCGATAGGGCCAGCGCCCTATTCTCAAGGCAGCGAGTGGCTTAAAGCCACGTTACGTGGCGTAACGCTGCCTTGAGAATAGGGCCCCTTTCACGCTAAAATTAGTGTGAAAGGGGGCGTGCAGTGGGAGTTGCGGTGGGCGTACCATCGCAGTACCACCGCAACACCCATTGAATTCGACGCTGCCACCTATTATCAAGGGCGGCAATAATAGGTGGCAGCGCCAAACTTAAGACTAGAAAAATCCTGGTATTAAGGGGGCGGAATGAGGAGAAATGCTTAATTTCTCCTCGTTTTTGCTATTTCTATATGTGCTGCCTTGTGCAGCACACATGGAAACAGCAAAATGCCATGGTTTGTTTATGTACAGGAAGGTGTCCCTTCCTGTACATAAACAAACCTTTTAAAAATGCTGTTTTGTAACTTACATGTATGCTCGATGAAGCAGCACACATGTAAGTTACTAAACGGCATTTTATGTTTATGTGCAGGAAGGGACACCTTCCTGTACATAAACAAACCTCCCTGCTCGCAGACACCCTTGGACTCTGGTGCAAGGGTGCCTGCGTTAGCGTTAAGTCGTGAGACTTACTGCAGTCGCAGGGCGAAACGCCAGGCTGCACCACATTCTTGAGAACAGGGTTCAGCCTTGCGTTTCCGAAGTGGCAGTGAGAGGCGTTAAGCCAAGGAGTCTAAAACCTCTCACTGCCACTTCCTCGTGAATATGCCCCATGGTGTTTTGTCTCTTTTTTCCCTGTATTTGGTTGTTTTGTTAAGCCCGATGCGATTACTCTGATTATTTTTACGTAGGGCACCAGTAATTTTGATCCTGCTTCCCACATATGATTTAGTGTGCCAGTTTACCACTGAATAAGAGTCAAAAAGACTTTACAAGCAGCTGCGGCCCGTGGAGGGAGTTCCGTGGGGCAGAAAGGAGGGGCGGGGGGTACTAAAACCCAGAATATGGATAATTGGAGGTAAGTAAACAATTAAATAAATAAAACAAATTTCATAGCGCGCGCTGCATCGCATTTTGCGATGCAGGGCACGCAACGAAATTCGAGAATCTCACCCTTTCAAACTTCCTGACGCCTTAATTAGTCAGGCAGTGGCACGAATGGTGCTGCAAATGTGGCTGCCATTTTTTATGAAAAAGTATTAGAATGGAGGGTTTGCTATTCCTTGTCAATACTGACTCTATCAGACAAACTTAAGAACTACAGTTTTATCCTATTTTTACAGCTTGATTATTAGCATATTTAATGACATTAGAAAAAGGGAAAACTCCCCTTTCCAATAATACCTGACATGCCGGATGCGCTCATCGATCACCAGAATACCAATACTCTGTATTAGCCAAATGTCCATATAACTAATTTGAGGGGAATTATTTGTATATAGGTTGGTCATTCTGAAATCCTGACTAGAGTTTACATCTTGACAGATTCACACGCCCAGGTCAAGTGATCGCTATTTGCCTATGTCAAGAGTTTACTGCCTATATTAATTATCTTAGAATGAGAATATGGAAATATCTAGTAGTCAGGCTGGAAAGAGTACAAATACAGACACTGTGGACTTGCCTGACTGCCTTTCCCTGAAAAAGGAATGGTTCCTCACCTGTAATCCTAGTTCTCTCTCAGGAAAATCTCCAATGAAATCATACACACTGAATAGTCACGCTCACATGCAGGGACCCAGACCAGTTCTTTTAAAACAGGCCAATACTGCAGCTCTACACGATCTGACCTTCTTGTTGTTCCAGCCCCTCCGTAGAAGAGTCCTTCTTTTCTTCAAGAGGCTTGGACACAGGCACAGAACGTGGATTATGTGTTTCCTATGGTTGCCGCAAAACCGACATGGTTCCGGGGCATGATGTCTTTTGCGACATGGTGGCAGTTTACTCAGTTCTTTTTCCTCCCGCTGGCAGGATCCTGGAGCAGAGCTCTGCCTTTTCATCAAGTTGTTTCTTCAACAACTTTCATCTCAGGTTTTTTAAAACTGATTGACATGACATCCTTTAGGACGTAGATTCTTTTTTTAGATATTTTCTTGACAGGAAATATATCTGATTTTTCGCAAAATGCCATCTCTTTTTGCGAACTGCCCAGAGTGCGGTAGAAAAATGGTAAAATCATACCCATAAAGGATTTGTATCTTATGTGTGCCAGACTCTCATGACCCTAAGATGTGTCACCTCTGCAAGACCTCTCCAGGCGCACTTTGAGGGAGAGAGAGAGAGGATTCACCTCTATGGTCAAGTGGATCACCGCAGACAACAAGATTCCCTGGCTGGAGAGACTTCAGAGGGGTGAGGAAAGACTGCTTCCTCTACCAGTGTCCCTAAGTCATGCTCTGAGGACTCCCAAAGAGGGAGATCCAAAAGAGACAATTTGGAGGAAAAAAGCTCTCCCGTTCGACATAGAGACATAAGCCAACCTACTTAACTAAGACGGCGGAGAGGCTTTAACACATAAAAGCTGGCTACGCTTCCATCAGACTTTGACTCTAAGTATTCCAGAGGCTATTTGCCGCCCAAACCAATGTCTCCAGTCACCATATCAGATTCACCAACACTGCCTCACGCTCCGATGGGATCTCCTCCTCCAACTCCTCCACCTCTGACACCTCCTCCACAGTTAGCTGTTCCAGTGGTACTTCCGCTACCGAGTCAGTCAAGCACTCAGCCACCGCAATCTCCTATGCCAGTGACAGCTCCACTGCAGCACCATAGACTGGGTTCATGTGACACCAGACCTTGCAGCTAAAGGTCTAAGTCACAATTTCCTCATCCCCATCATTGCTCCAAACGATCACACTCACGGCGAAGAAGATATTCTTTCTCCTGATCGAGATCCTCACGGTCTTGTCATACTACTTCATCTTCAGGTCTGTACTCTCCTACTTCTCCTACTCTCGACGGAGAAAATCTCCTATTGATGATATTAATACCTTCCAGGAGATTCTCATCAGAGGAGCCAGTAAGTTAAATATTGACTTACTGACTACCACCACCTCAACATCGGTAATCTGCAAAATGCTCCATCAAAGGTCCGATCCTAGACCGACCACTGCTACCATTGGTATCCGGTTTGTTGAAGCCTGCTCTGGATTTATTTCTCGCACCAGCTTCTGTTAAGGCTGCCCTATCCCACCTTCATAAGAAATACATGTCTTCGGATCAGGATCCCTCTTTTCTACGTGCGTTACCTATTTGCGACTCAGTTAAATTCTCTGCAGCCCGTAAATTACATGCTACAGCCCCTTCTTGCACTGTTCTCCTGACAAGGAGAGAAGAAATTTGTCCTCTGTGGAAAGAAAGGTATGTGGTACTTCTGCTGTCCCAATGAAAACAGCCAGCGTTTTAGCTCTTCTAGGACAATATTACAGGTCTCTTTGTAAGGCAGTCTATTTCCTCATGCCTTTTATACCATTTGTTCACTGCATTCTAGAATTGTTTTCTTTGTGATGTAGTGCGGCTGCTTGTGATCTGCATTAAAAGATTAATGCATAATGTAGCATCCGGTCTTGTAATGAAATTTGGTCCAACAATTTCATAGAGGATCTACCAAGAGAGAGACATCAAAACTTCCAGGAGATCATCAACGAGGGCATGATGGTGTCAAATCAAATCATCAGTGCTGGAGCTGATACTTCGATTCTTGCTGCTCATGGATATTGTCATAGCCTAGCTCTCCATCGCTCATCGTGGCCCAGACTTAAGTCTAAAACCAGGAGCACATCATTGTATTATAAATCTCCCTTATTCATTGAATACATAATTGTTTGGATCGCATGCTGATGATGAGATGTCTTGCACGAAGACAGAAAAGGTCACCATTAGAGCTGTTGGACTGGAGAAAAAAAGGGATTATAGAAGGCAGTCTTATAGACCTTATGACTGCCAGCATTACCATCAGAGGGTTCAAACCGCTCATTGGCTTCAGGGGCATCAAAAACAACCATCTGCCCAAACAAGCAAAAAACTACTGGAGGCAAACAATGAATCAAATCTTCCCACTCTTCCATTACCCACTCCAGTAGTGGAAAGCATAACATCTTTCCTGCAAGAGTAGCATACAATAACCACCAACAAATGGGTTCTGAATATTGTAGAGCATGGGTACTGTCTCAGATTCAAGCGTCCACCACCATCTATTTCGCTGAAGACCCTATTCCTATCCCAGTGGGAAAAACTGCAACAAGAATTTGCCATTCTCTTGCAGAAATGTGGTGGAAAAGGTTCCTTCTCACCTGAGAGGAATGGGAATGTATTCTTGTTACTTTCTGGTGAAAAAGAAAGGGCCCAAAAATGAGTGCAGATCCATTTTAGACCTCATGAAAGTGAACAAGTGGGTTTGCAAAGAAAAATCCAGGATGTTGGCTCTTTTTCAGATCTAACCTCAACTCCATCAGGGGGACTGGCTATGCTTCACAGACCAAGAGGATGCTTATTTTCACATCCCAATAGCCAAAAAATACCAAAGGTTCTAGAGGTTAATTGTAGGAAAACACCACTACCACAACAATGTCTTCCTTTTGGTTTCAAATCTGCACTGCAAACTTTCTCAAAATGTATGGTGGCTGTAGCAGCCCACCTCAGGAAAATGAAAATGTTCACCTATCTATAGCTGGAAGATTGGCTCATCAAGGCATCTTCTTATTAGCAAGTAAGTCAACATTATCATCTAACTGTCATGACTCTCAATCAACAGGGTATACATGTGAATCACAACAAATCTATCTCCCATCCTGTTCAATCTCTGCACTACCTGGGTGCAGTTCTAGATGGCTGTATGATAGAACCACGAGTAGATAAACCACATGTGACTCTACCACGCGACCTAAACAAGGAATGCATCTTTACCACGCATTCCTTCACCATGCATGGACAAAGTGATACAAACCACTCATGTGAAACAATCTCTCAAATGGTGGTGCTGCTCAGAGAATGTAATCAGAGGAATGAATTTTCACCAAGACATTCCGACCCAAACTATAGTGACGTATGCCTTTCTAACAGGTTGGGGTGCTCACTTGGACCACCATCAGATACAAGGCACATGGTCTCATAAGGAACAGTCTTATCACATCAACCTGCTAAAACTGAGGGCAGTTTATCTAGCCTTGAAGGTTTTCCTGCCATCATTCAGGACCAACTATCTCCTTGTTCAGATGGACAATACAATAGCCATGCATTATCTAATCAAGCAGGGAGGAATGAGATCCAGACCTCTGTCCCTGGAAGCACAATCTGAAAGTAGCTCATACCCAAGAATCTCAAAATTACAGCAGTCCATCTACCAGGAACCCATAAAGCAAAAGCAGACACTCTCAGCAGAATCATTCAAAAAATCATGAATGGGTACTAAACTAGCTTTAAAAATTGGGGATTTCCTCAAATAGATCTTTTCACAGACGTAGAAACCAAGAAATGTCCTAGCTTCCCATTGAGGTTCTACCAACTAGCCACACTAGGCAATGTCCTATGGATCGACTGGTCAGGCAAATTTCTTTATGCCTTTCCTTAGATCTCCCTTCTGCCAACAGTAATCACTATGCTGTCACACTTGAAGCCCAGAATGATTCTCATTGCTCAGGAGAGGCATGACAGTGGTTTTCACCGATCTCCTTCATCTCTCGATCTCCACACAGGAAGGTGCCATTCAGACTGGAACGCCTTCAGAAATTCGGAGGCCAGATTCAACATACCAACCTTCACTCACTGAACTTGGCTGCATGGCTCCTGAACTCATACAATATGGTCACCTAAAACCTCCTCAGGAATGCATGGATGTGCTGAGAGAAGCCAAACTACTATCCATTAGAACTTCTTATTCTTTCAAGTGGAAGGGATTCTGCATCTGGTGTTCTCAAAAAAATGTCAATCCTCTTACTTATCAGGAAGACACTGTTCTTCCATACTTCCTCCATCTGTCTAAAGCGAAATTGCAATTCTCCTCTATTAGAGTTCATCTCGCAGCAATCACAGATTACAGAAAATGTCCTTCACAAAATTCCTTTTTCAAAGAATGCCTTAGCTAAGGATTTCTTTGAAGGCATTAAAAATATATATCCTCCTCTTAGGAGACCTTCTCCTCCATGGGAATTGAATATTGTCCTTTCTTTTCTTATAGGTCCTCCCTTTGAGCCCATTCATAAGCCTTTCTTCAACACTTTTTGTGGAAAACACCAGGAGATAACTCCATTTACCCATTAACTACACCAACGGGTAAACTCCTCCCCAATTACTACTTGCAGCTCACCTTACATTGGCACAATTTTGGGAATGGCTTCTGTCCCCTCCACTTCATATCTGGTGGTCCAAGGTTTAGTCAGTCTATGCAAATAAAAAGCTTATGGCACTGATACACAACAGCATGCTCAAATTTGAACAAACGTGGCCCTCATTTCGAACCTATATGTAGTGTAGAAAGAGATACAGGGGAGGGTTCACCAACAGACCCCCCCATTCTCCAACACTCAGACCTCAATGACAAGTCCTCAAGCCTGGAGACCGATAGCTCTGACACTGAATGAGGACACGGAGACAACACATGAACTTACACCAACCCACAAATTAGACATGCAATGCTCTTGCTCCCACAGGCTCACTCTAGAAGCCTCGACATCCACCACGACATCCGACATACTGCACACACACCCGATCATAGCTATGATTGCTCATGATAATAGTACACAAAGCATCTGCATTAATATGATGTATCCATAGATTGTAAACACGTTCGATTGAAGCTGTATTTTTGGAACCAATGGAAAAAAAAAGAAAAAGAAAGTAAGTCAAAACAATTATTTTGTAAACTATGGCCCTTTACAATCTGGATTTGCCACTACTAAATCATCCTTGTCTAGATTAATTGTCTCTCTTTGTTATCATAAGGCTAACAAAACCTTGCCCGGTAGACCTAGAGCCCATTCTCACAGGGCCAACAAGACTACTGCTGCGTTACTTAGGAACATCCCACCGAGATTTGCAAAGCTGCTACTTGGAGATCGGTTAACACATTTACGAGACGCTACTGTCTTGATTTGGATGCTAAGGCTGATGCTCAATAGAGCAAGCCTTTCTGAGGAACTAATTTGCCTGATTGCTCTATTCCTGTTTTACCCCCTTCCTCGCTGATTTCTTGGGGATGAGTTTGCTAATCGATTCATTGCTTATGATTATCAATGGAGATCCCCTGAGAGAGAAGGAATGGTTTCTCACCTGTAATCCTAATTCTCTCTCAGGGGAATCTCCATTGAAATCATAAGCAACCCTCCCTCCCCCCCGTGGGAAGAAATAAAGGTATGAATAATTCTATCCTGCTAATTCGCTTGTCAAAAACAACTGAGTAAACTGCCAACTGCAAAGCACGTTGGGACATTTCAGGGAAAGAGGCCCTTAAAGGCGCAATGCCCTATTTTCATTGTTTCCAATGCTGTAGCCTATACAGCTACATTGTTATAGATTTTCCTATCTCTTCCTTTAAAAAGAAGTAAGAAGCATTTGGGAAGGACATTTTTGAAAGGTAAATTTTCATTTTAAATAAGTGACTTTTAAGAGTTTGATCCCTTTTCCCTTCTAGTTTTTAAAGTAATGCATTAAGATTGGCAGTATAGCCTGTTTTGAGGCTCCAAAATTTAATACTTGGATCACATATGACTCCTGGCCTTTCCGAAGTAAGGTGAAGTGCATATGACTGAAGGAACTGCTCGGGTGTCCCGGCATATGGGCGAGACTATTAAGTGTTTATGAGTATTACTGGAGATCCCCTGAGAGAGAACTATCTGTTGCTACTGGCCTACGATGCCTCCACGATGCCCAAGAGAAAAGGACAGGTGCAAGTTAGCTTGGGCATGTCGAGTCTGGGTCAAAGGGAGCATCTGCCTAATTGAGAGTCTTGCAGAGCGACTTGAATGTTGGTGCCTATAGGTAAGGAGGCAGAGAGGGTGAGCCTGGCGCAAAAACAAGGTTGAAACACAGGAACAATATGTACCTGCGGATCCAAGCAGCACTGCAGAGGTAATCCTTCACTGAAGCCTGAGCTACAGTTACCTTACTAAACACCATCAAGATGGTTCTAAAGAAGACCACTTTAATGGCAGGTTTGGACGGGGCACCTCATTTTTTTAGAGGTTGGTCTGAAGACAGTATGGTGAAACCCTGTTTTGGTATGTAGCAGGTGCATCAAAATAAATCACTGCATAACCAAAACTCATCATTAAAACCCCACTGAAACGAAATAACTACAACAGAAACCCAAGAGAAACCCAAAGACTGTCACTTTAGTCTTGGACGTGTACCATTGAAATTGCTACTGCATTTCCGTCTCTTAATGTTATTAGTTATGGCTTTGGTTGCACTACAAAACCTCGCAGGAACATCAGCCATAATTCCTAATCTTAACAATGACTATTGAGCTTAGAAATTAGTTACTAACTCTAACTACTGAGGTTAGAAGATAGGTACTAAATAATTGTTTGGGGCAAAATCTCTCGCCATGAACTTGCTAGAGACAGTTTTAGCTAGCTTCCCCAATTTTGAGTGTAGTATTTTATGCATATGTGTATTAAAGTCCATTTATTTTTTACTATAAAGAACTGACAGGATGTAGACCTTATTGACTGATACTACTGTGTAAACTGTATTCACAGGCCCTGATTAAAAAGGCTACACTTTTGAGTAAGTTTACACTTTGTCATAAGTTTCCTACTTTCAGTATTCACAAACTCCAGGCCTGATTCACAAAGGTAAACTTACACTTTTGTGTAAGTTTACAATTTTTTGGTATTCACAAACTGCTAAGTTTATTTTAGTAATAGTAATCTTACAATGGCTAAGACTCCGTACTCATGGTGAAGACCCCACACATAAAAATATAGAGCCTGTCCTATCTTTTTTGTGTGGAGTTCTCCACCCGGCTTACTATTAGTAAAATTAAACTTGTAGTTTGTGTATCCCAAATAAATAGTAAACTTACACAGAAGTGTATGTTTACCTTTGTAAACCAGACCCTCCAAGTGAAAACTTATTACATAAGTGTAAGTTACATGATTCCACCCCCAGGTAAACGCAATTGGCAATTTTGTATGTGGGTGATGTTACCCCTTAAACCCACCCCCTACTTTCCTTAAACTCCTCTTACTCCTTCCTAACTCTATCCTCTTTAGTAAGTAAGGTCAGACCCATTTTCCACCCACTTCCCTGAGTCCTTCACACATTTGTGACTCAAATCTAGACTCACATGAGTGAAGACTCCACAATCAGAGTGGAGAACTCCGCACTTATAAGTATAACTAAAACGTACGTACTCTTTGTACTACTACAAAACGTACTACAAAGTACAGTTTTTTAATCAGGCCATGAGTGTCTAACCTCAAACTAATTAATAGAGTAAGCCTTGGTTTCTCAGACCTCACTACTTTAAGAGAGTAAAGTTTAAAGAAGAGTTATTGGTCATTCATTTAGAGTGCATTAGTATTGTGGCCTCAGAACACCGGTGGTAAATTACCTAAAAAATGTTATATGAAACAGGGCAATAAAGAGTTAAAGGACCCTGTCTTGGCACCTCAACAGAAGGCCAGTTAGAGTTCTGCCCTACCTCTAAAGCTTATCTTGCAGTGCAGAGAGAATATTAGCACAATCCGGATATGCAGTACTTTCAATGGCTTTAGTTCTCTCAATATTATAAATGGTTACCTTGTAGAAAAAAAGGTTCCTCAGCTTGTCTTGCATTTATATACCATACCAAGTTTTGGCCGCTGGGTAGGAGCTCTCCCCTACAGCTCCCGGTTCAGGGATTACCAAATCGGTAGAAATCCCTCTACATACCAGACCATCCACCTCCTTTCTTCAAACAAACTAACTCCTCTAACATCGCACTACACCTGCAGAGTATCTTACCTTCGGAGACGACCCCCAGTGACCCGACGCCCCCTCAACTCACTGGCCTCGCCACTCCTCGCCAGGGCAGTGCCCTCCGAGCCGTCCTCTGGCGACCTGACGCACATGCCTCTTTGCTTCGTAATACGACTCCTTCACCCCCATATGCATGGAGATGAAGCTGCTTCCATCGTCAGACACACCACCCCATTGCTGGTCTAGCTCTCCCTTGGGCTGGAATGTGCTCTCCCCCGTCGCCATTTTCACCAGGATCGTGGGCACTGAGGGGCATCGGAGAGAGGTTCTCCCTTGTTGCCCCCACTGGCAGGGCTACTGTTGCCCGTGTTTGTTCTTTTTCGCTGGCCACCTGCATGGGCCCTTTCATCGCGCTCCACCTCTAGCTGGGCTGCAGGTGCGTGCACCTCTGTTTGCCTACCGCCGTGAAGAGCCTTTTCAGCGCGGACCGCCGCCAGAGCTACGGAACCTGTGCCGAGGCTTCCCTCCGCACAGCCATCTCCCTCTTCCTCCCTGTGACGCTGGCTGTGGCTAGACAAGCCAGCTGGGGTGATAATGTCCGGTCGTGAGACTGATGAGGCGGCAGGACCTGGTCTGCCCCCACGCCTCCGCACAACCCCCGATGTCGTTGGACCTGCGCCCTTCCCACCGCAAGGGACACATGCCACATCTTCTATGTCTGTCTCGCGGCCGCGTCTCCGACGTCTGAGCATCATGCCATCCTTCACCCGACCGCTGAACGGCCCCTGACTCTAACGGTCAGTGGACTCCCTCATCCTCTTTGATGTTCATTTCCACCAGACAGCACGATCACTAACATGGCGACATCCCTCAAATTTTCACCCTTCAAGGTGGCGTCTAAAGAAGACCCCATCGAGAATAGGGTGAGTGATCTAGGAGACACCTGAAAAAGCGGCGCTAATACACTAAGGGCCCCTGAGAATTCAAAGGGGAATGTTAAAAATGGGGACTGGCCAAATGGAAAACCAGGGACAGAATCTCTTGCCTGACCCCAAGATGGCAGCCACATTGGTCCTTTATCACAATGAGCTACTACACTTAGACAAAAATTGGACATCGTCCAGACCTCGTGCTTATCCCCCATCCGTCTCACCTCATCAAATAAATAAAATAAATAAAAATAAAATAAAGACATTTATGGACAGCACATTTCACCTGGTTAGACAGGGGTAAATGGGCACGTTTGACATCCATTATTATTACCACTTTACAAAGCAAGTAAACAGTTGTTTTTTTTGTGAAAAATCCGCGGAAAGGGTAGAAAATATGTGGTAACCCGGACACTGCACTTTTTTCGATAAAAAGGAGCTTAAAATGGGAGAATAACAACTCCTCCCACTCTAGCAGACTAGCACTCGATGTTTCATGTGCTTTTTAGGTCGAGGGACCATCCGGTCTGCCGAAGGCAGAACCGGAAGTCCGGAGATTTAATGTTTCTTAGAGTGGCTATTTAGCCCGCCTCTCTTTTTGATTCTCCTCCATTGGCTGGCTTCCTAAACGGAGGCCAGCCATTGGAGGAGAGAGCCGTCCCTCCAAATAGGCTCCGTCTTTTTCAGATTCGGGGGCGTGTTCCGTGCTCTTCTTTCCACTTTTTAGCCACGCCCTTTTTTAGACGTGTTTTTCTCTCCTCCAGCCAATGGCAAGAGGAGAGAAAAAGAAACACGCCCCCGAATCCGAAAACGCCACTGCGTTTCTCCGAGGCATTTCTGCTTTGCCTTGGAGATAGGCGGTGGTGTGCTTGTTTGTTGTTGCATTTTTATAAAGCGCGAACTCGACCCGAAGGGCGCTTTACATGAGCTGCAGTTGCACTGCACGAGGACGCATTCATGTGTTTCAGGCACGGGGAGATGGCGACATTTGCCCAGAATCACAGGCTGCTGAGCCGACACCACTTGAATGGGGTCTCACTCGTTTTCACTCACTGTCTCACACACTACTCTGGCGCGTGAGCAGTCTCAGGAGTAAATCTTACAATTAATAAAAAGTGATGTTTAGGCTTGTGCCGTGCGACGCTCCCGGCCCGACCCCCTACCCCCACCCCCCTCCCCCCACAGCGCCCCCTCACCCCAGTGACAACAGTGACGAGTAAAGGAGAAGAAACGAAACTCAAAGCAGAGCGGGAACGGGGCGGGAATCCGCCACGAGAGGAAGAAAACGAAACTCGGGAAAATAGAAAGTGGGTGAAAGCTCAGGAAAAGGGGAACACCAAAAGGGGCGGGTTCCCACCACTGCCCCACAGCCTCCCCCCCCCCCCTTCATGTGGGTTTTTCCAGCCCTCCCGGTTTCCTTTCAGATTGCGTAAGGCGTTTCAAGGTCACCGCGAACTGATTGTTGTCTCGCAACGCCACCCCCTCCAGCCCAGCTTCTTGCTTTAAAAGCAAATCATGCGGTGCCTTCGAAAGTGGTCAAATGCAAATAGATTTATTTACCCCTCAAACGCACCGAGCCAGCAAGCAAAGGAGCAAACCGGACTTTCTCCAGCGGTTCTGCGTCTCTCTCTTTGCAACGTTTGTGGAATTTGGGTTCAATGGTGCATCTTACCCTGCGGTTTTAATTACGTTTCCTAGTCAGCCATTGGACCCGGCTCATGAAATACTTCAGTTCCTTGATGGATTTCCAAGCAAGGGGCAAAGCCCTCGGGTTTTCAAAGTTCTTAGGTGTGAGAGCTTATTTGCATATCAATGATCTCACAGGAAATGACGGCATTCGACCATTGGCATAGATGACTTTGCAGGAAATTGCATGTGTATGCTAGTAAACAAATGAGGAAAATGGATACAATAACATAACACCAAATTCTGGCTAAAGCAGGTCTGCAAGGAAAACTGCGCCGTATAGATAACACACGCAGGTATTTCGATTGGAAAATCGATTGTCACAATTTGGGAAGTTTTTGCAGATGGGATGTGTAGGGAACTCATTTTGACTTTTATTTGTGTCCGCCATTTCTTTGTTTGTCGCGTCTTAGTGTGAGGATCGTCTTGCTGTTGTGCGTAAGCTATTTTGCCTTTATATTCTTTAAATGTGCCTTTTTTTTTATATTTCAGATGTGTATCTGGATCTTTGACTTGGAGAATACACGTCCGTCTACCGTCTCACAATTTCTCTCTCTCAAAACATCACTACCTCACTCTCTAGCTCACAACTTCACTCTCTCTCACTCACTACCTCACTCACTCTCTATCTCACTACCTCACTCTTTCTATCTCACTAACTCACTTTCACTCTCTCTTTCACTGCCTCTCTCTCTATCTCACTACATCACAACATCACTCTATGCTTATATATCAGTACCTCACAACATCCCTCTCCCTCACTACCTCACTCTTTCACTACCTCACTCTCTCTATCTCACTACCTCACTCTCTATCTACCTCACTCTCTATCTCACTACCTCACTCTCTATCTACCTCACTCTCTATCTCACTACTCTCTATCTACCTCACTCTCTCTCACTACCTCACTCTCTATTTGAATACCTCACTCTCTCTCTCTATCTCACTACCTCACTCTCTCTCTCTGCTAATGCAATAGGTATCACATATGCAAAAAAAAGCTAATGCCAATAGAAATAACAATGCCATTTATTTAGGGATACAAAAATGATAAAAAAAATAATGGGCAATACCAATAGCTCTACCTATAATATTGCCGAGACCATTGCATTGTAAATGCTTGTTTCAAACATGGCTTTCTGCAAGATGTTTCCAAGTGCTTTGGGGTAAACTTTATTCTGCTCGAAAAACCACAAGTGATTCAACAAAAACGCTATTGTATTTTAAGAAACATACACCTTTGCACGACTGTTACATCAACATAATTCACACATTTTGATGACTTACAGAAAGCAAGCTGAACAGTGGAGAATGGATGATCTTTCCTGCAAAATGTGGCCAAAGTAACAGATGCAAGTCTTTGGGGGGGGGGCTTGGAGTAGGTTGTAAACATACAATGTTAGCTGCACAAACCGGGGCTACTAGCCTCCAAACAGTCTATAAAAAGTCGAAATTAAAAGAATCTAAAATCCTACCCCAGCACTCGTAGTTTACACCGTGGAGAGCCCAGGACGCTGCAGAGCACGTTTACTGCTTCCAAGTCGAAGTTATTTTCGCCCAGCCTGTGATAATGGCATGAAATTAACGAGTTAGTTTATAAATCCGAAGTGAACATTACATAATCAATAAACCAATACGGCGTTACTGGCTGTCTTTTGTGCTTTGCAGGAACACAGCTCTCCCGCCCACTCCCGCTGCGATCCTTTTGTTCATCTCCCACTGAGGCGCGTGCTGACGCCCACGCGGCGCTCGCGCCGCTCCCACGCAGGCCGGGGATTACTGGAGCCGCGGCTGCTATTTATCGAGGCATCAGAGAGAATCCATCCATCGCCTGCTCGCCGGGCGCGCGGCGCGGCTGGGCACATCACAAGGCTTTCCTTCTAACGCCAGCCAGGGAGCATGAAGGGCACTATTCGAGATGACCCTATCTCTGTTCACGAACAGAATATACCGGGAATCGTTTTTTTTTACCACCTTCTAGTACAGTGAGGAAAATAATATTGTTTTCGAAATTAAACCAGTGCTATTTTAAGCTGCCTGTTTTATAAATACTGCATTATCAGACAGAGTGCAAAAACAATACAGGAAGAACTAATGGTAGACAGTGCTTTGCACAAAAAATAGGAAAAGAAACTGTATCTTGAGTATTTTTGGAACAACACGTGAAAGTACACTTTGGTCACGGAACACCCGTTTCCTTTCAGAAGGCTTTATATCCTTCCAGTCTGGACCAAGACCTCGGAATCCATATCCCACCATTCTAAGGATACATCGGGCGGGCAGTAAAAAAATAAGACCACGGTGATGATAAATGTACAATAACAAAAATCAGTGTCAATGAAAACACGGTCGTGCTTTGAGAATGATTAAATCGGTGATAGCAATTAGCTGCCGGTAAAGACGACTGTTAAATCCAATAGGTCTCGCTTGAATGCGTTTTTGCATGCCAACTGCATTTGCGCACGCCTGTATTTCCGTGAGTTGCCACATTAAAGTCAGACCTGCTGGCTTTGACAACGCGAGACGTCCTTAAAACAGCTGGACTGTGGGCCCTTATGCATTGTGTGTCTGTGTGTGCTTGTGTATGTTATCATATATGCTCATATATCTGTGACTTGCACGCAATTCCTGATTGAAACATTAAAAAACCCTGCTTCAGTGAACACAAAAAAAAATCTAAAAAAGGATTGGTCTTTGTACACAATGAATATGAGATACAGAATTTAATGTGTGATTATTCAGTGTACTTTTGAGACTGTTGTTTCCTATCATTCATCTGCACAGGAAGTGACATCACTGGTTTCTCGCCAAAGCCACATTTAAAAGAAGAAGAAAAGCAAGAGGACTTCATTTCCCATCATCCATCTGCATATCGCACACCACCCTGATTTCTCCCTCCCATATCCCAGGAACTTCTTAATGGCAGCTGCCCCAGCGGACACATGAAATGGGCGTACATAGTGGGCACTTCTGTCTTGCCGAAGGTGTGCCCAAGTCAAGCCTGTCTGCACCCTTCTGAATTTGAACCACACCCAGCACCAGGAACCCAGGTCCTTCCTGTACCCGCTGTTTCCCTGCTGCTCTCCTCCACACTCTGAAGCCTGACCGCTGTGCTCCACACTGCTGCCACACTGCACCACACAACAGAGTGCTGCCACACCCTAAACACACTACTCCCACACCAAAAGCACCTCCGTCTTGCACACTGCTACAAAGCAGCCACCCGCACACACAGACCAACCATCATCCATGCACCATGGCACACTAGCAAGCATGCTCGTCAACAAGTGCTTGCTGACCAAACACACCACAAAGATATGTTACTTACTGCACGACCAGGCTCCTAAAAAAACATGGCTAAAACAAACCTCAACACGGAACATCACTAAAGACATTTGCGCCAGCTTCAAGATCACCAGGCAAGACCATACACACAAGCTCGGAGGTAAAGTTGCCATCATATGAAAAAACAACATCAACTGGACCACCTTACCAAGCACCCCCTCCATCTCCATGGAACACCTCATTTGCAAGATACGCATCATAGCCAACTTCTTTACTGGTATACTGACCATCAAGTACCCTCAAAAATTTCACCAGCAACATCACAGACTTCGTTGCACTCCTTATCATAAACGCCAGCACCTTCATCCTCCTTGGAGACCTTAACTTTCACCTAGAAGACTGCACCAACTCAAACTCTACGGTCCTTCTGGAAAACCTCAGAAACCTCCCTTCACCCAGCATATAACCAAACCTACCCACACAGCTGGACACCTATTGAACACAATTTTTTCCTCAATCAGAAACATCACCCTCGACAATTATGAACTGGACCATGCTCTTGTTAGTTTCAGTATACCTGTCCTCACCACCACAGATCTACCATCCGCCGGACCTGCACACCACAGCAAGAAATGAATCACAGAAGATGACTGGGGTTTCACACTCTCCTTGCACTGGCCACTGCACACCAGCAACCTGCCGAAAACCATCAAGAACCTCAACAGCTGTATCACTGTATGCTCCGACACCCTGGATCTCCTTAAGCACAACCCTACAGCAAGAGGCTGACCACAGGCCAACTGTTACACAGAGGAACTCAGGTTGACGAGATGCCACTGCATGCAACTAGAGTGCAAATGGAGAACAAATCAAGACACAACAGATAAAGACATCTTCAAATCAACCCTAAGATGCTAACACCATCAGATACAGAACACCAAGCACACAGCTTTTGCAGACACATCATTGCTGAAGAAACCACAGCAAGGAAATCTTCACTATCATCAAATATTTCACTTCCTACTGCCTTCAAACATTGCACAACTTTTGCAACTACCTCTCTACATTCTTCTGTAATATAATCACGTCTGTCACTGGCAACTTCGACTATCAACCGGACCCCTCAACTTCACATCATGGCCGAAGAAAGAACCCTGACCTCGTGGCCCACCGTCAACAACGTCGAAACTGTTGCTACGATGAAAACCATCTACTCGCCCCCCCACCAAGCCTTCACAAAGGACTCCAACTGCTCTGTGAAGCACTTAAATTTAAACTTATCCTCAATCTCTCCATCGACTCAGCAACATCCCCCAGGCACTTGGAAACATGCCACAGTCACGCCCCTGCTCAAGAAATCATCCGGTTACCCAGCAACACTCTCCAACTAGACCAATCTCTCTCCTATTATACTCAGCTAAGGTCTAAGAGAAACTAATCCACTAAAGCCTCACCGGCCACCTGTAACGCCCTGAACGTCTCAGGATCGTTTAACAGACACGATAATGAGAACGCAACCACTTGTGAAGGTTTAGTTATTTTAATGAAGGCAAAAATAATACAAGGAATAAACAAAGGTTATAGTCACTGGAATCCTCCAGGCTAAGTACGTTACCAGCCCACAGCACGGATGGTCCTAACCGTCCTCTGCATATACGCCGATCCCGGCGTATGCCAGCAGAGGGCAGAAATGATATGGCCGACAATGCCAATCGGTAGGCTGTGAGGGGCACGAAGAGTGTTGGGGAGAATCGAGGAGTCAGGGAAACACCCAGCCGGGGTCTCTACCTGAAGGGAGCAGCCGCTCAACCTCTTCCTCAGACTGCACCGGGACGCGGAGTCACCTCCTGGTGATGCGTCACCGATACCCCAATCACAAGCAAAGAAGACTGAACCGAGAGCAGCCGCTCGATCGATCCTGTGGACTTCCGAGTCTGTAACGCGGCAAACACCTCCTGGTGTGCGTTACAGCTGGCAGTCCCTGTATCTCTGGTCGGGCTGGGAGTTACGACTCCACCCAGCAAAAGTGCCACTGCGCTTTGACTCAGCCGAGTCAAAAAGCGAAGCTCAATGGTTATCCGGTAGAGCTTCCGGGTCCTTCACAGGTGACGATGGGGCAAGACACGGCCCAGGGAGTAACGACTCGACCTACCTCCGTTCTTGCCTTACTGGAGCACCACTCCAGAACACTGCTTCTTCACTAAGCAGGTACGTCGGTGTAAACACAATATCCGACAGCGTTGTACCTCCCGGTTCCTCCCTTTATAGGCCGTGTTTTCCTTGAGTTATGTAACAGCTCTCCTGTTTACATAAGGGCGTGTTTTCCTTGAGTTATGTAACAGCTCTCCTGTTTACATAAGGGCGTGTTTTCCTTGAGTTATGTAACAGCTCTCCTGTTTACATAAGGGCGTGTTTTCCTTGAGTTATGTAACAGCTCTCCTGTTTACATAAGGGCGTGTTTTCCTTGAGTTATGTAACAGCTCTCCTGTTTACATAACCTCTCAACCGCTAAGCATCCTGGGAGATGTAGTCCGTTTTCGCTGGTTACAGTTTTCCTCCCCTCGCATGACAGGAATTCTTGACAGTACATCCTCCCTCTCAGCGGCTCCCCACGGGTCCAGCGCTGGCAGGAAAACGCCGATGGAACAAGGAGACCAAGCGCGGAGCATGAACCCCTTCAGCCGGTTCCCATGACTGCTCCTCCGGGCCATAGCCTTTCCACGCAACCAGGTACCACAGCTTCCCCCTGCGCCATTTGGACGCCCCTATGCCCGACACTTCATACTCCACCTCCGACTCCACGCATACCGGCCTAGGTGTCCCAGACGGCTTGGAGGGTGCTGGTTTGAGCAATGATACATGAAAGACAGGGTGTATCCGCAATGACTGGGGCAAGCACACCTTCACGTTCACGGGACCCATACACTTGGTAATTCGATAGGGGCCCATGTACTTGGGATGGAACACACTGTTCTTTCGAAACCTCATGTTTCTAGTGGATATCCAGACGTAGTCTCCAGTGCGGTACAGTGGCCCGGGCCTTCTCTTCCTGTCTGCCGCAGCCTTGTATCTTCTCTTGGCCTCTATTAGGACAGCCCTTGAGCGCATCAACGTGTCTTTTATGTGTGCCACCCTGTCCGCTGTGGCGGGAATCCTGTCCTCTCTGAACGGATGTAGAAATGGCAAGAACCTGGGATGTTGGCCATAGTTGCTATAGAACGGAGATGACTGTGTGGAGCTGTGAGTGGCGTTGTTATAGGCTATCTCTGCAACCCATAGCAAGTCGACCCATTCTTCCCTGCCCTGGTCCACAAAACATCGCAGATACTGTTTGAGCGTTTGGTTCAGGCGCTCGGTTTGGCCGTCCGTTTGAGGGTGGTAGCTGGTGGACAGGGCGGTCTTAACATGCAGCGCAGTGCACCAAGTCTTCCAGAATTGCGCAGTAAACTGCGATCCCCGGTCTGACACGATCACCCCAGGTAATCCATGCAGTCGTACCACATTCTTTAGGAGTAGTGACGCCAATTCCCCGGCCGTAGGGACTCTCTTGCAGGGGATGAAGTGCCCCATTTTCGTCAAGTAATCCACCACCACCAGTATTGCCGTCATCCCCTGGTCTACCAGTAGGCCCACCACGAAGTCCAGTGATATGCTATCCCATGGTCTATCCGGGGTCGGAAGTGGATGTAAGAGCCCTTGGGTTCGGCCATGGTCGGCCTTCATGGTAGCACACGTAGGACACTCCTGTCCCCACCTCCTGACATCCACTCTCATGGTTGGCCACCAGAAATGCCGTCCCATGCTAGCCACCGTTTTTTCAAAGCCCAAATGACCTGCGCATGGAGAGTCATGGCACCAGATGAATGCTTGTTTCCTTAGCCTAGGCGTGGGTATCAATAGGCACCTGCCCTTCAGGGGTATCCCGTCCTTCAGCTGCCATTCTCTGTAACTGAGGAGCCACCTCCGCCATGCGAATGACCTGATCCCTCTCTTTATTCCCCTCAGGAAAGTATCCGGTTGGATAACCCCCAATACCATTCTCGGGGAAATGATGGAATGCTCGGTCGCAGGCAATGGTTCCTTAACTGCAGATTGACGGGACAGGGCGTCCGCCTTCCGGTTTTCCGTCCCCGGCCGATATGTGATGCGGAAGTTGAACCCCGCAAAGAAGATCATCCACCGCAGCTGTCTGGGAGAAAGGTGTCTTGTGGCCGTCATGAACTGTAGGTTCCGATGGTCCGTGTACACCGATACCACATGTCTTGCCCCCATCAACCAATGCCTCCATTCGGTGAAGGCGTCCTTGATTGCGAGAAGCTCCTTCTCCGCAATATGGTAGTTGCGTTCGGCATCGTTGAGTTTGCGGGACATGTACGCAACGGGATGAAGCACCCCTGTGTCGTGGTTGCGTTGGGACAAGATAGCCCCCAGCGCCACATCCGATGCGTCCGCTTCCACCACGTAGGGGAGATCCGGATCGGGGTGAGCCAACACCGGCGCCTTACCAAAGGCGCTTTTCAGGGCCTCAAAGGCTTTGTTCGCTTCAGGGGACCAGACAAACTCCTGGGACTTCCTCAGTAGCTGTGTGATTGGGGCCACCAATCCTGAAAATCCATCTATAAACCGCCTGTTAAAGTTGGCAAAGCCAATGAAACTTTGGACGTCCTTCACGCTTTGGGGCACCGGCCATTCTTTCACCGCCTTGATCTTTCGTTCTGCCATCTCCTGTCCCTCTGGACTCAGCATCACTCCGAGGAATTCCACGGATGTGACGTGGAAGTCACACTTGCTGAGTTTACAAAACAGCATGTTTTCCCTCAGCTTTTGGAGCACAGCTTTGACGTGGTGTACGTGCTCCTCCACACTGGACGAATAGATGAGGATGTCGTCGATATATACGACCACGTAGATATCCAACTCCTCTCTGAATACCTCATTCAAAAAGTACTGAAAGGCTGCCGGGGCGTTGCACAGACCGAACGGCATGACGAGGTACTCAAAAAGGCCGAACCTGGTCTTAAAGGCGGTCTTCCACTCGTCTCCGTCCCTCATGCGCACCAGATGGTATGCCCCTTTCAAATCCAACTTGGTGTAGATACGAGCTTTCTTGACCTGTTCCAGAAGTACACTGATGAGAGGCAAGGGGTACCGATTCTTTACGGTTATCGCATTCAATGCCCTAAAGTCCACAAGGCTCTCAGCTCCCCATTAGCCTTCGGGATGAAGAAGAGTGGCGAGGCGGCCGGAGACTTGGACGGGCGGATGAATCCTAGCTTGAGGAGTTTATCCAGGTACCCCCGGAGATGCACGTTTTCAGGCTCCGTCAGGGCATACAGCCTGCCGCTGGGAACGCTGGCCCCTGGCACCAGGTCGATCTGGCAGTCAAACTCTCTATGTGGTGGTAGCACTTCCGCCTTCACCTCATCAAATACATCCTCAAAACTGTGATAAGCCTGGGGGAGAGCCACATCTTTTTCTGCCGCTGTAGCCACCGTCTGACTCCCGCTCTCATCTGCGTCAAGGGATTCCGTTCTTATTCCACAATGCAGGATGCAATACGGTGACGTCAGTTCGATGCGATGTGTTGGCCAATCTACAGAGGGGTTGTGTTTCTGTAGCCACGGCAATCCCAATATGACGCCATATTGGGGCGCTCGGATGATGTTAAAATCGATTTGTTCCAAATGGTTCCTCCCACATCTCATCGGAAGGACCCCCGTGTGCTGCCCGATGGGCCCCGTCACCAATCGCCTTCCGTCTACAGCATAGACGTCTTCGGGTACAGCTTTGGGAAGAAGCACTAGCCCTAGCCTGCATGCCTCGTTGTGGTCCATAAACATGCCAGTGGCCCCTGAATCCACCATGGCCACAACGGGTATCCACTGGTCATGCACTCCCACGTGCACCGTGAGAAACAGGTGTCGTTGTCCCTTAGTGACCGAGTTGGAAAGTGAAGGGATGGATGAGTGACTCCAAGATGCCCCTTCTTTGGTCTGGGAGTCCTCTAGTTTTCCGCCGGTACGTCCACCACCGCTGTTACCGACCGGTTGGCCCGATAACGTGACGTCTTCGGTTTGGCAGGGCATTCACGTACGTAGTGGCCTTTTTTGCCACAATATAGGCACAATCCTTGTTTACGGCGTGACTCTTTCTCCGTGGCTGTGAGGCTCGCTCGTATTGCGCCGATGTCCATGGGTTCTCCCTTGGATGCGGTGGAAGTTTCAGGACTTCCCACTGTCACATAGGATGGAAGGGATTTTCCTTTTCTCCCATGATCCCCCTTTCTTTCACTTAGCCTATGTTCCAGCCGTAATACCAGGTTGATAAGGCCCTCACATGTCTTGGGTTGTGGGTCAATATGAGCCACGGCGTCCTTGAGCTCATCGCACAGCCCGTTATGGAAGAGCGCCGTCTGTTTAGCAACAGGCCACTTGGTTTCCGCAACCAGCCTTCGGAACGCGTTGAGATACTGCACCAGGTCGTTGGATCCCTGTCTCAACTCAAGCATTTCACGGTCCGCCGTGTACGAGTCAGCCCTTCTGTCGAAGACTTTCAGGAATTCCTCGCGAAAAGCACCCCAATCACATAAGATGGGGTCGTCCCTGCTCACCAGAGGTACGGCCCATTGTGCCGCGTTTCCAGCCAAATAGGATATAAGGAAAGCCACACGAGCCTGACTCGTGGGGAACGCCCTTGGTTTGCACGATAAATGTAGCTCCACTTGTGTGAGGAATACCTGCACTGTGTTAGGATCCCCACTGTACCTCTCTGGTGTTGCCAAGGGGACGGCTACCGGCATTTCCACTACTACCGCAGGGGTCTGGTTCGTGAGGGAGGTGCTGGGCGTGAGCGGGTCCAATTGGATAGCATCCAGTCTGGCTTTTACATCGGCTGTTTCTTGCCTGGAGGCAGCCAATTCAATTTGCACGGTCGCTAAAGCAGCCAGCACATCATCAAGTGTTGCCATGTCTGTTATCGACCGGGAGACAGTTAGTGTTAGGACGGTCGGATATTTTGTAACGCCCTGAACGTCTCAGGATCGTTTAACAGACACGATAATGAGAACGCAACCACTTGTGAAGGTTTAGTTATTTTAATGAAGGCAAAAATAATACAAGGAATAAACAAAGGTTATAGTCACTGGAATCCTCCAGGCTAAGTACGTTACCAGCCCACAGCACGGATGGTCCTAACCGTCCTCTGCATATACGCCGATCCCGGCGTATGCCAACAGAGGGCAGAAATGATATGGCCGACAATGCCAATCGGTAGGCTGTGAGGGGCACGAAGAGTGTTGGGGAGAATCGAGGAGTCAGGGAAACACCCAGCCGGGGTCTCTACCTGAAGGGAGCAGCCGCTCAACCTCTTCCTCAGACTGCACCGGGACGCGGAGTCACCTCCTGGTGATGCGTCACCGATACCCCAATCACAAGCAAAGAAGACTGAACCGAGAGCAGCCGCTCGATCGATCCTGTGGACTTCCGAGTCTGTAACGCGGCAAACACCTCCTGGTGTGCGTTACAGCTGGCAGTCCCTGTATCTCTGGTCGGGCTGGGAGTTACGACTCCAACCAGCAAAAGCGCCACTGCGCTTTGACTCAGCCGAGTCAAAAAGCGAAGCTCAATGGTTATCCGGTAGAGCTTCCGGGTCCTTCACAGGTGACGATGGGGCAAGACACGGCCCAGGGAGTAACGACTCGACCTACCTCCGTTCTTGCCTTACTGGAGCACCACTCCGGAACACTGCTTCTTCACTAAGCAGGTACGTCGGTGTAAACACAATATCCGACAGCGTTGTACCTCCCGGTTCCTCCCTTTATAGGGCGTGTTTTCCTTGAGTTATGTAACAGCTCTCCTGTTTACATAAGGGCGTGTTTTCCTTGAGTTATGTAACAGCTCTCCTGTTTACATAAGGGCGTGTTTTCCTTGAGTTATGTAACAGCTCTCCTGTTTACATAAGGGCGTGTTTTCCTTGAGTTATGTAACAGCTCTCCTGTTTACATAAGGGCGTGTTTTCCTTGAGTAATGTAACAGCTCTCCTGTTTACATAACCTCTCAACCGCTAAGCATCCTGGGAGATGTAGTCCGTTTTCGCTGGTTACAGTTTTCCTCCCCTCGCATGACAGGAATTCTTGACACCACCTTAGAATTCACCCCTTCCTTGACGCCATGCAGTCCGGATTCAGGCCCAACCAAAGTATAGAAAGAGCTCTCATCGCTGTCACAAACTACATATACATGATCTTTGACAGGGGAAACACAGCAGCCCTGATTCTCCTAGACCTCTCTTCAGCATTTGACATGGTCTCACACCCCATCCTCATAAGGCGCCTGCACAAGATGACATCCAATGACCCGCTCTCTGCTGGATGTGCTCCTTTTTAATGGATAGAACACAAGCTGTCAGTCTGGCACCTTATTTCTCAGAAGCCTGCAAACTCACTTGAGGAGTGCCTCAAGGTTCATTGCCCAGCCCTGTCCTCATCAACGCATACACGATCTCTCTGGCCAACATCATCCGTGCAAACATCAACATCCTTTTCTATGCCAATGACAGGCAACTCATTCTCTCCCACTCGGAAAAGACCCTCAGTACAAGAAACAAGTTTACCGCCTACATGACCGAAGCCGCTTACTGGATAAAAATAAACTGTCTCAAGCTTAACACCAACAAGACAGAAGTAGTGATCTTCTGCAAGAACACCTTGTCCTTGGAATCCAACTGGTGACTGACTAACCTTGCTCCCACACTCACCGCAAGCACCAATAACAGGAATCTCAGAATTATCACTGACAGCAAACGGGACATGACCACACACATCAATGCAGCCACGACATCCGGCTTTCACACCATCATAATGCTGAGAATGATCCTTGAGCATCACCAGAACAACCATCGCTCACTCCCTAGTCACCAGTAAGTTGGATTATCGGAACACCCTCCATTCATATATAGTATCACCAAGCAACTCACCAGAAGATTAGAAAGCATCCAGAACTTGGCAGTCAGACTCACTCTTAACCTCACACACAGAAGTCACATCACACCACACTTCAGTGAGCTCCACTGGCTTCTGTTATACAGGAGCTCAGTTTGAACTCCTCAAACATATTCAAAGTACTGCTTAATTTAGGCCCCACCTGCCTGAACAGTCGTATCCTTCAAACACCGACACCTCCACTCCACAGGACACCTACTCGTACACATCCCATGCATACACAGAACCAGATCAGGAGGACGGGCATTCTCTTACATTGCTCCTAAAGTGTAGCTCGACCTCCCACTCCACATCAGAGCCTCCTCCTCTCTTCCTGTATTCTGTAGGAAGCTGAAGACCTGACTTTTCAAATAACTAACCTACTCAACTCACACCTGCTCAGTTGCAGAATTCCTTCGAGAGTGATAGTGCACTTTACAAATACACATGACATAACATAAGTCATGGAATACAATACAAGCACTCCATAGAGGGCAGAATGACACATCAAGGTGCCAGTATGAGGTGAAACAGAAATTCACCTATGGTGGAGCCGAAGCCCAATCTATGTATATTTTAAAAACTTGCTAACAATAGCTAGTGCAGACAGCTGTGCTTTCAAGCCATACCTAAAAATGTGACATTTCCTACTATACATTACTTTGTACAATCAGCTTTATCTATCTTACAGTTCCAGGGTAGCAACTATCTTTTAAGACTCAAAGTAGCTCCACACAGCTCACCCAGTTCCCACCTGTATTATGGTATTCAGCAAACAGCTAGCTGCATAAGTGCACAATTATGTTCTCCTCACCCTTCGCAAGTAAGGGGTTCATGTGACACTGATCTGACAGATATTTACTAATTCTCAGGACAACCAAGATGGATAGGGGCTCACACACAGAGAATGTTGGCCTCTCACAAAGAGTAGATCCCAGTAACCCACCAGTGTCTTTCCTAAAAGCTCCATCAACCTTATGAATCCCAGGTGTAGAAGAGGCCAATGTTTAGGACAGGTGACAGCAAAGATGACTGATGTAAAAAGAATAAGCAGTCGCCATATTGAAACTGATGTTAGGTAGCCAATGCCCCCCCCCACAAGAACACACCAATATAGAACACTCCACCCGAAGGAAGACAGCACCAGAGTGGACATTCACCTCCTCGGCTGCAGGATGCCTTTCACAGGGCCTAGCTGTCATTGCCGGTGGTCATATTGGGAAAGTTAATGTTATATATCAACCTCAATGCTGTTTTTCTATTCCTGTATTCCTGCGCATCGAGCAATCTGTCCAGATAAGGGTTTGGGTCCCATGCTGATCCTCTGTAGACCTGGAGGCCTAGGTTGTGTTTCCAGTCTACAATTCCGAAGGATGACTAGGAAGAAGGCACTCTCTGGCACTGTGCTGCGACTACTGTCACTGTACCCATTGCTGCGCACCCCCCAGTCTACAAACATAACCCTGCCATCTTCCCTCCTTCAACACATGATGATGCATCTGGATGCAGACCATCTAGACTAGTTGTCTCCAACCAGTTGATCGCGAGCAACCAGTAGCTCGAGAAAGCTCTTCATGTAGCTCCCAGACATGAGTTCATTTTCAACTAAGAACTGCATTAAAAGGGTGTTCTGTTTTCCTTTAGAGGTTAAGGAAAGGCTTTGTTTATTTTATATTATCAGGCTGCAAATAGCAGAGCCTGATAATGAGCAGTGCTCCATTCAGAATTATGACCCAGGTGGGTCACAGAGGTTCAGAATTGAAGCACTGAGGTATTTAACTCTGAAATAAAAGTCATTCTCAACTCAGTATTGGAGCATGAGAACAAAATTATGTTTCTGAATGCTTCAAAATGACAGAACATTAAAATGAAGAGTTACCTTAAGGATTAGTTAACCCATTATTTTAATTGTCTCCCTTATTAAAGTGTCTGCATTAACTAACAGCAGGCATCTTGCTTCCAATGGCTGGTAGACACAGTGTTATATTTTTAAAAGAAAAATACATTAATTTTCTTTTTAAATGTGAGAAAGTTAAAGAGAACCAAAATTGATGACCAGTGTCTTAATATTTTTGTCTACTATAAATTAAGCCAATGAATCCTAATGTTTTAAGAAGCATCTTTCTTCACTTTAAATTCCTCGCATTTAAACAAATGACTGTATTTTCCTGCTATACATATGGCACCCTATCTACTGGCCACTGGACTAAAACGACTGCTGTTTGTAAAGACACTTTGATATGGGAGAAACTTAAAATGATGAGTTTTATGTAATGTGCATGAACATAAAGTTAACTTTTCAGTTAAATTTTCACCCATTTCAAGGTGCCACTTTTAAACACAGCAGGCATCTTGCTCCCAGTGACTGGTAGCCACGCTGCTATATTTATAACTGAAAAATACAGCCATTTTTAGGTCTCGCCTGACCCAGTGCATGCGCTGGTCTGGCGAGACTTATTGAGAGGGCTCCAAAAAGTGCTACCAGGCCAGCCTAGAGCTACAGTGCATGTGCACGGGCGCGCGCGCCGCGCATTACCGCGATTTACTTTAACTTTCATGGCCACAGGGCCGCTTGGCATAGCCAATAGGTCTCGCTTTTGGGACCTTATAAGTATTTAGTTATGCAACTGTTGCATGGCTAAACACTTATAAGGTCCCAAAGGCGAGACCTATTGGCTATGCCAATGCTTGTTTTAAATGTGAGAAATTTAAAGTGCTGAAAAATGTTCATTATTATGAACATTTTTGCAGAACATTTTTATGCACTTTAAATTCCTACCATTTAAAAAAAAAATGTTGAATGTTTGTGCTGTACATGTAATGGTGCCACATATGGCGAAAGGAATGTCCTGTGCGACAAGTACATACGACACAGGCTGTCAGTCACCAATACACATATATCCCATTCATTCACACACATGTTCATACATCTCCCCAGACCATATACTCACTGACACACATGGCAGCCCTATCATAATACCCCTAATCACACTATTTTGTTCAAATCATAGTATCTGGCTCCATGGACATTAGGTTTAAAGTCAATGAAGCTGGGCGAAGGGGGTATCTGGTAACAATGCGCAAGTTACTTGGCCTTCAGTAGCTCACAACGATTTTCACTGATCAGAAGTAGCTCTCATTACAGAAAAGGTTGGGGACCCCTTATCTAGAGTCTTTTGGAGTCCTCCCTGTTTCACGATGAAGGGTCAATGAGAAAGAACTTTACCTTTGCTATCCACAGAGAACCTGGCAATCAGCCCTTTCAGAGATCCCAAGTTCCAAAGAGTATTAACCCCATGGGTTTTAACAAGGACAGCACTGGGATCCTAAAACGGTACTCGAAAACATGTCAATACCAGCTGCAATCAACAGACCTCGAGGAGTTGGAATTTTTATCCCTCCAAGAAAATTTAGGAAGAAAATAAGAACAAACGCAGCACTTTGAAGGATGGTTTTTAAAATATCACTTCAAAAGAGCAATACATTTTATAGACATTTTGAAGGGTTCTAAAGAAATGTTCCAAAACTGGAGGGTTTGCAACAGTGCCAATGAACAATCTGTCTCATTAAACCATTCAGGTACTGCTAAAGAAATTGTCTACCATACACAAAACACGGATTGTACACCATATATATTTTTGATGCATCAAAGCACTGCTCTGTTGGTGCATTAGGACCCACTGGGAAACACCAGCAAAATATTTTCCAAAGAGAAAGTACCTCTTTTAAATACGGTAATATAGCTTAATACTTGCTGCTATGCAATATTTCGTGCAAATACGAACAATTGATGGACAGAATGCTGCACAATGTTCAACATTCACCCCAGTACAGAGATCTGGGCCTAAATCCATCGTTTTGTTGCTCACCATGCCATTCCAGTTCAGACCCAGCTATATGCAAACCAGTCTTGACGGGAACAGTCCAGCCAGAACTGCCAGGCCAGGTCCTCCCTGTACTGGAAACAAGCATTCTGCGACCAATTTCGGGGCATTACTCCTCATCAGCCAGGCTAGCCTGACTCCAGTGGCATGGAGAGCACACGAGCAGTTGTTGTGCCCGTTAAAAGCAAGATGTGAGCGTTGCACATTCAGAGAGATGTTTATCTAAAAATATCATTGTTTAACACTAAGCAATTGTTGCACTGAAAACCTAATTCACAGACGACAGGCGCCGATTATGAACTGTGTGGAAAACGAGGGGTATTTCCTGCATCTAGTAAAAAAAAAAAACAATCGACACCACGTGGTGGGATATCGACTTTTTTTATTTGCATAGCTCTTTTGTTGGTTTTCGACATTACAGTTACAGAAACATAGAGTTTCGAAAAGAATAACAAAAAAAAGAACAAATTGTTGCACTGGCGATCAGGATATCATTTTGGATGAAACATTGTTGGTTTCCATGAAATCACATCTTTCAAGTAGGTGTTTTCTATACTGTACTTTGTGTCTGCCGATTTCTCTCCCTTCGCTGAGTCATGTATCAGTGCTTTAGCAGCTTAGTTGCATCAAAGCTGTAGGCGGGGTCTCTATCAGTGGTTTTCGGTTGTGCACAGAGGGGTCTGATGTCTGGTCTATGGGAGCGATGTGGACAGAAAGGTGTTTAATCTCCTCCCAACCCGCAGTGTTGGCAGTCGCCCCTCGCCCTTTAAATGGTTCACTTTTGAGAATTGCCCCCTCCAGTTCTGCCCAGTAAATTATTGAGCATGACCACAGCATATAGTACAAGTTCACCTCTGGACTCTTAGGGTACACTGATGCTACGGTGGGTGTATTTGGCTAACCTTTTGGGGATAAGTTAATGTGCCGTGCACAAAGTTAAAATGTTGTTATATGAGTTTTGCATTCCTGGAGACTTTAGGGGAACTGTAAAGGATACCTTTAAACCTATTTCGTTTGACATATCTGCTGCATCTTTTTCCTGTGCCTGGATAGATCTGCTTTGGGATTGTCCACCAGGGAATTATGTAAGTGTGTCAGAGCTCTTTCCATTTACCCATAAGACCATTAATTGCAGCATTCTGCGCGTTCTGCTAAGTCCCTTCTAATTTTTATGCATCGATTCTACTTACCTTCTGTTGGCCAACAATTGCTCTTTGGTTACTTTGTTTTTACCAACAAGATCCTAGAAAGGTCTAACAGGCACATGCATCAAGCCAAAATGTGCTCGCAAAATTAGCGATTAGCAATTTGCGACCGCATTTTACCGTTTCCCAATGCATCAACCAAATAACCAAAAATCGCAATAATACCGACTCGCTAATACCGGGAAACAAGAAATAGCGAATCCGTATCTGCAAAAATAAGAAAAGCGTAAGCAAATAAAGAATCGCAAAAATTAATCGCTAATCGATGCATCAAAAATCGCAAATAGCGATTTTATCGAAAATCGCTATTAAGCAAGTGCAGATTAAGGGGAATCAGAAGCAGGTGGTAAAAAAAAAAATCACGACAGCTGGTGAGGGCTATTTAAACTGACCAATGAGGCCATAGAGGCCGCACACAATGGTGGCACTCTACGTGTTTGCGAGGAGGATGAGGATCCATGCAGCAGGCCAGGGCAGAAGGAGAATCCAGGAGAGGATATTTCGCCTGCGCATCACTCTGTTGGGACAAACTGATGAGGACATATATGATAAGTACAGGATTAACGCTGCTATGATACTTTACCTCATAGCTGAATTAGAACCACTAATGCAGCGGAAGACACATAGGACCCATGCTATCCCTACCCATGTCCAGGTGTTATGTTGCCTGCAGCTACTTGCATCAGGAAGTTTCCAGGGGGTAGTGGCAGTAGCGGGAGGGGTATCACAAAGCTCCCGCTCACTTTTCTTTAGATCCTTCCTGGCTGCCATGATGACTCTGATCCACAACCACATCACCTTCCCCACAACCCAAAGGGAATTGAACCTAACAAAACTCGATTTATATCGATTAGCCCAGTTCCCTAATGTGATAGGATGCATAGATTGCACCCATGTAGCCATATGTCCACCAGCAGTCAATGAGTATATCTTCCGTAACTGGAAATCGTATCACTCCATCAATGTCCAAGCAGTGTGCAATGGGAAAAACATCATAACCGACATCGTAGCGCAATATCCTGGGAGCACCCATGATTCATACATCTTCCGACACATTGGCATACACACACGCCTGCTCAGGGGGGAATATGGCGAAGGACACCTGCTAGGTAAGACAATATACTTATGCACACTAATTCATTCTGAAATGGCAATGCATACCTGACACTAACACAGTGCATACGCCGTGAGGAACTATATCATGACTCCATACTTGAACCCAGGCTCCCCACAAGAGCAGCGGTACAACGCAGCACACACCAGGACACGTAATGTGATTGAACGGGCATTTGAATCGCTCAAGAGTCGCTTCCGCATCCTGCACAAAACTGGTGGTGCGATGCTGTACCAGCCGGAAACCTGCTGTAGGATAGTGGCAGCATGTGCAATGTTGCACAACATAGGTACCAGGAGACGCATACCCATAGAGGCGTACGACACTGAGGACAACCAGCCCCCTGTACACCCACGACACCCGCATCTTGCAAGCTCAGCGGAGGGGCAGAGGAAACGTGCAGACCTCACCCAACATTACTTCAGAGGTACGTAATCATGAGACAAAAACTAGCAATCTTGACCTGCACAGTTTTTATTAGCACGTGACCAGGTACTGTTGTGTGGCTAAACATAGACGTAGCTTAAGGGTACATTCACTGCATGTACCAAGGCACAAATCAAATAAGGATTTGGACTTCATTCCCAGTCCCTATGTATGTCCTGAACATGGTTACGCCACCATGGCTAATTGTCCGGAGGTATATTTGTGCTCAGCGCTTCCTCGCACGCACACCGAGACGTCTTTCGCCTGCATCTGCATCTCCACCCATGGGTGCAAGTGTAGGTGTGGAACGACGTGTACTACACCTCCTGCCAGTGCTGACTGGCACGGACATGCTGCTCAGGCTGGATGCCCCCTCACTCCCCTCATCTCCAGTGACATTGCTGAGTCTACCAGCACCAGCCTGGAGCTGTTAAACAGCAGTGGTAACTTGGCCAAGGGCCCTGGCCACATCCCCACAACAATGCCCCATGTCAATCTGCATTGCCACCGACCTCCGTGACAGCAGTGCAGTAGCGTTGCACAACTTATTGTTTGATCTGGTATAGCCAGCCAAGCGCGCCCTGAATTGGCGATGCCTCCTCCTCTCGGTGTTGTGTCACTCCTGCATCACACGCACGAGCTCCTGCAATGTGGCGTTAGTGTGCCTGTTGCTTTCCACAACTGCTTGAGTCAGTTCACTCACGCGATCTGCCATGACTGAAAAGTTCTTGTTCATTTTCGACATTTGCAGGTTGATGGCTCCCATGTTTCGTGCTTGCAGGCGCTGCACCCTCATCATCTGCGACTCCACACCTCCCCAGACATTTGGAGTTGCTTCCTCCTGTGCTGCTATGTGGCCCCTTGACCTGTGTCTTCGCGTCATCCGGACCTGTGTCTGAGGTGTGGTGGTGGTGGTCCTCACACTAGGCAGGCTTGGTGCAGGTGCCCTTTCAGGTTCCGGATTGCTCTCCATTGGCTGAAGAGGAGGGACTGTGGCCCTGCGTCTTGGGGGTGCCTGGGATGTGCTCGGAGGTGTGACTGGTATGGCAACGGCAGTCTCTGCAGTGGTCTGTGTGCTCTCCCTGCATTCACTGTCATCAGTGTCTACTTCTTCTGCACCTGTGGTGTGAAACAGTGCAAGATTCATTTTTGTTTGTGCTAATGTTTAGCAACATGAAAAATTTGTTAGCTCTTAAGTTCTCACATTCTGTAATCACTGTCTGTAATGCATTTTTGGAACTATGGCCACACAATGTGGTATTTTACTCACTATTTGGTTCAGGGGACTACAAATCCCATGATGCATTAGTATCTCTATGTGAAATGTGGTCTGGGGTTGATTACAGCTGATTGGCTTTTTATTACTGTATGGGCGCAATTAGTATTTAAATTGATGGGTATATTATAGTGCCTCTTACCTTGTGTACTGCAGGCCGCGCCGGATGTATCCAGGTGCGTCACTCCCACTGCAGCTTCTGGCAGGATTGTGCCGTCCACCAGGTCCTCCAGGGCTGTGTTGTCTGGGACTGTTGAGGGTCCTCCTCCAGTGCTCTTCGCCTCCTTCAGCCTCTGTGCAATTCTCTCCTTGGCACGGCTCCGCAGGTCATACCACCTTTTTTTTAACTCTTCGATGCTGCGGTGTGTCACACTCACAGCATTGAATTTGGTTTTGATCCGGTTCCAGATCCTTCTTTTTTCAGCCTCTGGAACGTTTAGTGAGAGCTTTCCAAAGAGCTTATCATGACTCTTTACCACCTCTTCAATGAGGTACTCTAGTTCCCTCTCACTAAATTTGATCTTTTGTTTTCTGGCCCCTGCCCCCTCTTCTGCTGATGTGTGGGCCATTTCTGGTTTTGGCAGTTGTCTGGATCCAATGTATTCCTTTGCACAGCTCTCCACAAGCTCTCTGCTTCCTGTTCTCACTTCCTCTGGGCACAGACTGCAGCATGGGAAGAGTTACTTCCTGGTTGTGAGGTGATCAGCCTGCTCCCAATGCGATTCGGTAAAACTGCGATCTCGCTAATTGCAATTTCGCTAATAGTGATCTCGCTATTTGCGATGCCGCTATTTGCGAGATCGCTATTTTGTTTGTTTCCCGGCATTTGCGATTTTTTTAGGTTTAATCGCTATTGTGTTTAGCGATTATTAGCGAACCGGTATTTATTCGCTATCTGCTTCATGCATAGGAAATAGCGATTCCTCATTTGCGATTCCTTAAAATTCGCAATTAAGGACTAGCTGTTTCTAAGCTTGATGCATGTGCCTGCAAGTGCGTCAGGTTCATATAAGTCTGTAACTGTATTAATGCTATAATTAGTCCAGTGTCTTTATATGTTAATGTTTATTGCAAACAGTGTACCTAACTGGGGGGGGGGGCATAGAATGCGTTTATCCCTTTTCTCCTGATGTCACAATGTCAATGGTTGTGCACCACTTTTATTAAAAGGGGAGATTTTTAACACCCGGAATACCTGGGATCAAGAAGCATTCAGAGCATGTAGTCTGAAACACGTCCCATTTCTTTGTTTCAGAGATTGGGTCCATCCAGTAATAAAATTCAAAATCTGTGATGCCCAGGCAAGCAGGTCCAGTCTTCCTTCTCATACAGCAAGCCAGTTATTCAAGAAGGAAGGCACTTGTTGTAGCGCACAGTCATCTGGCAGCAGGGCAGTCCTTCTTCTGTAACTTCCACAGGTCTAGGAGCGTTCTGAAGAGTGGTTCTGGAGGTCCAGTATTTATACCTGATGCCAGACTTTGTATGGGGGTCGGCTTGTCTTACCTCCACCTGGTTCTGAAAAGTTCTTCTCCTTTACCTATCAAGGCTCAAAACTGCCTGGGGGTGACTAAAGGCACAGCAGGCCTGTTGTCAGGCTTTTTTGTGTGTTCAAGAGGCAAAGCCATTTAAATTATAACTGGGGTTGGGTGTGGCCCCTCCCCAGACATCCTGCCACAATTGTCCATCCTGTCCGCTCCTAAGCCCCCTTTGTGTTACTATCTGGAAGCAATAAACAAACCACAACAGCAGAGTCATTCACACTCATTTGACCCAGGACACTGGCAGAAGGCACAAATGGTTGGGACAAGTGAATGCCAACTTTCTACCCAATTATTTTGAGTGTTAACAGCAAATCTCTATCTGCTCCTAGTACAAAGTTAGCACTTATTAAATGTGACAAGGTAATCCAGTGTTAGGCAATGGGAGAGATAGGCTGTACAACAGTGAACAAGCATTGGCAATGCCAATAGGTCTGGTTTTACAGGAATATTGTATAGCGATGTGAAGCATTACAAGTAAATAGAATATGTATTTGTGTGGAAGCAAAGAACTGTAGAATAATATTCTAATTTCTAATTTAAAACATTTGTAGAGCGCAGCATACACCGAACGGTTTCTTGGCGCTAGTGGAGGGTATTGACAGCAGAGGCAAAATAGGAGCCTATGGGAGAGCAGGGGGGGGGAGGTTAAACAGGGAAGGCCTGTTTAAACAGGAACGTTTTTAGTTCCTTGCGGAAGGGCACATAATGGGTAGCCGCTCGGAGATGGTCAGGGAGGGAATTCCAGAGAGTGGGGGCCAAGGTAGAGAAGTTGGTCCCTCCCCACTTTTTACGTCTGAAGCGTGGGATTTGAAGGAGGGACTTGGAAGAAGAGCGAAGTTCTCTGGTGGGAACGTATTCTTTTATTAAAGAAGAAATAAAGGCGGGGGCAGTGCCTTGGCGGGCCTGGAAAACCGTGCATGCGGTTTTAAAAAGGGAGCGTTCCTTGACAGGGAGCCAGTGAAGCTCCCTGAGAAGGGGTGTGGAATGGTGATAGCGTGGGAGACCAAAAACCAACCGAGCAGCCTGGTTTTGGACCATCTGGAGCCTCCTCAGGCTGTATGCTGGTATGCCGTTGTAAAGGGCATTGGCGTAGTCCAGCCGAGATATTACCAAAGCGGCCATGATCATTTTGAGTGCCTGGGGGGAAAAGAAGCGAGAGACAGTGCGAATAGTTCGGAGAGTGAGGAAGCAGGAGGATACCACAGAGCTGATTTGAGAGTGGAGGGTGAGCTGATTGTTCATTTTGACCCCCAATGTTTTGACCGTGGTAGAAGGAGTGGGGGCGGGACCAAGAGAGGAGGGCCAGAAAAGAGAGTTCCAGGGACTGGAAGAACCCCCGGTGAGAACCAACTCGGTTTTATCCGGGTTCAACTTGAGATGGTTGTGGTTCATCCAGTCCCTGATGAATGTCATGGTGGACCGGAAGCTAGAAACAGAGGCGGGAGAGGAGGATAAGTCAAAGATGAGCTGGAGGTCATCCGCGTAATTGTACACGGTAACCTCCAGCTGCTGGAGGGCGAAAATGAGGGAAGAGATATAGAGATTGAATAGTAAGGGAGACAAAGAGGAACCCTGGGGAACACCACAAGTGACGGGGAGTGGGGTGGTTGTGAATTCACCCAGCCGGACCGCCTGGGTACGGTCCCTCAGGAAGGAGGAGAGCCACACCAGGGCTGATCCTTCAATTCCAGCCGCCTTGACACGGGACAGTAAGATGGTATGGTCCACCGTGTCAAATGCGGCGGAGAGATCGAGAAGTACCAGCGCCTGGTGTTTGTTGTGATCCATACCCTTCCTGAGGTTGTCATGTTGTAATAATATTGCAGACCTCGAAAAATCATAAAAGTGTTAGTAGGCTTGCAGGTCTAGTCATTTGAATAATCTATTCAACCTAACTGTAATGTACTTGACCCGTAAAATGGTCTCAAATTGTATGATCATAGGCAAATACTTTATTTTACAGGAGGTGGGGATTCCTGCCAGTGGCGGAGATCCGCCACTGGCCGGAATCCCCACCTCCGGGTCGGAAGCTCCGCCTCCGGCCCGGAAGCCCCGCCTCCGGCCCGGAAGCCCCGCCTCCGGGCCGGAATTTCCGGCCCGAGGGCGGACGTAAAGTTAGGAGTCGTAAATCCATTCTGTGAATAGCAAAAGTAGTAAGTTTATTCTGTGAATCGCAAAAGTAGTAAGTTCATTCTGTGAATACCAGAAGTAGTAAGTGCATTCTGTGAATACCAAAATGGTACTAAGTTTAGGATTTTGTCTTAAGTTTGTTCTGTGAATCGGGCCCTTTGATTCTTACAGCCTTTCATTTCACACGCTTTGCACAGCCTGATTGTCACACAGTTCACTTTATAAAATCCTCTAACTTCACAGTCAGCGAAAGAAAAGCAATTGTAGTAAGACAAACTGACTTTTGCCCTCTGTATCTGAATGCAGAGCAAATGTGTAAAAAAAAACAAGATTTTAAGGCATCTTTATTGCTTATTCGCCTTGTGAGTTATTAGAACAGCTGTTATTTGTCAGCTCGCATGAACGTTCAAATAGGCCCCAAAAATAGCTCGCCCTGATGAAATCTGGCTCGCCATAGTGAGTAGGAGTGTAGATTTCTTGAAGCCTATATTGGTGTAGGTTAAAAGGTCAAGAGACAGTTGCACTATCGACCAGACATAAAAATCCATGTTAATGTTAATGTTACTGGGCACTTATAAAGCGCACGGCTACTCCCAGGAGTGTGACAGAACATAACAGGCACACATATATCAGCTACTTATTGTGAAAAAAGCCAGGTTTTTAAACCACGTCTGAAGCTGAGAAGATCCTGAGCCTGGCGTAAAGATAGAGGCAGGCTGTTCCAGAGTCGAGATGCTACCACCTGACAGGAACGTTCACCCTGATGGGGATGAGAGAACGTAGTCGAGAGCTGTCGAGTGGACGACCTCAGATTTCTAGAAGGAACATATTGCTGAATTCTGTACCTCAAGTATGAGGCCCCCGTGTTGTGGAAGGCCTTATACACCAATACCAGGGCTTTGAAATTTGTCCTCTTACGCACTGGAAGCCAGTGTAGGGACTTCAAATTCTGGGTCATATGTGTCCTGAGGCTGAACATAAGTATGGCTCTTGCCGCGGCGTTTTGCACCACCTGTAATCGACCAAGAAGATAGTCAGGGAGGCCTAGATACAGGACATTCACATAATCGAGGTTGGAGACAATCAGTGCTTGGACCATTGTTTTCCTGTGATGAACTGGGAGAAGTGGAAGGAAATTCTGCAACATTTTCAGTAGGCCAAAACAAGTGCCGGCCACTGCTTTGACCTGGGATTTCATGGACATATCCGCGTCCAGTTTCACCCCAAGGTTTTTAACAGTGGTAGCTAAATTAGCAGGGGGTGACATATTCTGTGGCCACAAATTGTGCCATTCCTCACCCGGGTTGTGTCCCCCAAAAATTATTTCTGACTTTTCAGAATTGCACATCAATTGGTTCTGTTTAAACCAGGTGAACACCTTGGACAGGCAGATGTTTATCATGGTCCCATTCAGGGGCATATCCTTTTCGCAGGTGAACAATAGCTGCGTATCATCGGCGTAAGATATCACTTTAGCGCCGTACTGTTCCGCCAAAAGCGCCAAGGGTGCCATAAACACATTGAACATGGTAGGGCTCAGGATAGATCCCTGTGGGACACCAACATTCAACGGGGAAATAGGGGCCGAAAAAGGGGGGGACCATAACATTTGCTGGCAGCTATCCAGGTAGGAAGTGAACCATCGAAGAAGTAGGTTAATAACTGTCCTACTCCCATCCATGCTGCTGCCAGAGAAAGACAAACACCATAAATTATCCAGTTATTTAAGACACTTTTACAGCATAACAATGTCATGAGTGTTCCCTTGAAAGTCAAGCTCAGCCAGCTGGATAAGTAATATGTTACTTACCCTATAAGCAGCAATTCGTAGTGAGCAGTGCTGTAGAGTCTCAGGCTTAGCATACCCCTACCATCTAGTTTTGCTCTTGGACATTTGCAACTTGTTTTTCTTCAAAGAAGTCTTTCAAGTCACAAAGTATTGTGACTCCTCTTATAGTCTGTATTGTACATGCTCATCGACTCCTTTGTTAGACAGTTTTTCGGCTCATCAGGTGAGTTTAGGACAGGAGCAGTATAGTGACAGAAAGGATGAGCATGCGAGTAAAGTGAAGATAAGGTTGAGTGTTTTAGGTGTTTTAGTAGAGAGGTGTGTACGCCAGCCAGTAGCTTACGGAGTAATACCATGTACTTATTAATCTATGACACTACGAATAATGCTTACAGGGTAAGTAAACAGCAGTGGTGCCTCCATTACGGCGGAGGAGCATCACCCACCCTGCTGCCAGCAGCAAACCGGAAAAATAAAATAGTGATAAAATTACTTTATTACCATTATATTTTTCAGTGCAGCCGGCCAGCCCGAGTTATTACCGCTGACTGGCATCAGGGGAGGAGGAGCGGTGGATACCTGAATTTTAAAGTGAGCACGTCACTTTGGCCGGCTGTCTTGCTACGGCCAGCCTGACATGCGCACTTTAAACCTCTCCAACCCGAGCAGTCTTAGACCGCTGGGTGGAGAGCCCTAGTGCCTGTAAGAACACTGAGCCAGCCCACTCCAACCAATCCTGGTGCTTCTCTCATGCTGGTCAACAGCATGAGAGCAGAATCAAAACTGGTTAAGGGAGTTGGCTCAGAGACCACTTGCTGCCTATTTGCAATAGACTGCAGGGCAGGAGAGGAGTAGGTAAGTACGTTTTGTTATTTTTCTTTAATATTGTTTTATTTATTTTCACTCACTGTGTAACTCACACTGCCTTCAGCATCAACATGAGAGCTCCTAATCATGGTCCATTATAAACGCTGTTTATAACACACCACAATTAAGAGTTTTAGGGTTGTGCCTGAAGGCATTCCTGGTGTGCCCACCTGATCACTCCACCACTTTTAAAAGCAATCAGCTGCCACTGTCAGTAAGATGTTTTATTCATAGCATGTGTTGGCCGTAGATACATATACTTAGCATTGAATGCAAAGCAGTGCTCCCCAAGAGCGGTGGTTAACTAGTGGTTGACGTAGATGTTTTAAAAATTGTTCACAATAGAGCTTGACCCACTCTAGCTTGTTGATTAGCTAAGACATCAACACAATAGTGTTTTGTGAGTGTATGTGGGTGATTCCATGTAGCTGCATTACAGATATCCGCTAATGGGATTTTTCCTAGGACAGCCATTGAGGCTCATTTATTGTGTATGGAGTGAGCTCGTGGAGTTACAGGTAGCAATCACTTAGTTTTGTGGTAGCAAGTTTGAATACATCTTACTATCCATTTTGCGATTCCAGCTTTGGAGATAGGGGAACCCCCTTGTGGGTTCAAAAAAGCAACAAAAAGTTGTGTTTTACGAAAAGGTTTTATTCTCTCAATATAGTACATTAATGCTCTTTTAACATCTAGGGTGTGTGGAGCCCTATCTGATTCTGAATATGGATTAGGAAAGAATACTGGCAGATCAAATGTTTGATTTGCATAGAATTTGAAACCTACTTAGTGTTAGTTTTAAGTTCTAATTTATACAGATAGGTTTCGAAGTAAGGTTCTTTTAGAGTGAGCGTTTGAAGTTCACTTATTCGCCCTAGAGATGTGATAGCTACTAAGAATGCTACTTTCCATGTTAGGAACTATAAACCACATGAATGTTGTGGTTCTAAAGGCGGACCCATGAGTCTGATGAGCACAATGTAGAGGTTCCAGACTGGTACTGGTGGGATAGTGGGTGGAATGACTCTTTTTAGTCCTTCCATAAATGCTTTGATTACTAGGCATTTTGAACAGTGATATATTTTGACTGTTTTGCATGCACGAAGCAAGTGCTGCTAAGTGTAGTCTGACAGAGGTATAGCCAGGGCTGGCTGTTGTAAATGCAATAGATAACAAGCAAGGTCTTGCACTGCTGGAGAATGTGGTTGGATTTGTTTGGCTAAGCAGTAATGGACAAACCTCTTCCACTGGGCTGCACAGCAGGCTCGTGTGGTTGGCCTGCAAGCTTGTTTTAGAATGATCATGCATGTTTGTGGTAGATTGAGATGTCCAAATTCTAAGACTTCAGGAGCCAGATTGCTCGATTCAGCTGCTTTGAATTTGGATGTATGACTTGTTCCTGAATTAGAATATGTGGCCCAAGTGGTGGTTTCTCGTGTGACACAATCAACAGTTGCAGAAGGGTTCTGCGACATGCTTGTCGTGCCCATGTTGGGGTTATTAGGATTGAAGTGAGGGATTTTTGTGGGAGCTTCTGAATCACGTAAGGAATAAGTGGAAAAGGGGAAAAAGTGTTAGCAAATATCCCTAACTAGCTGATCCATAGGGCATTGCCTTTGGATTGTGGGTCAGGAAACCTGGAGGTGAAGCTTTGGCATTTAGTGTTCTCCTGTGTTGCAAAGAGAAACATCTACGGGGTTCCCCATGTTGGAAATATAAGTGGAGCAGTGTTCTGTTGATCTTGCATTCATGTACTTGCTGTTGCATTCTGTTGAGCATTTTGAGAAGTCGTTTCCCACCCTTGGTAGGTATTCTGCTAGGAGATGCATCTTGTGATGTATGACCCAGAGCTATATCTGCTCCACTATGCATGAGTGCTGTATGGAGTGTGTGCCACCTGTTTTTGAATGTAGTACATTGCAGTCATGTTGTCAGTATGGCCCAGAACTACTTTGTGGTTAAGATGTTGCTGAAAAGTTTTGAGAGGTAACAGAATTGCAAGAAGTTCTAGGTGATTGATGTATAAGGGTTTCTGAGTTGGAGACCATAGGCCACGTACTGTGAGGTCCTGTATATGCCCCCCCCCAACCCTGTAGAGTTGCATCTGTCATAATGGTAATTTGCAGGACTGGGGCGTTGAAGGGCCAACCCAGCAACAGATTGTTACCACTACAGAGAGCCGAAGGAGCAACTGACACTGAAAAGAGACTGCTCCGTTTGCACCTGCAGATGGCCATCTTACCACCAGAGAGGTAACAGAGGATGTGGCCTAACAACTAGAGCAGTCGACCTCAAAGCTGGGGAACCGGGTTCGAGACTCGGCAGGGACCTGCAACATCTTGTGAGCAAGACCACTGACCTTGTCAGTGTGACTTCTCTCCCCCGTCCAGCTCCACCAGCAAGTGAGGCCTCCCTGAGCCCCGAGCACTGCTTGTTTGGTTTTCGAATCCCTGGTAGTCCAGTGGACTGCTTCTGTGCCCTTCTTTCTCCTTCCAGGTATTTCTGTATGCCTTTCCACTTTTTCTTTCACTTCACCCTCATTTACTCTTTACTACTCTGTTTTTTTCACCTTTACGCTCTTTCCACTTTTTTCTCTCTCTCCGCTCTCATTTAATCTTTATTATCCTTGTTATCACTTTTCTTCCACTTTTTCTTGCTCTTTCACTTCTCCGATGCTGCTGCCCCCTTGTCCCCTGCCCCCGAGCACGACCAGTTTAGCCCAGTTCTCCCCGCCCCCACCTCCCAGCTGTCCTGCCCTCCCCCACCCCTACTTAATGGCAGCTGCTGCGCAGTACAAAGAGCAAGACCACTGACCTTGTCAGTGTGACTGCCCTCCCCGTGCAGATTCACCAGCAATTGATGCCTCCCTGAGTCCCGAGCACTGCTTGTTTGGTATTTGAATCCCTGGTGGTCCAGCAGACTGCCTCTGTGCCCTTCTTCCTTTTTTCCAGGTATCACTGTACGCCTTCACACTTTTTCTCTCAATTCACCCTCATTTACTCTTTACTACTCCGTATTTTCAACCTTCACACTCTTTCCACTTTTTTCTCTCTCTTAGCCCTCATTTAATCTTTAATATCCTTGTTATCACTTTTCTTCCCCTGTTTCTCGCTCTTCACGTCCCCCTCCGCTCCTGCCCCCGCGCACCTGCCCCCCAGGGCGACCAGTTTAGCCCATTTCTCCCCGCTCCCGCCTCCCAGCTGTCCCATCCTTTCCCGACCCCTACTTAATGGCGGCAGCATTGCCGGCGCACCAAAGGCAAACCCGTCTGCGCCTGTCCGCGACCAGCGCCAGAAACCCTGGACCTCTGACCCGCCAGCGCTACGCTTCTCGGCCCTCCATGCACTCAACACAGGCCAGAACAACAACTGCAAGCGTTCTTCTCCAATCGACACCCAGGGACCCTTCACCTGCCGCCACTGCCGCCACTCCTTCGCCATCGCCGAGACCCAGGAACCACCACAACCCTCCCGTCACAACACCACAGCACCCAAAACCCTGTAATGCATCCTCCTCAACACCCGCTCCCTCCACAAACATGCTGCAGAAATCTGGGAACTCCTCAATAGCACCACTCTGACATCGCCTTCCTCATAGAAAGCTGGACGAACGCCGCCTTGGGACCAGACATCGCCATTGCCATCCCCGATGATACAAGATCACCCAGAAGGATCGCCCCAACTGCCCCAGAGGAGGCATAGCCATCGCCCACAAATCCAACCTCTGACTGAGCACCCACACCGATAAGCCCACAAACCTGATGGAACACCTACACTTCAAGATACAGACCAACCCGATCACTACCCTCCAGGACACCCTCATCTACAGCCCCGCACACCTTTCACCGACTCCATCACCGACATCATCACCCCGCAAGCCATCACCTCCTCCAATTACACCTGCTGGGAGACCTCAACTACCACCTTGACAACCTCCAAGACCCCAACTCTACCTCCATCCTGGACAACCTCCTCAACATCGGACTCAAATAGATCGTTCCAGAACCCACGCACTCAGAAGGACACATCTTCGAACCCATCTTCATAGCGGGAAACTCCATCACCTTCAGCCACACCTCTGAACTCCCATGTACAGACGATCGTTGCATCCACTTCACCTTCAAAACAACCATCACCTGCAAACCTCCACCACCAGCTACCACGCAGAAACTGGAACAAGATCTCCGAAGACCAGCTCACCGCCTCCCTCAACAGGTCCACCCTAACCACCATGGACGACCACCTAAACACGACAGCGCGAACCCTGCACAAATGGATCCCCAACTGTGCCAACACCATCACCCAACTCAAGAAAACCACCAGCACACACACCAAGAGAGCTAGCTGGTTCTCCACTGAACTCCGAGAATCCAGTTGAACCTGCAGATGCCTCAAAAAGATCCAGAGAAACTCCAAAACAACAGTACCCCATGACAACTTCAAAGCAGCCACTACCGCCCACCACCAGCTCATCAGAAACACAAGAAAGCACTCCAGACAGAATCTCCACCCACGCACACAACATCAAGGAACCTTTCAGCATCATTAAAGCGTTCACCCAACTCAACAGTGAGACTACAGACATCCCTTCCTCCTAGGACCTCTGCAACAAACTCAGCTCCTTCTTCCACCACAAAATCAAGACCATCTACGACAACTTCGACGACGAAAATCAACACGCGGAACCTACACCTCCCTCTCCCAACACCACGCAGCCAACAATTGACAGCTGGTCCGCTCTCACCACCGAAGACACCCTGAAGACGATGAAGTCTGTCCACTCAGGGGGCCCCACGGACCCCGGCCCCCATCACATCTACCACAGAGCTTCCGACACCATCAACCGCTCCCTTGAGACCGCTTCCTTCCCCGACAACTGGAAACACGCCGAGATCAACCCTCTCCTGAAGAAACCCTCAGAGGACCCCACGAAGCTCAAAAACTTCAGACCCATCTCTTTACTCCCATTTATGGCTAAAGTAATCAAAAAAGCCATCAACAGTCAGCCTCCTTCATTGAAGAAAAGAACATCCTCGACACCTTCCAATCCAGCTTCAGGAAAAACCACAGCACTGAAATCACCCTCCTCCACACAACAGATGACGTCCGCTCCCTTCTCGACAGAGGGGAAACTGTGACCCTCATCCTCCTGGACCTCTCCACAGCCTTCAACACAATCTCTCACCTAACAAGCAGACTCCACGATGCAGAGATCCGGAACAAAGCCCTTGACTGGATCCGCTCTTTCCTCTCCGGCGGAACGCAGCAGGTAGGCTCCCACCATTCCTCTCGGATCCCACACCGATCACCCTTGGCATTCCCCAAGGATTCTCCATCAGCCCCACCCTTTTCAACATCTACATGGCCCTGCTCGCCCCCATAGTCAGATTCCACGGACTCAACATTGTATCCCATGCAGATGACAACCAACTCATCCTCTCCCAAGCCAATGAGCCCAACGTATCCAAACATATCTTTCAAGAAGGAATGGAAGCAGTCGCCAAATGGATGAAGAGCAGCTGCCTCCAACTCAACATGGTTAAAAATGAGGTACTCATCATGGGCCCACACCCCGATGCCTGGAACGACACCTGGTGGCTCCCCACCCTCCGGAAGCCGCCCACTCCCACGGACCAGGCACGCAACCTCAGAATCATCCTGGACTCCGAACTCAAGATTGATCGTCAGATCACTGCTATCTCATCCTCCTGTTTCCATACCCTCCGACTCCTACGAAAGACTTTCAAATGGATCTCCTCGAACACAAAAAGATCGTCATCCACTCACTCATCAGCAGCAGACTTGGCTACGGTAACGCTCTCTACGCCGGATTCACCAAGAACCTCACCTGTAAACTCCAAAATGTCCAGAACGCCGCCATCAGACTAGTCCTCAACTTCTCACGTCACTCCCACATCACCCAACACCTGAGTACAATACACTGGCTCCCCATCGGAAAGAGAATCACAATCAAGCTTCTCACCCACACCCACAAAGCCTTCCACAACACCGGACCTGCATACTTGAACTGCCGCCTCACGATGTCTACACATCTACACAAAAAAGACAGGCTGCTTGCCCATCATTCTCAACATGTATCCTGAGCTGCTGGAGAAGAAAAAGACAAGCACCAGTCACTGATTCTTACTCTAATCTACAAAACCAAATGTACATCACTGGATGTCTTTCATTACCCAAGGAAATCAGAGTGAAACTGCACCTTTAGTAGCTTGATGCAATGGAGTGGTACAACAGCTTAAGGTAGATGCTCTTTGGAATGTTTGGGAGCAGCTTTAATTGTGAGTGGCTAGTCGGCTTACAGCCAAATGCTACTGTTTCTTAATATTATGCTAGCCCTTAACGGAACAACTTTTTCACTTGAACACCTATGGAGAGAAGAGCTAGAATTATATCTTGGATGTCTCCACTGAAGGAGTAGGAGACATAATCCAGCACTGAGCAGTTGCTGCAACCTGAACAGGGAAGGAGATGGACTGCCTTCTAAGCAGAAAGCTTGCTTTATTACAGACCCAAGCCAAAGTCCTGCTATCCCTTGTACTGTAATGAGTATCTCTGATCTAAAAAGACTGCTGAGACCACATGCTTGCAACTCTTGCCCACCTAACCCATCTGTGTGACTCTTGATAAGTGCAGTAAAACTGAAGGCGCTTTCAGAAATATGGATAAGGATGTGTTGAGGTGTCTCTCTCTCCCATCGTGTCTCCTATGGATGCTTGCACACCTCAAATGTGTTGTCGAACAGAGGTGATAATAATCTATGTCACAAACAAAGGTGTGTGTGTTGTGCCTGGATAAAAGGAGCAGCAATATTTGGAAATTGTTCTGAATCTATTCCTGCCCAATCCGGCATTGGCTGTCAATGGACTGGATGCAGATGATCACATGTTCTTCAAGTTGTGTCCCAATGTGTTCAACAGTGGATTAGGGAAATTTAAGTACTTTGTTCATTGCATTAGGCTCAAGGAAGGTGTTACTCCGATAAGACAGAGGCTAAGAGGGGTAACCCTATGTATTTGTGAAGAAGTACAGGAACCCTTGGATACCTTACAACATCACAGTATTGAAGAAAAGGAATCTCTGAAAGGATATCCCCCATAGCCTGGTCACAAACAGCAATGGTGAATTGAGTTTATGTGTTAGAACAACTTTTTTTTGCTTTACCTCCGTCAAGCGTACTACCAAATACAGTTGGTAGAAGAGTCGAAACACTTAACTACTTTTATAATTCCATACAGAATATTCAGGTATAAAATGATGCCATTTGGACTGACATCAGACGCTGCAGTCTCCCAGCAAGCAATGTTCCATATATTCAAGGACTTAGAAAATAAGGTTAAGTGTTTACAAGATGACATTTTAATTTTGACCAAGAATAGAGAGGACATCTAGAAGTGTTAAAGGAAGTCTGTGATCGTTAGGAAACCAAAGGATTAGTTCTGGCACCAGAAAAAGGCAGATTGTTAAAAGAACAAGTTGACTATTGAAGTGACAACATCTTGCTAACAGGGAGGTTTCAGAAGAATCACTTGTGCAGAGTTCGGAAAGTACCACCACCAGATGAAAAAGAGAAACTGTTTTCTTTTATGCGCCTGTGCGATAGCTACTCTAAGTTTGTGCAGAATATTGCCATGCTCATGGTGCCTCGAAGGAAATTACTACACAAGGGTGAGAGTTTCATATGGGACTAAGATTAACAAACTGCATTCAAAAACATAAAACATTAAATTGCTTCAGATCCCATGTTAAGCCGTTTTCAGTGAGAAAAGTTTGTGTCATCACGGTGGATACTAAACAAGAGAGAGGGG